>NW_023276806.1:60538109-61138109 GCF_003668045.3 Cricetulus griseus
CAATATCATCAAAGTCTAGATCCATGGGCACCTCCCTGATCAATGCACTCTGTGTGTTAATCGTCCTTCACCTTCCTGCTGAACTATGTTGTGACTTACCCTAGCTGCCATCTGGCAGTCAGGGGATGAGATGGGGCAGATCTAGGCGAGCCCTCCTGTGACTGTATAAGGAAAGCCACCTGTGTTGTCTTGAGTGGCAGTTGAGTCTGATTTCCAATGGGGAACTAGTTTCCCCATTTTAAGACCATGTCTCAATAAACTGCCTAGATCAGATCTTCCTTCCTCACCCCTGAGTTGCCAGAAGTACAGGTGTGTCCACCTGAAGATTTTTTGACTTCCAGTTTCCTCTGAACCCTTAGTTGGTAGAGTGCTTGCCTAGTATAGGTGAGACCTTCAGTTCTATATCCAGAAACACATAAAATGGGCATGGTGGCACAGCTTATAATCCTAGCACTCAAAAGGTGGAGGCAGGATGGTCAGAAGTTCAAGGTCATCCTCAGCTACTTATGGAAATTGTGGCTAGCCCGGATACACAAGACTGTTAAAAAAAAAAAAAAAAAAAAAAAGCCTAACCATGAATTATGAGTCATAGAAGACAAACCACTCATTCGTCTACACCACTGCTATAAGAATTGTGCTGCTAAGGAATGATGGCATCCCTAAACTCATGGTGGCATCTGCAGGCCAGAGATGAAGATGATAATAATGGGATTATTGATAGAAACCAATCAAAAGAGATGACTCAGAGGTTAAGAGCACTGGTTACTCTTCCAGAGGACCAAAGTCAATTCCCAGCACCAGCATGACAGTTCAAACCATATGTAGCTCAATTCAGCTGATCTGTTCCCCTTCTGGACTTTGAGGGCAGCAGGCATGCATATGGTACACATACATACACACAGACAAGGCATCCACTCAAATAATTTTTTTCAATGAAGTTTTGTTTTATTTTATTTTATTTGAATTAGAAACAAGATTGTTTTTGCATGTCAATCCCAGTTCCCTCTCCCTCCCCTCCTCTCCCACCCCCCCATTCAAATAATTTTTAAAAGAGAAAGAATCACCTATGATCCAGCAACTTCTGGGTAATGAAATGCAGAACCTGGCAGAGATATCTGTCGACCCTTGTTCACAGTAACATCATTCACAGGGACCAACAAGAAAAGCAACTCCAGTGATCAGGTATGAGTAGATGGGAAAAATACTCTCTGGCAGGGCTGGGAGATGGCTCATTTGGTAAAGTGCTTGCCATGGAAGCAGGGGGACCTGGGTTCAGTCCCCAAAACCCATGTAAAAAGTGGGCTTGTGCCTTACACTTGTAACCTCAGCCCCAAGAAGGCAGACACTGGAAGGTCAGGGCTTATGAGCCAGCCAACCTAGCTGAGGAGTCCTGTCTTAAAACACAGGGTGGATGACTCATGAGGAATAACACCCAAGGCTGACCTCTGGCCTCCTCCACCCACAGGGGTGCACATGCACCCCACACACACCTGCGCACCCACACAAAAATGTAGTACAATGCTGGATGGAACGCATGCAGCCTTAAAAAGGGAAGGAAATCCCACGGCGTTACAACACGGATGGACCATCATTTAGTGAAATACATCAGTCTCAAAAAGACAAAGACTCATGCTTCCACTTACATGAGGTGTCTAGAGTAGCCACATCCATAGGACTAGAAAATAGAGAAGTAGTTGCTGGGGTTTTGTGTGGAGGAAGACACGGAATTGTTTCTTAATGGGTTTAATTTCACAATTGCCATGTGAAAAAGTCCTTGGGTTCTACTGCACAAAGTTGTGAATATGTGTAATACCACAGAACTATGTACATTAAGATGATAAACGACGTTATTTTTACCTCAATTAAAAATAAAATATATGAGAGGTGGTGGTGGCGCACACCTTTAATCCCAGCACTTGGGAGGCAGAGGCAGGAGGATCACTGAGATAGAGACCATCCTGGTCTACAAAGTGAGTTCCAGGACAGGCAGGAATACACAGAGAAACCCTGTTTTGGTAAACAAAATAATAATATACCTTTTTTTTCAGCACTGGTATTCAAATCCAGAATCTTGCACATGCTAGACGAGTTATCTTCTCAGGTTGGCCTCAGTTTCCAGGCCAGGTGCCCATTCCCAGGGAGCTCCTGGCCTTTGGAGGATCAGCTCCCAGTAGATAGGGTAATTTATAAAGGGGCACCTTACTGTTGTTTTAAATTCTAAATCTAATGTCCTGTACCCTCAGCCCATTTAGTCTTTGATCTCTTTGCCCCATTCCTCCTGCAGAGTCTACTTTAAGTCACACGTTCCTCTGGAGAAGGATGAACTGACCAATCAGCAGCTAGGAAAGGGAGCTAGGGTAGCAAACGCCTTTAATATCAAACAAGAGTGTGCTGAACCCCATGGGCGGGTGGGTTTCTCTGAGCTCTGGGCCAGCCTGGTCTACATAATGAATTACAGATCTGCCAGGGCTATACTGACCCCCCAAAAATAATGTGTTTTTTAATTTACTGTTAGACTGAGATAGCTCAGTGGAAGAGCATTTGCCTAGCGTGTGCAGGGCCCTAGGTTCAATCCCGGGGATGGAGAAGAACTGTGGAAGTAAATTAGTGTCAATTCTCTTTCCCCACATGATACTAAAGTGAGATGCAGTCAATGTATCCGATAAGGAAAAAGCCAGAGCAACGCAGGGCAGCGCCACCAGTGCAGCGCGGTTTACCACTGTCATCCGTGTGGCATTCTCTGAGGAGGAACTACAACATGACAGCCTGTAATTTCCTGCAGATGAACAAGCCAAGAAAGTGCCAGTGTGTGAGAATACACATTAGTGTGTGAGAATAGGCGTTCATGTGGCTTCTCTCTCCTACTTTCTATAGAAGTTGGTGTGGCCAATGACTTTGGAGAAACATTACCATCATGCTGTCATCAAAACATTTTATGAGGGGCTAGTGAAATGGCTCATGAGTAAAGGTTCTTGCTACCAAAATGGTGGAGGGAGAGAACCAACTTTCACAGGCTGTCCTCTGACCTCCACACAACTGCCATGCCACTCCCATGTATGGGCACACACACTAAATAAATAAATAAATAAGTACGATTTCTAAAAATTTATTAAAAGCCAAGTCCAACTAGGCATGGTGGTGCAGGCCTTTAATCCCAATACTCAGGAGGCAGAAGCAGGTGGATCTCTGTGAGTTCAAGGCCAACCTGGCCTACAAAGCAAGTTCCAGGACAACCAGGGCTGTTATATGAAGAGAACTTGTCTTGAAAAACAAAACACACACACAAAAAAAAAAAAAGAAAAGAAAACAAATCAAGCCCAGTGGTGCACTTTTTTGTGCACCTAATTAGGAATCCCACCTAATTAGGAAGCCAAGTCAGGCAGAAGGATCCCAAGTTTGAGTCCAGCCTGGGCAACATAGTGACACTCTGTCTCAAAATTAACTTAAGAAGCATGAGGGGTTCAGCTCACGAAAGGCCCTGGCTGTCCATCTCCAGTGCCTCGTACACAGAGGGGAAATGTCTCTAAATGGAAAGGTATGCCTGCCTATGAGTGTTGCCATTTGTTCCTTTTCCTATTTCCAACTCGGAGGAAAGCAGTTCACATTGATGCTCAACCAGTGCTTCCAGGGAGCACCTACAAGTGAGTACAGGGGTTAGCCAGTTTGACTTAAAAAAAAAAAAATCACACAGCACTATAAATTATTGAAGTGTACTAGTAGAAGTGAAAGCCGCTGTCTGGAAGTTTGTGTTCCCTCTGAGCTCTGCTGCTGAGTGGTTGTTTGACACTGGATGATTCTCAATTCCTAAATCTATTTCCTCATCCAAAAAAAAAAAAAGAAGAAGAAGAAGAAGAAGAAATGGAATTACTCATATGCACGTTTCCTGCCTCATACAACTACCATCCCTTCCCACCCCAAGGCTGGTCTTTAGCTCCCAGACTCAAGTGACCGCCCCACGTCTGCCTCCGAGTGCTGAGACACAGGCATGTGTGAGTTTTTCAGAAATGGCATGCATCTTAAAGGGTGGTTGGAGAGCAGACTTGGAATCCCAAGCCTGAGCAGGCTGAGCACAGCAAGGCTGTGTCTCACCTTGGCAGCCTTGAAGCACAGCGGTCCTCAGCCAAGCTTATACTTTTTCAGTTTCATAAAGGTGCAAAAGCAATATGCATGTAGCAAGCCAGATTTTGAGCTTTGGTCTTCTCCGGGGCTGACTGTGCATTAGATGTGCTGGGTGGGAAGTGGCCACAGCCCCAGTCAGCCCTGGGACACAGACTGTACTGTGAACAAAGATACAATGTGTGGCCACTATGTGGATCAGTGTGTTCTCAGCCTGTCACTGTATTTTCAGTTGTTAGGAACATGACCATCTAGGGTCCAGAAGTGATCCATGGTCTCTGCTGCTTATGTGTGTCTTCCCTGGGCCTTTGTTCCTTATGTCCATCTCTCTACGCCTCTGTTACGTCATGTTACATGAGAATGAAGTGACCCTTCTGGAAGGTTTGCTAGGAGGTCCAATTAGATGTGACCCTCACTGAGGTCCCTTTGCCAACCATGAAGAGCCCTCGAATATACAGCAATCTGGAGCAAAGGAGACAGTTCAGTTGTTAATGCTTGCCACACTGGGGAGGCAGAAATAAGCAGATCCCTGGGGCCCCCTGACCAGTCTAGCCTAGCCTGTTCTGCTAGCTCTAAGCCAATGAACACTTCCTGTCTTGTTTGAGAAGGTGGACAATTACTGAAAAACAACACACACCAGTTTTTTAAAAAGAAATAACAGTAAGAATTCCATAATGGGAAGGATGAGATCTGTTTATATCTACTAAATCTAAATTTCATTCTGGTAAAATAAAACACAGGTCCTTTCCCTGCATTGGCTCATTAACTTGAGCCAACTGGAAATTACATTGGAGATGGTAGCCAAGACTACCCAAAACTGGATACATGAAAAAACAATTCTGTCATCAGCAGAGAGAGGAAGCAATGTACATAAATTAAAAGGGGGAACTAGTGGGAGATGGCCTTAAACAAATGCTTGTCTCCTCATTTGTCTGCTTCAGCCATAGGCCATGTGTGCGCACGTGTGTGTGTGTGTGTGTGTGTGTGTGTGTGTGTGTGTGTGTGTGTGTGTTAAATACTACATGTTTCTTATTATGGAAAGAGTGTCCACAGAAACACTGATCACAGGTCAATGTGGCTCCAGCACAGTGACATCTCTGGACGGGAAGGCACCCTGATGAAGGCTGTATGGTTGGTGTTCTCATAGGAGATTGCCTCCTCTCCTGGGGGTCTTCAATTGATGGAGTGGCAGGCATGGCCAGCTATAATCTATGCCTGTGAGAAATGCCCAGTCCTACCTCACATCTCCGGTCTACACATAAACTAAAAGGTTTGCATGAACACCCCTGACCTACCCTCCCCATAAAACTCACTCTGTAGCCTGAGCGGATGGAAAGAGGCTCCTCAACATAGAAAAGTGCAAATATTTCTGACTGCCTTGAACTCTCCCTTCATTAATTGGTGTCTTTTCTCTTTCTAAAATATTTTCAAATGCTGAAAATTAGAAACAGCCCCATTGTCCATCATTTTGGAGTCCAATTTAAATAAATTATGATAATCAGGCCTGGAAGGATAGGCCTACAATCCAAACTACTTAGAAGACTGAGCCAGGAAGACTGCAGGTTCAAGAGCAATCTAGGCAATGTAATGAGAGCATGTCTCAAAATAAAAACACTGAAAATGGGCTGAGCATGTAGCTCAGTGACAGGGTGCTTGTCTAGTATGCCAGAAGCCTTGAGCTCATTAAATTCCTAGTACATACACACAATCATGAATAGATAAACAAGTCACATTCCTACAGTGTACTATTGGACAGGCATTAAAAAGAACAAGACAGCCAGATACAGTGTAGAGGAAGAACAAGTGTGCATTCCAGTTTTTATAAAAGAAAAATATTGAATATGAGCTTTGAAAGGCACAAAAATTCTAAAATGCATGCGCATGCGCGCACGCGCACGCGCGCGCGCGCACACACACACACACACACACACACACACACACACACACACACACGGCATTTGTTAAAGAGACATACATTCCAGTATATTCTGATGTCACTGTGGTGTGTGTTACTCTTCCAGTTAAGAAGCAAACACACCAGCTGGGAGTTGGTGACACACGCCTTTAATCCCAGCACTCGGGAGGCAGAGGCAGGCGAATCTCTGTGAGTTTGAGGCCAGCCTGCTCTACAAAGTGAATGCCAGGATGGGCTCCAAAGCTACACAGAGAAACCCTGTCTCGAAAAGGCAAAAAAAAAAAAAAAAAAAAAAAAAAACAAGAGCACTTTCTGTTTTATCTGTATGTAAAATTGAAAAATGAGAAACCATGGCACACTTGAACTCACGTCTCCCATCCTAAGTGCCTGGCACTGGTGGCTTCCACTGTAATTAGGAACAGTGGTTTTTCAGCATACTTCCCTCTCACTACAGCCTAGCCTGCTTGACAGTGACACTTGCCAGACACATGCTCTGATCCAGGGTGTATTTATAGCCTTCTTCATACTTGAATTGAAGGATGTGATTTTTTTTTTAAACATCACACCAAACAATGAAGACCAGAATCAAGTTGTCTTGCAATGTCAGGACCATACTGTCTTGAAAATCTGCCACACTTTCCGATGTTCCAGCAAATGAGCTCTCCCCATGAGCAGTGGCTACAGACTTTTCGTTTAACACTGTTAAAGGCTGGACTGACAAACCCAGGCTCTCCCTAGGCCCTGATTTACGAAGAAGGACTCAGCTCCTTCTCTAAAACAAAGAACATGCTTGTAACTTGTACAAGACCTCCTGATCCCAAACTTTCTTATCTTCTCTCTCTTCTATTCTCTTTATCTTCTGTTCTCCTGGTCCTCCCCTCCCTCCCTCCCCCTCTCCTCCCCTCCTCCCTCCCTCCCTCCCTCCCTCCCTCCTTCTCTCTCTCCCTCCCTCCCTCTCTCTCTCCTCTCTCTCTCTGGATCTGTCACTGGAGAACGAACTGCTGGTCCAGGGCATAGTATTGGCTTGAATTGCCCCGTAACAGCCACAAACCAACTTCAACAGGCGTCTATCTAACTCTCTGGAACAAGTCTTCAGGATTTGGAGCTCCCTTTAAGGGGAGGGTGCCGGCCATGGCATGCTCTGTGGAGAGTAGGGTACAGGGTGCTGACCACAGTGTGTTCCAGGGCTCTGGACTCCTCAAAGCTCAGGGCCTCTGGCCGCATTGTTTCTCAAGTCTGACGCACCATGGCCTGGTAAAATCTTAGTGCGGGAATGGCAACTGTGGTTCGCTAGCCTTTATCAGATGGCTGTGTCCTCCCCGGGAAGGGAGCTGTCACAGTCTCTGGATCCTGCTGCCACTTCACTGATACCAGTTCAGTGACTTTGGAAACCTTGAGAAAACTGTTCTCTGGTGTTAATTTAAATCTCTCGAAACGAATCTGCATGAAAGCTAAGGAACCAGCAGAAATGATTTAAGGCGTTGCATCCCCCTCCACTCCTGCGCTTCTGTCTGCCTCAGCCCAGACTTCGGTTCCCACAGGCTCAGTGTCAGGGACGCCAGGGACACGAGTTTCCACGTGCTCAGCCCAGTGAGCGTGGGAATCCTGTCCGACCCCCAGAGGCGCAAGATAAACAAAGACAAACAAGAGCAAATACCTTTTGAGAATTTCGCTTGAAACACCAAGTGTAGTGGGGGGGAGGGGGGTCTGATTCCTGAGCTTTGGGGGTGTTGGGTGCAGAACGGTGGAGAGCGGTTTCGGAAGGGCGCCGCATACCAGACAATGTGCTACAAGAGCCCCGGGCTGTGGCCTCAAAGAGGCCTTTCAGCAGCTCCACACTGCCTCGCTTGTTCCCCTAGAGGGGCGCTTTCTGGAAGCTAAGTCCTCAGCTGGCAAGAGCAGGGACCCCTGTGCCATTTGTCTGTCAACTGCTTTAAAAGGCGAAGGCTCGCGCACAGCTGTCTCGCTTCGCATTTCCCTTCTGCGCTTGGGTGCACTTGCAGTGACAGACGGAGGCGAGGGGCCCCTTTAAAACGGGGAGGGAAGAAAAAAGTTTAAAGTGCCCCAGAAGTCCCTGCTTTCAGCTGAGAGAGAAAGCCCTGCCTCTCAGAGGAACCAGCACTAATTAGGAGGGAGAGAGGGAGCCAGTGTGAGCAGCCTGTTCCTGGTGTCCTAGAGCACCAAAAACTAAAACCTGTGGTCCACCCACCCTTTCCAGACTAACAAGGTCTCTCTCAAAATTTAAACATAGCCATCTCTGGAGCGGGGGTGGGGGGGGTGGGGGGTGGGGGGGCTGTGAATTTCACCTTAACAAATTGTTTTTTTAAGTCTTTTTCACATTTAACCAAGTTTGTTGACATTACTACCCAAAATGATACAGACTGACAAATATCCCTAAAAACAGTTCCCCAAAAACTTATTTTTTTGAGTTTGCTTGTTTTTATCTTGTTTCACTTATTCCTATCCTTTGGTTTGTGCCACACAGTGTTTTGTTTTGTTTTGTTATGGTTTTGTAGGCAGGGTTTCTCTGGGGCTTTGGAGCCTATCCTGGCACTTGCTCTGGAGACCAGGCTGGCCTGGAACTCACAGAGATCTGCCTGCCTCTGCCTCCCAAGTGCTGGGACTAAAGACATGTGCCACCACCACCCAGCATGCCACACAGTTTTTACAGAGAATTTATCTCCATGCTTTGTTTGATGGCTTAGTAGAATAGCTTGCCCTGCGTGAACACTAACAGCCCCGGAAAGACAGCAGAGTGCCTAAGAAGAACTGAAACTCAATGTTTTCTACAAATAACATATTTTAAAGGTTAGACTTGAATGTTGAAAATAGGTACTTAAAGCGATGTTACTTTAAAACAATGTTGGTTTTTGTTTGATTTGGGTTTTTGTTTGGTTGGTTGGTTTGGTTTTCGAGACAAACTTTCATGTAACCCAAGCTGGCTGAAACTCGTGACCCTCTGGAATATCAGGCATTCACACATACATAGTGTTGCTTACTATTACCAATATCCAATAGTTGAGTGAATTTCAAGCGTTTACCCTAAAGAATTGTGTTCTTCCTACTCATTCATTCAACAACCACATCTGAGCCTCCATGATGTACTAGAGACAGGCACAGTATGAAGAGCAGACAGAAAGTACCATCCTCCAGATGACATGTTCTGAGAGCCAGCAAGATAAAGGGTGGTCATGTAGTCAGCATCTTTGCTCTCAGCTCTTATTGTTCAGCTCTTTGAGAAAGAATTTCACTATGCAGCCCTGGCTAGCCTGGGGCTGGGTATACAGAGAGGCTGCCCTTGAGCTCTCAGTCCTCCTCCCATGCTTGGTACAGTCATGGCACTGCCATGCCCAGCTTTAAAAGTGGCCTTTAAAGTAAGACAAGGTTTATAGTCGGCCATTATCTGCCTGCTGCTTTTCCCGTTTTCAGCATTCTTTCCAAGAGAGAAGCCTAATGTGTCCAATGATGCTGCAGCAGCCAGTAGCCACCTGGAGGAGGTGGGGGCCGCATCAGAGAAACGTCTAACGATTATTTCTTGAATCAAATGGAAGCTAAGAGTCAATGAATCCACTTTATGATTGTTCAATAGTTTTGGAAAGTAAACACTTTGATGCTCTAGGTTACAGGATTTTGCATTTTTAAATTCAGATTCAATTGATAATATAGTAAAAATATGGCCCAGCCATTCCATTCCCTGCATGTAGCAGGAGAGGCAATCCTGTGCCCTGTGAGTCCAATGGAAAGGACTTCAGGCTTTTCAGCTCATCTGCTCTGTAACAATTACTCACAAGGGTCCAAACGCTGTAGGTATTACCTATCTATCCAGCAGCTTGTTGTTCCAGTCTAAGTTTATTTATGGACATTCAAATTTGAAGTTTTGTGTCAAAATAGTAACAATAATATTCCATATCCCAACATTAATTTCATATCACAAAAATTAATTGTTTTTATTTTTTAAAGCCTCTTAGAAATGTAAAGGCCATCTTACAAAAAATAGGTGGAGGACCCACATGCCAATGCCTGGTTTAGCCAGCTCCCTCCTTCCCAAAAGTCTGATATATGAAAAAGCTCAGCAATAAAGAAAAGTGCTCAAAGCATTACTCTCTGCATGGGCAAATATGCAAATGCCCAAAGCCTTAGCAACATGCAAAAGCAAAAACATACAATTCCAAAACTAAGTGTGTCAACACAGGTGACACTTTCTTAATGGTGAAGCTCCTTTTTTTACAATTTATTTTTATTTTATGTGCATTGGTGTTTCCCTGCATGTCTGTCTGTGAGAGGGTATCAGCTCTTAGAGTTACAGACAGTTGTGAGCTGCTATGTGGGTGCTAGGAATTGAGCCTGGGTCCTCCTGAAGAGCAGCCAGTGCTCCTAACTGCTGAGCCATCTCTCCAACCCCCAACATAAGTAACTCTTACAAGCCAATGTCCTGGGAAAAACACATTACAGAACAATTACAAGGTTGTTTGCATAAAGTTTTTAAAAATGCATGAATTCGATGTTACTATGCCTATCTAACATACTTAGTACAAGCAGAAAAAAGCATATGGAGATGTTCAGTTTCAAACGTATCACTCCAGGGACCACAGCAGACAGAAGCTGAGAAGAGTAGCATGCTGCTGGAGAAGAGATGGGCGGACAGGGGGCAAGGGTGAGGAGGTGTGGGCTTCCCTCAGATTGCTAAGATTTTAAGTTGAATGTCAAGTTTATGGGTATCCATCCTTGGAATCTTGTGGTACATCTTAAGTATTTAGTAGAGAGCTAATGTGAGGAAAGACCGTTGTTTTTTTGTTTTTGTTTTTTACTAATCTTGCGTGAGCGGACACCTTGTTCTACAGTACACATGAGGAGGTGTGTACTGCAGGGGCCTCAGTTCTGCCCTTCCGCCATGTGAATCCTAGGGGTCCAATTGGGTGGCCAGGCTTGGCAGCAAGCAGCACCTTTACCTGCTGAGCCATCTTACCACCCCGAGAGACACTTTTTATTTTAAAAATCCAAACATACAAGTTCAGTTATGGACCTGATACTAAAAAAAGAAAAGCAATTGTTCCATTTTTTTAAAGTTGGACAGAACCTCAGGACTGGACTGTTGTTGTGGGTGGCACCCTTGAGCATTGAAGGGCTTCAAGCTACAAGCTGGTTCTTTTTTAGATTTTTTTTTTTTTTAATGTGTGTGAGTGTTTTGCCTGCATGTATGTCTGTGTACCATGTGTGCTTGGTTCCCACAGAGGTCAGAAGACCACAGGGGATGCCCTGGAGCTGGAGTTACACATGGTTGTGAGCCAGCATGTGCGTGCTGGAAACCAAACCTGGATCTCCTGAAAGAGCAACAGGCAACAAGCCGGTTCTTACCCATCAGCCTTGGGCTGTGCCTGCCCGCTTGGCTCCTTGTTCCAGATACGACTTCACAGCGCTTCGGTGATCCTCATAGCCCGGAATCGCGCCTCCCATCACCTGCTCTGAGGAGGTGCCAATGACGTGAGTGTTCTTGCGCGAAATCCTCCCCTTTCGTCTGGCAAAAGCTCCCAAGACAGCATTATAGAAAACAAAAAACGAAACCTGCAGGCTCTGCCGTTCCTGGCTTCACATGCAGTAGCCGCTAAGACCGTTATGGATTTACTATTCTAACAGTTCTTTAGCCATCTCCCGGTCACTTAAGTCACTTCATTTTCTGCAGAGACCTCGCCACCACAGAAACTGTAACTTCTGGGCAGGCAGTGCCCTCTAGTGCTAGTATTTGAATAATAAAAACTTAAACGCTGGCTAAAAATCAAATCACATCTCACTAACCCACTTTTTTTTTTTTTCTTTCAGCTTCACATTTAGGACTTGATGTTGCCACAGGCTGTCTTGTCCACTGTGGCATACTTAGCAGCAACTCTAGTATCTACCGACCAGGTGCAGGGCCACTCCGGTTCAGGTGTGGCAACCAAACGGTCCCCAGGAAGCAGGTCACCCTGGCTGACTGAGACGAGAGGTTAGGAAACAAAGCTTGTTCTTCTAGCCAAGTGATTTGTATCTTACAAAGCTACACTGCTTCTTTTGTTTTTGTTTTTATTTTTTTGTGATGTATACGGGTATACTGCCTGAACATTCATCCGTGTGCCACTTGTGTGCAGTGTCCTTGGAGGCCAGAAGGTGCCGTCGCATCCTCTAAAAATGGAGTTACAAATAGTTGGTGAGCCTTCATGTAGGTCCTGGAAGCAGTCACAGCTCTTAACCATTGAGATGTTTTTCCAGCACCGTCCCTCACTTCCGTTATTAATCAGGGTCTTATATAGGCCAGGCTGGCCTCAAACTCACTATGTAGCCAAGGCTACCCTAAAACTCTTCCTATCTTTGCTTCCCTAGTGCTGGGATTACAGGCAAATGTGCCACTATGCCAGCTGTCACTTTCTACTGACACGTGCATATTTATACTATTTTATAGCGTGTTACTTAGTAGTGTAACTGTACAATTGTCAAGCTCCTGTTTGAAGAAGCTTGAAAGGGAGGCCCATTAGCTACACCAGCAGTTGTGATCACCCCCTGCCCCACTCCAGAAGCTGTTGCTTTACTGGCTGTTTCTATTGGCTTCACCCATCTCTCTCTAATTAGATGCAATTAGACAGTCTTCTGAATACACTGTAGAGGAAATCACTGAGTCTTTAGACTTTTATGTTTTGAAGGAATGATTTAGGATGTACATTTAAAACTAGGACCTAGAAATGTGTGTGACTTGGCTAGATTAAAAGCTAAACAGGAGTCTGGAGAGATGGCTCAGCCATTAAGAACACTGGCTGCTCTTACAGAGGACCTGGGTTTATTCCCAGCACCCACATAGTGACTCACAACCATCTGTAAATCCATTTCCAGAGGGATCTGATTCTTCCTGGCCTCTGTGGGCACCAGGCACAGTAGTGTGCAGACATAATTAAAGGCAAAATACCCAAACACAATGGGAAAAAAGTCACAACTAAATGGAAATGAAATCTGGAAAGCTGTGCTCTGACTAGATAGAGAAAGCTCTGCATGTCACCACACACCAGGGAACCTTTTCCCAGCTATGTTAAAAGTTCAAGTTATTCTGAAACGTTACCTTAAAGTATATGGAAGTTGTCTTAAGCAAATAATTCTAGAACTCGGCTAAGAGAACCCATTGCTAATTTCACAGCACTTTGCACTGGGCCTCCCTCTCTACAGGAAGTCTGTGCCCTCGGTCCCAGACCCTGTGAATGTCACTGTAGAGGACTAAAAGGGTTGCAGGTGGGGCGAAGGAGTTCAAGGTGGGCTAAGTCCAGGCCACTGCAATCACAGGAGTCCTTGTGAGTGAAAGGGGGACACAAGGAAGGCAGAGAAAGGAACACGATGGAGGAACCCAAGACCAGAGGGACATGATGGCCACTTCCAAAGAGGAAGAGTTCAGGAAACAAGGAATGTGAGTTGTGTCTGGAAGCTGTAAAAGGCAAGGGGAAAGTTCACTCCTAAATTCTCCAGATGCCCTGCAGACATCTTGATCTCAAAATGGCCTTGATTCTAAAACTGTAAGATTGATCTGTGTTGCTGTTCATGATGTTTGGGGGAATCTGTTCTGGCAACCATAGAAAATGGCTACAGGAGTAGTTGATTAAGATTTTAGTACCTTATCCTGTTAGAATTTCTGCATTTGAATAATTGCATCTCATCAGATTGATTGTTATAAAACTCCATGTGTGGGGGTGGAGAGAGAGCTTCAGGAGCACTTTCTGCTCTCCTGAAGGACCAGGGTTCAGTTCCCTGCAGCTCACAACCATCTGTTATTCTAATCCCAGGAGATATGATGCCCTCTTCTGGCATCCTTGGGCAGTACATATGCATTTGGTGCACAGACATATATGTAGATAAGACACCCAATACACATTTCAAAAAAACCTTCCTCCTTGTATCCTTTTTATAGGTGCTAATTACTGTCATGCTTCTCCTAAAATATGTTTAGCATTCACCTTTAAGTAAATAATACATTCCAAAATTGTAAGCCAGGGGCCAACACATACCCATAAGATCCAGCTGTAAGGCATTTTCTTAATTAGTAATTGATGGGAGAGGGCCCAACCCATTGTGGGTGGTGCCATCCCTGGCCTGGTGGTCTTGGGTTCTGTAAGAAAGCAGTAAGAAAGCAGGCAAGAAAGCAAGAAAGACAAACAGAAAGAAGGAAAGCAGTCTGAGCAAGCCATGAAGAGTAAGTCAGTAAGCAGCACCCTCCATGGCCTCTGCATCAGCTCCCACCTCCAGATTCCTGCCCTGTGTGAGTCCTGTCCTGACTCCCCTCAGGGATGAACAGTGCTGTGGAAGTGTCAGCTTTTTTTTCTCTCTTTTTTTGGTCATAGTGTTTTATTACAGCAATAGACACCCTAATTAAGACAGGAGCCAATTATACCAGCTTTGAACAGGCAAAAGTTGGATTCCAAAAGCAGAATCTGACTTCAGAAGACAAAGGGGCAAGGTTAACAGTGCCTCTTGGTGTGACCCTGCAGCAGAAAGCATGCCTTCCTAGGGGTGGTTAGAAACAGTTGTCTTTGTAGCAACAGCTGAACTTGGTGAATGATGGAAAGTAGACCTCACTCCTTAATATAGATAAATCCCGGCAGTATGTTCTCCTCTTTCATCACCAGGTCACCTGTGTAGGAGCTGCTTCGATGTAGGGTCACTGCACGGTGCCCAAGAGGCCAGCAGCCCCCCCACACACACACACATTCCTATGATCACAAGCACTCTCCTAGTGAAGTGTGACACACTCCTAAGCTGTCCCTCAATAACTCCAAACTAAACAGCTTGGCTTCCCACTTCCAACCATACTGCTTATTAATCTGCATCCAGTTCATGAAACTTTCTGAAGAGAACTCTAAACAAAGAGGATTCCTTGGCTGTTGGAGTTTTCCCTGAACAGCAAGAAGACAAGCAACCCACAGACACAGAGGAAGACTATCTCGGGGAGGGGGTGTCTCAAAATAGCTTGCCTGGAGGTCTTGACAACTGGGGATGAGGGACACTCTAGATAGAAGGGGGAAACATGAGCACAAAGAAATGGTGTGTTCTTTTCTTGGACAGCTGCAACAAAATGTTACAGGCTTAAATCACCCAGAACTCTGTCTCACCATTCTAAAAGCTTGACATCTGAAATCAAGATGTTCAGAGGACAAGCTTTCCCCAAGAGACACCCAACGGGTTTGCTTGCATCTGGTGGCACTCCAGTCCTTGGCATTTCTTGGCTTGCAGACACATTGCCTCAGTCTCTGTCTCCACTGAAACATGGAGTGTTTTTGTCTCCTTCGTGTGGCCTCCTCTAGGCCTATGCTTATGTATCTCCTCTCCTCTACAAGGACACCAGTCTCCATACAATATGACGTCATAATTTAAGACCTTATTTCCAAAGAAGACCACATCCATAAGTGAAATTGAGACTTAAATATATCTTTTTTGGGAGACACAAATCCCCCTACAACATACAGTAAAGAGAAATCGGGTGAAACTAGAAAATAGACTACATTTAGGCAAGAATGGAAGTAACACATGGGAAAAGAACCAACAAAGCCAGGTGTCGTAGCGCCTCCCAGCGTTATTGCCACAGTGGGAAACATGGTGCCATGCAGGCAGACAAGGCAGCAAGGAGAGAGAGACAGTTACCCTTGATAACTGACAGTGTGGGTAAGAATGGCCTTTACAGGTTCATATATTTGAATGCTTGAGGACTGCCATGGCCTTGGAGTATGTGTAGCTTTGTTGGGGTAGGTGTGAGCTTGGAGGAAGTTGGGGGGGGATGGGCTGTGAGGTTTCATAAACCCCTGCCAGGCTCATGTCTCTCTCTTCCTGCTGCCTTGGGATCAGGATATAGAACTCTCAGCTACTTCTGCTTGCACACCACCATGCTCCCTGCCATGAGGATAATGGACTAAACCTCTAAAACTGTAAACAAGCCTCAGTTAAATGCTTTGCTTCATAATAGTTGCCATGGTCATGGTGTCTTTTTCATAGCAACAGAACACTGACTAAGACAATGACAGCAAGCTCAAGGCCATGTCTTAAATAGGTGGGGGCAGGATTGGAGTAGAGGACCTTGATGAGTAAATAATGAAAATACACAGAATACTTTCACATACAGAACTGTTACTAAGTTGTACATTTGGGAAAGAGGTATATAGGGAGCTATGAGCCCTCAAATACGACAGTCCCACAAAATCTATGAAGAATGTAACTTAGAAGAGACAGTATGAGGGGTGAGGGGACTAGTAGAGTAATTACTACCATTGTTATGTTCATCGTTGTGTGTGCTGTGACAGTTCCCTGACACCACATACCCAGAGTAAGGGCAGATTCTACAAGTTAAAAGGTAGAGTCCCTCACAAAGCTGCCCCCTCTTCAGACACCTGCTGCAAGCCAACGCACACCTCTGTCCAGCCAACCATCAGTTCAGCACTCAGCAGTTTGCTAGCACAACTTGAAACACTGTACTTTCTTATGTTTATTTTATTACAAACAGTAAGTAGGTGTCTGCAAGCTCTGCTGCCGTCAGGGAAACAAACCAAAGAGGCAAGAAGGAAGCTCAGATCAGCACCACACAGCCAGGCTGCTTCAAACTTCTGGAGTCTGGCCCTGGGCGGTTAAGTTTTTACATATTTAAACACAGTAAAATTTGGGGGTAAAGTTTCCTCATGACAACTATCACAACAAAGTTTAAGGCACGAGTACATTGGAACTCTCTTGCAAAATTCGTGTCTTTTTCAAATCACCAGTGATCTCTTCCTCAAGGATGGTTCTATTGACTGAGAAACAGTGCCCAGGATAAGAGCCTAGGGAGGGAGGGTTTGTACTAAGCAGAATAGCAAACTCTTTTGCACAGTACATGGACACCTTTCATAAGGATGGATTCTATCGACGGAGAAATGGTGCTCAGGGTAAGGGGGGTTCGGGTGAGGGCTGGCTCCACAGAATAACAAACGATCACTAGGCTATTAAATAACATCTTCTCCAGCCTTCTGAACAGGCATCAATTTCTTCTGTTGAAGAAAACAGCTTCAGTGTTTAAAATCTGTAAGCACGTGGCCCTCATGCCGTCTAAGAACACTCGAGAACAACCACCCAAATGTGCATGCAGGCTAAGGTCTAAGGGCGAAAGAAACGAGGGGCAGGAGCTTGCCATGTCCTCTTGTGGGATCTGGGCCATTCTGGGCTGTTACATGGAGAAATCCTTTTTGGGGAGGGGGGCAGTTTTCCTGAACTGCTCTATTCAAATAGTTTGATCATAAAAATTTCATCGTTAAGCCAGGCCAGTGTAGCCTTGGATGTCCTGGAACTAACTCTGTAGACCAGGCTGTCTTTGCACTCAAAGATCCACCTGTCTTTGCCTCCCTGGGAATAAAACTAAGGAATGTTATTTTTTTATTTTTATCTACTTACCTTTTATATTATTTGCATTGGTGTTTTGTCTGCATGTCTATCTGTGTGAAGGTATCAGATCTGGGAGTTACAGACAGTTGTGAGCTGCCATATGGGTGCTGGGAATTGAACCCAGGTCCTCTGGAAGAGCAGCCAGTGCTCTTAACCACTGAGCCCTCTCTCCAGTCCCCTGTAATGTTAATTTTAAAGAGGAGGAACTAGACAAATTTTCTTGTACCCACTCTTGAGTTCTTATTTTAGAAAGATTGTTAAAACAAATGAGAAGAAAATAAGAAGCTTTTTAATTTATATGCTGTTATAGGGCCCCAGACTTCAGCACAACTGACTCCATGATGGAAGTACAATTCAGGCAACAAAACTCAGCAGATAGACATCACTGCCTGTTGCTAGAGTTTTTCTTTCCAGCCTGGTTCCACAGCTGCCTTGCCCCGAATAAATACTCAGATGCTATATTAATTATAAAATTGTAATTTTATAAAATTGTAATTTGTAATGGCTAGGGCTTCTTATTGGCTATCTCTGTCTTAATTATTAGCCCATTTCTATAAGTCTATGTATTTCCACGTGGTCTTGGCTTACCAGAGAATGCCCAGACCTGTTACTCCTTTGGTGGCTACATGGCACCTCTCTGCCTCTCTCCCCAACATCCTCCTCATCTCCCAGCCCTGCCTATCTTCCTGCCTCTACTGGCTATTGGCCAAACAGCAAACAGTGTTTTATTCATCAATCAATAAGAGAAACATTTATATAGAAGGACATACCCCATCAACCACCTGCCAAAACTAAAACAAAGACTTCTAATTCTTTAACACCCCGAAAAGGTTGCCTGGACCCAGGCAAGCTATGGACTCAATATGTAACTGAATGACCTTGATCTTCTTGCCTCCATTTGCCAAGGGCTGGGTACAGGTCTATATAGAAGAGAGCATAAGTATTTTCTTGTTTTATTTGGTCTTTTTTTTTCTGCCTGCTAGTGCTTCTCAAATTGCTTCTTACAGACCTGTTTTTGGTCTTAAATCTGGGAGTGGCAGACCGATGAAATTACTGATGAATAAATTAATTAAAAAATATATCAGTAGATTCATGTGCAGCTGCTAAGCCAAAGGGAAAAAAATCAGTCTCAGAAGAAAGAGAGAGAGAGAGAGGTGGGGGAGAGGGAGAGGGAGAGAGAGAGAGGAAGAAAGAAAGTCAGATGTTTCTGCAAACAAATGTCAGTATTCAGCTTTATAATCATTGTAAGAAAATGTGTCTGTTTTTCTCTGGAGAATGGCAACACTTGCCTTATAAACATTAAAAGTTGTTACAGGCTCATAGACAGGAAGTTGAGAACGGTTATGCTTTATCAGAAATGTTAGATGGAACAATCAGAGGCAGCCATGGTCTGAACCTGAAGGGAAGGAGCAATCCCTAAGGTTCAGAAAAAGGTCCCTTAGGAGACACAGACATCTCAGATAGTGTGATGGAGTCTTGAGGGGAAAGAGACAGACAGACCCTTCTGTAACAAAGATAATTCATTTCCTGACCTTATTGGTTTGGGGCAGCAGTAGTGTGACATTCCACACTGTGTGCCCTAGCCTACATGCCAGGAGTCACCAGGCAAGAGAAGACAAAGCTCTAATTCAAGGTTGTCTTGGGCCTAGGATCAGGGTGCTGGGATCAGTGCAGCTACAGGGTTAGGGGTGGTGGGACTGCAGGACCACAGCACACTCAGCTTATTCACTGTGTCCCGTGAGGGACTATAGGGAGTGAGGCCTGACTCCTGGGGTTGATTTCCGGGCTACAGAGTAAGAGCCTGTCTCAAGAAGAAAAAAGAAAGAAAGAAAAGAAAAAGAATGAACGTGAAGCTGAGGGTTAAGCACTTGAGAAGCTAAGGCAGGAGGACCATGAGTTCCAGTCGGCCTGAACTAATCGTGAGGCTCTGGTGACAGAGAAGAAAGGAAAGGAAAGGGAGGGGGAGGAAGGGAGGGAGGGAGGAGGAAAACAGAGCATCCTTCAGTTGTTTAAATTTTAATAACAGATACTTCCAGGAATGCACTCTACACTCGTTACCACCACTTTCCCCCAGACAGATTGTACTTCCAAGTGTATTCCATTTTTAGTACAAATAACTGCTCCTGCTGACTTCCTAGGAATTGGGAGGATGCCAACTGAGGGGAGTGACATTTAAAAGGAAGTTCCCACCATATTCTTTTACAGTTTAATTTGCATAGATGACAGTTTGGTCTTTCTTGGAAAACAGTATTTAGATTCCACAGAATGAAAATTCAGCATTGCTTAGTAATGACTACTGATATTAGAAATAAGACTTAAAACTCAGAAATAAGAATAGTAGTCTGATGCAGCTAGAGAAATGGCTCAGTGCTTAAGAGCACTGGATACTCTTCCAGAGGATCTAGGTTTGATTCCCAGCACCCACATGATAGCTCACAAGGGTCTATAACTCCAATTCCAGGGAATCTAATGCCCTCTAAAAGGGGCACAGGTGATGCACAAACATATATGCAGACAAAACACCCATACACATAAAGTAGATAGATTTACAGAAAAGCAGTGAGGCACGGTGGCGCAGGCCTTTAATCCCAATGCTCAGGAGGGCAGAGGCAGACAGATCTCTGTGAGTTCAAGCCAACCTGGTCTACAGATGTGTGTTCTAGGACAGTTAGGACTCTGTTGAGAGATCCTGTCTCCCAAAAAATAAGCAAGAAAGAAAAGAATAGTAATACTGTATTAAATGATAGGATTTATATCCTTTATAGATCAGATTGTACACTTAGTTTTAACTTTATAAAATTGAAAGCCTGATCTTAATAATATTAGGCTACTGTGGCCAGCATGGCTTGGCGCCTTCACCTGACTAGGGAATGAAGAAAGGACAGACACTAAAAAATGAAAGGCATATGGGTAGAAAAGCTGGTCTAGATGGATTGTGTGCATTCTGATGGAGTAGCACCAACCACCCAGAACCTTAGAGTGTTTATTAGGTACAGTACAGTGAATGCTAGTACTCTGTAGTTACTAGTTTTTGCACACACTGGTACTTGCATACACTGTCAACTTTCTGCTCAGACCAGAGAAAGGCTTTGCCTTCTGTGATAGTTTGAATGTAATTGGTCTCCATAAGCTCACTGGGAGTGGATATGTCTTTGTTGAGTAGGTGTGGCCTTGTCAGAGAAAGTGTGTCACTGCAGAGGGGTTTTTGAGGTCTCATATATGCTCAAGCCACACCTAGTGTCTCAGCTCATTTCCTGTTGCCTACAGATCAAGATATATTATCTTTCAGCTCCTTCTCCAGCACCACATCTGTCTGCATGTCACCATGTCCCACCATGATGATAATGGACTTAAACCCCTGAAACTGTAAGCCAACTCCAATTAAATCTTTTCCTCTGTAAGAGTTGCTGTGATCATGGTGTCTCTTCACAGCAACAGAAACCTTAACCAAGACAGAAGTTGGGGTATTTTTGTGATAGGCCTGACCATCACCCGGCTCAACTGCCTTTCTAATCCATAGTCCTATGGTCCATACTTCTTCAAACAAAAGCGTGGTCAGGCATGTATCAGGGTGTCCCTGCATGGAGGCAGAGAGAGGCCATTGTGTAAAGCTGTGAAGGAGAAGCCTGGATTGCCTTGGAGACCCTGAGATGTTAGAGATACCAGAGCCATAGGATACTTGCCGAGGAGAGCTGCTAAGAGGGAGTGAAGCCCAAGAGAAAGAAGTATATTACAGTCAACAAAGTTGAAAGGAGTTGGAGATCTGAAGAGAGCTTCGACATCTGACATGGAGATGCAGAGTTTGGAGTTTACCCAGCCGGGTTTTGGTTTTGCTTTGGTCCAGTATTTCCTCACTATGCTCCCTTCCCTACATTTTGGAATTATGTGTTGGAAGTATGTAACCTACTTTTTTTGTTGTTGTTGTTTTTGGTTTTTGTTTGTTTGTTTGTTTGTTTTTTCGAGACAGGGTTTCTCTGTGTAGCTTTGGAGCCTATCCTGGCACTCGCTCTGGAGACCAGGCTGGCCTCGAACTCACAGAGATCCTCCTGCCTCTGTCTCCTGAGTGCTGGGATTAAAGGCGTGTGCCACCAATGCCCGGCACTGTGACCTGCTTTTTGATTTTGATTTTATAGGGGATTACAGTTAAGAGATTGCTGGGATTTTGTGGGATATTTCAATCGAAGTCTGACACTCCCAAGGCTGCCAATAAAGTTTACCTTGAGTCAGAGGGCAGAGCTAGCTACTAGCTCACCAAAATGAGCCATAGAGATTTTGGAGAACCAAGGACACATAGAGAGACACAGGAGCAGTAGGGAGTGAGGCATGCCCTTTAGGATGGAGGAAGGAGAGAGTGAGGAGGTCACTGGTTGCTTCTCAGCCACTTCTCTGATCATTTAGGTTCTTACTCCAATTTCCCTCTCCTGAGTTTTTATTGACAAAGAATAACTAGATAAATGCTTCAATGAGGACTTTTGAAGTTAGACTAAATGGTTTTTGCATTATGATATTGTTACAAGTTTATGGGGACCAGGGAGGGGAATATGGTAGTTGAACGTAATTGGCCACCATAAGCTCATTGGGAATGGCACTATTAGGAGGTATGTCTTTGTTGGAGTAGGTGTGACCTTGTTGGAGGAAGTGTGTCACTGTAGAGGCAGGCTTTGAGATCTCATTTATGCTCAAGGCACACTCAGTGTCTCAGTTCACTTCCTGTTGCCTCAGGATCAAGAGGTATTAACTCTCAGCTACCTCTCCAGCCCAGGTCTACCTGCACGCCACCATGTCCCACAATGGTGATGATGCACTGAACCTCTGAAACTGTAAGCCTCACCCTGGGAAAAGGCTTTACCACTCCCATGGGGCTGAGACACAGGTCCTCCGCATGGTCATGCCCCTGCCAACAATACATATTCACTGAGGACTTCATCCACTCTACACATTCACTCAAGGCTGCCTCTGCTCCCTACATCACTATTGCAAAATAATTAGACAAAAGTAAAACAGAATCCATAAAAACGTAATATATGCTTTTTTTTTAAAGGAACATCACAAATCATTGACAACAGGACAGATTCTCAATAATGTATGGTGTTGGAGTGACTCAAAATTTGTGGTTATGCAGAGACAAGAAGATTGTTCAAAGGATGGCCCTAGTTCTGATAGGGAGCTAACAGGCATCCAGGGATGTCCGTAGCCACTAGAGTTCCCTAGTGAGATGGCATGCAAGCTCAGGCCATTTGGTACGTAAATTCAGCTGCACTGTCAAGGTCACCCCTACATTTGAGCACATTGCACCGGGTGCACTGGGGCACACGGAGCATTCTCCTGATGGTGAGTCAATGGCCCATGCATCCTGCAGACCTTCCTGTTGTGAGTCCCAGCTTGAACCAAATAACATTTACTGATGTTACTTCAGGAAATGGTTTAAGCCCAGACCACACATTATGCTCTCAAACTAATTCCAGATGGTTAATGGGTTAATAAAAGTAAATCAAAACAAGAATCACTAGAACAAAGCAGAATTAACTGAGCTCTCATCTCTGGAAGACAAAACACTTTCTAGATAAACCAGGAATAAAATGGTTAACTAGATAAATATTTTACACCTTCATATAACCCAAATAGGAAGACAAAGATTAGACAAAGTATTTTCATCTAAAATGATAAAAGGACTGAATGTCATCATTATTTTTTAAAAAATTAACCACACGCACACGCCTTTGATCCCAGCACTCGGGAGGCAGAGGCAGGTGGATCTCTGAGTTGGAGACCAGCCTGGTCTACAAGAGCTAGGACAGCCTCCAAAGCCACAGAGAAAACCTGTCCCGAAAAACCAAAAAAAAAAATAAAATAAAATTTTAAGGGCACCACCTCTCTTCCCAAGTACCATGCTGGTACCCAAAACCATCTATAATTCCAGCTCCAGGGGATCTGGCACCTGCTCTCACACACAAAATACATTTTAAAAAATTATTTATGGGGTTAGAGAAAGCACTGGCTGCTCTTCTAGAAGACCCAGTTTCTTTCTTTCTTTCTTTCTTTCTTTCTTTCTTTCTTTCTTTCTTTTTTTTCTTTTTTGGTTTTTCAAGACAGGGTTTCTCTGTGTAGCTTTGGAGCCTATCCTGGCACTCCCTCTGGAGACCAGGCTGGCCTCGAAGAGGACCCAGTTTCTATCCCCATCACCCATATGCCAACTCACTCCGGTTCCTGGGGATACAACACCCTCTTCTGCCTCCTCAGGCACGTGGTGCAGGCAGAACACACATACACATGAAATAATAAATCTAAAACAATTTTTTCAGGAATTAGGAACTCAAAGCACCTGACCACATGGCTGCTCTCAGAAGAAGAGTGCAGTGGGTGTGTGCACGCTGCAGCTCGGCTGGTGTCTTCACTTACACAGCCCAGGTCCCCACAGTTAGATTGAGTTAATGTAATCAAGACACTCCCACAAGCACATGTAGAGGCCCTTCTCCCAGGAGATTCTGGATTCTCTTCTCAGATCCTTGCTTTAGAAACTTGGGGCCGTTAGTGACACTAATTCATGAGCTAAAAACAGGAAAACATCAGCTCCTACAGCCACAAGCAGCTCAAGTGCCCTGTAACCTTCAAAAGCATCAAGGCAGCTGGGCTGGGTGCGGGGGCACAAGCCTGTAATCCCAGCACATGGAAGGGGAAGACAGTGTATGCTGGCCTGCCTCTGTCACCTGGCAGAATGCACTCAGGCATGCAGGTGCAAAGGACCCCTTTAAAAGAAAGACCCCTGCCCAGTTACGCTCTCTTTCCCACTCCCCTCTTTCCTGTTCCTTCTTTCTGTTCCCCTGGGGCAGACAGGACTTCTCCTGTCTCCCTCTTCTCTTCTGTCCTCTCTCTGTCTCTCTGTCTCTTTACCTCTTTTCTCTTTCCTTACCCCCTCCCTCCCCTTTCTTTTCACTTAAGCTCTGTCTGCCTGGCATGTTTGTCCTCCTGGCTTCGGTCAACCTAGCCCAACATAGAATCCGCCAAAGTTCCCCTCCAACGAGATTTATCATAACAGACAGGATCAGGAGTTCTAGGTTATCCTTAGCTAGATAGCCAATCCACAGCCAGCCTGGTCTACTTGAGACTCTTGTCTCAAAAACCAGAAGGCAAAGCATCAAGCTCCTGAACACTGGAAAAACACTGAGAAATTGTTTCAGCTGAGGAGACTGAAGAGTCAGAACAAATCAATCTAGAAACACATGACTCAGAACTGCCCTGTCGCTTCACTAAAGGGTGTTACATAACCAACACTCAGAACAAAAACAAGAAAACAAAGGAGAGAGGTTTTCAAGATGGCTGCTCCTGCTCAAAGTCCTGACCTCAGAACTCACTGACTAACACAAGCATCTGTGTGTAACCAGCAACACCCTGAGAACAGGCAGCCTGCACCAAAAGTCTACACCAAAAAACGAAGCCTCCCACAGCCTCAGAAGAGCCATAAAACCAGGGCTCCAGGCAGCTCTCCTGCGCACCCCGACAAAACCACACATTCTAGAAACCTTTCCAGTGGCCACATCGTCTACCTGCATCTCCTGCCTCTGGCTTGGCTCTGATCTTGGTGATGGTGGAGTGTCTGGCACCCAGCTTGGCCTGGCTAAGCACAACTAAGACCATGACAGCTAGCCTCTGCCGATTTCAAGGAACATCAGCTGTAGAGTCTCTCACTGTTCTTTCCACAGGTGGAGGTGGACATGATGGCTTGCTGTGCACTGGGCAATCAGATTTGTGACCTGCTTGTGCCACCTCTGCCCAATGTCTGTGAGTGAACTCTGCCTCCAGAGATCAATGGTATCATTCAGAGCTAGATTGTTAAGTTGTTAGATTTTGGCCAGGAGTTGTTTCCCCCTTTTCATGTGTGAACAATAAACTGCCTTTGGAAAAGACACCTGACTGCCTCTCTGTGACACATAAATTATGTCCAAGACAGAGAAAATGGTAATGTTTGAGTGGGGGGCTAAGGGTACGGTATTAATGACATGCTAATACCTTTTTTTTTAATGTGTGTGCATGTATGCCAAGTGTGTGCAGGTACCCACAGAGGGCAGATGACTTTGGACCCTTTGGAGATGACATCACATGTGGTTGTGAGCCATCTGACACGGGTGCTGGGAACTGAAGTTCTATGGAAGTAAGAAGCACTCAACCACTGGGCCATCCCTCCAACCCAGTAAGACCCTTATTCTGATGGTTACATTTCATTACAAAAGAGAGTATGCTTGCATTTTATTGCTGTTTTGAAATAAGGCTTACTATATTCAACTCAAACCTTCCATCTTCCTGATTCAATTTCTCAGGCGCTAGGATTACAGATGTGCACCAACAACACACAGCTATTTATTTTTAAAAACACAATTATCCCATTTAGGGTGTGGTGGCACAAGCTTTTAATTCCAGCACCTAGGAGGCAAAAGCTGGACCATCTCTGTGAGTTTGAGGCCAGCCTGGTCTACATGGTGAGTTCCAGGACAACCAGAACTACATAATGGGACTCTGTCTCAAAAAAACAAAACAAAACAAAAAGACACAATTATTCCAATATAGGAGGCAGCAATGCCCTGAAAGAAAGTTTGGCAGAGATTTAAGAATATAAAAATTGTAGAATGATTAGCCTGCAGTCAAATATAATTAAACATAACAAAGAAATTAAGGCTGGAGAGATGAGTCAGCAGTTAAGGGCAGTCAATGCTCTAACACAGGACATGGATCTTGTTCTCGGCACCCACGTAGCAGTTCAAACCCTGTCTTGGCCTTCATGGGCATCAGGCTCACAGATGGTATATATATACATAGCTAATACACTCATATACACAAAATAAGAATAAATAAATCTAGCTGGGGAAATGGCTCAGTGATAAAGAGCTGGGGCTGCTCTTCTGCAGGACCCAGATTCAATTCCCAGCACCCACATGGTGGCTCACAACGATCTGTAAGTCCAGTCTCAAAGGATTCTGATAGAGTCCCTCACTGTACGACAGGATTCCTATGAGATGACCTTTGCTTAGTCAATTTGTTATCAATCAACCCAGAAAGGATGTCTGTTGGGAAGGCCTGTCTCCCAAGATACTCGGTCTCATCTTGGGTTAATAATTTCAGGAAGGAGAGACTGCTGGAGACACATAGCCCCCCATGGCTGCAACAATTTCCTTATTCCCAAGCCCCTCATGCTGCTCCTATAAAGGGTGGCAGCCAGCTTTTTCCCTTGGTGGACCCTCTCAACTTCCCAAGGGAGAGAGGCTGCCCTCGCTGTGTGTGCTAATAAACATGGTTCCATCTGTTGAAGGTCACACACTGGTCTCTTTCTACCTCTGTCCCTTTACACTGCCTTAGAAATCTAAAATTTGGTGCTGAAACCTGGGAAGAACATCGGAAGTCCACTGGTGTCGCAAGCCCTGCACACAGAACCCTTGTTCTCATCCATGTGCCCACCCAAGTGAGCCATCCATCGTGCTCAGGCAGCCCTTTCTGCCACTCTCTGCCTCTACATTCCCTCCACTCTCTCCTCTGTTTCATTCTGACAGTCTGACATCCATATGGGAATTCTTCTTCCATGCATCCAACACAGCCAAAAACATCGAGACAAAGTAACTGGGAATTAACTGGGAGGCACCCATTAGGTCTCAAGGGCTCTAGCAGCCCCTTGCCTCCATTTCACTGAGAGACTCTCTCACTAGGAACTTTCAGTGCCCTCTAAGCCTGGAAATGTGCAAGTCTGGAGACACCCTTCCTACTTTCCAGGACTGTTTGATCAATTCAAAACCCCATTTTTACCTTGGTTCCACACCTGCCATGGTCTGTGGGAAAGGGCATACCCTTAGCCTGTTTGTGGTCTAATCTGAAAAACGTGCCATTTGAGAGACTTCAGATAGGGCACACCAGTTCTAATCTGGCCTCAATACATGCTGGACAATGGCCACAGCGGGCTTCAACTGGGAACATTCAATTTCAATATCTAAACTGATTCATATAACTTCAGAAGATGAAAAGGAGAAGGTCCAAGGCCCCCTCTCCCATATAACTCCCAGTTCATGCTAACCCTCCCATCCCTGCCACTCAGCTCTTGCACCATGCCCAGAGCTGGAAGGCCCAGAGATAGAATAGTCTTTCTGTTTGGGGGGCTCCTTTGTCTAGATTCCATGCCCTCTACTGGCCTCTTCAGGCACCAGGGACACACACGGTGTACAGACATACATACACATAGAATGAAAAAAATATTAAAGAATAAACCTTTTTTAAAGAAGTTTTTAAAAAATACCTGCTAGTGAAAAGTAAGTATATTATAAAGAAAAATGGATTGCAATGAACCAAAAGAAGCATAAACTTGTCAGATTCATTTAGAAAATCTCTCTCAAGAGCAGATGGCACAATAGCTAGAGAGCCACCAGCCCATTCATTCATTTTGCTTCTCAGTAACCTCTTCCCAGACATAAAACATGCTAGATCTCTACCTAGTCATCGAGTACTTGAAATGTGGCGAATTCATATTGAGACATAAAACTCTACTCTCCCCAGACTGTAAAGACTTTGTACAAAATTAAATTTCAGTAATAATTTTTATATTTCTCATGTGTTAAAATCATAATACCTGGATTTGTTGAGTTAAATAAAATATACTGCTAAAATTAATTGTTTCTTCCTTTTGTAGCCTGATTGTTAGAAAATGTTAAGCACATCTGTGACAAGAATTCTATATAGCATTATAGGTCCATTCTAGAGTGTCAATCTAGAACACAGATCAAGCAAAACTATTGCAGTCAATGCAAACATACAACCTCCCTGCAAGTCGGTTTGTCAATACTGGGTACAGACTCCAGTCAGCTAAAACAGCAGAGTCTCCAGATCAAGTCACAAATGGATGGGTGTCGCAGTAACACAGTGGAGTGAAAACAGGCAATCAGACCTTCCCTGAAATGAGCAAATTGAAGTTTTGGCATCCTGTCAGCCTCCTGGGTACAAGCTGTCAGCTCAGCCATCTCTCTGCCTGCTGTTTCTCTGCTGCTCAAAAGCTTGGTTCACACTTTGTTCTTCAAAGCCAGAGTTATGAATTATTCACCTTGCTGTCTGCTGCTCAGAGGCCCTAAGCAGAGGTATTCGTGTTTGTTAAGTGTGATGCCTTTAATGGTGGCCACAAGTGTATTTGCCTCGAAAAGGACTTGTGTGTAATTCTGCATTGTTATTCATCTGTGAATCACAAACGACTTGTAAAGATGAAACACAGAAAGACTAAAAGGGAAGCAAATTATTCAGTTGTGTAAAGTGAAAACAGCGAATAACATCTGATGTGGAGTGAAAGCCTGTTAGCCACCACTGCATAATTTATGTTCTGATATCCAGAATAAGGTCCTAGAGGCAGACCACCACAAAAAAAAAAAAAAAAAAAAAAAACATATGAGACAAAATGGAAAGTAGGTTCCTGGAAAGACCAGTGTGATGCTACAGGCTGAGAAAACAGCTTTGACATCAAGTTCACCTGCTGGCAATTATTTTTTAATAGCACGGCAGAGCCAGAACAATGCTAAACATACAATTCCTCGAGATAGAAAGGGAAAATAAAACAAACTAGCAATAAAACTTCTTAAATTCTTACTGTGTCAAGCTGGGCATGGTGGTGCATGCCTTTAATCCCAGCATGAGGGAAGCAGAGGCAGGTGGATCTCTGTGAGTGATTTCCAAGCCAGCCTGGATTAGTAAGACCCTGTCTCAAAAAAAGAAGGAAGGGGACCATCCTGGTGTACAGTCCACTGAAACATAACAAGAAAAGGATATACTGAAGTGTTTATTATAAAACTCACCAAAAAGATGGCAAAGCTTGTTCCAGCTTTTGAAGTCTGCTCAACAAGAGCAGAATTTCATCTACTGTGCCTCTAAGCATTCTGAAGTCTGCATTATAAAAAAAAAAAAACAAGAGATAAAGAAATATAAGCTGTAAGTGCAGACCATACAGGTAGTGAGGAGGAAGTGTCTCGATACCAGTGACAGTCCATTGTCCCCCTCTGAACTGGCAGGCACCATGGGTCATCTTCCCTCCCCTTCAACAGTGAGGTGTTTGTAGAGAGAAAACAGACTTTAAGAAACCTGTGGCAATGAGAACTTGCTGGGCAGAGGAGGCAGAGGCAGGAGGATCTCTGAGTTCAAGGCCAGCCTGGTCTACAAAACAAGTTCCAGGACAGCCAAAGCTACACAGAGAAACCCTGTCTCAAAACCACTCTTCCCCCACCCCAACTCCCCCCAAAAGACAAAACCTTCTTGCTTTTATGCATTTTTTTTGTTTGTTTTAGACTGGTGGGTTCGTGAAGGGACTAATGCTGTGATTTAAAAAAAAAAAAAAAAAGTAGTTCAAGAAAGACATCATGTAACAGAGTCCAAGCAGAGGGTTTTTCTTATGAAGGAAAAAGGATTGTAAAAAGGGAAAGGGGAAGGGGGAGCAGTGGGAGAGAGGAAAGACGGAAAGAGGGGGAAAGGGGAGGAAGGGGGAGGAGAGGAGAGAGGGAGAGAAAGAAAGAGGGGTGGGAACATAGTGAATGGGAACGGGTGGTGCTCTTAGTGGCAGCAGCTGAGGGTGTATCGAGTCAGAACCCCAAAGGTAGCCCAGTACAAATGCCTAAATATTAACAACTAAACCGTTTTCTTGCCTTCTTTCCCCCCATCTTGGAAACAGCTAAAAATTCTTTAAAATATTTCCATTGTATTTTTATTTTTCTGGAAGAGGTAGACATTGAGTACAATCTATGGCCCCCAAAGCAAACATTCCAATTGGCTCACACTGTAGAAAGGGGAGCTGGAAATTTCAGGAAAACACATGGCTTTGGTCAGATCAATCAATAAGACACCAGTAAAAAGGTGTTTTGCCCTGTTTGTTTTCTAGGAGTTTCTTCTTTTTCTTTTTGCATGGTAGAGAAGATCACTATAAAATCTTTTTATATATTGTAACTGTTAACTAATTTATAACTAAGTTTCTCTGTGACTTTGGAGCCTATCCTGGCACTCGCTCTGGAGACCAGGCTGGCCTCGAACTCACAAAGATCCGCCTATCTCTGCCTCTCAAGTGCTGGGATTAAAGGCGTGCACCACCAACGCCTGGCTAATAAGAAGAATTTAAGGACAGCTTTGCTTCTTTGTTACTTCTGACAAACTACCTTCATCCATAATGAAGGAAACAAAAAAATAAGTTCAAATTCTTCAACTGATCTTTACGAAGTCCCTCAATAGAATCGCTTGTTCCGGCAAAGAAAGCCTGTGTGGGTAAGACTTGATCTGTGTGTGGTCTGGGTGTCATTTTTCAGTGCTCCCACCCAGTAACTGCTCAACTTGACTGATCTAGTTTTTGTTTTTCTTTCGTTTTGTTTTTGTTTTTGAGACAGGGTTTCTCTGTGTAGCCCTGGCTGTCCTGAAACTCTTGGTGGAGACCAGGCTGGCCTGGAACCCAGAGGGATTAAAGGCCTGGGCCACCATCCTCCGGCGACGGGTTTTAAGTTTGATCAGCTTGGCAGTTCTAACTTTCGGGATAGGGCAAGGGGTATAGATGGCACAGGGTAGCTCCTGAGGACACGAGGGCAAGGTCGGTGAAAAAAGAAGACCTTAGGGTCAACTGGAACAGATCCCGCAAGGTGGAAAAGCAAAAGTGTCCTCAGTTCCAAATACAGATCTTAAGCAGATGTGAAAGCCCATTGAGACGGCTCAGTCAGTAAAGTCACTTGCTACCTGGCTTGCTCGCCAGGGCCCACAGGGGAAGAAAGCACCACTCCTGCGAGACACACACACCCACAAATACATCCAATGTAAACTTTTTTTTTTTAAGATTTTATTTATTAATTTATACAACATTCTGCTTCCATGTTTATCTGCACACCAGAAGAGGGCACTGGATCTCATTACAGGTGGTTGTGAGCCACCACGTGGTTGCTGGGAATTGAACTCAGGTGTTCTTAACCTCTGAGCCATCTCTCCAGCCCCCAACGTAAACTTTTTATTTAAAAACTAGTTGTGGGTGGAGAGCACCGGCTGGTGGTTCAGCCAGCTCAGGACTGAATCCCCTGCAGCCCACAAGCATCTGCTCCACAGGATCCGACACCCGATGCTGACCTCGGTGGGCACAGGCACACGCATGGTGCAAACCGCGAGCAAACCGCTCATATACATCGACATGACTTTTTAAAATAGTAAAAATAAAACTAGCTCTCGTTTCTTGGACACGTAATGCTGCTGTTTCCGAGTGCTGGCTAACCAGGATTGGGCAACATTTTCCAGTGTCGTATTTCGGAAAGACTCCGTGTCTGAAGGTAGGAATCGTAAAGCAAACGTTTTTTAAGACAGGAACGACGACAAAGAACGGCCCCGGGGGCCGGCTGGATCCATGATGTTGCGGAAGCTCAGGAGCCAAGCTTCCGGCGCGACTCCGCATGCGCAGGCGTCCAGCGCGGCAGGGGAAGCGCGCGCGGGAAGCCGCGCCACGTGACCGGCGCTGCGGCGATTGCGGCCCAATCGAGTTTCGAAGGCGTCCCTGTGACGGGATTGGGGCGGTCGGGGGCGGTCCGGCCCCCGTCTCCCGCTAGACCCCGGGCAACCCTGTCTGACTCAGAGGAGCCCGGGCCTGGCAGGTGCAGCCGGCCAGGGCGCGCGCGGTGACGTCACAGCCGCCTTGGCTCGCTCGGTACCGAGCGCCCGGCTGGCTCTCCGGTCGCAAACCCTCGTGCAAACCCTCGTCTGGGCCGGGGATCGACTGCAGGGCGCTCTGCTGTAGAAGCAGCACCTAAAACGGAAAACTGATACCGGGGACCCGGGTTCCCAGGGATTGCGGCAGAGGCCCGACTCGCAAGAGCATTTAGATAAATGTCACCACCTGTTCAAAGCCCATCAAGACCCGTTGGGGCAGCACGCTGGCTCGCCCGGGGATCGCGGTGGGAAACGGCCTATAGGAGTCTCCTTAAAGGTTGGGTCTCACTCATCCTGAGAGCTGCAGCCGGAGAACCCCGCCTCATTCCGATATGCACGGCTTTGTTAAAAAGCAAAATATAATAATGCCGGACGTTGGAGGAGCACCCTTTTAACCCCAGCACTCCGGAGACGGAGTCAGGCGGATCTGAGTTCGAGGGCAGCTAAGGCTGTTACACAAAGAAACCCTGTCTCGAAAACAAAAAACCAGAAAACAAAACACCAACCAAATAAATAAAATCCACCAACTTTGAATTTTAAAAATCTTCAATGTTAGTTCTATCCAGAAAGGCTTACTAATCTACAAATAATTCTCAGCGCTGCAAAGATGGGTTTAACGCAATATTCTTGGGAAAGGAAGGCGGGCGGGCAGAGTGGAAAAGCTCTAAAAAGTGTTGCCCCTGCATCGGCTAGCTGCAGGCCTGCAAAGTGGGGCGGTGCCCACTGGCTCTTCAGTACAGTTGCTCAGCCATGTAGTCCCAGCACTCTGAGTGAAGCAGAAGTATTTGAAGCCCGCCTAGGCCAGACTCAAAACTAAAAGCTTCATCTGCAGATCCTTATTAATTTTTCCAATGGTTCTGACAGCTCTCTACATGGGCCCCATGCTGCCAAAGATAGCCAACATGTAGCCTAATATAAAATCACAAACTTAAAACACTGAGGTTTGTTTATCCTTAAAACAAAAAACTTGATTTCATGTTTTCAAGTGTGAACGTTGTAAAAGCCAACATCATTGATGTCAAAAAGTTGCATACCCGTTTCTGTGGAGGCAGAACCCACACTGCCCAGAGGGCTGTGAAGTAAGCCTACCCAGGCCAAAGTCACCGGCAACGGGGAAGGATGAGATCATGGCTGCTCTTACACTCTAAGTATTTAATACAACAATTGGAGAAAGCAGGCAACAACGGTCTGTTTGGTGGCCTATGTCAGTCATTAGAGCAGATGGGAGTCAATGTTTCTCTAAGTAGCCAAGTCCAAATGATGCCTCCACAAAAAAAAAAAGGGAGAGGGGATTCATGAAATTAATTGAAATACATACTTGCCTTTGAGTCTTTCTTAATCTGGGTTATTCCAGGATCTGACCAGGAAAAGACTTGTAGGAGTGGGAACAGTTAAGAGCACTTGCTTCTCTTGCAAAAGACCAGGTCAGTTACCAGCTCACATAGCCTGTAGGAGTAGTTCCAAGGGATCTGAAGATTCACACACATACTCATAAATTAGAAATCAATAAATCTTTTTAAAGTATTTCTTACCAAGGCTGGGCATAGAAGGCCACATCTTACTGAAGTACGTGGGAGGCAGAAACAAGTGGATCCATGAGTTCTAGGCCAGCCAGGTATGCACAGTGAGAACCTGTCTCTAAAGAAAGAAATAAATTTTACCAGCATCTTAGTCACTTTAAAGATTCCCCTGTGATAAAAGCACGCCTTGCAATTTCCATTTTGTGACGCCATCTGTTTTCTTTTAAGTTAGACTAGCCAATAGAACAGAAACTCAAGCAGCTGCCCAGCCACAGACACACTCGGGGTCCTCAGGCCACAGGCTGATTAGAATGTGGACAGGAATGCAGGAGTAAGGATGCTATTAAGGGCAGCTGCAAAATATCACTAAATCTACTGCTGGAAACAGAAATCTCTAGCACTAGATAAAAATGTAATTCAAACTCTCTCATTAACAGAACAGGGAATAAACAGTACTTAAGAATGTTCTGCTGGGCGTTCGTGGCGCAATCCTTTAATCCCAGCACTCAGGAGGCAGGGACAGGCAGATCTCTGTGAGTTCAAGGCCAGCCTGGTCTCCAGATGAGTGCCAGGATAGGCTTCAAAGCTACACAGAGAAACCCTGTCTCTGTGTAGTTTTTAGCAAGACATCCTCTCCCCACACAGGATTTCTCTGTGTAATCCTGGCTGTCCTGCTCGAACTCAGAGATCCCTCTCCTCTGCCTCCTGAGTGCTGGGATTAAAGGTATGTAATACCACCGCCCAGCTTTTTTTTTTTTTTGGGGGGGGGACTTTTCCCAACACTAGGGAGGCAAAGCAAGGCTGATCTCTGAGTTTGAGGCCAGCTTGATCCACAGGACAGCCAGAGTACACAGAAAAACTGACTTGAAAAACAAGGTCTGCAGGCGCAAGCCATTAATCCCAGCAGTCAGGAAGCAGAGGCAGGAGGATCTCAGAGTTGAAGGCCTCCCTGGTTGGTCTAAGAAAGTTCCAGTACAGCCAGGGCTGTTATACAGAAAAACCCTGTCTCAAAAAAAAAAAAAAAAAAGGGGGGGGGGAGACGGCTCAGAGGTTAAGAGCACCAGCTGCTCTTCCAGAGGTTTTTAGTTCAATTCCCAGCAACCATATGATGGCTCACAACCATCTGTAATGAGATCTGGTACCCTCTTCTGGTGTGCAGCTATACATGGAATCGGAATGTTGTATACATAATAAATAAAATCTTAAAAAAAAGAAAAAAGAAAAGTTTTGAATCACAACCCCTCACTATTTAATAATTTTACCCAAAACTATGATTCTATCATTTTCCTAAAAGGAAACAGTGTTTGTTTTTAGACAAACTTTAGTCTCACTCTGGAATGCAGGCTAGCCTTGAAGTGTGGCAATCCTATTCCAGCCTCGGCCTCCTAAATGCTGGGATTACAGGCATGAAGCATTCATCAAGTTGTTGATGTCTTTAAAGCATTAAGACAAAACCAACCTTGGTAGTGGCGCTGCCTCGAATCTGAGAATTTGGGAGGCAGAAGTAGACAAATCTGAGTTCATGGCCAGCCTGGTCTACTTAGAGTTCCTGACCAGCCAGGAATTCAGTGACACTGTCCCCTCCCCTCAAAAAAAAGACAAAAACCACAAATTTTGGTTACCTGTAGCTAAAAATAATTCAGTACTTCCCTTCTCCCCAGAAACAGAATTCAATAATTAAAATTCTCAATATGTAGCCATAACCATGAAAACATTACTTAGCATTATACTTATATCTAACTTAACAAAATACATCCCAGAATCATCTACAAACAAAACATATTAAAGATTACTTAGTGGAAACCCAAAACTAGGGATTTAAAAAAAAACAAAAAACAAACAAAAAACCCTATGTAATAATTAAGATACTATGGAAAAATGCTTGGGTTCTCATTCTAGAAAACCCATGTCTATATGGTAATTCTGTGAGCATTTTATAAGTACCTGCTCACCTATATGCAATAAACTCCTGGCTCAACCTGCTATTCTAAAGGTAAATTTGAGCTAATCCAGGATCAATTTTTATTTTTATTTAGTTTCTGAAATGATTACTGAGGGAGATGAGGGGTTTTTTGTTTTTCCAGACAGTACTCTGTGTAGCCCTGGCTATCCTGGAACTCTGTAGACTCAGAAATCCATCTGCCTCTGCGCCTGGGATTAAAGGCATGTGCCACCGCTGCCCTAGTAGGGTGTCACAACTAAGTCTGAGTAGCCTTCAAGCCACTTCTGTTGTTAAAGACCTTTGAAACAGTCGATGGTATTACTGAAGAGTGAACATCAAACACTGAAGCTAATCATTATTAACAATTCTTCGATTTATTCAAAGCAATTCAGTTTCAAAACTTAAGTTACAGCAGTCAGAAAAAAAAACCCGAAATAGGAACACAATCAGTACTGCCTGTCCTTGTGTTTAACACTGTGGTGGCTTTACTCAAAATACAGTTGCACAAAAGTATTCAAAGTCTCTAAGGACTTAACATACTGTATACACACGCAGTACAGAGAGAGTGATAAAACAGAACCCAGAACATGTACAGAATAGAAAGCCCACCCTTGCTTATTTGCATGAAAATACCACCCACAAAGCTAAATAAGTCTTAATAGTTATCTGGAGGCCCTATTTGTTGTTTTTAAACCCAAGAACTCTAATTTTGATTGCACAATAGATGATTGATAAAAAAGTCAATATAGATTTCCTTTTTAAAAATAAGCATTTATTTTGAACCTGGCATAGTGTGCCAAGAGAATTCCTAGGGACTGAAAGCAGACATTCCTATTATTGAGATGAGTAAAGTGTTAGTCTGTTGGAGACCCCAGTACCGGCACTGAATATACCACACGTTTATTTCAGTCAGATATGCAACCTTGTTATCATCTCTGCAAATAACTTCATACTTGTTATTTTAAAACACCATGCCAAACATCTTAAAAAAGCAACAGCCCTACTATTATGAACAATTTCTGTGTCCCAATAGAGGCAGAACTTCAGTTAATTTATTGATACTAACTTAAAAAAAAAATTTAGATATACAAAAAGAAAAAAAATTAGTAGCCAAGATTTAAAAAGAAATTGCCTAGAACATGGATCCTCTGGGACAAAAGGGACCTGTCTCCTCATGTTTATTTAGTATCCATGAAGAAGCACATAGCCTTACCCCAAATGTTTTTCTATTGTTAGCAGACATCCATGTGAAATAAACCCTGACTTCAATATTGATTTTCCAACAGTCCTCCAACTGACATTATATTCCAATCAAATGCTATATTTGATCACACTTTCAAACTATAGGAAGAATAATTAAAGGTTGCACTCAGAAATGTAATAAATACTTCACAGCGTTGGTATCCAGTCACCTAGGAAAACAACTTAGTAATTAGACTTGAATATAGTTCTCATCAGAGGTCTGGCCTCTGAGGAAGGAGAATGTGCTGCTTTAGCCTAACGCAGCAGGCTCATGTTTTGTCAATGGTAAGCGAAGCCTGTCTCCTAACACTCCTAATGCTCATCACTGCATCTCAACTATCCCACGTCACAGATGGTTGCAGTGTCCTGAGTACCCACTCAGGTACTGAGAGGAATGGAGCAATGGAAGGTGAAGTCAGAGAAACAGCTGGGGGAGAATGCAAATCTGAAACCCAGCCACCTGCTGGCACTGCACCACCCACAGCAATGGCTCTCTGAACTTCCATAAAATCATTCTGTGACAGCCTTGAGCAGTATCACTAAAGAGAACCTCCGAGCCCATAGCCTATGCTGCTGAAAAGAACCCCCCTCACTCTGCTTCTGCTTTCCCAAACTGTGACAGGAAAGTCCTCAAATACCACCCCAGCCCCCAAAACTGCCTTCAAGCTATCGACACCTGGATCACCTCTAAAAACAAAAATCAATCAGCTTTGTCATTCAAGAGACTATTGCCATTAATATTACAGCTGAGTGTAATTTGTTAATTTATAAATTACTTTAAAACATTATGAATGAAATGCACCAAACTACACCTGTGTAAAAGCAACCATGTTTTAATTATGGGCTAAAAATGTCTAATACATTAAGCATGAATTATAAAAATCCAGATTCTAAATACAGTGCTAGAGAATTTCACAATGGGAAGATGAATGAAAATTGTTTTCTACTTACATTATGATTAACAGACTAGCAAATCTTAATCGGAATGATAAGGCCAAGACAGTAAAACCACACTTTTCCTATAAAAAGTTACACATCATCTCCTAAAGGGACAGCTATCATACATGAAGAAACAAAGACATATGGTCGCTCTACTGCACGCCCAGGAGCGCCAGGCACCCTCATCCTGGAGGGATCTAGTCATCATCTTCCTCTCCATCATCTTCAGCATCTCGCTTCCTTTTCTCTCCCCGAAGACCCTCTTCCTCTATAATGAAAGTATAAAAGACACTTAATTTTAACAAATGAATTTTTGTTAAGTTACAAAGCTTTTAATCTTAGTTAAAAAATTAATAGCAAGAGAAAATAATGATTGTTTCCACTCTGAAATTCCTTCCAATTTCAGAGTATAAGCAGACTCAAGAGAACCCAACAAACCACATGGACAAGCCACAACACACAGGTCAAGAAACTAAGTGCTTGACATCAATGTGACTTTTTACTTTTTTTAAGATTAATTTATTTATTTATTATGTATACAAGGTTCTGCATGCCCACCAGAAGAGGGCATCAGACCTCATGATAGATGGTTGTGAGCCCCATGGGTTAATTGAACTCAGGACCTCTGGAAGAGTAGCCAGTGCTCTTACACTCTAAGCCATCTCTCCAGCCCTGTGCTTCTTAAGGTAAACACCATTCTGAAGAACTAGCTAAAGAGGTAACTAAAGGGACACCTGGGTCCAGCCATTCCTCTCTAAACTGAGGCTCCCCGCTCTGCAAAATGAGATTCCAGAGTGCAATAAAGTGAACACAAGCTTTTACTTCATTTCTGGTTTTTGTTTGTTTGTTTGTTTGTCTTTGTTTCTCTGTGTAGCCCTGGATATCCTGGAACTCCCTCTGTAGATCTGGCTGTCCTCAAATTGAGATCCACCTGCCTCTGCCTCCCAAGTACTGGGACTAACGGCATTCGTCACCATGCCTGGCTTTTACTTCTGTTTCTTAAATACAAGTTAAAAGCTGGCTTTTTTGTTTTGTTGAGGCGGAATGAATATACTCTTTCAAACACTTCTCTACTTCTCAAAGGCATGTTATGATAACAAAAATCAAAGGAACCAAGGGTAATCCCCATCACACTCAGTCCTCAACATCCCATCCCATAGGTTATCTTTAGATTCAGAATTGCTTAATGCTGATGCAACTTACCCTCTTCTTCCTCTTCCTCCCCTTCATCAACATAATCATCATCATCTTCTTCATCCTTCAAATTCAAAGATTCAGTGTGAGAACAAACGAACCATACTCAGATTTTTACTGTTTAACAAATCCCAACAAGAATAAAGAAATTATAGTTCAGCTGGGTTCTGAAAAAGACAGTTTCTGTCTGCTTTGCTTTTGAACCTAACAAGGCATCTAGACTTTTATAAACATAGGCTATGCTTTAGACTAACACTGTCCGGGAGAACTTTTTGCAATAGTGCAAATGCTCTCTGTGCTGGGCCATGCTATGCAGTACCAAAGCCACCAAGGGCCAGTGAGCGTTTGTAATATTGCAGCACAAATGTGAAAGATACATTTGAATTTGAATTACTTGCTTGCTTGAGATAGGGTCGCATAATGCAGCCCAGGATAACCTCTTAATTAGTAACGGTATTGGCTCCACCCCGAGTGTGGGGATTACAGGCACATACCACTTTGTCCAGCTTACTTTTAAATAGCCACTCTGCTCACAATAACAATAGCAGGTCTTTACTATTTTAAAAATAAGCTACTCTACAGATTGAGGCACAGATTATCTAAATAAACCCTAACACCAAATACAGTTACATGTTGAATAAATAAATGTATTCCTCTAGACCTTAGTTTTCCAATCAATAAAGATGAACCAGAAATCTGGAACCCAAAATGTTCTAAAACTTTGAAAATTTTTTGATTATCAACCAAAAGGAGAATGCCAGCTGATCTCATCTGCCCCTCCCGTCAAATTACAAGTATATTAAAGACACTATAATACCAGGCGCAGTGGTGTGGTGCATGCCTTTTGAGGCAGAGGCAGGATCTTTGTGAGTTAAAGACAGCCTGGTCTACAGAGCAAGTTCCAGGCCAAACTGAGATTATAGATAGCATGGCCATCATTACTACCCTGTGTGTGTGCACTCACGCTTAAACATGCATGGTCGTATGTGTGGATTCATATGTATGGACACAGGTATCATGAGGCCAGAGGATACGCCCTGGTATTTTGTTCCTTAGAATTGCTATCCACCTTTTAGGTGATGGGGCCCCTCACCAGCCTAGACCTGCCATGTGGCCTATACTGACCCAGAAACTCACCTATCTCCATTTCTCTGAGGCTGGGATTACAATCACATGCCACCATCACAGTTTTACTGTTTGGTTTTGGTTTCTACCGACATGATTTCTCTGTGTAGCAGGGCTCTGAGTAAAGGATGCACTTTGATTTGAAAGGTAAGCACTTCACCAACCGAGCTATCTGTCCAGTCCCTTAGAGCCTATTAAAATGGGAGATGGTTTTCGCCCCTCTAAAAAATATATTGTCGCCATGTGTGCTCCTGTGTGGGGACATGCCATAGAACATGTGTGGAGGTCAGAAAACAACTTGGTGGAGCCAGTTCTCTCCTTCCACCTCTGTAGGTTCCAGTGACTGAATTCGGGCACCAGGCTTTCACAGAAAGTGCCTTTACCAGTTAAGTCATCACTGGCCCGTTCTCTCCGTTTTCTCTTTTTCTAGTTTTTACACCTTCTTTTATTGTCACTCTTTCAATTTTATTCTGCCAGACTCAGAACAGGGTACCAGAAGTGAATATACAAGAGACAACAGAATTATTTCAACATTAAATACTCGCCTACACAAACAGGGCTGGGAAGACTTTCATTACTTATATTTTGACTGCTAGAGTGTGGTAGAATATTATTTTAAAATGTGTGACGTTTGTTCTTGCTGCATTTGTTTAACTGTGAGAAGCTGTAATTCTCTGCTTGTCTAAAACACCTGACGGTCTAATAAAGAGCTGAACAGCCAACAGAGATGCAGAAAGGAGGATAGGCAGGACTGGCAGGCAGGGAGTATAAACTGAAAGAGAAAAAAAGCAGCAGCAAGAGAATAAGAAAACGTCAGGGCCAGCCACCACCGCAGAGTAAGAAGGAAAGAAAGATATACACAAGTAAGAAAAATTTTTGGTTATGAGCCTAGCCTTTAATGGCTGAGCCATCTCTCCAGTGGTGCACCACTACTACTCAACTTTGTGTCTTATTTCATGCAGATGACTCAGAATGTGATCATACAGAGATTGGATTCCCCAGAACCCACATAAAGCTGGGTTCAGCAATGTACACCTGTAGTCCTGATTCCTGCTGATATCTAAAGCTGTCCTCTGATCTCCCCATGCATGTCACGACCCATACTCACAAACATGAACACTCACAAAAACAGAAACATGCATGCATGCATGCATACAACATGTGCACTCTCTCTCTCTCTCTCTCTCTCTCTCTCTCTCTCTCTCTCTCTCTCTCTCTCTCTCCCTCCCTCTCTCTCTCTTTCTCTTAAAAATAAGATGGGCTGGAGGAGAAATGGCTCAAAGGTTAAGAGCACTAGCTGTTCAATAACCAGCAACCATATGGTGGCTCACAACCACCAGTAATGAGACCTGGTGCCCTCTTCTGGCCTGCAGGCATACATGCAGACAGAACACTGTACACATCATAAATAAATCTTTATCAGTGCGGTGGTGCCGCACGCCTTTAATCCCAGCATTCGGGAGGCAGAGGCAGGAGGATCTCTGTGAGTTTGAGGCCCGCCTGGTCTACAAAGTGAGTTCCAGGACTGGTTCCATAGCTACAGAGAAACCCTGTCTGGAAAATAAATAAATAAATAAATAAGCAAGAAACCAGGTGTGATGGCACAAGCCTGTAATCCCAGCACTTATGAAGCTTAGGCAGGAGGACCATGAGTTCAAAGACAGCCTGAGCTACACAATAAGACCCCATCTTGAAAAGGGAAAAATAACCACCTGTAGAGATAGCTCACCGATTAATAGTGAAGAGGACCTAGGTACTGCTTCCAGCACTTGGTTCACAAATAGCTGTAATTCCAGCTCCAAGGGATACTATGCCCTCTTTGGGCCTCGTAGTCACCATTCACACAGGCGGTACACAGACAGGCATGTAGGCAAAATACCCACACATACATAATAAAAATAAATAACTTTTAAGGAAAATAAAATGCATAATCAAATATGCCATTTCCTTCTTATTTATTTTTGATTACCAGAAGTCTGATGCTTACCTGGCACTTAGCTCCTAAAAACAAGAACTTTTGGGTTTATTGGTTTGTTTGTTCTGAGACAAGGTTCCTCTGTAGCCTAGGCTATCCTAGAGCATACTAGGTAGCCTATGCTATCATTAAACTCCTTGCCTCACCCTCTGCTGGGGTTATGGTGATGACCTACCCCATACCTAGCTAAGCTAAGACTTCATTTTTGAACACCCAAACTATCCTATCTAGAATGAAAATGCTTCCTGGCCCCACACAAACTTAATGCTATATATATTTCAGAGATTTCTGATTAATGCTTGGCCATGTCATTTTGAGTTAATATTCCCAAACATTCAGTAGAATAATATACCTAAATGTAAGTTATCCCACAGTTGGTTGAAAGTAACTTTTAAAACAGGAGTGGTGAATGTCTGTGTGATCCCAGCACTCAGCAGGCAGAAGTCAGAGGACCGCCACAAATTCAATGGCAGCATGCAGTGTATGAGTCTAAGGCCAGCCTGGGGTACAGAGTAAAATAAGTCCATCCCCACACATTCATACACTTCAAAGTGCAATTTTTAGGGCTGGAGAGATGGCTCAGAGGTTAAGAGCACTGGCTGCTCTTTCAGAGGTCCTGAGTTCAATTCCCAGAAACCACAGGGTGACTCACAACCATCTGTAATGAGATCTGGTGCCCTCTTCTGGCCTGCAGGGATACATGCAGGGAGAGCATTGTATAATAACAAATTGTAATTCATTTCAAATTTAAAAATAGTATCAGGAAAATAAGAACCATTCATCAGATATTATCTACCTAACCATCACTACCTAAGAAAAACTACAGATAATGATGCATGCTTTGTGGCATCTATCAAGAAGGCAAGTATTGGTCTTATCATCGGCATACTATAAAGGCGCACTGTAGAGGATAGCTCTAAGCTGTCATTGAGATCCAGCCTGGGCTACACAGCTTGTTCCATGACGGCGGGCTACACACAGAAACCCTTTCTTGGAAAAAAAAAAAAGGAGGAGGAAAGCTACTGGGAGATGCAGAAGTATAAAGCAAGAAGAGATAATTGGAGGGAACACATTATTCCAGGACTCTGCAGTGTCTATAATGTGCCAACAAGGAACTAGGTACTTTATAGACTCAGATTCATAAAATGTTTTCACCATCCCATGGCACTGGGGGCAGAATCAATTATCTGAGATAAAAAGCAACAAGCAATGACAGTTCTAATGGAGCCACCTTGACATCTGGCTGAGTCTGCCCATCTGAAGCCCACCCAAGTCAGAAAGAGGCAACTTTGCCTTTTTCTTTCTCTCTTTGGATGCTGGCCAAAACCAATACTTTTTCTGATAACTGGGGTCTCCATACTCCTTCTCTGAAGCCCCCTTCCCTGCCACGTGACTGCTTGTCCAAAGTGTGTCTGACCTCAATGCCAGCTTTGGTTTTTTTTCTCTTCTCCCCTCCATTCTCCTCCAGGGAGCTGCTGGGACTTAGAGCTTGCCTACCCTGGGAGTTTCTTGTTTTGTTTTTTCAATAAAACTGTCCTTGAACTAAAAACTAAAAAAGCCACCAAGTGTTCATGGCTGTCTGGATACACTATAGAGCGTCCAGTAAGTAGGAAGCTGGAAGAGAAGACGGACAGATGCTTACCCACAAGTTAGGAAATAACGCACAACTCACTTTACAGTACTCAGCCTTGTGTACAAATATCAAGTTTCCATTCACCTGAATTTCTTCTTTCATTAAGTATGAAAGGCCCACCTCCTCTTCTCCCTCTCCCACTTCTGAACCGGCTTCGTCCTCATCCTCCTCCTCCTCCTCATCCTCCTCCTCGTCATATCCTTCAGGTGGCCCAGCTTCATCTTCTTCCTCATCCTCCTCATCTTCATCTCCATCTTTAAAAAACATTTTAAAGATGAGCAAATAGCTGGGCACAACTTTAATCCCAGCACCCAGAGGCACAGGAGATAGATCTCAAGGCTAGCTAGTGAGTTCCAGAATAGCAGGAGTTACGTCTCAAAAAGAAAAAACCGGGCTGGAGAGATGGCTCAGCGGTTAAGAGCACTGACTGACTGCTCTTCCAGAGGTCCTGAGTTCAGTTCCCGGCAACCACATGGTGGCTCACAACCACCTTGAATGAGATCTGGTGCCCTCTGCTGGCCTGCAGGCACAAGACTGTATACGTAATAAATAAATAAAAATCTTTAAAAAAAAAAAAAAAGAAAGAAAGAAAAGAAAAAACCATTACCCTCCTCGTCCTCCTCTTCTGAGTCGGGTGCCTCGTTGTCCTCCTGATCAAATCCATCTAAGTATGTGATTTGCTGCAGCAGTTCGAAGATACTTTCTCTATAATCCTCCAGGTTGGTGATCTCACAGTTAAACAAGTCAAGACTTTTCAAATTTTTAAGATTTTGCTGAAAAAGTAAAGTTAGAGGTTACAATAAAGATTTTAAACACCATGTTCTTCAATTTTAATGGAAGATCTGAAAAACATATACTTGAAGTTAACGAATGATATTTTTTTTTCATTTTTAGTGTTTTGTAAGGGTCATTTTTCTTCTTTCTTTTTTTTTTTTTTTTTTTGGTTTTTTTCAAGACAGTTTCTCTGTGGCTTTGGAGGCTGTCCTAGAACTAGGTCTTATAGACCAGGCTGGTCTTGAACTCACAGAGATCCGCCTGCCTCTGCCTCTAGAGTGCTGGGATTAAAGGCGTGCGCCTCCACCACCCGGCTAAGGGGTCATTCTACCAAGCACAGCCAGCTCTGTCAGTCACCGCTGTGAGTCCAGCATGGAGGAACTCTGGCTGTCAGGACTGCACCCCTAGCATCTGTCTTACAGCTTGTTCTTACAAACACCTGAGGCATCTTTGCTGACAGAATCCATGCAGAACAGGCAACAACACACCAAGTGTGGGGTACATACCTATAACCCAGCCAAGGTCGGAGGATCAGAGTTAAGAGACCAACCTCGGCTACAAAGACCACACAACTAAAAGAACAAAAGGTGGCACAAGCACATGACAGTCACCTTAAACCAGCACCCAAGTGTCTCCATAGTTTAACCTCAAGTCTTTTGCTTTTTAAAGACAGGGTAGGGTCTCATCACGTAGTCCAACCCTCAATCACTTTATCCTCCCAAGTACTAGGATTACAGGCAAGTACCACATCACACCAAACTGCTTGAGATACCTGAGGACAAGGGCTAGGGTACCTCTCTACCTGTTGCCATGCCTGACAACTTGAGCTCAATGCCTGGAACCCACACCACTGGAGAAAGCCATTTCCAACAAGGAGACCTCTCACACTCACACACAAACACAGACAGCCAACTCTAATGAAACAAAATGTAACACGTCGTCCTCTCTCACACTCACACACTCACACACACACACAGCCAACTCTAATGAAACAAAAGTAAGTCTGGGCACCCTTTTTCCATTTTTATATTATTCATCTTCTGCTCCTATCATCAGAAAATACCTCTTAGTACCTCAAAAGGTACTATGTGTCCCCTTATTTTAGAAGAAAAAATAGGTGTTTAAAAAGATATTTGACACTTAAAATCAGAGTAAAGTCCTTTGTAAATAAATTTGTCTGGTGAGGGAAATAGCGGGGGAGAGAAGAAAGGGGAATCTGGGATTGGAATGTAAAAAATAAATAAAAACAGAAAAAATAAATTAATTTGTTGATGATGCAAAAATTATCTGGATTTTTTTTTTTACATTTTAATTATATTGAAGGGGAGTATGCATGCATATGCCACAAGCTTGTGTGTGTGTGTGTGTGTGTGTGTGTGTATGTGTGTGAGAGAGAGAGAGAGAGAGAGACAACTTTTGGAAGTGGGTCTTCCAGCTTGCTGGTAAGTGCCTTTAAAACTGAGCAGCACTGAGTGAGGCCTTTATTTTATTTTATTTTTGATTGATTGAGACTATGTAGTGGTATCTCTACATAGAGATAGCTGTCCCGGGATTCATTATGTAGACCAGGATGACCTCAATTTCACAGAGATCCACCTGCCTTTGCCTCCCAAGCACCGGGACTAAAGGCATGCGCCACCACCCAGCTGAGGCCTTTATTTTTAAGGAAGGGCTTCACTGCAGCACAGGCTCCACCTTGGTGTCTCCTCCTCTGCCTCAGTGTTGAGTGCCAAGCCCAGCTGGACATTTTAGTTAAAGAAAAGCAGCCATCTGGATCACAAGAGGTATTTCAGAAAACTCCAAACTTAAACAGAGATCAATAAAATAGAATATGAACAAACCCCAGATAAAATAAATTAATCCCAAAATGAAGTCCAGAGACAGTGGTTCTACTCACCAGGGCCTCCACTGTACTGAGGTCTTTGATTTTGTTTCCACTCAGATTGAGGTAGGTAAGATTTGGACATTTCTCTGCCAGGACTTCCAAGCCTCCAGATATTATATTGTCACTAAGTTCCAACTACAGATTCAACATGGAGAGAAAACCAAGAATCATGAAGCCTGAGGACCCATTTGAAGAAAACCATTTGTCATTTCTCTGACTTCCTCAGTTCCCATCTATCTGAAAAACAGATCAGAACCCTGCACAGTAGCTTAGCCGAGGTTCTTTCTGATGAGGGATAGTGGCAGATACTAAATCCAGTCTAATTTAAATTTCTAAGCAATGCTGAAACTAATTCCAAAATCATTTCTTTCTTTCTTTCTTTCTTTTTGGTGGTATTTGGTTTTTTAGCGCTCTCTGTGTCCCAGAACTCACTCTATAGACCAACCAGGCTGGCTTTGAACTCAGACATTTGCCTGCCTCCACCTCCTGAGCTCTGGGATTAAAGGCATGTGTCTCCACTGACCAGCTCTTTTCTTTTTAATTAATTAGTTAACTAATTATTCTTATTTTATGTGCATTGGTGTTTTGCCTGCATGTGTGTCTGTGTGAGGGTATTGGATCCCCTGGAGCTGGAGTCACATTTGTGACTGGGAATTGTGTGCTGGAAATTGAACCCAGGTCCTCTGGAAGAGCAGCCAGTGCTCTTGACCACTGAACCGTGTCTCTAGTCTCCTTCCCTTTTCTTATCTCAAGAAATTTAAAGATTTCTTTTCTTCTTCTTTCTTTCTTTTTGGTTTTTAGAGACAGGGTTTCTATGTGTAACAGCCCTACTAGTCCTGGAACTAGCTCTGTAAACCAGGCTGGTCTCGAACTCAGAAAGAATCCTGAGCGTTGGGATTAAAGGTATGCACCACCACCACCCAGCCTCAGCATAAAAACCATGGTGTCCACAAACTACTCCCAACTCACCTTTCGAAGTTTGTTTAAGCTGGGAAGCCGGGCCAAGGAACTTAATTCCACATTGGCCATACTGAGAAACTCCAGTTCTTTAAAGGTATCATTCAGGCCTTCAATTTCCCCATTGACACACAAACAGTTATCAAGGACTAACTCTGTCACCTGTCAGAAGAAACATATTAACAGTTAGTCTGCATAGCAATAGACCTGTGTCTGAACACTCTAAAAACACAAATATTAAAAACATCAATCCCGCTGGGCGTTGGTGGTACACGCCTTTAATCCCAGCTCTCGGGAGGCAGAGGCAGGCGGATCTCTATGAGTTCGAGGCCAACCTGGTCTAAATAGTTCCAGGTCAACCAAAGCTACAGAGAGAAAGACCCTGTTTAAAAAAACAAAAACAAAAACCTACCAAACCAAAATACCAACCACAACATTGGAACTTGGTAGTAAAGGGGGAGGGTCACTTTTTTGTTTTGTTTGATGGGTAGGTAGATAAGACAGATAGACAGACAGTGGTTTTGCCTGCATGTATGTCTGTGTACCCTGTGCATGCAATGCCCACGGAAGCAATGGGTGTCGGATTCCTAGGGCTGAACTTACAGACAGTTCTGAGCCACCATGTGGGTTGTAGGAATTCAAACCTGGTCCCCCAAAGACCAGCCAGTACTCTTAATTCCTGAGCCATCTTTCCAGCTCAGAACTGGGTTTCTTATTAGATCTGAGTTGTAGGCTTATTTTTATTTTATGTGTACAGGTGTTTTTCCTACATATGGATACCTCTATGCATACCTGGTGCCTTCCGAGGTGGAAGAAGGAATGGTAGCAGTTGGAAGCTACCATGTGAACAAGTGCTCTTGACTACTGAGCATCACTCCAACCCCAGATCCCAGATGTAGTAACAAACTTACCAGTGCACCTGAATAGACCTAATCAGATCCTGGTTCTCTGTCCCCAGTACAAAAATGTTTATTTAAAGGCTAAAAATCAGGAACAACAAATGCCATCTTCTCTACTTGGGTGTAACTTTGGCAATCATTATTCCAATGAGCAGAAATGGAACCATAACATCCCTTTTAGAGACCAGGAAGCCAAGGTCTAGAAAAAAAATGACTTGCATTAATAGGTCACACCCTCAGTATGGTGGGGTGTCTTGATTCTTAAGCCTTTTTTTTTTTTTTTTATTTTGCGTTGTTTGTTTTTTGTTTTGGTTTTTCTGTGTAGCCCTAGCTGTCCAGGAACTCACTCTGTAGATCAGCCTGGCCTCGAACTCAGATATCTGTGCCTGCAAACCCTGGGATTAAAAGTGAATGCTGCAACCAAAGGTGTGTGAAACCACCCTCCGGTTCATTTGTTTTTGAGATAGCATTTCATTATTTAGTCCTGGCTGACCAGAAACTTGCTTTGTAGATCAGATAGGCCTCAAACTCAGAGACCCATCTGCCTCTGCCTCCGGAGTGTCAGGATTATAGAACTGAACTAAAGGCGTGCACTATCACGCCAGGCACCTCTTAAGCCTTTGGATTCCAGTCTTATCCAGGGCTAAGAGAGCTCAGCAAGAGGCCTTGTACATCCAGTGTCAGAAACCCAGTTCTTCCGCCAGAATACGCCACTACACTGTCTTGGGACTCCTGTTTGCAAATTTGGATTCTAAAACAATACAACCCAGTTTACAAGTTTTCCAAGGAGAAAGTAAACTGGGCACTTTATAATCCGCCCATATAGCGGGCAGTGGTGGCCCACTTGGGATGCAGAGGCAGGTGGATCTCCGAGTTCAAGGTCAGCCTGGTCTACAAAGGGAGTTCCAGGACAGCCAGAGCTACAGAGAAACCCCGTCTTAAAAAGCCAAAAACATAAATAAAAATAAACTGTCTATATAAACCTGTTACTACACCATGGCAATGTCCCGCAATTCTCCAAATTGGAGGCGAAAGGATGCGGGAAGAGGCCCACATTTGCACCTAAGGCTTATGAGAAACTGCTTGTTTTGATTTGTTTTGCCCTGCTCGACAGAGTCCCACCTGCAGCCATCCTCCTACCTCGGCCTCCAAAGGCTGGGAATTACAGGTATCAGTCACCATGCCCTGCTGATGGACAGCTTTTTAACTTTGAGTTATTCCAGAATCTTCTAAAAAGCTCTAGAAAACTTCTAGTTCTCCCAGCGATAATAACCCTTACAGAAACAATGTTTCCTCCACCTCGCTCTCGGCTGAAGTCGGCAGAAACCCGCAAACCCGCCACAGAAAAGAACAGGGCTCAGGCACGGGTAGCTCTGCACGGTGACTGCGAAGGCCGGGCAGACCGGCGCCTTTGCTAGGGCGTCAAGGGACCACCGTAGCGCCGGTCCCTTGTCCCTCGTCTTCAAGCAGCCGCGAACCGGCGAGCCCCAGGCGCCGTCACCGCCCGCCGCGGCCCAAGCTTCCGACCCAGGAACCTGGCGGGAACCGCAAGGGAACCCGACGGCGGGGGGCTCGAAGGCGACGCCTCCGGGGGCCCCTCCCAGCCCGCGAGTCTTCCCGACGACCGCACACGGCACTGCGCGGCTCGCACGAGCCACGGGCTTGCGTAGAGAGGTCCGCGCGCCACGAGGATCGCGGCCGGCGCCGTCGGGTCCCGGGATTCCGCCGCCGCCCGGGCCCGGCGCCGGCGCCGGCCCGGCGCGCGCCGCCCGCGAGTGGGCACCGCCGGAGGGAGCGCAGGGTGCAGATCGGCCCGAGACCCACGCCCCGGGCCGCGGCCGGCCGAATGGCGGCACCGCGGGAAAGTTACACCAACTTCGCAGGTGGCGAAGGCCCGGGGGTCGCGCCCACGCCGCCCGCCCCCGCGAGGCCGGGCCGCCAGACTGCGGGGACGCCGAGGGGCTGAGCCCCCGCGCGCCCGGGAAAATGCCCCTAGAAACTTAAGCCCTTCGCCATTTTAAGCACAAGAAGCCTGGCGATTTAAAACTTAAAATAAACACCCCGCCCCCACCGCGAGTGGGGGCGCGTTTCCCAGTCCGCCCCGCGCACCCACCGGGACCACCGAAGCCCACCCCTCGCGACACAGGGCGGGAGGGGAAGGTGGGGGCTGAGTCATCTCACCTCCTCCGGGGCTCTGTTCTTCAACTCCAGGTTAATCTTCTTCTTCATCTCCATGTCCTCCTCCTTTCCCCTCGCCTGCCCTCCCCACTGCCCCCAACCCTAAAACACCCCTAAAGGTCTGGAGATGAATGAAAAGAGACGCAAAGACGAACGCCCACTACCACCCGGGTGTGGGGGAGAAAGAAAAGAATAGCAAATGGAGTCCGACGACTTGGGACTAACTCGGCTGCCCCCACCTTCTAGTCCACACACCCGCGCGCGCACACACGGGCACGCACACACATTCACACAGAGAGAGAGAGAGAGAGACACGCGCGCGCCCGCCCGCAGTTCCTTCCCCTTCAATGGCTGCTGCGAGACTGAGCCTCCATGACACGGCACCGCCAACCCCCTGGCCTACGCTCCACCCACCTCCCGACTGCATTGGCCGAGCCTTTAGCGTCGCGCCACTCCATTGGCTTAGAGGACTGCCCATCCGTCGTTAGGGGGGCCCCGGACCAGAAACTCGGGGTCTATTGGCTCTGAGCAAGCGCGCAGTTAATTCCGATAGGTCCGGGAGGATGTACGTCCCGGAGAAACGATTTTGAATCCCAGTCGCCCCCCTCCTTTTCTTTGTGTGATTGGCGCGCTTTCCCTCGCTAGTGGGACGGTTTGGCTGTCTATTGAATTTGTTTTTGTTTGTTTGAGGGCTTTCTGGCTTCGGGGTTAGAGGAAGGGAAAGGGCGTCGCTGGCGTCCCCAGGGTGTAAGCGGGTCGGTCATCCAGCGCACCGCACTCCAGAGCTTTCGGTAGTCTTAAAGCACAAGCTCCCTGCTATGCGGCTTACCCAGTGAGCCAGGGACTCAACGCAAGAGCAGCGAGTTCGGGACACCTCCCCGTCTCGAACGGCCCTGGCGTTCACCAGAGCGTGATAAAGAAGGTATTTTAACTTCCACTGTCAAAGGCGAAACGACTCTGGAAGCAGTTGAGTTTAGCACGTTGAGTCAGAAACCTTTAAATAAAACTGTCCTGTGGGAGTTGATACTGAGGTCATTTGTCGCTGGCAAATAGTTGGGACCTTGGAGGAAAAGCAGCACGGGCCTAAAGAAAACACAATTTCCAATTTCCCATTTCCCTTTGGTAAGTTTCCTGCAGAAATCTACTTAAAGTGTTCTTTTAAAGTGTATGTGAGGCACTGAAGAGACGATGTCCTCTTGCAGAGGACCCTGGTTCTGTACCCACATGAGGGCTCCCAATCATCCATAACTACAGTTCCAGGGAATTCAATAGCCTCTTTTGACCTTCACAGGCTCCAGGGCCAGATGTGCGTGTGCATACATTAAAGCAAAACACTCAAATACATTTTAAAAAGAAAGTCTACTTAATGTTTCTGTAATTCGAAGCATAATGGTACACACGAAGCATAATGGTCACAGACCTCCGAAGGGAGAGGCAGGCAGAACTGCCTGGTATACAAAGTGAGTTCTAGGCCAGCCTCTATCTCAAAACAAAAACTGAAAACCTAAGTAAGAAATGAGTACTGAGCCGGGCGTTGGTAGTGCACGCCTTTAATCCCAGCACTCGGGAGGCAGAGGCAGGCAGATCTCTGTGAGTTCGAGGCCAGCCTGGTCTACAGAGAGAGTGCCAGGATAGGAAAGCTACACAGAGAAACCTTGTCTCGAAAAACCAAAAAAAAATGTAAAATAAAATGAAAGATAGAGTGCTGGGATTAAAGGCGTGTGCCAACATCGCCAAGCTTCTTTACACTTGTTTACTTATTTTGCGATGTATAGGAAGTCAGAGGACAGCCTGCAGGAGTCAAGTGCTTTCCTTCCACTGAGCTAGTTCCTGGGTTCAAACTCAAGCTGTCGGGTTTGGCAGCAAGCACCTTTACCTGCTGAGCCACCTTGATAGACATCCTCTACAGTTTCATATTCCTACTAGGCATAAGATACAATAAACAGATATCTGCTCATCTAACCCCTGCTAGGATAGTTAACAATAATAATGTTATGTATGTAGCTAGACACTGAATTTATAGACTATCCATAAACACAACAAAGCATGGTAAGTGGATCTTTGGTCTTTAAGCTTGTATCTACTTTTCCTGGCCTATGCTAAAAGAATATGAATTCATCTAGTTCCACAGCAATCTAGCCTACAAATCCAATGTACACAGTTACAAGACAGACACATTCAATGCAAGAAACCTAGCTATAGAATTTTCATATGCTCTTCTGTTATACAGTTAATAAGTATATTTTCCTACTTATTAATAAATTTATTTTTTGCCAAGGTTGTTAGGATGATTGAACTTCCTCATCAACTTGGTTGGATTTAGAATCACCTAGAGGGTATGTCTCCGAGAGTGTTTCCAGAGAGATTTAACTGATGAGAGTAAACCAGGATGGCCTTGAACTCACAGAGATCCATCTGCCTCAGCCTCCCAAATGCTGGGATTAAAGGTGTGAGCCACCACCGCCCTGGTTTGGGTGGTAGCATCTTACCTGCTGGGATCCCTGACCAAATTAAAGGGAGAAAGTCAATTTAACAGCAACATTCATATATCTCTAAGATTATCTTAGTATTTAAATATTAAGTTTTTAAAGCAAGGCTCTGAGGAATGACATGTAAGGGTGTCTTCTGGCTTCCACATGTCTGTATCCACACACTTGCTTGCATCACAGCATGCACATATGCACAAAAACAAGAATGAGCTCTCGTATACATCTAGTGGGGATGACAACCCCTATAGTCACTGTGGGAAAGTTTGGCGGTCCCTTATATAGTTAAACATGCATTTACAGTATGACCCTTGTATGTCAACATTGAAAGTGGTTCAATACTGCAAACCTAGACACGGACCAGATGTTCTCCAGCTTGCCAATAAGTGAGCAAATGTGGTCTACACACAGAGAAACTCAGTGATAAAGTGTAGCAAATTCCCTATACCCAGCAACAGGAATGATGCTAAGTGTAAGAAGCCACATCCAAAGGATGTGTAATTTGATCCATAAGATGTGCTGAGGAAGCCAAAATTATAGGGTCAGAAAACAGTGGTTACCAAAGGATGAGTGTGGGAAGAGAAGTTAACTACAAAGGGGCCCAAGGGACTTATTGCAAGGGTGGTGGTGATGAAACTGTTCTGTATCTTGATTATGGGGTAAGTTACCCAATGGATTTGTCAAAACTCATGGAAGTGTGCACTAAAAAGGGTGATTTTACTGCATATAAATTATACCTCCTTTAGCCTGAATTAACTTTTTTTCAAGGTGAAATGTTGAAGGAAAAACTGCACTACTCACTTAAGAGTCCACTTCTCAGCAACAGCTGGACAAGTTTATAAATATATATGAATGAGAGTATTCTAATTGTTGTTAGAGGATAAAAACTGAAAATGACTTAGTCTAGATACAGAGGAAGGGTGAAATAGATTAGTCTGGGTCTGGGGGTATAGTTTGTTGGGAGAGCATTACTCAGCATGCAAAAGGCCCTAATGTTCAATCCATAGCACCAAACATTGAATAACTAAATATCATTCCCTTTCTTCTTCTCAGACTTTCACATGCCAGGCAAGCACTCTACCACCGAACTCTATCCTAAAACCTACATTTCACTTTTGAAACAGGGTCTCACTAAGTTGCTGTCCTAGTTTCTATTGCTAAGACTAAACACTATGACCAAAAAGCAAGTTGGAAGGGAAAGGGTTTATTTGGCTCACACTTCAGCACTGTAAAAAGTCATTAAAGTCAACTCCTGGGGGCAGGAGCTGATGCACAGGCCCCAGAGGGTTTTGCACACTGGCCTGCTCTTTATGGCTTGCTCAGCCTGCTTTCTGATAGGACCACCAGCCCAGAGATGGCACCACACACAATGGGCTGGGCCCTCCCACATCAATCACTAATTAAGAAAATACCTTACAGGCTTGCCTATAGCCCAGTCTCTCTCTCTCTCTCTCTCTCTCTCTCTCTCTCTCTCTCTCTCTCTCTCTCTCTTTCTTATTAATACACTATTTATTTGTCTTCTCTCTGTCAAACCCTGAGCCAAGCACTTTCCCCAGACCTCCTGGGGAGGTACAGGAAAAGGGACACACAGGGCAGACGGGACACAAAAGAACTACGGGAGGTGGAAGTGGAGACAGCAGCTTCACATGGTGAAGAAAGGCCACCATTAGGCAAAAGAGCCCCGTGGCCTCTGAGAGGGCAAAGCCCAGAATCGCCTAAGAGAAGAGCTGTTGCTTCAGAGAAGGGTTCCTGGCATAACCAATGATGAGGCTCCCCAAAACAGTCCCAATCCCAGCCCCAGAGCCAGCCACCCCAACTGTAGCAGCCCCAGCCCCAATGAACTTGGCGGCTGTGTCGATGTCTCTGGAAATGACGCTGGTTTGGAAGGCGCGGCTAGGGATGAGTGAGGTTGGAGGCCGAGGGGCTGCCAAGCTGCTGAGGCCCTCATCCGTCCATGTCTGTGGTCGATTCAACTCCACTGCAGACAGGGGACGACTCAGCAGCTGAGAGGTGCTACTGATCAAGGAGCGGGTGGAGATGAACTTGGAGCAGGCATACATTTTTGGGGGTGAGGGGCCAAGGCAGGAGAGCTGCTCCCGGGGTAGAGAAGACAGAGAGGGCCCTATAGCCCAATCTTATGGAGTCATTTTCTTCATTGAGGCTCCCTCCTCTCAGATGACGTTAGCTGTGTCAAGCTGACATAAACTATGCAGCGCAGTTTTCCAGGCAGGTCTTAAACTTTCAATTCTCCTGCATCACCCACCCAAAGCAGCTGAGTTCAAGCCTGCCAAATCAGGCCTGGCAAAATTATGCTATTTCAATACTATAAAGTCATTGTGGCAAGGAAGGACCTATATTAATTGATAGAGAATAACTTTCACAAGTTATGCATATTCTTTATAAAATCTAAAATGTATATGCACCTAAAACATATGCATTTATATGTAGCGTCACAGAAAACAGTTCCTAAGATATCAGAATGTGGCTGTGGACATATATCGCAGTTGGTAGAGCACCTGCGTAGTCTGCAAAAAGCCCTGGGTTAGATCTCCCCGAGAAGGTAACCTAAGCATAGTGATATACCCTGAAGGCAGGCAGATCCTAAGTTAAAGGTCATCATCAGAAGGTTAGGCAGGCACAGTGGCAGAGTCATCTATCCCAGTACCTGGAAGGTAGAGGAAGATCCAAGGTTACATGCCAACCTGGGCTACATAGTGAGATTTTTGTCTCAGATTGACAAATAACAGAATGTAAGCCATGCTTGTTTCCAACCAGGAGAATTTTGAGAGCTATTACCTTTATTGCTGTTATTGCTTTATTATTATTATTATTTATTATTATTATTATTATTATTATTATTTTTTTTTTTTTTTTTTTGGATAGTCTTGCTAGGTAATCCAGGCTGGCCCCAAATTCATGATCCTCTTGCTACAACCACCCAAGAACTGGGAATCCAGACCTGTACCACAAAATTTTCAACTCTTCCTAATTGGGTGTTACTTGAAATTTTTATGGGCTGGAGAGATGGCTCTGGGGTTAAGAGCACTAACTGCGACCTCAACGTCCTTGTTGCTCGTCGGTCGGGTCCTCGAGGGCGGTGCGGGGATACGATCTGCAGCAATGATCCTCACCGTTTGAGTCTTGTATTGTGGAGCTTGAAGCTACAAGCCCAAGTATCTCCAGCTCAAGGAGAAGCTAGAACGTGAGTTCCCCGGATGCCTGGACATCTGGGCGAGGGGACTCCCCAGGTCACTGGGTTCTTTGAAGTGACAGTAGCAGGGAAGTTGGTTCACTCCAAGAAGAGAGGTGATGGCTATGTAGATACAGAAAGCAAGTTAGAAACTGGTGACCGCCATCAAAGCTGCCCTGGCTCAGTGCCAGTGAGCTCCGGCAGGGTCCTGGGACCTCCTGACAGCCGCCTTATGACAGGAAGGACTGAAATGTGTCAAAGACCTGTGGTGTTCCTGCGGCCACCAAGTCAGGCCAGATGTCTCCCATCTATTTACCTGCCTCGGTTTTCCTTCTCCAGCTCAGACTGCAAGAAGATAAGCAGCCATGTTGCCAACTGTTCCCAGTTGAATAAAAATTAGACGAGGCAAAAAAAAAGAGCACTAACTGCTCTTCCAGAGGACCTGGGTTCAATTCCGAACACCCACATGGCAGCTCACAACTGTCTGTAACTCCAGTTTTAGGGATCTGACACCCTCACACAGATATACATACATGCAGGCAAAACACCAATGAGCTTAAAATAAAAATACATTATCTAAAAAATGTTTATTTTAGTCTTTAAATAATTTACTCATTTATGCAAGGTAATGTTTATACAAGACTTTAATTCCAGCACTTGAGAGGCAGAGGCAGGAGGATCTCTGTGAGTTTTCGGCCAGCCTGGTCTACATAGTAGTGAATTCCAAGGCAGCCAGAGCTACTTATTGAGACCCTGTCTCTAAAAAAACAAAACAAAAGAAACAAATTTAAAAACAATAGAAAAAAGGAAGGAAGGAAGGAAGGAAGGAAAAGACATACTCAATGGCAAAATACTTGAGAGACTCTGGTTTCTAGCTATCAAGCTGATTGTTAAGCATTAGGGGTAAACTGTTCTTTTTGTAACTTTTTTTTTAAGATTTATTTATTTTGGGGGAGGGCTATGTAAATATGAGTAATTAAAAATAATAAAAATTTTTTAAAGATTTATTTATTTTTATTTTATGTGTATTGGTGTTTGCCTGCATGTATGTCTTTATGAAGGTGTCAGATCCCCTGTAACTGGAGTTACAGACAGTTGTGAGCTGCCGTGTGGGTGCTGGGAATTGAACATGGGTCCTCTGGAAGAACAGCCAGTGCTCTTAACCACTGAACTATCTCTCCAGCCCGGGGCAAATTTTTCTTAAATTTACCAGTCAAAAGCATAAATTTTTTTGTTGTTGTTGTTTTGTTTTTGTTTTTGTTTGTTTTTCGAGACAGGGTTTCTCTGTGTAGCTTTGGAGCCTATCCTGGCACTTCCTCTGGAGACCAGGCTGACCTCAAACTCAGAGACCCACCTTCCTCTGCCTCCTGAGTGCTGGAATTAAAGGCATCTGCAACCACGCCTGGCTGAGTCTGGAATTTTTATTTATTTATTTGTTTTGTTTTGTTTTGGTTTTTTTTTTTTTTTTCAAGACAGGGTTTCTCTGTGGCTTTGGAGGTTGTCCTGGAACTAGCTCTGTAGACCAGGCTGGCCTCGAACTCACAGAGATCCACCTGTCTCTGCCTCCCGAGTGCTGGGATTAAAGGCATGCATGACCAATGCCAGGCTGAATCTGGAAATTTTATTAGCAATGCGTGGTGGTGAGTTATGAATCTGTGTGTTCTCTGTATACCTGTGTCAGTAAGGAAGGTTGTCAACCTCTCTCCCCTTAATTGTGTTCACTTGCCTTTCCTTGTGTACCAGCATCAACGATGGCCATGGGAAAGAATAGTGTCCACAGGAGCACACTTAACAGGAAAGCAAGTGGACTCACTTCGTGAGTGATGAGGTCTGGTGAGTAAGCAGCCCCTACCCATCTGCCTAGCAAATGTCTTCATCACCACCAACTACGATCAAGATGCCACCAGTCTATATAGAGAGAAACTAGCTTTCTTACCTGTTTCCTAATGCCATGATTCCAGTTTGCCCAAAAGGTTATTTGCATGTTAACCACTGCATATAAACAACCTTTATCTGGCATCATAATTGCAACCCAGTTATGATTCATATGACACTTTGAACTGGGAGGAGGGGCCATGCCAAGAGTGGCTTTACTTTTTCTCAGCAATTAAAGGGGGATATTGATTACAAAAATAAGTTATATTAAGCAAGATACAAGTTGTGCACATGATCCATGTATTTTCAGTCCTTTGAGCACTTTCTTGGCTTGTTTTTCCTTTTGCAGTCGTGACCCGGAGGGAAAAGGACACAGGTCTTCATTGCCCTCGGTTCTCACCCCCTCCCTTTGCACATGAGGTGTCCGGTTTGCTTCCATTCGCTTTAGTGCCTGGTTTATTTAACACCATTACTATCCCTTTTGTCAATGAGCTTTTGGGGGCTGCAGTGGTTGCCCTTGAGACAGAGCCTTTGTCGGGTCTCCAGGACATGAAGAAAGCAGCTATAACTGCACTTCCTCCCTTGGTCACAGTGACCATTATGATGGGATTCCTAGGGACTCAACAGCTCAGGGTTTTTCGTTTGTTTTTGGTTTTTTGTTTGTTTGTTTTTACCCAGTCTTTGTCTTTGCTCACAAGCCCTTTCTAATAAAATTGTAAAAGCTAGCACTACCTGCCCCCTCCAAAAGCATCTGAAATGTGTCCAGCTTATTCTTCACAGGACTAGCCTTTATTTGTAGGTTAGGGTTTTTGGTTTGGTTTGGTTTTTCAAGAAAGGGTTTCTCTGTATTGTTTTGGAGACTGTCATGGAACTCTGTACACCAATCTGGCCTTGAACTCACAGAGATCCGCCTGCCTCTGCTTCCCAAGAGCTGTTATTAAAGGCAGGCGCCTGCACCACCCAGCTCTAGCTTAGGTTTTTATATAAAGTTCCTTTATTGTGGACTAGACTAAGACTGGCTTGTGATGACTTATTTTCATATATGTTCTGTTCCATGTTGTTAAAATAAACTGTGCTGTTTTTGTTGTGCCATGAATTCTAACTGATTCTAACTGGCCTATAAAGATTTAATTTTTAAGATTTATTTGACATAATATTAAATTAAATTATGCATATGTCTGTATGAGGAGATGTGTGTGTGTGAGAGTGCAGGTGCTCAATTTGTCAGAATTGAACTTGAGCCCTCTCAAAGAGGGTTTAACCACAGAACCATCCTTAGTTTTTTTTCTTTCTCTTTCTTCTGAGACAGAGTCTTTCTAGTCCATGTAGCCCTGGCTGTCCTAGAACTCCCTATGTAGATCAGGCGGGCCTCAAATTCAGAGATCCTTCTGTCTTCTGAGTACTGGAATTAAAGGAACATTTCATCACTCTTGGCCATTGATTTTTTTCTTTTGAATTGCATTACTTTAGGGACATTCTAGCATTTGCTTCTATTGTTTGAACATTATATACGATGGAAAAAATTTTAAAAAAATAAATCTTGATGACTAAGTCCATTTATTCCTCTGTGCATTGTTTCATCTGGGATACAGTCTAACTTATCTGTAAAACACATATTTAAAAAAATATATTCATGGCAAGGTGGTGGTGGCATATACCTTTCATCCTGGCAAGCACTTGGGAGGCAGAGGCAGGGGGATCTCTGTGTTTTAGACCAGCCTGGTCTACAGAGTGAGTTCCAGGACAGCCAGAGCTACACAGAGAAACCCTGTCTTGAGAAACTAAAACCAAAAAAATAAAAAAAGTAAAGAAAAGAAAAGAAAAGAAAAGAAAAGAAAAGAAAACAAGAAAGAAAAGCAGTGTTGGTGTGTCTGAGTATGGATGCATGTTTGTACAGGTGTCAGTAGAAGCAGAAGATGGGGCCAGAAGCCCTGAAGCTGGAGTTAGAGGTGGTTGTGAGCAGCCCAGCATAGATGCTGAGAAGTGAATTCTGCTCCTCTGGAAGAGCAGCAAGTGCTCTTAACGCCTGAGCCATCTCACCAGCCCCTGATTTAACATGCATTTTCAAAATGCCATAATTAGCTGGGCATGGGGGTGCATGCCTTTAATCACAGCACTTGGATCTTGGCGAATTCCAGGCCAGCCTGATCTACATAGTGAGTGCCAGGCCAGGGCTATGTGGTAAGACCTTATTAAAAAAAAAAACAACAACTATTAAATATCTTGTTTACATACAGATGAAATAAATTTTATTCCAACCAAGTTTTTAAAATATTTTATAACATTGTTAATTTATTAAACAATATTTTATAATGAAAATGCCTTTCATTTTTAAAAATTAAATAGTAAAGGAGGGGGAAAACTAATTATTCTTTGCTGAGATCTGATATTCCCTACTATTCTGAGGCCAACTACAAGTACTATTTTTTCTCTTTTCTCTTTATTATTGTGGGGGGGGGTGCATGTTTTGTGTGTGGATGTATGGTGTCCGTGTGTGTGTGTGTGTGTGTGTGTGTGTGTGTGTGTGTGTGTGTCCAAAGTTTACCACAAGTTTACAAGGTATATGAAGTCTTCCTTGATGGCTCCCAGCCACCAAACCTGTCCATATTTACACAGGCTCCAGAGATATGAACTCTCCTCCTCACACTTGCTAGACAAGCACTTCTCTGCTGAGCTATCTCTCCAGCTCTCTTTTTGTTCTTTGAAAAAGCCTTTATTCCCTGCACTGGAGAGACTGCAGGAAAGCAGATAAATTCAAGGCTAGCCTGGGCAATTGGATGAGACTCTTTCTCAAAATAAGAAGTAACAAGAGAGCTGAGACTGAAACCATCACACACAAAGACCCTGGGTTCAGTTCCCATTGAAAAAATGCCATAAACCCAGCACTCAGAAAACGTCAGTGCTACAGAAAAATCTGTCATTCAAGGCCAATCTGAGCTACACAATGAGGCCCTCATCTGAGAGAGGGGGATAAAATAAAAACAGTAACAACAACAAAAATGAAAGGAGGAAACGGATGAGTAGTGTGTGCTCAGGGTTAGTGTTTACCCAGCATGTACAGGTCCTAACTTTAGTTCCCAGCACCCAGAGGGACAGGTGGAGCAGAGGGAGAGAGAAATAAGGAGTGAAAAGTCAATCTCTCTAACGTGCTTTCTGGCAGCAGTCAAGAAAAGATATAGATAGATGAGTCAGCAGAACAAGCCTGGCGTTGGTGGCGCACACCTTTAATCCCAGCACTCGGGAGGCAGAGGCAGGCGGATCTCCATGAGTTTGAGGCCAGCTTGGTCTCCAGAGTGAGTTCCAGGACACCTAGGGCTACACACAAAGAAACACTGTCTTGGGGGGGGGAAAAAGAAAAGAAAGTTTCTCAACAAATATGGTGGCACACATTGGTGAGCCCAGAATGTGAGAGGTAGAAGCAGTAGGATCAGACATTAAAGGCCAGCTTTAATCCATACCAAATTCCAGTGGAGGTCTCGGATCTCTCACCTATTCAGTTTAAGATTGGCCTGCCTGAGGTGACCTAAGATGAAGAGGCAAGAGCAGGGCCTCTATCATACACACCACAAAGGAGAAAGAGGGGCTTTAGCTAATCTCTGAGGGGGTCTCTGTAAGGAGCAGTCTCAGGTGCAGGCATCTGGAAGGAAGCTGTTGATAGCTTCTGTGTATATTGTCAACATCTGTACTCCCACAGAAATAAAGCCTTGCCATCCCTCTGAGCTGGAGGGAGGCTTTGCCCTTTGCACGGGTCTGAGGCACCTGGTTGAGTTCATGTCAACAATACACAGTCACTCAGGACTTTGTGGTTCCCCTCTCTTCTGCTTGTTGACTCAAGAGTTGAGACCAGAAGATTACTTTAAGTTCCAGACCCACCTGGGTTACTGAGTAAAGCCCCGTCTCAAAAAAAAAAATAAAAATAAAAAATAAAATAATAATAATAATAATAATAATAATAATAGCTGGGCAGTGGTGGCCCACACCTTTAAACCACAGGAACTCTGTGTTTACAAGCTTTTCAAGTGACTCTAATGCTCACCAATGCTTGAGAGAGCCAGTGGTGTACAGGAATGTTCTTGGGGGGCCTAGGTTCTCTTTCTGGTTTAGCCCAGCAGTTTTCTCATCAACCACAGCTGAATCCCTAAATCCCTCAAAATTCATTCTCCACTGAGCATAACAAGGAGTTTGGATGGATGCCTAAGGGCCCTGCTGGTCTGCAGGTCTATGAAACACCAGAGGCAGGACGAAAGCGAGTAACTGTTCCACTGATAAGAGTCATTCATTTAATCCACAAGTATTCAGAAACCTAACAGTGTTCTTTCCATGTAATCAATTCAGGACAGAAAATTACTTTTTAATTTAAAAAAAAGAAAACAAACAAACTGTGGGGCTAGAGAGATGACTCATTGGTTAAAAGCACTGGCTGCCCTTCCAGAGGACCCAGGTTCAAATCCCAGCACCCACATGGCAGCTCACAACCAGTCTGTAACCTATTCCTATTCCAGGGTGTCCTACTCTCTCTCTCTCTCTCTCTCTCTCTCTCTCTCTCTCACACACACACACACACACACACACATATCAATGTACATAAAAAACAAATTATATCTACTAAAAACCTGCAATATTTCTGAAAACAAATTTACCCATTCTCTGTCTACAAGATTCTCTTTCAGCATCTATTGGATTTGAAAACTGTGAGAATGACCCAGAGGACCTATTCCTCGGTGACTTCATTTATTTATTTTGGTTTTTTGAGGCAGGGTTTCTCTGTGGCTTTGGAGGTTGTCCCGGAACTAGCTCTTGTAGACCAGGCTGGTCTCAAACTCACAGAGATCTGTCTGCCTCTTCCTCCCCGAATTCTAGGATTAAAGGCATGGGCCACCATCCCCTGGCCTTGTAAACACTTTTGTGTTTGCTGAAGGGGCATCAGGACTGAGGAGTCAGAGACAAGCTAAATGGGATTACTTATCAAATTAGAATGTTTGTACCTTCATTACATCATCTCAACAACGTTATTAGGATTTCTTTTTGTATGCTTGTTTTCTGTCTGTCATTTTTGTTATTGGTTTTTCTAGAAAATCTAATTCCATCTAATCCGTCGCCTTGATTGTTGTTTGAACCTAACTCCATCCTTTATTGAACTTCCTTGTACCCTACCAGGCAAACTCAGGGCCCTGAGTGGGTTTGCTACCGGAGCATTCTAAAGCAGAGTTTAAATATCTAAATTAAGAACCTTTTTTAAAAAGAGTTTATTTATCTAGTATACAGTGTTCTGTCTGCATGGCAGAAGAGGGCACCAGATCTCATTACGGTTGGTTGTGAGCCACCATGTGGTTGCTGGGAATTGAACTCAGGACCTCAGGAAGAGCAGTCAATGCTCTTAACCTCTGAGCCCAACTTTTAAGAATAGACAAACAAAAAGTAACACTGATCTGACATTCACCTTTCACTGCTTTGCAAGGACAGGAGATGGCGCCATATGGCAGTGGAATGTCTCGGCTTTGGTGGGCTTTGGGGCCAGGTGCAGGGCGAGAAGAGGGCTTGGGAGAGAGAAGGGCAAGACCTAAACAAAGACTCGGGGTTTGAGAAAAAAACTACCCTGAGGAGGTCGTATGATTTGGTCACCTTTTCTTCTTTCTTCTCTTTTCCTTTCCCCTTTCACATATCAATGCCTTTGCACCTACTCCAAATCAACACAGCTAGAAAGCAATGTGTTCACTCACAGTAACGCCCAAGAACCAAACAAAAAGTCAAGTCGGAGGAGGGCAGTTCTTTCTCCCTTGCCTAGAAACCAGCCTTTGTTCATTTGGGGGAATCAGAACTCCCGGAGAGGAGAAGTGTTGACTAGGGGCTAAGATTTCTTTTGTGAAGCAATGTTCAATCGTGAAGGCAAAGTCCCCAAAGTCCCCAGCGCTGACTGCTGTCCAGAGGAATCCCACGTTTTAAAATGTTTAAATTCATAGAGAAGCCAGGAGGTGGCGCCAGGCGAGACGCACTTCCTGCATGGGACGCTGGATCTCGGTCGCAGATGCTCCAGGAGAGCCCTGGCCTGACCCGGGTCATTCTATCCCAACCTCTTCTTTTCTAATTTGTGAAATATGTTCACCCTCTCCCATCCCACCTCCTATTAAGTCCCCCAATTCCAAATGAGCCTTAGCTTACATTTTACATCTTTTATTCTTCCTAGATGGGATGAATGGAGCTTTGGAGGGACTTGAAGACGGAAACTTTTCTGTAGGGAATGAAGAATTCGCAAAGCATTGAAAGCATTTAAAAAAAAAATACATTTAAAACAAAAACAAAAACCCAGCCTTGCTCTGAAGCTCCGTCACGGGACAGAAAAGCGCTCGGAGCTCCTGTCTCCGCAGGAGTGATGACCCAGCACATGCATTATTCTGTTCATTTGGCTTTTATCCTGTGCCCTTGTTTGGCTTCTGCTCCCTTTGTTTTGGCTATTTATTGCTACTTGTTAGGAGCAAGGAGGGCAGAAAGACCTCACGTACGTGCATGCCCTAGGCTAGTGAGTGAAGGGTATGGAGGAGAGAGAAGCTTCACCATCTAGCTTGAAAGTATCTGTGGTTTTCACACTCACTAATGAGGGATTTAGGATGTACATTCCGATCAGGATTTCTAGTCCCGTGGGGGAGCGCACAACAGCTCACATTCCTGAGACGCTATGCAGCCTCCATGCTCCACTGGCTAACTCCACGGTGGCAGGTTTCACTCGGTCCCATTGGACCCGCTGCGACCCTTTGTTGGGTGGGCGGGAAGCCCCTGGACTCCTCACCCCCCTAGTCACATGGCCTCTCTCTGGCCCCTCCCCCTCTTTCTCTGGAGTCCGCCTTTTTCTCATGGTGACAGTAATTGTTTCCACAGTCACCCATCGCCCCTCCTGCCCAGGCCTCTCTGCTAGGGGTCAGTGTCCTCTTCAGTGACAAAAGGCGCCCTAGATCTGGGCTCCCCGGGGAGGGAGGTGGCTGGGTCTGGTAGTTAGAATGCTGTCTCTCCCTGGTGCTGTGACAACCCCTCCCCCGCTGTGCACACAAATGGGCTTTATACGGCAAACAAAACCGCACCCCCACCCCAGGCTACACAGGCACGTGGACCTAAGCCTCACCAAGGGAAAGGGGTGGTGACAGGCACCGGAGAAAGACAGCACGAAAGACAAATTCTCCTCGCCCCACTTCTTGATCGCCACAATCCAGACTCTAAACTTTGACTTCCCACTCCCCACCTGCGCCTCGAGCCCCCAAATTCTGTTCTACTTCCCAAGTCTGAATTCTTCCTGGTCCCAACTGGCTCAGCTTCTCTTGAGTTTGGAAACAGGTCCCCCACCAGCTGTCCCACACCACCCAGGGATGTGCTCCTCAGGCAGGCAAATGAGAACACAGTGTCCTGGGAGAGAGGTGCGAAACCCCCCTTCCCTGCCCGAGAGATCCAGGGGACACCCTTCTCAGCGGCAGTGTAAATGGCAAAGGAAGAGCTCACTCCAGCTGGGCTCCTGAGCCAGGGCCAGGGCGCTGGGCTCCGCAGGGCCATCCTGCATGCCTAATCCGCTATTTAAGGAGCTGCTCGCTTGCAGCCCAGGCACCACCCCCCTCCTCACGTACACCGGTTCAGAGCCACCTTAAAAGCGGGAGGCAACTGTGAAGTTGCTGGCCAGTTAGTGGTGTAGAGACTACGGAGGGACAAACAGAGAGACAGAGAGAGAGAGAGAGAGAGAGAGAGAGAGAGAGAGAGAGAGAGAGAGAGAGAGAGAGAGAGAGAGAGAGAGAGAGAGAGAGAGAGAGAGAGAGATTTTATCCTGGGATCCAGAAGTTCGTTCTAACCTGAGGAAAATCAAATCCCTGGAAAGCCTGCAGAGAGAGAGAAGAAAAGAGCTAGACGCCAGAAACTCCTCTCTCTCTCCCTCCCCACCTCTTTCTCCCAGCTCCCAAATTCCTGGTCCCCTGTGTACCACTGTGGAGATAATATGTTGTTCTTCGCTTTCCTGTTAAAGGTGACTTGGATCCTGGCTGCAGATGGGGGTAGGTACAACTGGGTCTGTGCTAATGTCCAAGCCATGTGTACTTAAGTGGGGGAGGAGGTGTAAAGGGACGCCTAGGGGCTGGGGGAAACGGCGGGAGGGCGCTGTAAGAGTATGGAGGAGATCCCTCCCATTCTTTGCCTTTTCCTCGCTAGCCCAGCTTGTCCTGCTATTGCTGTAGCAGCGGAGAAGACAGGGCCACTGTGTGACTACTGACATGTGTGGGAAACTCGGCAGGCTACAGCTCTCTGTGCAGCTCCTTCCCTACTGCCCTAGTCCCAGGCAGTCCTCCTGCCCTTTGTTCACGCACTCTGCTAGTTAGGGAGAACAGGGGTGGGAAGAGAACATACTACAAGCCTGCCCAACTCAGACCCGGATTCCCACCTGATCAGATGATAATCCCACTACCTGCCAAGGTGTACAGAGAAACTAACCAATTGGTCCATTTCCCTGAAAGTAACGCAATGATAGAATTAGTTACTAGCCCTTTACAGTGTACTTTCAGGAGTGGGAGAGAGATAGGGTAAGACTATATTGAGAAATGACTCAGGAACACCTCAGGGACACCTATAACTCTTTTTTGTTGTTGCTTGTTGGTTTTGTTGTAGCCAGACTTGTCTCCAACTCACTATGCTGCTTAGTTAGACTCTTGCTTCTGCCTCCCATAGCATCACTGTGCCTGGCTTCTATACCCCGTTTCTGTGCCTCACAGGCCTCATTCAGTACCCAGCACATAGTAGGTTAGGCATTAAGGTTTGTTGGAGGAACTAGTGGGAGAGGAGTATCCTGAGAGCAAGAGGCAGGAGGCAGATGGAACCAAGGGACCCAATGGAGTCAAAATCTCTTCTGAGAAGAAAAACAGAAAGAGGGAAAATAGATACGAGTCGGCCTAGAGCATTTAATAGGAAGGGCAAGCACCTTCACAGAGCCAGGGCACTCAGCTGTGTGGTAACCTGCAGACAGTGACTGAGTGGATGCCTCCAATCCCACTCTGGCTTTTTTGTGGGTTTGTTTTTGGTTTTTCAAAACCGGGTTTCAGTGTAGCCCTGGCTATCCTGGAAGATCCACCTGCCTCTGTCTCCTGAGCACTGGGACTAAAGGTGAAGGCCAGCACGTCCTGCCACTTGAGCTATTTTGCAGAGTCGTTTGAGTTGAGGAATGAGCCTGCTGGACAGACCAAGGATGAGAGCCAAAACATCTTACAAGTCTGAACAGTTAAAGGAACAACAGAGACGCAAGGCATTGTACCACATGCTTGCAATCCCAGCACTCAAGAAAGAGGCTAAGGCAGGATTGCCACAAGTTCTTGAGATCAGCCTGAACCACATAGTGAACATTGGGCCAGTATGGACCACATAGCAAAACCTTGCCTCAAACAAACAAAGCAAATAAAGGACTAATAAAGATGAAAACGAATTTAGGATTTTTTTTTCAGTTTCTAGATTTAAATAATACAAGCCAATCTACAATTAGATTTCCTTTTCTCCTCAAAGCAGGTTAGCCCTGGGGGGTAGTTAGATCCACAGACCCCCAGCTTTTTGGCCAAGACAGAACTGCATGAGAGCCTGGCATGTGACACGGTTGGCAGCTCTCCTCTCTACACACAATGCTTCACTTTCATCCTATCCTTGCCAGCCTGGCTGCCTGTGCCCACCCACCCACCACCCTCAACCTAGAATAGACCCTAGTCTGACTCCTGCCTTCCTTGAGCCATCTGAAAGTGCAGGAACCGAGGTTCACGATGAAGGGGGACTTTGCTGTAGAGCTAAGTATGGCCAGAAAGGAAGAAATCAAATTGTTGTTGAAAGTTCTGTGCCTTCACTGTGCAATGGTGCATCAAGGCAGAGGACTTCTAGCCCCTCCTGTCGTTCGGCACTGCCACACACTGAACGTTTTTCTGTCCTCTTTTGTTCTCTATCCTTCCAAGCCCTCTGCCCACACACTTACCCTACCCCACCCCAATCTTCTAATCGTTACACTGACTTGGCTCCAGCTGGAGAAAAGTAAGGGTTGGGCAGCCTGCACACTTGGATCCAGGTTAATTTTAGTCTCCTGGCTTTATCTCTTTTCATTGCTCCTCCCTCTTTACTCATTAACCAAGGGCACAGCCTGGCTAGTTATTTTAAATAGGACCCCCGACCTTTCCACCAAGGTGTCCAGTTTCAGGACTTCACATGGGAAGTGCTGGAGTGTAGAGGGGAGAGAGGGAGCGGAAAAGGAGGGGGCCCTGGAGGGAGAGGAGAGCGGAGGCCAGGACACTGCTCCAGGCTGTGCTCACTCACTGGCTTCAGACCAAATCACTCTCTTACAGGTCACCACTGGACATACGAAGGTGAGAGCAGACCTCCAGGCCGCCTGGCACTCCTTTCACCCTGGGACCCCCTCATCTGACATGAAGACTTGTCCTGGGGAGGAGGAAAAGCTTTCCTTGAGCTTCACACACTAGCCCTCTTCTGCATGACACCCCACAGACACAAGCCCTGGGGTTTACACAGGTGGCCACTAGACCCTGCTCTAAACATTAAATCCCACATCTGCTGATTCAGCAGGAAAGCCAACGAATCCTCCGTAAATCGAAAATCCGTGTGGAAATGAAGGGAACTGGGTGGGGAGAGGCACAATGAGCTCAGTTGCTATTCTTTTGCCCCCCTCCCCCAACAGTCCTATCCCCAACCTATCTCTGAAACTGGACAGCCTGAGGTCTGGAGGAAGAGGCTGGCAGGATACTATGACTCTAGGGACAGTGGAACTCGATCCCTCTGAACTTCTGATTAAAGACTTCTCTGGAGTCAAAGCAAGGTCCAGTGTGAGAGTGAGAAGAGAATGATAGAAAGGATATCTGAACCCCAAGACTTCTTGATAGGGAGCCTCAGAGATACTTCATCTGTTTAGGGCCAGTTGTCCGCTCTGACTCTCCCTCCAACTATTCAGGCTTCCTGCCTATTTCCTCTTCCCTCTCATTTAGCTTCATTGTTCTCAAACAACAGGTGAGTGAAAGGGACCACTCCCCCACTAATTAGGGCAGCTGGAGAATCGCCCCTGCTCCTGGGGAGGTGAAGGGTGCTGCAGCCTAGGGGACTCCCACCCACCTCACTCAGCCCTACTCACTGGGTGGAGAGAAGTGGATTTCTATTTCTACTGTAACATGGCAGGGAGTACTAAATGGTGGCTGGGGCTATGGGGCAGGACAAATGTCCATGAAACTTACCCCTCCACCAGGCCCACATGGTCAGGACCACTGGCCAACCTCTTACCCTGAGTGTGGAGGCAATGCCCAGTCTCCCATCGACATCCAGACAGACAGTGTGGTGTTTGACCCTGATCTGCCTGCTGTACAGCCCCATGGATATGACCAGCCTGGTACTGAGCCTTTGGATCTACACAATAACGGCCATACAGGTAAAAGACTCTACTCCAAGTAACTACAGGTTCTAGCTCAGACCTTAAAGAGCCAGAGGGAACAGACTCCTAACTTGTGAAATCTCAAATACTCCACTAATGAATGTGGACAAATGAAGTTCAGAGCCAGGCTGACGGTGGTACAGGCCTTTAACTGGGCCTAGCACTGGGGACTCAAAGGCAAATCTCTGGGAGTTCAAGGCCAGCCTGGTCTACAGAGGCCACTTTGCTAGAAAAGTCACAGCCTGGGAGGAGCCAGGCAACTCTGGGAAGGAGAAGGGAGAGGACAGCCAAATGTCCCCAGCGGTGGCGAGTTGAGGGTTGAGGTGGGAACTGCCCACATTCCTCCACCAATCCTCCGTCGCCCTTTCCTCACAGTGCAGCTCTCCCTGCCCCACACCTTGCACTTGGGTGGACTGCCCAGAAAATACACAGCAGCCCAGCTCCACCTGCACTGGGGTCAGAAAGGATCCCAAGAGGGCTCGGAGCACCAGATCAACAGTGAGGCCACCGCTGCAGAGGTATGACTAGGACAGGGGAGGCAGAGGGTGCAATTCAGTTGATCTTGTAGAAAGGATCGATCTGTACCCTTAAAAAGTCATACTGAAGGGACAGAGGCAAAGCTTTGGGGGCAGAGACTTAGATTGGGGAATTGCGGTGGTGACAAAAGTCCAAGCCCTGGAAAGAAAGAAGAAACATGGAGTAGTAACTGGGTTCCTTCTCCCTTCCGACAGCTCCATGTGGTCCATTATGACTCCGAGTCCTACGGCAGCCTGAGTGAGGCAGCTCAGAAGCCTCAGGGCCTTGCTGTCCTAGGCATCTTAATTGAGGTCAGTAACCCCTAACTCCTCTCAGGTCTCTCTCTCCCTTTTGTTCACATCCCTCAGGCCTGTTCTGTTGCTGGCCTCTCTGTGGTATTTACCCATGCACTCTTACTCTACCATGCACTCCCTTCACAGGTGGGTGAGGCTGAGAATCCAGCCTATGATCACATTCTGAGTCATCTGCATGAAATAAGACACAAAGGTGAGTCCTAAAAACCTACAGTGAGAATTCAACTGCAGCCTGGAGGTGGTGGCATATGCCCAGCACTTGGGAGGCAGAGGCAGGCAGATCTCTGAGTTCCAGGACAGACAGGACTGTTGTTACACAGAGAAACCCTGTCTAAAGAGTTCAACTGCAGAGAAACTTTCACAACCTAAGATGCTTGGGGAGGAGGCAGAGAGTTGGTAGTGCATTCTGCCTAGAAGGATCCTGTCCAGGAAGGTTGACTCTTGCTGTTCTCCCTAGATCAGACAACCTCAGTGCCTCCCTTCAGTGTGAGAGAGCTGTTCCCCCAACAGCTGGACCAGTTCTTCCGTTACAATGGTTCGCTCACAACTCCCCCCTGCTACCAGAGTGTACTCTGGACAGTCTTCAACAGGAAGGTCCAGATGTCATTGGGACAGGTGAGTGGTGGACAGACGAACAGCTGCTTTAATATCAGACCTTGCCCAGGTCCCAGAGTGACATCTACCCTCTTGCTCCTCAGTTAGAAAAGCTCCAGGGGACACTGTTCTCCACAGAAGAGGAAGGACCTGAGCCCCTCGTGCAAAACTACAGAGTCCCCCAGCCTCTCAACCAGAGGACCATCTTTGCTTCTTTCATCCCAGGTGACTTGCAGGGCTCCGAAGAGATGGGAAACTGAGGAACTCAAAGGCATGGAATAGTCAAGCCCTGGGCATGAAAAGGATAAGGGAGGATTCCCACATACTTGGACTGGGAGCCACCCCCAGTCATGATGCCAGGTCATTTTCCAGGTGTGGAAGCAAGAACTTCCAAATGGGAAGATGTTCTGAAACTCCCCTAACCCAAGTTTTCTTCCTCTACAGTGGGACCATTGTATACCACAGGTAAGACAGCCCCATATGGAAATGTGAGGGGGTGTGGGTCCCAGCAAAAATGGAAAGACTCGGTGCCTGTTAGACTGTGCTAACAACTTTACTGGACTAACATCTTTATCTCCCCTAGGAGAGATGCTGGGTCTAGGTGTGGGAATCTTGGCTGGATGTCTCTGCCTTCTGCTAGCTGTTTATTTCATTGCTCGAAAAATTAGGTGAGATTCTACTTTCTATCCCTGCAGTAGTTTATTTTCTATTAAAGACTATTCTCAGAGGCTAGGCAGTAGTGGTGTACATCTTTAATCCCAGCATTTGGGAGGCAGAGGCAGGAGGATCTCTGAGTTCAAAATCAGCCTGGTCTACAGAGTGAGTTCTAGGAAAGCCAAGGCTACACAGAGAAACTCTGTCTGAAAAAAACAAACAAACAAAAAAATGCATTCTCAGCCTGGCATGGTGGTATACACCTTTAATCCTAACATGTGGGAGGCAGAAGCAGGAGGATCTCTGTGAGTTCAAGGCCAGCCTGGTCTACATAGTGAGTTTTGAGACAGCCAGAGCTAGGGCTATAGCTCAGTTTGTGGCACGCTGACACACTTAAGGTCATAATCAGAAAACATATTGAGGTTTTTTTTTTTTTTTTTTTATAAGTATTTCCTATCCTATCTTATCCTATCCTAACCTAATTTTCACTTGGGGACACTATAGTCACTCCCATGAACCACTGCTTCTCCTTCCAGGAAGAAGAGGCTAGGAAACAGGAAGAGTGTGGTCTTCACTTCAGCACGGGCTACCACAGAGGCTTAAACTCTGTCTCAAGATGACATGGATGCCTTCCCTCACATCTGTCAGGGAGTCTTTCTAAGGGGTGCAGGGACTGGACTACCAGTCCAGACACATGTCCTTTTAGACACCACCTCCCCACTCATACACCAGAGAAGCAAGGACCCAGTTTAAGGATGAGCAGGTCGGGAGGCCCCTGCTTTAATGTGTAGCTATGAAGAAGCTGAGGACATGCCCTGATACCCTCACCTTCGAGGCCTTTCCTAGGTACACCTAGATACATATCTCGATACTTTTCCTCTAGGAAAAAGAGCTGCTGCTGGAATTTTAGTCATTTTTTGCTCAATATATGTTTGAAAATTCAAGTTTCTGACCTTAATTCTGGCCTGTCTTGAACTTTCAAGGGTGGGAGAGTTCTACTGTCCTCTGGATGGTAGAGACAGACAGAGAAAAAGAAAACTGGGGGATTAACTCCTTGTATCCTATTCCTGGACAAGGAGGAATCTACTTCTAGGAAAAGTTAACTCAGTTTCCACAAGCTAAACCACCAACCAATGCTTCCGTCATTACACCAAAGCTACCAATGGTGAACACTGGTTGCCAGGCTAGATAGGAGGATGGACCAGAGCCGCAAGGGGCTAGAAATCTCAATCTATTATCCCCTCTCTTAAAAGCCAAGTTCCCCCACAATTATAAAGTCCTTTTTATTTGTCAAAATCACAATCACCTTGATTAAAAGGATGGGACATCCCAACCTCAGCAGAAAAATGATACAGTGATAGAAAACCTCCCCAGCCCTCCCACACCCCAATTAAAAACTAGAAAAATGTCTGCCCTCTTGGCCTGCGATGCCATGGTAGTCTATCTCCTCCAGGGACACTGCCATGGAGTGGGCCAACCCCCACAACACCCTCCACTTCACCTTGGGGAGAGGAGGGGTGCTAATGGTCACGGACATTAAAACGTAAGTTCCAGTGGTACCAGTTCCCAAACATGCACTTCCTTCCTTTTCCCCAGGGCCTGGGACCAAGGGGAAAAAGAGATAGAAATGAGCCATGATCAGCAGTTTCAGGAGCAAAAATACAGCCCAAGGAGGTTAGGAGGCTCCCAGTACACCTCCTCCCTCTCCCCACTTTAAAAAAAAAGGCATTTCTGGGGTCTTTATCATACCAAAAATGGTTCCTTTCAGACCTGAGAAAAAGACCATGATGTCCAGTCTGGGCAGGAGATACAGGAAAACTGAACTCATCTACCCTTGAGCCTCCAGTGACTTCATCACCAGGGCCATGGCTAACCTAGGTCCCTTTTCTTGGCAACCTGCACTGTCCAGAACTGGAGATGGAGAAATACAGGACGAGGAGATCGGGAGGGCACCCCAGGCCCAGGGGTCCCCCCCATGTTCCCTTAGTCCTCGGGTGGGATGCGCAGGGCAGAATACACCATCACCCGACTGTCCTCCTGCCGTCGGCCTGCAGAGGGGAAGCGGGGTGAGTCATGGGCAGGGTGAGACCAGAGCACTGACACATGGGGAGACCTGGACAAGGGGCTCCCCAGGTGGTGGGGAGAAATGCAGATTCAAACCCACCAGTCCCTGTTGGGCTGCACCCAGGCTGCTCCTGATAAAGCTTAGAGACTACAGGTCACAAATGGACAACGCCACACCCGGAAGGTAGCGGGGCACATCAGCGAGGAGACGGAGGATGTGGGCAATGGACCCGGGCTGGGGCTGGGCTCAGTCATGGGCAGTGGACAGGCAGATGGGATCTGTCGGGCGAGCAGTCCAGGTAGTCAGTCCTTACACGAAAGGCTGCGCTGGATACTTCGGAGGGAGCCTCCAGCTGTGATGAATGCCCAGAGCCCCATGGAAACAGTGACTGCATAGATGGGCAGCAGGCTGGCCTCATACCAGGGGTTCAGGAATGTCTGAGAATGAGGACAGAAAAGGGGTTAGATTCTCCCCCGCCTGACCCCAACATTAACTTTGTACCTCTGAGTGAACCTCCCCCTCCCCCAGACATCCTACTCAGACCCTGATTTCCCTTCCAAGCACCAAAAGCTTGCAGTTAAGGGGACTTTTGGCTTCAGATTTCCTCAAAGGCTTCAGCTCCTCCTATTCACCTCAGGCCTTCTGAATCTGTCTGACCAAGCAAGTGAGACTACTCCCCATAGCAAGTGGCCTAACTAAGGCCGAGGTGACAGAGCCTTGGAGACTCACCTCTTGGACTCCACCCAAGGTCAGTTAAGTGAGAACATATACCCCATATCCCACTCACCATGAAATGCTTTCTCCCTGACTCAGGCCCCTATCTCCAACTCACCAGTCCTGATGTCAGTAGGTGACTCCCAACTACCAGGCTCAAAGCCCAGTACCGTCTCCTCTCACAGGCATCAAAGAACACAACTCCCCAAAAGGTATGGAGCAGGATAATGGCTGCGGTCAGAAAGGCTGCAGGGAGGGAGATGGGGAGGAGATGCGTCCCTGACCTTCTCCCAGCCTCCTGAGATGCTGAGCCAGAGGAGTCTCCCAGGGAAGGGCAATAAGTCAGATCGGGGCCAGGGATGGAAAGGGCATAAAGGCGAGATTAGAAGCGAGCCTTACCTGAAGTCAGGAAGTAATAGGGTGAGTCTCCATGGATCCCAACCACACCTGGCCCAAGTGCATCGGCCAAAATATTGATAACAGAGAAGACACCACTGATGATACCGAAGGACAGACCAGAAACTGGGGGGGGGGGGGGAGGCTCTCATCAACAACCAAGATCACCACAGCATCATCACCAGTACCGCGTCCCCATGCCCAGTGAAAATTCTACCATACCTACTCTCCCTCCAGACTGCCTCTCCTTGGATGCCAAGTATGAAGAAAAATACTTAGCACATGTGGATGTTTAGATTACCCTGAAAGGGAGGAGGGGTGTCCAACTCCCTCCTCTGGTCCCTCTCCCTTGGCTCACCGTAGGCCATCTGGCGGATGGAAATGGGTGATCTTCCGTCCTCGCTCAGTGATGCTAAGCCCTCATCTGCCTTCCTGGGATAAAAGAGAGGAAATATTAGGGAGGACAGGGATGTTCCTTTACCTTTAATGACCCTTACTCCACCCACCATCCAAGGGCTGGCCCACTTCCCACAATGCACACCACTGTCCCCTCTCCCTTCCAGATCATCCTTTGTCCTTACTTAAGGAGCTTGTAGTAGGCAAATCGGAACACTTCCTGTAGAAGGACAGAAACAGCAGCACCAAAAATCAGGAGACCATACTGGAGCCGGGCATCTGATCGGTCTGTCACATGGACCAAGATGAACCAGACCACAGAGGCCAAGAGCAGGGAGACCAGCCAGAAAAAGGCTCTGAGAAAACACAAGGGCAATGAGAGAGGCAAGGATAGGGGCAGCCAGAAAAATCAAGGAGCGAACCAGCCAAGGCTGCAGCATGAAAAGTGGAAGTTAGACTTCCGGATGGTCAGGAAGACAGGGACCAGATAGGATAAGTGTCTTCACCAACAGACTCATCTGTAGGAATCTGCAAGCAGCAGAAAGGGAAGAAATCTGGTTAGAGTCTTCAGTGAGATGAGAGTCAAAATGTGCGGGCTCGGACGGACCGGCAAAGTATCCATTCCTAGGTTCTCAGCTGGCCGAGGTCAGCACAGCCCCCTCACTGGTCTCGGCCTTGGGCCTTCTCTGACGTTGCCGGGAGGACTATGGGAGTCATCTGTGAAATCCCTGGAAGGCGGAAGCCGACTGCGGAAAACTGCCTAGACCCAGATTTGACCCTGTCCAACCTTTTCCTACTTCTGTCCCCCAAAACTCAGGCTCCCAAGCTCACCCCAGTTCCTCCAGCCCTTTCCGCATCGTTTTCTCTACGACTGGACCCGTCTCCACCATTCGCTACTCACCCCGCGACCAGGATGATGACCCGAAGCGGGTCTCCTGCCACAGTGATCAGGAAAAGGGCGAAGGCTGGGCCGAACGCGACGAAGGTGCAGCCGAAAAACACAGCAGCCCCCATGACTGGGCAGCTGGGGGCGGGAGGGAGCCCCGGCCAAGGGAGGCGAAAGGGAGCAGCGCGCCGGGGGGTATTCCGCGTGGGGCGGCGACGCAACCCCAGGAGGGGCGCGGTGCAATGTCACCCCCGGACCCCGGGGAAGGGGAAGGGGGGGCACCGAAACCCCGGACGAAGGTCCGCCCGACCTCGTCTACGGAAGCCGAAGAGGGAACAACCCCCGGTCGCTGCCCCATGGCCACCTCCCATCTAATCCCCACCCCCGGAAGGCCAATGAATACTTGATGGGGCGGAACAGCAGAGACGGGGGCGCGGCAGCGTGGCCTTCTGGGAGTTGTAGTCTCCCGAGCCTTAGCGCCCTCCACTTGGTGCTGGGAGTGGCTCCAAAAGAGTGGGTCGGGACTGGGCCCAATCAGGACAAGTATCCCTGGGTTCGCTTGCGCCTTGGCGACGGTTTCTCTTTTCTTTACTGTGGAGAAGGGTGATAACCCTTCTTGTTTCTAGAAGAGCTTTGGCGAGCAAAGATGCGTTTTGAATCTAGAGACAAAAAAAAAAAAAAAAAAAAGAGCCCAGGATAGGGATTGTAGGAAGATAGGGACTGGCATTGTTCTTGCTTGAATTAAAGGAAATGACCCAGAGAAGCACCCTAAGGGATCAAAGTTGGGCTTAAAAATTGGAGCTCTTTGAGCAGCCTCGTATAGGAATTATGTAGTACAGTCTGTCTCAAATGAAGACTTTGCCCGTTTTCTGTAATGACAGAAGCAGAGCAGCAAGAGGAGCCAGGAGAGAAAAGTTAAGAAAACGTTTAGAAAGAATCCAGGAGTCAAAAAGCAACAAGAGCAATGGGAAGGAGGGGAAATGACACCCTCCCCCCACCCACTCTGAGCTGCTTAGTTCCTTTGATGTCATACTTCCTGTATTTATATTTATATTCTGAAAAATAAACTTGAGTGGTGTCTTTTCCTCAAGACGGGGGGTTTCATATTAGAAAGAATCATCATTTGTATGAGGGCAGATTGGCCCTTAGGAGATGCCTAAGCAAAGGAATCCTACAATGGGATCATACCTGAAAATTGTTTTTCAGAATTTAATCAAAGCAACAACAAACTACAGAAATTATTTGAAGAAAACCAGGCTTCCTGGAAGTGATTTATTTATTTTTGATTTGGTTTGGTTTGGGTTTTCAAGACAGGGTTTCTCTGTGTAGCTTTGGAGCCTGTCCTAGAACTCACTTTGTAGACCAGGCTGGCCTCGAACTCACAGAGATCCGACTGTCTCATCCTCCCAAGTGCTGGGATTGAAGGTGTGTATCACCAAGCCCATTGTATGTGGGATTTTAAATATACTTTATTTTCTTCATGTATTTGCTTTATATCTTGTTTTACAAAATTAACAAAGTTCACAGATTTATGTCAAAATGTAGGTAAATAGTTGACTGGGATCATTTTTGTCATCTGATTTCTTCTAATCTTTATTTGGTTTGGTTAGGTTTAGTGTGTGTATGTGGTTTTTTGTTAATTTGGTTAGTTTTGTTTTGGTTTGGTTTTTTGCAACAGGATTTCTGTTTTTTGTTTTTTTTTTTTGAGACACAGTTTATTTTTTTGTTTTGTTTTGTTTCAGTATTTTTATTTTATTAGTTCAAATTAGGAACAAGCTTGCTTCAGGTGTCAATCCCTTCTCCCTCTCCCTCCCCTCCCCCCAACATCCCACCTGCCCCGAGCCAACCCCCCTTCCACTCCCCAGGCAGGGTAAGTCCCTCAAAAGGGGCTCCCCAAAGTCTACCAACCACATCATCCTGCGCCAGGCCTAGGCCCTTCCCCATGAGACACGGTTTCTTTGTGTAGCTTTGGAGCCTATCCTGGCACTGGCTCTGGAGACCAGGCTGGCCTCGAACTCACAGAGATCCGCCTGCCTCCGCCTCCCGAGTGCTGGGATTAAAGGGCCTTGACACCACACCTAGCACTGTTTTGTTTTTAATTGTCTTGTCTGTGAGGTCTCAATTGCCTATAAGACTAGACTTAGTTCATTATGCTTAATAAATATGCTATTGCTTCTGAATTGAACTGAATGAAAATAGAAAATACCAGAGCAGACAGAATGATAAGGAAGGTGCCGTGTGTCTGAAAGTAGGAGACAGGCATGGCACCTAGCAGAAGGAGAGATGGTGTTTGGTTCCTCTCTTCTTCCATTCTGTGTCTAAAAAGTTGGGGGAAAGGGGTGAGGTCAACACAAAGTGGAGAAAAGTAATTGGCTTTGGCTATTGTATGCAAGGGAGTACAGTAAAGAAACTGCCAACTTGGCCACACCATTGGGTAGCTGAGGTTTTATTGAGAGAGAGAACAGCCAGCAGCATCTGGAAGAATTCAGAGAAGAGAGAGAAGTAAACTGAACATGGCAAGCAGGCATGGCCAGGGCTATCTGCAAGAAGAGGGGAGAATAGTAGGGTAGAGAATATGAAAGGTTCAGGCATTATGCTGGCCTGCCCCTGTTACCTGGTGGAACAGGCAGTACCCTGGTCAGCCCAAGGTTCCATGGGAACTAAGTCTGCACACAGATACAGAGGACCCCTTTAAAAGATAGGTCCCTGCCCATTTACGCTCTCTGTTTCTGCTCTGTTTCCTCTCTCTGTTTCCCGGTCTGTTTCCTCTCAGCTTCCTTTCTACTCTCTCTCTCACCTATGTGCTCTCTCTATGGCGACTGGCCCTGTTCCTCTTCTCTTAGTCTCCCTACTCTGCCGGGCCATATAATAAACATGTCTTATGTCTCATGTCTCAGCATTTCTCTTCTTTTTAAACAAAAGAATAACAGACTAGAGCAAGCATAGTGAGAAAGCTGGGTCACAAGAAGAATGAGTAGCTGCGAGGGTGGGGAGCCCATGAACTGGAGGGAGTATAGTGGAGAGAAGGTGAGAAAGGCTAGGATGCTGGTGCAGGCTTTGGAATGTGTAACAGGGTCTTGTGATCCTGAGGGAGCATGGAGGCCAGCATAGGCTTTGATAAACTGATAGGTGCCACCCGCAACCATGTGTCCCTTCTGCCAAGGGGAAGGGAAATGACTCCATTTGTTAGATGGGAACCAGTTTCACAAGTTCCTGTGGAATGCTGGCTTTTTAAATCTAACTTCCAGAAATACTCCTATAGTCCAGGATGAGCTCATTTCTGGATATATGAACTAACTGCCTTTTGGAGGTGGGGAAACTGGAGCTTCCTTTGGACCTGACAGCTATGAGATTTTTATCAGCAGCAATGCAGAAGGAGATTTGGGAGTCAAACAATGGTTCATAAACATCACGCCCATCCTCCACAGCCAAGACAGGCAGAGAAGAGGCACAATTTATTTACTGTCTAGAAAAAGTCCTCAGCCCTTCCTCTCATCATTCCCAGTGATAAAAGAGATTGTGAGTAAAGAACAACTGTGCATGGCAATGGTAAGTTAAGGATTGCAAGTAGGAGGCTGATGGCACACACCTCCAATCCCAGCACTCTCGACAGAGACAGGAGGATCTCTGTGAATTCAAGGCTAGGGCAGCCTCCAAAGCTACAGAGAACCCTGTCTTGAAACACCAAAAGAAAAAAAAAACTTTTAGGATGATTTGGAGGGGAGGAGGGAGAGAGAGAAGGAAAGAGGGAGAGAGGGAGAGGAAGAGGGAGAGAAATAGGGAGGGAGAGAGAGAGAGAGAGAGAGAGAGTATAAACTTTGGTCCCAGTAGTGGAAGTCCCAAGTGGGCCTAATCTAGGGCTAGGGGCTGTCCAAGAGTAACATTGTTTGCATCCATCAGACTGGCTTGCCCCTCAGTCCAGCAGCTATGTAGCAGATCTACTGAGCAAGTAGGCGGAGAGTTTTATCCCCTGGAAGAAGAATCCCTGCTCCCTCCCAGCTTCACAGCAGCGGGAGGCGGGGTAAGTGCGGTCGGTGGGAAACAGTGCAATTTCCTCTTTTTCCTTTCACAGCGATAGTGCCAAATCCAGGATGGATGTCCTCTTTATAGCCCTCCTTGTTGTGCCACTTATCCTGGGTAAGTCTACTTCTGACCCTGAGCTTTTGTACCAGTTCTTCTTTATAAACGGGATGAGAGAAAAGATGTAAAGAGAAGGTAAGTGGGCATGCCAGCCGGGAGTGATGGTGCTTTCTCAGCTGCTGGAGTCCAGGGTTGGGGGCAAAGTCAAGATCTGGAAGGTGGAGCCAGTAAAAGCAAAAGGAAAGCAAAGCCAAATCCTGTCAGAATAGAGAAGGCTGATTGACAGAGGATGGAGTCCCAAACAGAGTTCCTTCAGCAAGACCAAACTCAGAAGCCAGGGAGTGAAACTAGTGAGAGAAGCCAGAGTAGCTCCTTCCCACAAAATAGAATGGGGGAAAACACACACACACATACATACACACACACACACACACACACACACACACACACACACACACACACACAATCTTACTAGGAAAGACATAGGTGTGAGAGCCAAGCTTGATGCCACATGCCCCAGTTCTTGGGACATAGAAGGGAAAGGACCAAAAATTCAAGGTCAATCTACACAGTGAGTCCCTGGCTAGCTCCAGATTCAAAATATGCCCCCTCAGCCAGGCATGGTGGCTCACCCCTTTAAGTCCCAGTACTCAGGCAGAGGCAGGCAAATCTCTGAGTTGGGGCCAGTCTGCTCTCCAAAACAAGCTCCAGAACATCCAGGGATACATAGAGAAACCCTGTCTCAAATAAATAAATACCCCCTATATCAAAAAACAAATCCAAGCTGGGTGTGGTTGCTCTCTCCTTTAATTCCAGCATTCTAGAGGCAGAGACAGGAGGATCTCTGTGAGTTCTTTGCTGGTTAGGGATACTTACTGAACCCCTGTCTTTAAAAAAAGAGACATAAATATGGATTGCCTTACAGGATAGTAGAAAACTGGCTGCCTTTAGGGACAGAGTCCCAAGAGTAGCTTGGCTCCTTCCCTTCTTTGTTCTCCAGTCTGCCAGGTGTGTCTCATTGTTTTCCTTTCCTTTAAATCCTGTGTCCTTAGTTTGGGGTTAGTGGAATGTGTTTAACAGAAGGCCTAGAATTCTGGATTCAACTATCAGTGCCACACATTTTTAGTTTTGGAAGGGAAGAAAAGCTATGAAGGGTCATTTGGTCCAGCTGACTCATTTTAAGGAAGGCGATGTGAGGCCGGCTGTGGTGGTGCACGCCTTAAATCCTGGCATTTGGGAGGCAGATCTCTGTGAGTTCAAGACTGGACTAGTCTACACAGTGAGTTTCAGGACAGCCAGGGCTGTGTAGAGAGCCCTGTCTCAAAAAAAAAAAGTGTGGGGTTGGGGGCGGTGGATATAAATGGACTGTTCAAACTTCTGCTTAGTTAGCAGTGAAACTAGAAGTGAATCTAAAAGCTGTTACTGTTTGTGTGAGAAATGCTGATAAGATCTCTCCCAAGTATCAAAAATTTGGGAGCATATGGAATCTATATGAGTTTCTAAATTTCTGGTCTCTGTCTTCCACATATAAAAGGTTTACATCTCCCTTGGGGCTTAGAGTATGTGAAAGGATCTGGTTTCTGTCCTAGGAGTTCCTCGAGCTGGGAGTCAGGAGACTGGGTGGGTTTGGAGGACCAGGGGCAGGGAGATGAGACCTCTGGAGAGGAGGCAGAAAGTAGGAAAACTAAGAGATCTGAGATCAACTCCATGTGTGCTGTTGCTAAGGAGCTCCAGATGCTTTTGACATGTAGCTCTTGTCCCTGCAGGACAGGAATACGAGGAAGAAGAAGAGCTGGAAGAGGATGATTACTACCAAGTGGCATATTATTATTACACAGTTACCACTAATTATGGTGCGTATGAGAAAGGCTCTGCCTCTTAGTGGGTAGGAGGAGATTTGGGTAATACTTAATTCAGAGATTGCCCTTCACTTTGCAACAGAACACGGGGATCAGACAAAATTTTGGCTGTGAGCAAGACCTATAAAGACTCTTGGTATTTTTTTCTCAAGCTCGTGTTTTTTTAAATTAAAAATTATTTTATGTGTATGAATATTTTGCCTGCAAGTGTGTCTGTGTGTATGCCTGGTGCCTACAGATATCAGAAGAGTGCATTGAATCCCCTGTAACCGGAGTTCCAGATGGCTGTGAGCCAACAAGTGGCTGCTGGGAACTGAAACCAGGTCCTCTGCAAGAGCAGCCAGTGTTCTTCACCTCTAAGCTGTCTCTCCAGCCTCTTAAACTCATTATATTTTTATTCTTTGGAAAATGTTTGGGATAATTTGGAAATTTTCCCATTTGTAAATTACTTTAGACACTAGATTGACAGCATAAATCTATACATATTAGCCATTTTAAAAGATTAAGCCAAGTGTGATAAGGCATGCCTTTAATCCCAGTGCTTAAGAGGCAAAGGGCTGTTGGATCTCTGTCCTGGTCTACAGAGTGAGTTCCAGGACAGCTAAGGTTGTTAAACAGAAAAGCCCTGTCTCAAAAAGCAAAACAAAAAAGATTTAGTTTTCATTATTATTTTAAATTATGTATATTGGAGTGTGTACTTGTAACGTCAGTAGAGTTGCCATGGAGATCAGAGGTGTCAAATCCTACTGGACCTGGAGTTGAGAGAGACTGAAAACTGCTCAGTATGGATTCTAGAAACTAAACCCAGGTCCTCTGAAAGAGAAATACATTTTCTTAACTACTAAGCCATCTTGCCAGCTCCAACTCACAAACATTTTTGACACTAAAAATAACTAGAAGTAGGTTGTACCAACACGTTTTATAACTTAGGTAAGGTCGAGTATTCTGAGCATGAAATATTCTGAGCAGTTTCTTCCCCTTTTCTTTCTTTCTTTCTTCTTTTTTTTTTTTTCTTCTCCAGATGAGTTTAGTGCAAACTTCACTGTTGATTACTCCATGTTTGAGTCGGAGGACAGGTTGGTGAGTGACTTCTCCATCTAAGAGCGTCAGGATAAATAACTGTCAAACAGAAACTGGGAAGTGCAGGAGGAATGTAACTGATTAGCAAGAATGAAAATTGGTACTAGGATGGTTGTTCACTCCGATAATCCCACCACTTGGGAGGCAGAGGCAGGAGGATTGCCATGGGCTGAAGGTCAGACTGGGCTACATAGCCAGGATTATTTAGTAAGACTGTCCCAGGAAAAAAAAGAAAACAAGTAAGAAAATAAAACCTGGCAGGTAGAAACTAGGAAGTGGGTCCCAAACAGACCTGTTAACTGTAGCTGGGAGAAGGAAGACGGAAGCTAGTCAGCTGGCTTATTAACACATGAAGCAGGGGCAATCAAGGGACTTCTTGAGTGGAATACATACATAATCCTTGCTAGCACTGGGCTCAGACAATCCCTAATCTTAAATTTTAGTCATGTGGGGTTGTGGATGGGGTAGGAGGCTTGATTGAAGAAAAAGATGGAAAACCCTAAATAGAGCATCTGTGGGGATGTTAGATGGAAGAAATGGTAACTGTTTCCCAATCCTACTGAGGTCAGAACAGGTTGGAAAAGGAGGTAACAACGGAAGCAGTAGAGACTACCATTAGTCTTCATACAGAACTTGTGGACCATCAGAATCCTGTAACCACGAGACCAGTGACAACAGAACCAGTGAGTCAAATGGGGATTGAGGAGGAGGGTGTATGACATCTCTTAGCCTGACAGATCCCAGGCCTAGTGACATAGAATAAACAGAGGGTGGGTTTTGTAGCAGGGAGAACCAAATAACTAATGCTTCCATGTAGGTATTCTAATTTGATTTTCTTTTGTTGTGCTAAAACACTGAACAAAAACGACTTGGGGAGGAAAGGGTTTGTTTCATCTTACAACTACCAGGTCACATATCATCATTGAAAGAATTAGGGCAGGAACTCAAGCCAGGAACAGACGCATAGACTTTGGAGGCACACTGCTTACTGGCTTGCTCAGCTTGCATTTTTATGTCACTTGCCCACAGCAGGCTGGCCCCTTCCCTATCTATCATTAATCAATAAAATTCCCCCAAAGATATTCCCACAATCCAATCTGATGGAGACAATTCCTCAGATGAGATTCCTTCTTCCCAGGTGATTCTAGTTTGTGTCAACAAACCAGCAGAACAGGTATCACACTTGTGCCACATCACATGTGTGGAGGCCAGAGGACAACTCTGGGGAGTCAATTTGTCAGGCTTCAGTGGCATGTGCTTTTACCTGCTGAGCCGGTCCAGATTTTGTTTTAGATACCTCTTAAGACTGAGACAGCTTTTGCTTGTTAGGTGTTCTAAAAGGACAAACAAAATTAGGAAGAATAGTTACTACAAGAGTGAAAGTGGCTGAGGGAAGGGAAGCGGAACAAATAGCAATATCTGGGGACTAGGGTATGACAGAAGAAAAGTTTACAGAGGGAAACAGTATAAATCAAAAAATATGTACAAGGGTTGGGCTGAAAAGGAAATTCAAGAATAAAGTTTTCACTATATGTGGGGTTGGGGGACAGGAGGCTTCCTCGCAGGAGAGAGTGAGGAAGAGAAACACTCTGAATATGTCATCTGTGGGGATGTTGGATGGAAGCAAGACCAGCCTAAATGATACAGCAAGATACCATTGGCAAAAAAAATGACCAGACGTCGTGGCACATGCTTATAATCCCAGCACTCTAGAGACAGAGGCCCGTGAATCTCTGAGTTCCAGGCCAGTTTGGTCTACACAGCAAGTTCCAGGACACCCAGGCCTACATAGATTCTGTCTTAAAAAACTTTTTTAAACAGTGAAAATGGCTCATCAAACAAAGGCACTTGCTAACAAGCCTGAGGACCTGGGCCAAGTTTGATCCCTGAGACCTGCCTGGTAGAAGGATAGAAGAGATCCCAAGAGTTGCCCTTTGACCTCCACACATGTACTATCCCAAGCCCTCTCACCTAAATAAATAAATGTAAAAAGAATTACACCAGTTGCTGGGCGGTGGTGGTGCACGCCTTTAATCACAGGGAAACCTTGTCTTGAAAAAAAGAAAAAAAATTGCACACATTCTTTTTGATTATATACATCAAGTTAGGGATAAATAGTCTGAGCTGTCAGGCTGGAACTTTGGGCTGATAAGCAATAAAGATCATGGTAAGTCCTCCAGCAGGGTGAAGAAAATGGAATCAAGATTTAGGAAACTCTTCATCTGACTATATGCAAGATGCATAGTGGAAAAGTTTACACTGTCCTAGAAACACCTGCTAAAAGGCTGGACTAGGAGAATGGAGTATAAATCGAGAGCAGAAAAATTAAGTTAGAAGAAAATACTTCTCTTCAGTGATAATTTTATAATGAAGAGTTAAAATAACTTACAGACTTTAACCATGTTTGGAGAGGATCAGAGAGATGACTCAGATGGTAAAGATGTCTGCCACCAAGATGATCTGAGTTCAATCCCCAGGATCCATGTGATGGAAAGAATGAACCCACTCCTTATGTCCTCCTCTGACTTCTACACATATGCTCACATACACACACCAACATGCACATGTACACATGAAACAGAATCTAATAAACATGTTTGGGCAAATGGTTGGAGGCCAGAGTGGCTTAGGAGGGAAGTGATAATTTTGACAGTCCTGTGTGGGCGTTCTAAAGGCCCCTGAGCTAGATCAGGAGTAGATACCTAAGGGCAAAGTTGTAGTTGTGAAAGTAGAAAGGCCAATGACTAAGTCAGTAGAGGAAGAGCAATCAACCAAGGGAACGGAAGAGGCAGGTGGACAGACAACTTTGGGTTATAGAGACCAGAAGAGAAAGCCCGATACAATCAATCAAAAGCTACCAAGAACCTAAAACCGATCTCAAAAATAAGGAAGGCTTGTGTAGTGTCACATGCTTTTAATCTCAGCACTCAGGAGGCAGAGGCATGCAGATCTCTGTGAGTTCCAGTCCAGCCTGGTCTACAGAGTGAGTACTAGGAAAGCCAGAGCTATGGAGAGACATAACAAAGAAAGAGGAGAGGAGAGAGGAGGTTGGGATGTAGCTAAGTGGCATTTGCAAAGCTCTGGTTTTCATCCCTATGGTGGGGTGTGTGTGATGATGAACATTATGAGGAAATGTACAAAATATATGGAAAATATGAAGTAAAAAAAAAAAAAAACCAAAGGGACCAAAAAGCAGCCTACATGCAATTGAACACAAATGGGAGGAACCAGTAGGATTGGCAAGCAAAGCCTGACAGTAAATAACCCACACATTTTTAAATGTATAGTTGGTGCTCTATAGATGGTAAGCTCCTCTTAAGCACAGGAACTATGTCTTGTTTATAAACCCCCAAAGCACCTACCACAGTGACTAGCACAAAGTCATGTACACAAAAGATAAAACATTGAATGCCATTGAGAATGTGGCCTCCCAAGTAGGAAGAGTTCTTTACCGTGATGGGGAGAGGACTGAGTCTCCTTAGAGACCAGAGGTAAGGACGAAAGGGGATTGTTGTAAAGAGGTGGCTATCTTCCTGGAATGGGAACTGCTAGGAAGGGTGACAATGACCTATTTTGTGTGTGTGTGGGGGGGTGTTTTTAGCAGAGTCCAGATCAGAATGATGCCATGTCCAGTCTGCAGAGTTCTGTGTCCTGTCTTCTCTTATGGACCCTCCTTCAAGGGGGGATGCATTTTATGTAGAAGGTAAGAGGGCAGCCACTGGCTTTGGTGGGGGTGCTATGAAGTACTTCTTACCAACCTGCTCAGTTCTCCTATGCTTAAGGGAAAAACTGGGATCACATTTAGAAATATCTAATTATCTAATCTTGAAGAAATTTAGAATAAGTAGAAGCAAAGACTTTTGTGATATATATATATATATATATATATATATATATATATGAACATATATATTATATATTCTGATCTGGGAGGGCTTTCAAGACCTCCTAAGAGAGAGGTGGGCTGAATGGAGGAGGTTTTTCCAAGCTTCCAACAAGTCTGGAAAAATCAAGGCTGATTCCATTCTGGCCATGTTTGAAGTTATGGCAGGTGCCAGAGGTCAAAATGGGTGTGCCTTACAACCCTGTAGAGCCAAGAGGCAAAGTTCAGCAGAAGGAGGAGGGAGGCACGAGAGGGACCCATCTTTCTCAACAAAGAATGTTGAATCCATTTCAGAACGTGAAATCTGTGGGGTTTGCATAGAGATGGGAGCAGGGGAGACTTCGTTGGCCTCGTTATTGTTTCTTAGATTTATTGTTTTTAATTATATCTATGTATAGAGGAGTGATGTGTATACATGAGTGGGGGGCTTAAGAGGCCTGAGGCACCAGAGCTTCCAGAATGGGAGTTACAGGGATTTGGGAAATACCTGACATGAGTTCGGGGAATTGAATTTAGCTGGCTAATTGTCAGTGTTGGTGGAGGCACATGCTCTTAATCCCAACACTTGGGAGGTAGAGACAGACAGATCTCTGAGTTTGAAGCCAGCCTGGTTTACAAACCTAGTTCCAAAACATCCAGGGCTGCACAAAAAAAAAAAAAAAAAAAAAGAAAGAAAAAAAAATCCTGTCTTGAAAAACAAAACAAAACAAAAAGCAGTGTGTCTTCTTAAACACGAGTCACCTGACCCTGTTTTTATCCTCCCTCCCTCCAGGTGAGAGAAGGCTGCTATGACTCTTCAGACTAAAGTTTGGCAAGAAGTTGGATGAAAAAATAAAAGGAAAAAAAAGTTTTGTCTACTTTTTTACATTTTCCTTTTTTTTTTAGTTTAAATTAGAAACAAGCTTGCTTTACATGTCAATCCCAGTTCCCACTCCCTCCCCTCCTCCCCTGCCCCCAACAAACACCCTACCCCATCCCCTTCCTGCGCCCCAGGGAGGGTGAGGCCTTCCACGGGGGATCTTCAAAGTCTCACATCATTTGGAGCAGGACCTAGGCCCTCCCCCGTGTGTCTAGGCTGAGAGAGTATCCTTCTATGTGGAATGGGCTCCCAAAGTCCATTAATGTACTAGGGATAAATACTGATCCACTGCCAGAGGCCCCATAGACTGCCCAGGTCTCCTATCTGACACCCATGATCATGGGTTCTGGATTGGTCCTATACTGGTTTCCCAGCTATCAGTCTGGAGTCCATGAGCTCCCCCTTGTTCAGATCAGCTGTTTCTGTAGATTTCTCCAGCCTGGTCTTGACCCTTTGCTCATCACTCCTTCCTCTCTACAACTGGATTCCTGGAGTTCAGCTCAGTGTTTTGCTGTGGGTGTCTGTTTCTGCTTCCATCAACTGCTGGATGAAGGCTCTAGGATGGCATATAAGGTAGTCATCCATCTCATTATCGGGGAAGGGCATTTAAGGTAGCCTCTCCACTATTGCTTAGATTGTTAGTTGGGGTCATCCTTGTAGGTCTCTGGACATTTCCCTAGTGCCAGATTTCTCTTTAAACCTGTAATGGCTCCCTCTATTATGGTATCTCTTATTTTGTTCTCCTCTATTCTTCCCCCTGCTCAATCTTCCTGCTCCCTCGTGTCCTTCTCTCCTCTCTTCTTATCCCCTTCTCTTTCTTCTAACTCCCTCTCCCCTCCCGTTTTGTCTATTTCTTAATTACGGTCTGTTCTAAAGTCAACGCCCATGTGTACACCAAAACTTGGGAGGCATGAAGGGCAGATTAGAAAAAGAATTAGAAACCAGTGTAGTGGTGCATGCCCAGCACTCAGGAGGCAGAGGTAGGCGGATCTCTGAGTTCCAGGCCAACCTGGTCTACAAAGAGTTCCTCTGGGGCAGCCAGGACTACACAGAGAAACTCTGTCTCGGGAAAAACAAAACAAACCCCTTTTATTATATGTCAATTAATTAGAAGGAATCATACCCTGTAAATAAATCTAAAGTTTGGAATAGAAAAGAGAATACTCAAGGATAACAGGTTAATTCTGAGCCTGTAATTCTATTTTTTTATTGTTTTCGAATGGTCCCATGTGGCTCAGGCTGACCTTGAACCGATCTCCAGCATACAACCTCTATGATTACAACAGGAATGAGCCATTACACCCTGCTAATTATATTTTATTTGATGTCTTGAAACTGTGTTTGGGGAAACAGTGCTTAAGTTTAATTTAGAACCCTTTTTCTTTTTCTAAAATAACCATACCACATTGCTAAATATAAGTAAAAAGTATTCGAATATATTTAAAACAATCACGCATTCTCCAAACCATCTCTGTCCAACTTTAGTAAGAATATGCAATAAAAATTTTTAAGTCTCTGTTCTCCCTACCCTAATCAGCACTAGAGTGCCCCCTTGCGATCCCTGTGTTGTCTTCAACCTACAAGGTCCTGTTGTAACTATGATATGGTGAAACGGATGTTAATGTTTGTTGGTGACTCTGGACTTGCTCTTTTCCTTCCTCAATTTCATTCCAGTCTTCTCAAAGGAACAAATAAACTGGAGCCAGATCAAACCATAACCTTCTGGATCAAAGATCTACTTTACCCTGTTCCCTGTGCTGAGAATCAGAGCATTCGGAGTTGAAGGGTCCGAAGGGCCCGGGGCAGAAAAGTCAGGGACGACTTCGGCTTTGACCCCTAGAGTCTTGGCGGCCTGGCATCTGAGATGGTAACATGCGTGGCAGGTTATGTAAGAACCGGCTGGCGAAGCCGCGGTGGGAGCCCCGGAGAGGACGCGGTGTTCCGGCTGCAGTCCCCACCCTCCTCGCCCAGCAGGGCAGGAGGCACCCAACTAGGAGACGAGGAGGGGAGGATGAAAGAGCGGGGAGTCACGAGGGCGAGCCGCCGACAAGGGAACGGATGCCCGGCGTCACACGTCCGTTGTCACACACGTTGCGGACACGAGTTGCTGAGGGCTCCCACGTGCTGCGCCCGTGCGCGGAGGCGCTCAGAGGGGCCCACGTCCCGAGGCCCCGCCTCCGTGGCACGGTCGGCACACTCCAGCCGCGCGGTCTCCCGCGCAGGGCCGTCCTATTTAAGGCTACGGGCTCCGCCCTTTTCCGCCCCTTCCCTCATTTTCACTTTTTTCCATCCTCCCTTTTATCACCGGAGGAGCCGCATGTACGGGCGGAGCATCGACTGCTTCCCTCCCAGCCAATCACCGCTTGGCTGCCTCCCTATTGGCCGAGCCCCCGCGTGCCGTAGCAAATGGGCTGTGAGTGTCTGTATGTACCATCACGTGTTGCCGGCAAGCTATCCAATGAGAGGACAAGGTCTGTGTACGCAGGGGGAGGCACGTGCAGGGCCGCACGTGTCTGGGAGGGGGAAGGGGCGGGGCCCACAGAGTGAGGCGGAGGTGGGTCGGCTAGACCGGCACAGACGTTGAAGAAGCTGGATACCGACTGGGGCTGAGCCGACAGACCCAGGTGTGCAGACCAGAGCGGAGCGCTCCGGAAAACTGACCCGGACGGACGGACGGACGGACGGACGGAGTGGGCTGGTGAGACCGCAGATCTGGGTTTTGGGAGGAATTGCATCACCTGGAAGGCGCGACCATAGACTGACCGGCGCAGGGCGCCTGACGGTGAGATGCGAAAGCTATGGAAACGGGTGTTCGTGGGGGCGGGACCCATAGAGACCTTAAGTGGATTTGGGTGCGCAGATCAGCCACTAGCCGGTGGCTTTTTAGGTCGATAAGCTCACTATGAGGTCTGGCAGGGAACAGCCCACAACAGCAGACGGAGGGGAAGGTGTAAAGTCGGGTATTCAATCTGAACCCAAGGGAAGAAAGGCTGTGTGGGGTCAAGGGCTCTGCGTGGGCCGGAGGTCTGGATTTTGAATGGGGGTGAAAAAACAAGGGTTTTTTGTTGTTGGTTTTTTTTTTTTTTTTTTTTTTGGTTTGTTTCTGTTGAGAACGGGAAAAAATCGTGTTACCCTATTCAGAACACCCCAGTCTCCCAATCCCTTTCCTGATCCTTTGACTCTGATTTCAAACTCCTCGCTCTGTTTTTCAGTTGCAGGTTCTGATCTTTTTGGTACTCCTGCTCCTGGACCTATGGATTCTCCATCTAGCGTTTCTTCTTATTGCTCCTCCTCTCTCTCCTCGTCTTTTTCTACATCCCCTGTGAACAGTGACTTTAGCTTCCCCTCTGATAATGAGAGGGAGGGCAAGAGTGCCCATGGGCTCAGGCCAGAGGATGTTGGGCAAAGGGGAGGTTCCCGGCCCAGTCCAGGCCCTATCCGCTGCAGACATCGACTCAGGGTTTCTAGTAACCAACATACAGCATCTCATCTGGAACAGCGAGGATCTAGGGTCAAAGGGTCCAGAGACGGTGAACTGGGGACCAGTCTACACACTCAGGGATGTACCACAGAGGGAGACCTGCTTTTTGCTCAAAAGGTAAGAGAAAGCAGGAGACAGTGGTGCAGTGTCAAACACCTCATTGGTTGACCCTAACAAGATGGTATTGGCTGTCAGATACATGACAGAAGAAAAACCACTGCTGGTCCCTTAGTCTTTGTGCTGTTTTCCTACAGTGTGAAGAACTCCAAGGGTTCATACGGCCCCTTACAGACCTGCTGAATGGACTAAAAATGGGCCGCTTCGACAGAGGTAATAACTTGACTGATTACATTTGGGGGCGAGAGGGAGTAGCTAGCCTTCCTGTGTGAAATGTACATGTTTCTTAAATCTCTCTTTGGGACCTGGGCATCTGTAACTTAATTCCCTGTTTTCATTGGTAATTTAATTCTTTGGGTGAATCCATTTCAACTCCTATCTATCTCTGTCTTTACATTTACCTCAGTCCCCATCTCTGCTTTCTCTCATGCTGGGGAGTGAACCTAGTTCCTTGTGTATCCTAGGCAAGCTCTTTGGCACTGAGGTACATCCCATACCCTCTGATCACCCCCTCTCTTTCATCCTAGGATTGAGTAGCTTCCAGCAGAGTGTGGCCATGGACCGGATCCAGCGTATAGTGGGTGTTTTGCGGAAGCCTCAGATGGGGTTAGTTTCCCTATTTCTTCCTCTCCTCAGTATCTTATTGAGGGAGGCTTGTACAGTTTTCTACATCTCTTTTCATACTTAATGACTTTTATAATTATCCTTTTTTCACAGAGAGCGTTATCTAGGAACTTTGCTGCAAGTGGAAGGGATGTTAAAGACTTGGTTTCCTCGAATAGCTGCCCAGAAGTCATCCTTAGGAGGTAGCAGGCATCAGATAAGCAAGGTAAGAACCTAAAAACCAAGGAAGAGATGGGAGAAGAATCAAGAAATGGACTATGCATGGAGAAATGTGTTCCCCCTCTCATTTTCCTTAAGTTTTGTGATTTTTTTTTTCAGGGAAGGGAATGTCTAACTTTGTGCATTACTATGATTTTTAGATTTAGCCTAGATGTTGGTTGTATTTTGTTGGGCCCCTACGAAATTTAACCCTACCCTCCTGTTGAGGCTTACCTGTCTCAGTTCTCCTCTACAAATCTTTTCCTCCTTGCACCCATCCAAACCCTCCCCTCTCCAACTTTTGACTCCTGCCAAAATATCCTTGGCTAAGCCTTATGTGTCTATAGTGGGCTTGTTTGCTTTGTTTTGTTTAAAGACAGGGTTTCTCTGTAGCTCCAGAATAACTGGAGCTACAGAGCTCCACCTGCCTCTGCCTCCTGAGTGCTTGGGTTAAAAGTGCCCAACTAAATCAACTATAGTTTTTAATGATGTGAAAATAATTGACTAAAAAATAAGTAACAAGATCAGGCCTCATGAAGAACTAAACATGGAAAATGAGGATTTCCAACACAGAAATTGAGACTTATATTTACTTACACTTCTCTGGCTGGGGCTGGGGTTTATTAGAATGCTTTCCTGCCACACAGCAGGCCTTGGGTTTGATTTTCTTAACACCACAAAAAAGTACTTTAAAGAAACTGAACAGAAATCATTGTGTAAATAGTGAGAACTGTAGGACTGTTTTATCTTGTCCATTTTTAATAACCTAATCACATGTGTTACACAGACTCGCCCTAACTGTTGGTTGAATAAGTGGAAGCATTACTTGATTGCTAAAATTTTTACTTAATCATCACCTGGCAAGAACACACCTGTTACACAAAACAATGTGTGTTTGCACTGCACAATGAGTTCTCAAGGACAGCAAAGGTCCAAGCTAAGGGGAGCTAATCTGTAAGCTTTCTTAACAGTTGTTTTTCCTTCTTTCCCCACTCTCTAGCACTTCCCAAGCCACCACAGTGACTCAGCTGCTTCCTCTCCTGCACCTCTCATGGAGAAGATGGGCCAAACACAGCTAGGACATTTAGTTTTGAAACCAAAGCAGCCATGGCATCTCACAGAATGGCCGGCTATGAACCTCACCTGGATTCATAGCACTCCAATTTGTAACCCTCCTCTCAGCTCCCAGGGCTCCAATTCAGCCCACAGTTCCATAGGCACTGGGGCCAGCATTGGTGTCATCCTTGTCCTCCAGAAAGGAGGACAGCCCTTCACCCACTCTGCCCTAGGCACTCCAATTCCACCAACTACACTGTCTCCTGTCATCCCTGGTGATCTGAAGAAACTGTCTCGAGAGGGGCCTTGTTACCATAGTTTGCCAGTAACGCTGCCATCAGACTGGAGCTGTACCCTCTGTCCCCCTGTTCTACCTACCACAGTAAGAGAGATGACTACAGGACACCTAGAGTCTGCAGTTGCTCCTGGTCCTTAGCCCCAACCCAGGCTTTACACCTGTCCTCCAATTTCCAATCTGTGTAAATATATGTTTATGTGCTTTTTTTTTTTTTTTTACTTTTAATGTATTTGTGGTGAGGAAAAATAATTCCTTTCTAATTAAAGACTTTTTTTTTTTTTACCTAAACACTTGCTGACTGTGGTAAATTGAAAACCATAAATACCATAAATCTTACCCACTGTGCTTCTGAAAAGAAGATAGGACAGAAGGGTTTGTAAATATGAGCTACATAAGGTAGAGTGAGTGGGATAACACAGAACCTATGAGGGGCCCTGTAGCTGCTGCTTCCCTAGGGGACACCCCTGGGACACTTTCAGGTTCAGAGCTGAGCTGGGTTTGTTACTTTTTTTTTTTTTCTTTCTGTTCACACTCAGAAACTAGTATGTCTCCCTGTGGAATCTTCCAGCTGGCCAGACAAGCAGGTTCTTCTGCTCTGGCTCAGCTCTGCTTTGATGGGAGCTGTTGATGCTTGGGGGTAAATGCCTATGTAACCTTCTGCTGCCTCCAGAAGAGCGAAAGTCAAAACAGCCACTGGGGTGCCAGTTCTGAAGAGGGCACAGTGCCCTAGAATTTGTTGAGGTTGGGATAGAAGGACTCAGACTCTGGGCCATAATCCTTACTCAAACATCAATAACTGCTAAATGTGTGCATGCTAAGCAAAGGAAAGCTACTCAAGTGAGAAGTCCACAAATGGATGGCTCTCTACCCTTAGCTATGACTTTGTTTCTTTCTAATTTGTCTCAGTTCCTACCAAAACCATGTCCTCTCTCATCCTCAGCCTTTCCAGTGCATCAGATAATTCTGTCATCTTAGTCATTGCTTCTTAGCTGCTCAGTGCACTTCTCACTAGTTAGACAGCTTTCCCCATTGCTGGGAAATAAATCACCTCCCTTTATTTCAGAAAGCATGACCTCCTTTCTAAGGCAAAACCTTATTTGCGTAGCTCAGGCTGTCCTGGAAATCAAGGTGATCCTGGTGCCCCATGAATTATAGATGTGAAGCACCACTCTTGGCTCCATGTGTGACTTTGATGGATTGTGTATATACATTTTTCTTTTTGGAGACAGGGTCTCACTATGTAGCCCTAATTGGCCTAAAACTTGCTACACAAACCAGGCCTGCCTGTGCCTCCTGAGTGCTGGGGTTAAAGGAGGCATGAACTATCATGCCTGGCTCATTTTACTTACTTATTTTTATTTTAGGTGTATTGGTGTTTTGCCTGCATGTATGTCTGTGTGAGGGTGTCAAATCCCCAGAATTGGATCCACAGACAGTTTTGAGCTGTCATGTGGGTGCTGGAAATTGAACCCAGGTCCTCTGGAAGAGCAGCAGTCCTCTTAACTGCTGAGCGTTCAAGTCCCTCTTTTTTTTTTTATTATGTGTATGATTATTTGCCTGCATGTATGTATGTAGGGAGACACTGTAGCCCCGCCTCCTAGGAGCCCTACAGGTGTGCCTGGCTACGCCTGTGAGGGGGTGGTCAGGGGAGGTTCAAGATGATGGGATGGGAATTCTTAAAGGGGGCAGACTCGTGGGGAGCCCCCTCTCTCTGGCCTCCCTAGCTTGCTGCCTCTATGCGCGCTCTGGCTTGTGCTTGGCCGGTATTACTTGAATAAAGATATTTTAACCTGTAACATCACGTTATATATGTATGTGTACCACATGCATGCCTGGTACATAAAGAGGTCAGAAGAAGGCATTGGATTTCCTGGAGCTGGAATTATAGATGCTTGTGGGCCACCATGTAGGTGCTGGGGACTGAACTCAATGTCCTCTACAAGAGCAGCCTGTGCTCTTAACTGCTGAGCCATCCCTCCAGCCCCTTGGATTTCCTTTTATTTGTGAAACTTTTGTAATTTATATTTGCTATCCATAATTACTTCCCTGTGCCATCAGTTATTGGCTTACTGAAAATACTGCTTGAGCCTACAGATATCCTCTTTCTCTTCTTCGCTCTATAGTTCTTCCCCAGTCCCACTCCCACCTAGTACTAGGGACTGAACTCTGGTCCCCATGCATGCTAGGCAAGTGCTCTACCACAAAGCCCACATCCCCAGTATGCTCCAGAGTGGTTTTTCCAGTACCTCATGACCACTGTAGTTAATCGCTGGCAGCCTAGCTTATACTACTTTCATTTTGTTGCACCTTCCAAAGTAACTAATGAGCCCACAAAATGAGCACTACGGTGTTTTATAATATACCTTTCACCTAATCATTGGTGAAACCCATGCGCCTTCACAAAGGTTATGCACTGTATCACTTGACACAATGCTGCCTTCTGGAACTTTACTACCTTAGATCTTGTGACTGCACACAGTCCTAACTCTCCTCTTACCCAACTGGCAGCACTTTCTAAGTTTCTTAATGGCCCTGTTTCCACCTACCCCAGAGTGTGGGTGTTCTCCAAGGCACTAGTTTTAGCTTTTCTCTCTATATATCCGATCTGTTAACTTTGCACTTTTTATTGTCTGTATTATTTCCTCAAATTAGATAGATGCTAAATCTTCATTTCCTGTTCTAATATTTGCCCTAAAATGGTACACTGAATGTATAAGTTTTTGCTAGGGAGTTTTAGTTATATACTGCTTATACAAAAATTACTGAAGAGTCCAGCAACAGGACTCAAGGCCTTTGTCTAAAGACCCTTGTAGGCAGTTGGGCAGTGGTGATACATGCCTTTAATCCCAGCACTTGGGAGGCAGAGGCAGGCAGATTTCTGTGAGTACAAGGCCAGCCTGGTCTCCAGAGCAAGTGCCAGGATAGGCTTCAAAGCTACACAGAGAAACCCTGTCTTGAAAAACAAAACAAACAACAACAACAACAAAATCTAATTAAAAAGTGATAGCTGGGTGATGGTGGCAGCAACAGTGGTCGTGGTGGTACACAACTTTAATCCAGCATTCAGGAGGCAGAGGCAGGAGGATCTCTGAGTTTGAGGCCAACCTGGTCTACATAGTGAGTTCCAGGACAGCCAGGGCTACACAGAGAAACCCTACCTTGAAAAAAACAAACAAAAACAATTTATTAAAATTTCAGTATTTTAGAAATGGGTAAAGTGAAACCATAGGGTCTTGTATCAGAAGATTGCACAAAAAGCATTTAAAAAGCAAAACCACCCTTCTGTTTTCTATTCTGCAGTTAAACACAGTGGAAATATCACTTTCGATGAGATTGTCGGCATTGCCCGTCAGATGAGGCACCGGTCTTTAGCCAGAGAACTTTCTGGAACTATTAAAGAGATCCTAGGTACTACACAGTCTGTGGGCTGTAATGTGGATGGCCGCCACCCTCATGGCATCATTGATGACATCAACAGTGGTGTAGTGGAATGCCCAGCTAGTTAAGAAGAAACAAGAGAAAATATTTCAAGGGCTGGAGAGATGGCTCAGAGATTAAGAGCACTGACTGCTCTTCCAGAGGTCCTGAGTTCAATTCCCAGCAACCACATGGTAGCTCACAACCATCTGTTATGAGATCTGGTGCCCTCTTCTGGTGTGCAGATATACATGGAAACAGAATGTGGTATACATAATAAATAAAATCTTAAAAAAAAAAAAGAGAGAAAATATTTCAATAAAAAAAAACGTGACAACCAGCAAAAAAAAAAAAAAAAAATCAGCATTTTATGGCTAGGGAGATAGCTAGCTCTATAAAGGGCTTGCTAAGTCTTCACAAAGCTGTGGCTAAGATCCCTAGCACCCCATAAAACTGGGTATGGTGGTGTGTATATGTAATCTCAGCACTTGAGACGTGAAGCAGGAGGATCAAAAGTTGATGGCCATCCTCAGGTACATATCTTCTTCCAAACCAGCTTAGACTGTTTTAAAAACAAGTGTGGAGCACTGGAGAGATGACTAGACAGTCAAGAGCAGTTGCTATCTAATCATAAGGACTAGGGTAGGGACTCCAGAAACAGCTATTAAGCCAGGCATGGGCATCTCACAAATGCCCATACAGCTCTGAGGAGTCTAATGACCCCTTCTGGAATGGCATGCACAGGAGCAGGCACCTGTCCTCATATATCTGCACACACATTCACACATGGGCATGTAAGCAAGCATACACACTCCTGTCCTCATATATCTGCACACACATTCACACATGGGCATGTAAGCATACACACTCCTGTCCTCATATATCTGCACACATATTCACACATGGGCATGTAAGCAAGCATACACACACCTGTCTTTAAAATAAAAGGCCTGGTCAGATAGCTCAGTGAGTGAAGGCCCCTGCCACCACCAAGCCTGATGACCTGAGTTCAAACCATGGGACCCACCTGGTGGAGGGAGAGAAACAATTTTGGCAAGTTGTCCTCTGACCTCTATATGCTATGACACAAATACACAAGTCTGTGTTTGAGCCTGAGTACACAGAATTAATTAATCTCCTATTCTGTTAATGAAATATATGACAACATTTTTCTAGATAACTAGACTTAAAACTTGGGGGCAATGAGGTTGGGCAGAAGGCTCAGAGGTTAACAGCACTGACAGCTCCTCCTGAGGACCCAGGTTAGATTCCCCTCACCCATATGGTGGCTCATAACATTTGTAAATCCAGATCCAGGGAACCTGATGCCTTCTGGCCTCCCTGGACACCAGGCATATATGCAGACAAAACACCCATATACATTAAAAGACATTTTTTTTGTTTATTTGTTTTGTTTTTCAAGACAGGGTTTCTTTGTGCAGCTTTGGAGAGTCTGTCCTGGAACTAGCTCTTGTAGACCAGGCTGGTCTTGAACTCACAGAGATCTGCCTGCCTCTGGCTACATTAATTTTTTTTTTTAATCCAGTAAAAAAGAAGAAAATTAACAAAGGGGTGGGAAAGTTGGCTCAGCAGTTAAGAGCTCTTGTAGAAAACCCAGGTTTGGGGCTGGAGAGATGGCTCTGTGGTTAAGAACACTGGCTGTTCTTCCAGAGGTCCTAAATTCAATTCCCAGCAACCACATGATGGCTCACAACCTTCTGTAATGAGATCTGGTGCCCTCTTCTGGTCTGCAGGCATACATGCAGACAGAACATTGTATACATAATAAATAAATCAGAAGAAGAGGAAGAAGAAGAGGAGGAAGAGGAAAAAGAGGAAGCAGCAGCAAAGAAAGAAAACCCAGGTACAATTCCCAGCACATACATGGTAGCTCACAACTGTCTGTGACTCAAGACCCAAGGGATTCAATGCCCTGTTCTGACCTCCATGGGCACCAGACAGACACATACATAGTACACATACCTACATGCAGGCAAAATACTCACGCACTTATAATAAAATAAACCTTAAAAATTAAAACAAAAATTCGCAAAGTACCTATATCTTACCCCCTTTGATTCTTATGACAAACTTTTTGAGAGCAATAGAGTAGCTACTAGTGCCATTTTACAAATAAGAAACTGGATCCAGATCACAAATACTTGTAGGTCATATATCCCCATTTCTTCTACCCAACTCTACCACTGGAGCCCAAACTAGCCATACACAATCAATAAATAAACATGATAGCATTCCAATATTTTTATTAATACAAAAAAGTACAAACTCCTGGTTTGAGTAACTTGCTCAAAGTCATACACCTGATGGCTCTCAGACTATGACTAAAAACTAGAACTCCTTTCCACCGTATTCTGTGCCTGTTCATATAATTAATTTTGCACTTATTATATGCTACCCAGTCTAAATTTGTGTCTATATACTGTCTTGCAGTAGCACAAGAGACACCGGAGTAGTATCAACAGTGCCTGGCAGAGGCTAGATAGTCAACTAAAAGTTTGTTGACAGGCATAATAGTGTCCTAGTGTAGCTTCACTTTGGTACTTTGGATTTGGCTTACTACGAGGCAGGCTTAAGTTTTGTCTGAGTACCTACTGACGATGGTTAAGAACAGTTCTGCCGGGCGTGGTGGCGCACGCCTTTAGTCCCAGCACTTGCGAGATAGAGGCAGGCGGATCTCTGTGAGTTCGAGACCAGCCTGGTCTACAAGAGCTAGTTCCAGGACAGCCTCCAAAACCACAGAGAAACTTTGTCTCGAAAAACCAAAAAAAAAAAAAAAAAAAAAAAAAAAAGTTGCGTTCCCAGTATCCACATGGCAGTTCACAACCACCTGTTAACTCCAGTTCCAGGGATCCAATGCTTATCCTATTTTTCACTGACTACTACATGCACAGGTGCATACACATACACTCAGGCACACATACATACACATAAAATAAAAACAAATCTTTTAAAGAAATAACAGATGAAAGATTCATCTATGTGTGTTGTGGGGAGGTTTTTCTGTTCCATGTAAATAACCGTACATCGATATATGGTATGGGGACAGCATACACATAAGATTGTCAAGACAGTGTGGAAGAAATAAAAAAGAGAAATTTCTACCGGGTTTTACAAGGCAACAAATGACAACGTTGGCATCGAGAAACAAAAAAACAACAGGCGTTTCCCTTTTCTTTAGTGATTCCATTTTATTTAGTGAAATGGCTTAGGTGGATGATGAAATGGGGAACTCACAGTATGTAATTTCTTAACTTTTAGGCTGATGAACTTTTAGGTGTGGATCTGTTTGTCACCCAGTGAGCAGATCTGTCCCTCCCCCCCAGAAAGGTTTCTCCGTGTAGCCCTGGAACCAGGCTGGCCTTGAACTCACAGAGATCCGCCTGCCTCTGCCTCCCGAGTGCTGGGATTAAAGTGTGCGCCACCACCGCCCGGATCTGTCCTTTTAAAATAGAGAACATTCTCAGGACGCTTCCCATTTCCCACCCAGAAAACGAAACCGCCCACATCTAGTAAAGGTTTAGCGGGATTAGAGCCATGGATCGGGCTGACCTTCTCGCACACCCAAGGACCGCGACTCCACAGAAGGCGAGGACGCTGTTCCTTTGACTTTGTCAGGCGCAGAGCTCAGCGCCTGCGCCCAGAAGCGAACCTTCGCAAGGACTGACCCTAGGCACGGCTTCCGCAGCAGTCGGTGCCCTTCAGCGCGGCTTCCTCCCGCCCGCCTCGGGGATTCCGTAGCTTCCGCTTCCGGTCCGGGGCGCCCTGGAGTCCTGGGTGCTGAGGCCGTAGGTAAGGAAATCGCGCGTGTGGCGGGAGGACGGTATTTCGCGTGGCCTCCTGGTCCCTAGAGGGTCCAGGGTGGAGTCTCGCTGCGAAAACCCGGTTTTTCAAATTACATTGTTTTACCTTTTTCCAGTGTTGAGACAGTATTTTTGTAGTCCTGGCACTTGCTATGTACACCAGGCTGGCCTCGAATTCGCAGAGATCCGCCTGCCTCTCCATCCGAGGGCTGGGATTAAAGGCGTGCGCCACCACCGCCCTGCTTTTAAAATTACAGATATTATTTTACGGGTATGACTATTTTGCTTGCTTGTATGTGTGTGACCACAGAAGCCAGAAGAGAGTATTGAATCCTCTGTACTGGGGGTACAGATAGATGGTTGTGAGCCACCATGTGCGTGCTAGGGAGCCGCCTCTCCAGACCTACCCGCACTTTCTTAGATGTGAATAATTCGTCCTACCTGGTTCCATGGGTTCCTGAGGAGGCTGTACTTTCAGATTTAATAAAACTACCTGTGGTATTGTGTGACTCTGGCTTTGTTTACTTACTGATTTTCCAGTTTCCAATCCTTGTCCAGTCCGTAGGTCCTAGAGAATGAAGATCTGAATGCAAGGCCATGGCTAAACACCTGAAGTTCATTGCCAGGACTGTGATGGTTCAGGACGGGAACGTGGAAGGTGCATACAGGACCCTGACCAGGTAAAAAGAATCAGGGTTTTGCTTGTGAGAATGTAGGGTTATCCATCACCCAGCTAACTCCCACATAAAGTATTCTCAGACTGGTCCTAACATAGTGTTTATGCTTTGGGCACTTTTTAGCCTCCCAATTTACTATTGAAACAATGAAGTTCTTCCCCAAATCATACTTGATGGGGCTTATCCAGCCAGCAGTCACCATCCCTTGATGAACCCGAATTCTCTCTGAGGTTTTGAGGTTTTGGAAAGAGCCGGTAGTCTGTGCCTGCCTGTGCACTTCCCTATCTCAGCACCTGGGAGATGGAGCAGGAAGAATTTGAGAATAGTGTAGGCTACTTGGATTAGGATCTGTCTCAGTTGACTTCTCCCCAGAGAGAGAGAGAGAGGAAATGAAGAACAACAACAAGAGGCATAGTGCATGAAAAATAGATGAGACAGTTTTTGTGGAGTAAAGCTACTGGAGAAGATCAATTCCTTTGTTATTTTGTTCATCTCATGTGGCTCAGGCTGGCCGAGAATGGGCAGGATAGCAAAGGCTGACCTTGACTCCTGATCCTCATGCCTCCATCTTCCAAGTCCTGAGTTTATATGTCTACTACTACTTATGTGCTCCCCTAGAAAAGATTAATTTTTCGGAGAAACAAATCAAGATGAGAAGTCGTTACAAGTTCAAAGGAGGGTTACAGAATAAGCAAAAAATACCTAGGGGCTGGAGAGATGGCTCCACGGTAAAGAGTGCTTGCTGCTCTTTCAGAGGATCCAAGTTTGGTTCCCAGTACCCACAACTGATGTCAGGGATCTGATACTCTCATGCCCTCTGCAGGAACCCACACAGATGACATAAACAAAAATACATACATACATACATACATACATACATACATACATACACTTAAAAAATGATGTAGCGCTGAGCCATTACTGCCTGGCAATTTTTGTTTGTTTTAATTTTTTTTAAAGATTTTATTTATTTATACAACATTCTATTTCTATGTATGTCTGCACACCAGAAGAGGGCATCTCATTCGGGATGATGGTTGTGAGCCACCATGTGGTTGCTGGGAATTGAACTCAGGACCTCTGGAAGAGCAGTCGGTGCTCTTAACCTCTGAGCCATCTCTCCAGCCCTTAATTTTTTTTTTTTTAAGGGGGTGGAAATGTTGGTCTTTTGAGAGAAGATCTCACTGTAGCTCTGGCTGGTCTGGAACTGCCGTGTAGACCAGGCTGACCTTGAGCTCACTGAGACCCATCCACTCTGCCTCCTGAGTGCTGGGATGTGTGCCATCATGCCTGTCTTTTTAGCTTTTTTTTTTTTTTCCCTCCTATTTCCTTGGGCTCTATTTTTAACGTGAAGATTGCTTCAAAGAGAGAGTGCCCTGCAACCCAGCCTACTCCGTTTCACCTCTTGCTCATTTTCAGCAATACCTCCTCCGTCCATTTTGTGCAATGGAGTGTATTCCTCATTTCTACTTTCAAGGTTATAAAGCAAACATAAGAAATAAAGTATAGCTGGGTCATGGTGTCAAATGTCTTTAATCCCAGCACTCAGGAGGCAGAGGCAGGCAGATTTCTGTGAGTTCCAGGCCAGCCTGGTCTACAGAATAAGTTCCAGGGCAGGCTCCAAAGCTACACCGAGAAACCCTGACTCAAACAAATGAAAAGAAAAGAAATAAAATATTTATCATCCCCTGCCTGAAGGAGGTGATCATCTTTTTATTGAAGTCAGATCACCATCTTCTTTAATCATTACAAGGGAGCTTGTTTGTTTTTTATTTATTTTTCCTTAATCCACAAATACTCTATAGCATGTGCACACTAAGTAAATGCAATAAATAAAAGTAATAAAGATTAAATAAAAATACAATCCTTCCTGGAAACTAAGTAGTTAGTGAGAGAAAAATAAATAAATAAATGACAGAAAGTAGAGGCTGGAAGAGATGGCTAAGTGGTTAAGAGTACAGGCTCTTCTAGAGGTCCCAGGTTCAATTCTCAGCACTCATATACTGGCTTTCAACATTCTGTAACTCCAGTTCCAGAGGATCTGACACCATTATTTGGCCTCAGTGGGTACCAGGCATAGACACTCAAACAGACATAAATGAAAACAAACACTTATACACATAAAACCATAATCTTAAAAGTAGATGCTGTTCGGGCTGGAGAGATGGCTCAGGGTTAAGAGCAATGACTGTTCTTCCAGAGGTTCTGAGTTCAATTCCCAGCAACCACATGGTGGCTCACAACCATCTGTAATGAGATCTGATGTCCTCTTCTGTCCTGCAGGCAGAATACTATATACATAATAAGTTTAAAAAAATCTTTTAAAAAATTAAAAAAAAGAAAAGTAGATGCTGTCTGAATGTGGTCTACCATCTGGCCGGGTGTTATTTCAGATCATGTTCTAATGAATCTTGTTGGGTTTTTTTTTTTTTTTTTAATGTAGCCCAGGTTGGCCTCAAGTTTACCATATAAGCAAGAGTAACCTTAAACTACTGATCCTCTTGCCCTTATCTCCTAAATCTGGGGTTATAGACCTGTGTTCTACACACACACACCCCTACACCCCTCCTTCCTTCTCTGCAGCTCTGGTAATGGAACCCAGGACTCCATACATGCCAGGGAGTGCACTTCCAGTTTTGAGCTGAGTCCCCAGCCTGTTTCCTTTAGAAAATAAATAAGTAAATAAACAAGTACAAAGCAGTTGGGAGTGATGACTTAGGCTTTCGGTCCCAGCCCTGGAGAGACTGAGGTAGGAGGATCCCAATCTTGAGCTTCACAAACCTAGTCCCATAAAATAAAAAGGACATAATGTACTTTTTTTTTTCTTAACCAAAGTTATTAAAACACCAAGGAAACTATCAGTTTGAGGGGGCAGCTTATATTGCCTAGAAAGAAGAAAAAATATGATCTGGGCATATAGCTCACTTGGTAGAAAGGCACTTGGTCAGCAAATCCATAGAAAATGTCTTATGGTGGCCTGTGCCTGTAACCCTAGCATTCAGAGTGGGAATCAAGAGGATCAAGTTATACTTGGTTATGTAGCAAGCTTGAGGCAAAGCTGGGCTACAGGAGACTACCAGGAAGGAGGAAGATTCCATAAAACAAGGAAGACTTCAGTTAGAGAGGTGCTTCAAAGAGTAAGTGAAGAAATTATGGCCCCTGGACTCAGACGCTGAGGGTTAACCTCTTTTAGGCTTCCTTATGAACTTGAAACTGTGTGGCTTGGGGCACAGTGTGGAGAATGTATTGGCAATTTGAAGTCACTCTTCAGAAAGCTGCATTTTAAAAACAGACTTGTACCAGGCAAAGGTGACACAGAACTTTAATCCCAGTACTTGGGACACAGAAGCAGGCAGATCTCTGAGTTTAAGGCCAGACTGGTCTATACAGCAAGTTCCAGAACTCTCAGGGCTACACAGAGAAACTAGGTCTCGAAAAACCAAACCAAGAGCTTGGCATTTGTGGCGCATGCCTTTAGTCCCAGCACTCAGGAGGCAGAGAGAGGCAGGAGGATCTCTGTGAGTTCCCTGGTCTACAAGAGCAAGTTCCAGGACAGCCTCCAAAGCTACACAGAGAAACCCCGTGGGGGGTGGGGCGGGAAGGACAAACATAACAAAGAATAGTAGACTGGTTAGGGTGGCACATGTTTGTAATGCTAGTCAGCACAAGAAAGCTAGGACAGGAAAGTAAGGAATCCAAGGTTGGATCCTTGGATACAAATAAAGTAAGAGGCTAGCCCAAGATACTTAAGATCCTGTCTCAAAAACTACACTTTTAGTCTAAAAATATATTTGCAAAGAAAGCTGCATTTCTATTTGTTTTTTAATCTTACAATAATGTGACAGAAATATCTTATAAATTGTATTTTAGCCTAAGGGCTGGGGGGTGAGCAGATAGTTTGCTCCTAGGGTACTTTTCTAGGCCATAATGTGTAAGCTCACATGTGGAGTCTTGGAGTGCCTGGTCCTCCTTGCCAGCTACATGCCATCTTTCCTGACTTACTTACTCTTACATTTCTTTTCCTGACTGTTCTTTAGTGTCTCCCCCTTTTGGTCACCTTTTCTATATACCTTTCTCACTCTAGTCTTCTCTTATCTTTCTCAACTTTCTGATGGTTGTAGTTTAAAAATAAGTCACTTGTTTTGTGATCTGATTACAATAGCAGGAAAAGTGAGAGGAGAGAGAGGCGTTTAAACCTTTACTATGTTTGGAGCACCGAGGGAGCCTTACAAAGGAAAAAGCCTATGTGTCTGTCCAGAGGGACTGCCAGGAACCGCCTGTTACATAACCAGGGGCTCATTGGAGCTCTCAGAGGCGGCTATGGAGAGCAGGGCTTGCTAGGAAGCCTTGTGTGATTGGCTGGCCCCCAAACTAGGAAAGACTAGCACACTGGAAGCATGCCCAGTTGACCCCTTTTCCTCCTGGCCAGCTTCTGGGCTCCTTGTGTATACACGCTGGTTAACGTAGGCTGGCTACACTGACATGTGAATCTGCCACCCCCAGCTTCCCCTTTTAAGTAGCGCAGCTCCTTTTATATAATCAGTTGAATTTTACTAAAACTGGCAGCTGGTTTCCCCTTCATGTAAGGTTGCCAGGCACCAGAACTCCAAGCTGATCTGTTTACACTAAGCTCTTCATGTGCTAGTCCTTGAACTATCTTTGCAAACAGAATTGGCTCTAGTAACACCTTGCCCAAAATGCTACCATTCAGCTACGTCCTCCGCTTTGTTAAGTTGCTTACCCCACCTCCACCCCCTGAACTGGGAACTAGAGCCAGGGGCCTTGCATATAAGATAAGCAAACACTACCTCTAAAACTACACCCACAGCCCTTTTGCTTTTACTTCTTGAATTCTTTTGGTTTTGTTTATTTGGTTGGTTTTAGGGTGGTTTTTTTTTGGTGGAGGGTAGGGTTCATATATCTTAGGTTAGCGGTGTATGACTTTGAACTACTGCCTCTACTTTTCAAGTGCTGGCAAACTACAGGTGTACAACTGTGTTATGTGCCCGGGATCAAACCCAGGGCTCCTTTCATGCTAGGCAAGCATTCTACCAACTGAGTTACATCCCAAGCCCCATCCTTCTTGTTTTGTTTTCGCGTCTGTTTCTGTGCAAAATAGTTCTGGCTGTCCTGGAACTCACTCTGTAGACCAGGCTGGCTCTGCCCCTCTGTCTCTGCCTCTGCCTCAAAAGTGCTGGGATTAAAGGCGTGCACCCCATTCTTATCAGTACTCTGGGGTTCCACCTCCAGCACTAAGGAAAAAAGAAATGCCTGGATGTTGAGATGATTTCTTTCCTCAATGTACCTCATCTGCTTGGCTTCCATTTTCTCTTTCTCCTGGTTGAGAAGCCTCACCCAGCTCCCTCCTTCCCACATTGTCTAAGTAAGTCTGTCCAGCCTGGCCCAGTCATTGGGTACCCTCCAGGCCAATAGGACAGCCTGTCTCAAAAGCACATATAGGACACATACACACTCCACAAAAGTAAGGTGGATGGACCTGAGGGTTGATTCTGGAGTTGACCCTTAGCTTCCACAAGCACCTACACACACTCATGTCCACACAAAGCCATGTGATTGGAGTACCTGATGCATTGGAAAAATGGTGAGTGAGGTTTTTTTTTTAAGATGTATTTACTTATTACATATACAGTGTTCTGCCTGCATATATGCCTCTATGCCAGATGAGAACACCAGATCTCATTACAGATGGCTGTAAGCCATCAATCATGTGGTTGCTATAGGAATTGAACTCAGGACCTTTGGAAGAGCAGGTATCGTTCTTATGGCTGAGATGTCTCTCCAGCCCGAGTGAGGCTATTATAATGCTCCCATTAGTATCACTGATACGATAAGGGCCTATATTTAGGTAGACCCCCAATTTTGCTCAGACTTCAATTATGTCAAAAGAATTTTTTTCCCTCTAAGCCTGGGTTCATACTTGTGGGGCAAGTGCTCTACTACTGAGCTATATCCCTTTTATTTATTTACTTATTTTGATTTTAAAGCAGGATCTAAGTTGCCAAGGCCCATCTGAAACTTGAGATCCTCTTCTATCAGCCTTCCAAGTCCTGGGCTGACAGACATGCTCCCCCACCACATCAGTTCTGAAATATAAAGAGGGAGGAACTGCATTCTTCAGTAGGAATCACTTCAGTTTTTTGTTTTTTCTTTAATTACAAATGGCTTACCTCATTTCTGGTTTGGTTGGGTTTGGTTTGGGTTTGGTTTTTGAGACCTGGTCTCTCCATGTAGCCCTGGTTGGCCTCCAACTCACAGAGATCTGCCTGCTTTTGCTTCTGTGTACCCAGCTTCATGTGAGGTTTCCAAAATGTTCGTGTAGTTAAAAAGCACTGCACAGGGAGCCACTGTCCCCATGGGAAGCTGTCCCATATCGCAGGTGTGTTGTGGTAGTCAAAAGCATGACTCTGACTGTAAGCTCCCTACGAGCAAGAACTGTGGTTACTTTTTAAGTCTACCTCACAGGCTCTTACTGGAGCCTCTGGAAAGAGGTCCGTGCTGTGCTGTTACCACTTCCCACTGTAAGTCTTTCAAACCCAGGATGGGCTGTGAAACTGTAAAGAAGAGTGATGAGCCACAGCACCTGACTTCATTGCTTGTCTTTACACAGAATCCTCGCTACTGATGGGCTTACCGAAGTCATAAATCGAAGGCGCTATTATGAGAAACCCTGCCGCCGCCGCCAGCGGGAGAGCTATGAAACATGCCGGAGGATCTACAACATGGAGATGGCTCGAAAGATTAACTTCTTGATGCGGAAGAACCGGGCAGATCCGTGGCAGGGCAGCTAAGGCCTGCGGATGGATAGAAGGCCTCCATTAATGCTATGTCTTTTCTTCATCCAACCCCATTCTCTGTTACCTTTCTCTTCAGTAAACTCAATCACACAGGAACAAGAAGGCTTAAACATATAGAAGCTATCTCATCAGTCCACAATGGACACTTTTATTTAAAAAATTAATCAAAAAATGGAATAGGAGCAGAAATACTGGTTGCCAGTAAGAAGGGCCAATCAGTAGTTATGTAATGGGTAAAGTTTCTGTTTATAAAGATTTGTAAAAGTTCTAGAAACCATGGTGACAAAAATGTGTATATTAAGCAATTAAGAGAGCTTGCTCCTTTATAGAGGGCCTTGGTTTGGTTCCAACACCTACTGGCTGGCTCACAAGGTCTTTAACTTCAGTTCCAGGGGATTTCTCGTCACCTGGCCTCTGGAAGTACGTAGTACACATACTCAAAACTTTTTTTTTTTTTTTTTTTGGTCTTTCAAGACAGGGTTTGTCTGTGTGCAAAACATTTTATACAGAAAATATAAATAAAATTTTAGTGAATGTGGAACTGGAGAGATGTCTCATCTTTTTAAGAGCACTGGCTGTTCTTTCAGAGGCCCTGGGTTCAATGCCTGGCACCCACCTGGTGGCTCACAACTGTAACTCCGGGTCCAAGGGAATTCTTTCTCTGACCCCACAGGTACCAGATACACATGTGGTACACAAGACATACATATAAGCCAAATATTCATCAAATTAAGTAAGTGAAGTAGTTAGTATTTAGTTAAATTGCTGTTTTGTTTTTTGTTTGTTTATTTGGTTGGTTTGGGTTTGTTGTTTGTGGAAGAGGTTGTTTTGTTGTTCTTTTGACACAGAATCTCACTCTGTAGACCAGGCTGGCCTCACACTTGCAGACCCATCTGCCTCTGTCTCCTGAGTGGCCAGATTAACAATGAGCTCCACCACTTCCCGGCTACATTGCTGTGCTTTTAGAATCTTAAAACTCCGTTTCACAGAGTCTAGGGGAGGCCAGGAAAAGCTCCAGCTGTAAAAAATAGACTGTGTTTCCTGCTCAATTTTTGTGAGCCCCAAAGCAAGTCTCACTGGAAATGCAGATGAGACTCTTTACTAAGTAACCCTCGACCCTCTGAGTAGAAGTATGTATGTATTCTTACTAAATTCTAGAACACAGAACTGCTGAAATCCTTGTCCAATAGAATCCCAAGAACAAACCTAACAAGGCTAACTCTGTTTCTGTCCTTGAGTTTTCTGAGGGGCTAAGAGAGGGAGTGCAGAGGGAAAATGCACTAGGTGGATCATAAAGCAGCAAATGAGCCGGGTGGTGGTGGCACACGCCTTTGATCCCAACACTTCAGAGTCAGAGGCAGGCAGATTTCTGTGAGTTTGAGGCGAGCCGGTCTACAAAGCAAGATCCAGGATATCCAGGATTGTTACACAGAGAAACCCTGTCTCAAAAAAACAAAAAACAGCAGTAAATGAACAGTGAAAAGAAAGTAGAGGTGCTTGGAATGAGAAGTACAGTGTCAGCGTCAGACCTGTGCAATGCTTGTAGGACCTGAGGTCTGAATTGGAAGGGCAAGCCTAGCAAACCATTAATGGTGCTGTGGGTAGTTATAATTCCTGCTAGAGCCAAACCTTTGTCCTGTATGCATTCAGCCTCTAGCTGGAAGTTCCCACTGCCAGCACCTTCCCGCAGGAAGCATTCTGACCCCACTAAAAAAGCCTGCTGTTGTTTCTTTGCTGCCATCTGCTTCCCATTTTTGGTCTCGTGACTGGAGCATCTCCAGTATTCCAGGAATTGACACCCGCACCTGTAGAAGAGGCAGAAAGGCTAGCTGGTATTCTCCCTGGAAACTACCTTCTCTGCATGGATTTAAGGGCTAGAATTTAAAATTAGCGTGTAAACATTGCCCCCTTGTGGTGAAACACATTAGCTTTCTAGAGTCCTAGCTGGTCTCAAAGGTATACTCTAGCTGGGGGATCCTCTCCAGTTGATGTTACAGGTTTGCCCCTTCTCTGATAGAGCTGCTGCTGAGCCCGTTCATGAGCTTATCACCACATCTCCCTTGAAGAAGTTATTTTTTGGCCACCAGTCTGGAGTTTGTTTGTTTCATTCTCGTGACAAGGTCTGTCATCAGATCCCTGACATGCAGATGTTGCTGTCCACCCTGGGTTATCTTTTTATTCAACTGATTGTTTCCTTTGATGCTTGTTTGTTGTGAAATGGCCCTGGCTGGTTTGGAACTTTCTCCTGGTGCAGCCTCCCAAGGGATTGCTGGCATCTGCTACCATGCCCAACCAAATGCACAGAAGTTTTCCATAGCCATGAAGTACAGTTTGCTTTGTTGTCTTTGTCTTTGGTGTCACATACAAAAACAAAAAAATAATTTCCTACATCAGCCTCCTGAATAGTAGAGCCCAGTCATTAGTTCAGGCATGGGGCACCTTGCCCAGCTAAATTTCCCTGCTAGGGTAGCATGACAGAACAGAATGAAGCCCGCCTTTTGAGTGACAAGGTAGGGTGGCATGGACATGTACAACAGCTAGGGCCAGCATATCACAAAATGCAGTCTGTGGAGGGCAGCCGTTTTGACAGTAACTTCCATTTGGGAAGACTAAGCATGGGTTGCTTCTACAAACTGCTCCTGTTCCTATCCAGCACAACCCCAAGATGGTTATTTGGGGCCACATTTTGTCTCAGCACCTGTGCATGTTGCTCACTTCATGTGAGTAAAGCTGGAGACTTCTGCTGCCATAGCTCAAGTGCTCAGAGCTTGAGGGACCGTCTGCAGTGTGCAGTCTCTAAACAAACACACCTGGTTTGGGCTGTTTTCCCATCTTAGCTTTCAAAAGAATCTGACAAAAAGGGTCCTTGATGATAGTGCTGAAAGTTTCTCAAGTATAAAATGGATTTCCCCCCCAAATGTGTTCTGATTAATATATTCCAGGTTTCTCTATTGGGATTATTTCCAGTAATTCTAAATTATTCTAAATTTCTTTCAGCACTTTTTTTTTTTTTTTTTTTTGAGACAGGGTCTCACTGTGTAATTTTTCAGCTCACAGAGATCCGCCTGCCTCTGTCTCTCAAGTGCTGGAATTAAAAGCCTGAGCCAACATGACTTGCCATTTTTCAGTGCTTTTTAACAATCTAGATTCAATTTTATATGGGAAATGTTTTTAGAGGAACTGATTTTATTTTCACTATTTAATCAGATGAATTTAAAGTAAGTATTAGTCTCTCAGTTACTGGCTGTGATTCCTCCATGTTTTCTGGCTGGTGGCTGGAGAGATGGCTCAGAGGTCCTTGAGTTGAATTCCCAGCAACCACATGGTAGCTCACAACCATCTGTCAGGAGATCTGGTGCCCTCTTCTGGCGTGCAGGCAAACATTCATACTTTTTTAATCCCAGCACTTGGGAGGCAGAGGCAAGAGGATCTCTGAGTTTGAGGCCAGCCTGGTCTACAGAGTGAGTTCTAGGACAGCCAGGACTGTTACACAAAGAAACCCTGTCTCAAAAAGGTTCAGAAAAAAAAAATTGATGAAAGGAGTCAGGCACAGTGGCACACACATATAGTCCTAACTATTTAAACTGCAAAATAAGGGTTGCTTGAGCACAGGAATTCAAAGCCAATCTGAAGAAAACAGACCCCAGAGAAGGAAAACAGGAATCTCTTCTTCAAAGGGTATCAGGAGCATTAAATAATATATTAAAACATACTAGATGGGATACTGACATAAGGGACAGAAGTGGATGGGTACAACAGTACACAAAAACTGTGAGAGCTGGGTTTGGTGATTCAGGCCTGTAATCTCAGTCTTTTAAGAAATGAAGCTAGGCCTGGTGGTGGCATACACCTTTAATGCTAGTAGTACTCAGGAGGCAGAGGCAGACAGATCTCTGAATTTGAGGCCAGCCCGGTCTACATAGTGAGTTCCAGGACGACAGCCAGAGCTACACAGAGAAACCCCATCTCAAACAAAAAACTAATAAATAATAAATACAAAATGAAGGTAGGAACATCAGGAGTTCAAGGCCATCCTCCACTGCATATTGAGTTTGAAGCCAGCCTAGATGACATGAGACCCCGTCTCAAAGCAAAACAAACAATAGTACTGGCAAATTGTGTATTTATGAGCATAAACATGAAGTTAAAGCTGGGCACCAACATGCCGTAGCACACCCGAAATAATCTCGCTTACCTAACTGCATTTTGATGTCCCTCGTCTAACTGAAATCCACTCCCCCACCTTTCCCAGAAGAATTTCCTTTCGTTAAAGTTTTTCTATATTGCATGTGTGTGTAGGGGGAGAGGGGGTGTAGTTGGGGACCTGCCACGGTAGACAAGTACTTAATTGTGTGAGTTTTAAGTATTTAAGATATATCAGTGAACAAAGGAGTCAGAGAACAAGGTCTATGCCTAAGTAAACTTGTATGAATATAGATTATACTATATGTACAGTAATAAAAGGAAATCAAGAGTGTCGAGTATCAAAATTTAAATAGGGTGGCCAGAAAGGTTTCTCTGGGCCCATATGAACAGAAACGCGGAGAGCAGGCTGCAAATCTTGTAGGTTTCTTTGTAAAGAGCAACGCAAGGCGGAAAGCGACAAGCAAGGAAGTGATCCACACTCTGAGCCTGAGTAAGCAATCAAAATACTAAGTGTGGGGAAATTAGATCTTCATAAGCATAAAAATGAAATTAAAGCAGGGCATGCATAGGAAGCGAGGCATGTCTTGTTGGTGTTTCACTGGTGGATGGAAAGCCATGGGGATAGCTTTGAGTATGTGTTCTTTTTGTTGCGTTAGACTAGGGAGGAAAAGTTGAGGGGTGGCTAATGGTAGTGATTGTAACTTTTTTGTGTGTTTTTACAAGAAAGGACATTTTTGAGCACGAATGTGGAAGTCCCCACCTTTAGTTCTAGCAGTAATTTTAGCGCACTAACTCTTGACGCGAGGGAAACCGCTCCCAACCGACTTCTGCTCCAGCAGTAATGACGGGACTAACGTAGGAACCGCGCTCCGCCGGCAGTCAATGGGTTAATCATTAGCATCCCGTTGCGCATGCGCCTCGCCGCCGGTCCCAGAATACCGTGGCTGCGCAGCCGTGGTCCCGCCTTCCCTGGTCACGTGCTGTGGGGGTAGCAGCGTGGCGGCGGCTGTGGCGGTAGCGACGGCGGGCCGTAGGGCCACTGGAAGGTTTCCGGTTCCGGTGTAACGTTCGGGCTCCGTCTCAGGGGCTGAAGTTTGTGAGGTGAGTAGTGGCCCCGCGCCCCGAGAGGATAGCCTTTGGTGTGAGCGGCTGGACGTGGCTCAGTCCGGGGAGGAGCGGGCGGGCGGGAAGGCTGGGCGGGAAGCAGGCTGAGAGGAGCGCCCGGGTCTTGGGGGAAGGAGTCAGAATGGGCTTGCTGGAGGGAAAGGGCGGGGGCGGGAAGGAGCAGGGTGGGCAGACCTGCTGTGAGGTGAGGAGTTGGGTCGGAGTCGCTGGGGCGGGGGCCAGTGGAAAGACAGTTAAGATGGAAGCACGGGGACACCAGGGCTCGTAGCTGAGTAGTGTAAGGGATTCTTCCTTCGGAAGCTGGGGTTCTGCTACATGCTCATTCATCAGAGAGCGTCCTGCCTTCCTCCAACCCCCCGCCGACGATGCCGCCTCTCGCTGTTACGGTTGAACACTTGGTTGCTGGCAACACTGGCAACTGAAACTTTTGTAGCCATTGCCTGCTCGTCTGCACGTTTATGAAGAATCGGGTCGAATTTGAAGACATTCATTTGTTAGTACAATGCTCGGGCTCACATCCAATCTGCTAATACGCTTCACCTACTACTTTGGATTTTGAAATTGCTTACACTCTAGCCTGTTAATTCAATTGTAGTGGGTTGTAAGCCCCACTAACATGAGGGTTCTTGACTGTCTTGATCACTGCTGTCTGTGTCCTTAAGTATTTATTGAATGGAGTGCTATGTCAAATGTTCCCATTTCCTAAGATAGTAAACCGAGGCTCTAGGGAATTAACTTATTTGCCAAAGGGCAAATAAGGGTGGTGCTTAGTGGGGGTTTTTTGTTTTTTTGTTTTTTTTTTTGTTGTTGTTTGTTTTTCGAGACAGAGTTTCTCTGTGTAGCTTTGGAGGCTGTCCTGGAACTAGCTCTTGTAGACCAGGCTGGCCTCGAACTCACAGAGTTCGAGCCTGCCTCTGCCTCCAGAGTGCTGGGACTAAAGGCTAAAGGCGTACACCACCGCTACCCGGCTACACCTTTTTTTTTTTTTTTTTTTCCCTTAAGATATGGTTTCATTCTGTAAGCCTCACTAGCCCAGTGCTTGATATATAGACCAGGATGGCCACAAACTCTGGGTCAACCTCCTACCTCTGCTTCCTGAGTGCTAGAGTACAGGTGTGAACTAACATGCCTCACAGCCACATAGAAACCCTGTCTGGAAAAAAACAACAAAACAAAACAAACAAAAAATTCAGGAGCTAATTAGACTTCATCTTTCTGTTTTATGACAAGATCTCGTGTAGCCTAGGGCGACTTTGAGCTCTGTAGTCTAGGCTAGACCCAAACTTCTGATTCTCCTGTCTTTACCTCCCTTGTGCAGGGATTACAGTCTTGTATGATCTAGATGTCTTAAAACATCTTGAAAGCATAATTCTCAGATCCTACCAAGTGCTTAGGGGAGGTCAGCTGGGAAGTTGAGGTCAGTGCGGTTCGTTGATTGCTGTACAGCTATTTGGATGAAAATCAGAAGTGAAGTTTTCTCTGTGCTTGTGAGGATTGTTTGAGAGTTTGAGTTTAGGGTTTATTCTCATTAAGTCAGCTGACAAGTCCTATAGCATATGATATTGAATTACTGGTATATAGAATGCTCACCACCATGAATAAAACTACAGAGAATTGTGACAGCATTCATAAGGGTTATGAGATTTTGACACAGGAGGACTGACTTGGATAAGCCCTTTCTTGTATCCCTTAGAAAAAAAAGTCTTAGGTCAGAGCTGAGTTAAAGAATGTCTTCCAGAGGAGAAGCAATAGTAAAGTTGTCTTCTAGATTGACTCTTTTTTTGTTTGTGGTTTGTCTGAAATTGAATGTGTTCGCTATCACTGCCTGCTAGATTGACTCTTTAATGTTCTGTTTGTCCTTTGTATGACAGGGTCAGAAGTTTGAACTCATTCCTCAGACTAGGTTATTCCTAGTTTTTTTATTCTTAAGATAGCATTGATGACTGATCCTGAATTAAAATTAAAACATCAAATGAGTAGGGCATGGTGGTGTAGTCCCAGAATCCCTCACTGGGCAAGTAGAGGCGGGAGAATTACCAGTGTTAAATTCTGCATGAACTACATGGTGAGACCCTAGCTCAAAAACCAAAAAAGTTGCTGAGCGGTGGTGGTACATGCCTTTAATCCTAGCACTTAGGAGGCAGAGGAAGGTGGATCTCTGAGTTGGGGGTCAGCTTGGCCTACAAAGTTAGTTCTAGGACAGTCGGTGCAGTCACACAGAGAAACCCTGTCTGGGTTGGGGGAACCAAAACAGCTAATGGGATAGCTTCCTTCTGCTTTGAAGCTTGGCTTTTGGGGAAAATATTTCCCTTCATAAGAAGTGGAGGGACATGACTAGGGATTGAAAATGGGAATGGGGAAATCACGCCTTCCTAGTTTAACCATTATCCTGATTTTTCTCTGACTCTTGTTTGTTTTATTTTTAGGTGTAATATTTCTTCCCGTTTGAGCTATCATTCCCCCCCCCCCCCAATGGCTCTGTCTAAGCGGGAGCTGGATGAGCTGAAACCATGGATAGAGAAGACAGTGAAGAGAGTGCTGGGTTTCTCAGAGCCCACAGTGGTCACAGCGGCATTGAACTGTGTGGGAAAGGGCATGGATAAGAAGAAGGCGGCTGGTATGTACCTTTCTGATTCTTTTGACTTAAGGTATAAATTCATTCCATACATTGAATTGAATGGCCCCAGATTGTCTCTATTATAAGCAAATCAAAGAAAAGGTCAGACTAGCAAACCTCTCCCCACTCCCCATTCTACCCCCTGTTTTGTTTTTTGGGACAACGTCTCCTGTGTAGCATTGTCTGGCCTGGAACTTGCTATGTAGACCAGGCTGGCCTTGAACTCCTAGAGATCCACATTCCTCTGCCTCCTGAGTGTTGGGGTTAAAGGTGTGTACTACCCTCCTTACTCCTTATTTATTTATTTGTTTGTTTATTTGTTTATAAGACAGGGTTCAGTGGTGCCCAGCCTGGCTTCCAAATCAGTATGTAGGGGAGGATGGCCTAAGATTTATGATTCTCTTTCCTCTACATCAGTGGTTCTCAACCTGTGGGTTTTGACCCCACAGGGGACACATAACAGCTGTGTCCTGCACATTATAATTCGTAACAGTAGCAAAATTGCACTTATGAAGTAGCAATGAAATAATTTTATGGTTAGAGTCACCACAACATGAGGACCTGTATTAAAGGAAGGTTGAGGACCACTACTCTACATCCGGAATCCTGGGATTATAAGCATGTATCACACCTGACTTTTGCAGTCCTGGAGATGGAGGAAACCAGAATCTAGACAAGCATTGTACCAACTGAGCCATACCCTCTCTCCTTATTTTCCCTCTGTTATAATGGGAAGAGCTTAAATAACCAATTTTTCTCTCTCTCTTTATTATTTGTGGCACGTTAATAAATCAGTCTTTGGCCACCATCCCAAGTCACCTAAATCAAGTTTGCTTAGGAAGCACTGTTCAGTCAAATAGCCTGATCCGATTGATGCCTTAGAGTGTGGAAGTCTAATAAGATGCATGAAAAGGTACAGGGAGGTGGGTTTGCTGGTAGTTGCCTTTGATTTGTTGTGTATGAAAAGTTTAAATGATGTGATATTTATCTTTTAGGGTGCTGGGGACCCAAGCCTTTGTGCCTATCAAGCAAAGTACTCTTCCAAAGAGCTACTTTCCCAGCCCTCATCTTAAACTTTGAATTTTAATTTAAGCAGATTTATCTGGCTCTACTACTTTGTGCTCCAAAAAAAATTAGAACCTTTTACCTCATATAGCAGGGTCATTAAGTATATCAGGAATTGGGAATTCCGAGAAGAAAACTATTTACTTAGTTATGAAGACAGGATTTCACTATTTAGCTCTAATTGGCCTCTGTCTCCTGAGTACTAGAACTAAAGACATAATGTGTCTGAAGCTATTTTATTTTATTTATTTATTTTTGGTTTTTTGAGATAGGCCTTCTCTGTGGCTTTGGAGGCTGTCCTGGAACTAGCTCTTGTAGACCAGGCTGGTCTTGAATTCCCAGAGATCCGCCTGCCTCAGCCTCTGCCTCTCAAGTGCTGGGGTTAAAGGCTTGAGCCACCAATGCCCACCAATGCCCGGCTTTTATTTTACTTTTTATGTGTGTGTTTCATTTACATTTATGTATACACCCCAGAAGTGTGCAGCTAGCTAGAAAGAGTTCAGTCCCCTAAAACTGGAGTTGCAGCATACAGTTGTGAGCTTCCATGTGGGTACTAGGAATCAAACTTAGGTTCCTGGAAAAGCAGCCAGTGCTTTTAATTGATAAAACACCTCTTGAGCCACTACAATTTTAAATTTGGGGGAGGGGTATGTGAGGGAAGATAAATTTATGTGTGTGTGAGGGAAGGTGCCCTCAGAGGCATTAGATCCCCCCGCCCCCCAGGTCATAGGCAGTTGTCAGCATCTCATTGTGGATTCTGCATAACAAACTTGGGCCCTCTGCAATAGCAGTATGTGCTCTTAACCATTTCTCTAGTCCTCTACAAAGAAGTTCTTAAAATGTTTTTTTACATGAGCTAGAGAGATGGCCCAGCGGTTAAGAGCACTGTCTGCTTTTGTGGCAGACCCAGGTTCAATTCCCAACACCTACATGTCAGCTCACAGCTGTCTTAATTCCAGTGCTGTCTACTGTCCTCCTTGGGCGTGCAGCATGTAGTGACATGAATAGTCAAAACATAAAATTACAGCCGGCTGTTGGTGGCTCATGCCTTTAATCCCAGCACTCAGGAGGCAGAGGCAGGTGGATCTGTTTGAGTTCGAGGCCAGCCTGGTCTCCAGAGTGAGTGCCTGATAGGCTCCAAAGCTACATAGAGAAACCCTGTCTCGAAAAACCAAATAAATAAATAAATAAATAAATAAATAAATAAATAAAATAACAATACCTTAAAGAAATGAAGAGTAAAACCTTTTTCCCTTTTATTCTAGTCTGTTGTTTATTACATGTTTGGTATTGAACTGTATACTTTTACCTCTTCAATCTGTGGCTTCTTTTTTCCTGTCAGATCACCTGAAACCTTTTCTTGATGATTCTACTCTCCGATTTGTGGATAAGCTGTTTGAGGCTGTGGAGGAAGGTCGAAGCTCTAGACATTCCAAGTCTAGCAGTGACAGAAGCAGAAAACGAGAACTAAAGGTAGGTTACGGTCACTATATAATAATAAGCTCAGGAGTGTTTGGAATAAGAAATGTGCTGGCATACCTGCTTACACTTTGACATCTACTATTAGAACACCTAGTGTGAGGGCTACGGTTAAAATTCAGTAATAGAGAGCTTAGTGCTTGTCCAGCATGCATGAGGTTCTGGGCTCAATCCCAGTACTGCAACAAATAGAGTTAAAAACAACAACAAAATAGAACACCCAGTGTTCAAGAGGGAGCCTCAGACATTAAAGTAGAAGGGTAGGATTTATATTATCTCCATCACCCTGAACCTTTCTCAAAAAGGTTCATTTAAAATAGTCCAAGGAAGTAATTGATAGCTTGTCCTTTCTTTATTCATACATTTTATTTTCACCATTCCCTCTTTACCTACTACCTATAAATTGATTGATCTAAGAATCTTGGTCTACTTAAAGTCTAGTAAGTTGATTCATCATATCTCCACTGCTTCCTGACTGTGGACCTTAGTCTTGTTCATTAATAAAGATTTCTATTTAATATACTTGTAGATAAGATGCCTGAAACTAACTGCCATATAGTCCACATTTGTTGTATGTGGTTACTGGCTCCATGAGTGGGATGTGTGAAAGAGTTAGAAATACTCCCTTTTCTGCTAAGTACTTATTTTGTGGTTACAGTATAGTCATGGTCTTTTTATATATGATCTTATCTCAGTTCCCCAATGTAGCCCATTTCTCTGTCTGACTTTCTTTTGCCTCTTTTGGGTTTTTGGTTGGTTTGTTCTGAGATAGGGTCTTACTATATAGCTAGCTCTGCCTGTCTTGGACTGTGATTCTCTGAGTGCTAGGGTTACAAGTGTGTACCACCATGATCAGCTTGTTTTTGTCTTTAATATGTTTTCTTTTGTTTATGGATTTTTTTAAAGATTCATTTAAAATTTTTATTTATGTATGTGTATACACACAGATGACCATAAAGGTCAGAAGAGGGTGTCAAATCCCTTGGGGCTTGAATTACAGGTAGTTTTGAGCAACCATATATATACGTGCTAGGAACCACACTAGTCCTTGGAAGAGCCATACTCACTCTTAACCTCTTAATTATCCCTCCAGCCCTTGTTTTGGGTTTTTGAGACAAGATCTTGCCACCAAGCCCAGGCTGCCCTCAAACTCAGGTTCTGACCCAGCCTCCTGAGTGCTAAGATTCTAAGCACGCACCATCATACTCACTCTAAAGTGCTTTAGATACCTCGGTATCAATTGCTGGTCCTGAGACACAAAAAGATAAGTAGTGACTGCCTGGGGCTTGGGGCCACATTATAGGTTCAAGACTCTATATAGAAACTCCTTTCCCTTTGGTTTTTACAGCATAGGGTGATTAGAGAAATCAGATATGGTCCTTACCTGAAATTAGTCTGCAATTTAAAAGTGAGGAGTTGCAGTAAATCAGCCACAGATTATAAAACCTGAGTAACAGTTAGAACTGATTATAGAATTTCAGACTTGTGTTAACCTTAAGAGGTATGATTAGTTCACAAACAGATCACCACACTGAAGATTATGTTATGATAGTACTATGCCACTGTAAGTGCCAAGCTCACGCTCTGAATGCATTGACAACATTGGGTGGGATAGTAGAAATGGTTTCTTGAGGGAGAATCTAGATAGCATGGGATATGGGTCCCATTTTTGGTCCATTCAAGTCCCCACTCCACACAATATATTATGGGAGAGTCCTTTTTCTTGAACTGTAGGAGTTCCAGGAAGCGCTCGCCCCTGGCTGAGGATATGTCCTTGCAAAACACGAGCCCTCCTAGTGAAGAGGGGATGTCACCCAAAGCCTACCACCGGTGTGTACATTTGCTTTTTCCCATTGTCCCTCCAGTTGGCCACTCTTGGTCCTATTAAATTCATTTTGCAAATTAGTCAACATATTTGAGTTCCCATTGTATGATAAGAAGGAAATGTTATTGGGGAATACTAAAAAAGAAAAAGCCTCTTTTCTGAAAGAACTTAGATTTTAATTGGGAGAAAGTATTACCTAACACTTGGCAAACAGTGTCAGCAATATAATGTAATCTAATATGAACCAAGCTGTAAGTGCTTAAGAGGATGTGGAAGAACAGTTGATCAGAGTGGGATGAGATGATAATGAGCAAAACTTCCTGGAGGAGGTGAGTTTTAGACAGGATTTATGGGAAAGGATTTAGAGGAAGATCACTTCAATGTAGGCAGTAGCATTGGCAAAGATCTTGAGATGGGAACATTATAAAAACATGGGGATGAAATTTGCTTGAATGGGGTAGGAAATTGGTGAAGTTGGGTGAAATGGTCCACTTGGTGGAGAGTCTAGAAGACCCTTTGAAAGCTGTATGAAAGATTGTGTCATATTCCCCTGGGAAAACACAGGATACTTGTAGGGTCGGGATGGTTCTTCCCTTTTTCCCTAGGGAGGGATACGATTCTTCTTTCATCTTGGGTTCCCTTAGGAGGTGTTCGGTGATGACTCTGAAATCTCAAAGGAATCATCAGGGGTAAAGAAGCGGCGAATACCCCGTTTTGAGGAAGTAGAAGAGGAGCCAGAGGTGATCCCTGGGCCTCCATCAGAAAGCCCTGGCATGCTAACAAAGCTCCAGGTTAGTTAAAAGAAGCAAAGTGATGTTGTGAGTTGAAACAAAAAACATTGGTCCATGTTCACTGTGATCTTCATTTGAATTAGTGTTAACCATTTGGGGAAGTTTTTCCTGCTTTATATTCTAGCAGTCCTTGGTTTGATCAGAAATAGTCCAACTAAGGATTATTGAAATTGTATGTATTGAATACCTAGTGTGTACATCATTGTTTACCCAGTTGTCTACTTTATCATCAGGGAAATTAAATGAAATGATAGCACTAGACTTGACTATGTCCTAAGAGTCAAGGACTCTTTCTGAACTTCATTAGGAAACAACAAGGGGTTTATAGAAACAACTCTAAAGAGGCTGGCACCATTTCTCCATGGTTACCTACAGTAGAAATTGATCTGCTGATAGCATGATTATTTTTTGAGACAAGGCTTACTATTTAGCCTGGCTGGCCTGTGATTCCCTGTGTGTAGAACAGACTGGGCTCATACAGTGATCTGCCTGCCTCTGCCTCCCATGTACCGAGATAAAGGTGTGTACCAACGTTCCTGGCTGGTAAACATGTTTTTTTTAAAAATAATGCATATTTCATTTTATGTCTACATGCTTAAGTATGTGTATGTACACCATGTGCATGTAGGAACCTGTGGAAATTAGAAGTGTCAGATCCCCTAGAACTAGTTAGGAGATGGTCATGAGCCACTGAGTGGGTGCTAGGAACTGAACTCACGTCCTCTGCAAGAACAGTTGGTGTTTTAGCTCTTAACCATCTCTCCAACCCTGCCCCCACTTGTGTAGTAATTTGGTAGGAAGTGTGCATACATTACTTTCCCCCCTTTTAGATTCTTGGGAGGTTAAGATATTCATAACCTTATCCAATGTAATACAGGCAGGAAGTGGCACAGTTCGAAACTCACTACCTGAGTTTCAGTCACCATAATGGTGTATACTACCTAATATACCAGTCCAACCTTGGGGGGAAAGATTGAAAAATTGTAGTGCTTAATTTTTTTAAATTATTTCTTTAAAAGATTTATGTATTATATATACAGTATTCTGCCTGCATGTATGCCTGCAAGCCAGAAGAGGACACCAAATCTCATTATAGATGGTTGTGAGCCACCATGTAGTTGCTGGGAATTGAACTCAGGAGCTTCAGAAGAGCAGCCAGTGCTCTTTACTGCTGAGCCGTCGCTCCAGCTCACTTAATCTTATAGGCTTATCTTTGCTAAATTTTCTTTTTTTCCTCCCAAGACGGGGGTTTCTGTGTAACAGCTCTGGCTGTCCTGTAACTCGCTTGGTAGACCAGACTGGCCTCAGAGTCACCTGCCTCTGCCTCACATGTGCTAGGATTAAAGGCGTGAACCAGCATTGCCTTACTCTTTACTGAATTTTCTTCTCTAAGGTGCAGGGGTGTGTGTGGGGGGGGTGGGGGGTGAGTGGGTGTGTGTAACATTCACAAACTTTTAGGTCTCTAGAACTGAATGCATTTTCATTGGGAACATTTATGGGAGAAATTGATCTTTTCCAATTTTTCCCTCTGGAGAACAGATCAAACAGATGATGGAGGCAGCAACACGACAAATTGAGGAAAGGAAGAAACAACTGAGTTTCATTAGCCCCCCTACACCTCAGGTATTGTGTTCAGATTATTCTGAAAGAATATTTAGCACAAGATTTGTTGTCATTCGTTCACATGAGAATCCAGAAAGTGCCACAATTACCTACCATAGTCTATCAAGGTGTGTATATATTTGTATGCCTATTTCAAACCCTTGGATTTCTTTTAATCTTTATCTTATAGCCAAAGACACCTTCTTCTTCCCAACCAGAGCGACTTCCAATTGGCAACACTATTCAGCCCTCCCAGGCCGCTACTTTTATGAATGATGCTATTGAGAAGGCAAGGAAAGCAGCTGAACTACAAGCCCGAATTCAAGCCCAGCTGGCTTTGAAGCCAGGGCTTATTGGCAATGCCAACATGGTGGGCCTGGCTAATCTCCATGCCATGGGTATAGCTCCACCGTGAGTATCTTTCACAGAATCCCTTATCACTTCTGAAGTTTTAGGAGTAGTAAATTAAACGAAATTTACTTGAATGCTACTGATTTTTACCCCCAAAGAACATTAAGTAATTTCTTATCATTTCATGTTTTTGATATATGGTCTAAATACCAGTTACATTTATTTTTGGCTTTGTTGATGGGTTTGTTGTCTGTTTATAATTGGTAGACTAAAATAATATTTTTCAGCTAATATTGAAGGTAAGAGTAGAATCAGGTTTCTGGATTTATCACTCAAGAACTTGAGCCATTAAACAATATTGAGTAAGACCATATGTTAGAACAGATGAGATGTAGTGGCACATACCTGCAGTTCCATTGCTCAGGAAGGAGAGCCAAGAAGAATGAGGCAAGTATGAATTCTAGCCAAGTCTACATAACAAGTTCTAGGCTAACCAGGACTACACAGCAAGACCCTGTCTCTGTTTAAGACTGATTCAAGAATTTAGGTGTAGATGTAAGAGGTGTATCCCAGTAGTAGAACATTTGGCTAGCACACAGGAGTCTGTGGATTCTTAATCCACAGTACCACCACTATCACCACGAAAAAAGGTAGGGGTTGGGGCTGGAGAGATGGCTCAGTGGTTAAAAGCACTGGCTGCTCTTTCAGAGGTCACAGGTTCAATTCCCAGCACCCAATGGCAGCTCAGAGTTGTCTGTAATTCCAGCTCCAGGGGGTCTCTGACCCTCTCTCACAGACATAACATGTAGGAAAAGCACCATGTACATAAAATATCAAAAGCGGGGCAGGCAGAAAGGTGGCTTAGTAATTCACTTGCTTCAGCTGTTCCAGAGGGTCAGGGTTTGGTTCCCAGCACGCACAGGTTGGCTTTAACAGCATCTGTAAGTCCAGTCCAGAGAACCTGAAAATTTAAGAAAACAATTTAGGAATAAAATAAGATTAGATAACAGATTTTTCTCAGCATTATTTTAGAATTGATTTCATTTTATTATGCCCTGTATCCAGATACTCAGTTTGATATATTTTTGTGGACTTTTTCCCTCACTGCTGGGGTTAGAGCCCAAGACCTGAATGTGATAGGCAAGTGCTCTAATAGTGAGATATAATCCCAGCTAGTTTGTGTTTTAGCTAACAAAAACTTGACTAATTTACTTTGGTTTTGTTATTGTTTTGAGATTCATTTATTTTACATGTATGAACGTTTTGCCTGCATGTATATCTGTGTAGTACATGAGTACCTAGTGTCCTCAGAGGTCAGAAGAGGGCATTGGATTCACTGGAACTCAAGTTACAGACTGTTGTGAGCCCAAGAGAATGCTGGAAAACAAAACACAGCCCCACTGCTAGAGCAGCAAGTACTCTGAACTGCTGAGCAATCTCTCTAGCCCCCATCTTGATGTTGTAAATCCAGATTTTACTAAGCATTAATGGGGTTGCCTTCCTAAAAGTACTTTACACAATGGTCTTGGTTAGGCTGGTTTCTTTGTTTCCTGTGGGTTTTGCTTGCTCTAATGCTACATCTAAGATTTATTTCTTTGCGGACTGTTTTTTCAGAAAAGTAGAGTTAAAAGATCAAACTAAGCCTACACCGCTGATCCTAGATGAACAAGGTCGAACTGTAGATGCAACAGGCAAGGAGATCGAGCTGACACATCGGATGCCCACCCTAAAGGCAAATATTCGAGCTGTAAAGAGGGAACAGTTCAAGCAACAACTGAAAGAAAAACCATCTGAAGACATGGAATCCAATACCTTTTTTGACCCCCGAGTTTCAATTGCCCCTTCTCAGCGCCAAAGACGTACTTTTAAATTCCATGACAAGGGCAAATTTGAAAAGATTGCTCAACGATTACGGACAAAGGTAATTTAGAAGTTAAGACACTGTCAGCTTCCATTATTTTGGGGAATTAGTATAATTTAAAACAATGAGTAATTGATTTAAGTGCTGTATTCCTAGAACTTTTTATGTTAGCATATTTCTTTTCCTGACTACTTTCTGCTTGTGTAGAAGTTTTTCCCATAGATTGACAGTTGAGGAAAACAATTCAAAACCTTTGTCTTGACTTCTGATGAAAGACAGCCTGGTGGTAAAATTTACTACAGAAAATCAGTGTACTTGGGAAAGTTGAATTGACTGTATAGTCAGTTAAATTGACCTTTTTGTTCTCAAAGTGAGGTTTTCATAGAATTCTACTAATGCATATCTGCTGCAAACTATAGAGTAAAGGGAGAGAGGTAGAGTGAGTGTGTAGATAAACTGAGTAAAGAAATAAAGCAGAATTGCTGGGCAGTGGTGGCGCACGCCTTTAGTCCCAGCACTTGGGAGGCAGAGGCAGGCGGATCTCTGTGAGTTTGAGGCCAGCCTGTTCTGCAAAGCGAGTTCCAGAACAGCCAGGGCTGTTACACAGAGAAACCCTGATTCAAAAAATAAAAAGTAAAGATAAAGCAGAATTTCTTTCCTATCTTTCATAAAAGTTATGAATTCATTGCATTAGGTATAAAGATTTTAACAAGGAGTGTTTTTAAATTTGTAATCCTATGACTTTCCATTTCTCCAATTTACCTTCTTATTTTGTTTTATCTTGTTTTTAGGCTCAATTGGAGAAGCTGCAAGCAGAGATTTCACAGGCTGCTAGAAAAACAGGCATTCATACTTCGACTAGGCTTGCCCTCATTGCTCCTAAGAAGGAGCTAAAGGAAGGCGATATCCCTGAAATTGAGTGGTGGGACTCTTACATCATACCCAATGGCTTTGACCTGTGAGTTTGTTAGTTCTTACTAGAAAAATGATACAGATGCATTAAATAACACTTTAAATGCAAAAGAAATAGATAACTGCACATACATATATTTTCAAACCTTCTTGAGTTACTTTGCTTTTGGGGCGAGTGTGCCAGAATCAGAGACAAATAATACAAGAGTGAACATGTATCTACTTTATTTTTGCAGAGCAGAGAGATGAACCTAGCACCTGTTTTCTTTTGACACCTTTTAGAGTTACATTTTTTCTCACGGGGTTTCTCTGTATGGCTTTGGAGACAGTCCTGGAACTTGCTCTGTAGACCAGGCTGGCTTCGAACTCACAGAGATCCGCCTGCCTGTGCCTCACGTTTTTTCTTAGTATGTATTCTATATATGTTACAAGTTTGTAAAGATCCATTTGTAGGGCTGGGGACCTGGTTCAGTGGTTGAACACTTGTTTAGTATGTAGAAGGCACTTGGGTTTAATCCCCAGACCTATAAAGAAAGAAAAGAACAAAACCAAAAAGACAGAAAGGGTTTAAAAAAAAGATTTTTTAGCTTTTTTCCTTTAAATGTGTGTTTCTGTCAAAGTGTGTGCGTGTGCAGGTGTGCCTCTGCTCATGTGTAGAGGTCAGAGGACAGTTTTTTGGAGTCAGTTTTTCTTCCCCCATTGTTGAAGAGGATCTCTCTTGTTACTTCCACTGTATCACACATTTTCTTCCTCTTGTGGGAGTGTTGGGATTTCAGGTGTGTGCCACCACTATCAGCTTTTTTTTTTTTTTTTTTTGTATATGCAGCAATGTTTTGCCTGAATACCTTGCAAATGTGTGTATGTACACCACGTGTTTGCCTAGTTGAGACCAAAAATGTGTCAGATGTCCTGGACCTGGAGTTCTAGCTAGTCATTGTGTGGGTGCTAGGAACTGAACCCAGGTCCTCTGGAAAAGCAGAAATGCTCATAACCACTGAGCCATCGCTCAGTAGTCCTATTGCTTTGTTTTATAACTGATTTTTTTTTTCATTCCTTTTTTTGTTTGGTTTTGAGTTTTTGGTTGGTTTGGTTTGGTTTTGGTTTTTTGAGAAGACATTTCTCTGTGTAACAGTTCTGAATGTCTTGTAGACCAGGTTGGCCTCAAACTCACAGAGATCTGCTTGCCTCTGCCTCCCGAATGCTGTGATTAAAGGAGTTCACTGGCTTTATTTCTACCACCACGAGGGGGGTGGGAGATAGGGTCTCATTATGTAACCATGGCTGGCATGGAACAAAAAGGCATCCACCTGCTCCTGTCTCCTGGTTGCTAGGATTAAAGGTGTGTGTTGCCATTGCTGGTGTCTTTTTTAAGTATTAGTAATTGAGCTGGAACCTCACGTGGTTTAAGTGCTCTGTCACAGAGCTATATTCCTGCCTCTAAGGCAAGAGTTCTTAATTGGTGGGTGAAATAATGATAATAAAGCTTTATTAGCATAGACTGAGGAGCTTGCTCAGTTGGTAAAATATTACTTGCTGTTCAGGCATTAGTACCAGAATTCAATAGTTAAAAAAGCCAGGTGTGGAACTAAGTAATTAAGATCACTTGTTGCTCTCCCAGGGAACCTGGATTCGGTTCCCATCATCCACATGATGACTTACAAACACCTGCGATTTCAGCTCTAGGATATCTGACTTTCTCCTCTGTCCTGTAGGTACCAGCACATATAATGGTACACATATAAATGCACGTAGACCATTAAATGAAAACTAAAATAAAGCCGGGCAGTGGGGGCGCACACTTTTGATCACAGCACTTGGGAGGCAGAGATAGGTGGGTATCTGTGAGTTTGAGGTCAGCCTTGTCTTTAAAGGAAATTCCAAGACAGCCAGTGTGAGAGCATGCCCTCGTGTGTGCCAGGCCTAGTATAATGGTGCATTTCTGTAATCCCAGTTCTAGGGAGCCCAGGGACAGGAAGATCCTTCTAACTTACTGGCAAGCCAGTCTAACCAAATAAGCAAGGTCTAGGTTCAGTGAGAGTGGAATTGTCTCAAAAAATAAGGTGGAGAACGTAGAAAAAGGCCTCCCCTGGTGTGTACACGCACATACACAACATACACATGAACATGTACATACACATACACATGAATATGTACATAGACAAGAACTTTTTTGGAGAACTTTGTATCTGTTCATCATACTGATACATGACTTTAGGAGCTGTGTTTTTTTGTTGTTGTTGTTTTTGTTTTTGTTTTTAAACTATTGGTCAGTGTGCTTCTTAGAGACTCATTGTTACTAATAAGAAAATATGCCCGGGCCGTTGATGGTGCAAGCCTTTAATCCCAGCACTCCGGAGGCAGAGGCAGATGGATCTCTGTGAGAGCCTGGTCTACAAGAGCAAGTTCCAGGACAGCCCCAAAGCCACAGAGAAACCCTGTCTTGAGAAACCAAAAAAAGAAAATATGCTTGGGACTGGAGAGGTGACTCTGTAGTTAACAGTACTGGCTGCTCCTCCAGAGAACCCAGATTTAATTCTCAGCACCTGCATAGCCGCTTACAATTGTCAATAACTCCATTTCTAGGGATCTGTGTGTCGGATCTGGCACCCATACACACACATACATATAAGCAAAATACCAATGCACATTAAAAAATAAAATCAGAAAAAGCAAATATGAGCTGTGGGCGTTGGTAGCGCACGCCTTTAATTCCAGCACTCAGGAGGCAGAGGCAGGTGGATCTCTGTGAGTTTGAAGCCGGCCTGGTCTACAGAGCAAGTTCCAAGACAGGCTCCAAAACAATTCAGAGAAACCCTGTCTGGGAAAAAAAAAAAAGAAAGAAAAGAAAGAAAAAGCAAATATGCTACCTATCAGGGATGTTAGGGTGGATGCTGAGATTAGGAAAGGCTAGTATGAAGAACATGTCCAACTTTTTGGGTTTCTTTTGTTTTTTGAGACAGGGTTTCTCTGTATTGTTTTGGAGCCTGTCCTGGAACTTGCACTGTAGACCAGGCCAGCTTCGAACTCACAGAGATGCACCTGTCTCTGCCTCCTGAGTGCTGGAATTAAAGGCGTGCGCTACCAATGCTGGGCCATGTCCAGCATTTTTGAGACCCTTTTTTCTCAGTTTGAAACTAATGTGTAACCTAAGTACCTGGGATAGGGAGTGTGTAATAAATAGACTAGGACCCATAGAGACTCTAGGCTATTCTTGATATCATCTCTACCCACATATCTTGTTTTCTCTTCTTCCTCCAATTTTAGTACAGAGGAAAATCCCAAGAGAGAAGATTATTTTGGAATCACAAATCTTGTTGAACATCCAGCCCAGCTTAACCCTCCAGGTAATGTTTGTATTATCCAATATATTATGATTATCCAATATTATAGGTTATGGTTCTAGAGCAGCATTAACCGATAGAACTTTACACAGAATGGAAGAGTTCTCTGCCTATTATTTTTAACCTGTAAGCCATTCTGTCCACATGTGATTGTTGGGCACTTAAAAACTGAATTGTACCATGAAGCTGAGAGCCTTGTATTCTAAATTTTAATTAAGTTAAATAGTATAGCCAGCTGATGATGCTGAACAACATTAAGTATTAATTATCAAATCAAAGCCTCATCTGCAATTGGTCTGTGTCAATGGTGGATATCACAAGTTGGACTTTTGTCATTATGCTGATTCCACCACTACTGAAAACTGTCCACCTGACATCATTTTGTGTTTGCTTTTACTATTTATTTGTTTATTCTACTCTTTTGTTAGTTTATTTGTTTTAAAGAAAGGTCTTACTTTGTAGCATTGCTGGCCTGGAGCTCACTATGTAGACTATGTTGGCCTGGTACTCCTCCTACCTCTGCCCCCTGAGTGCTGATTGCAGAGGTGTGTACCACCAGGCCCCTTACTGTCTATTTTGGTTGTTTCATATCCTGGCTTTCTTTAGCATTGTTAGCATTAAAATCTAACTAATTCTTAAGATACCCATTATGCCTTTTGTTAAATACATGTAAGCCTACTTGTTTGTTCCTGTACCTGGGTGGGGGTAAAGCTGTGGAGTGGTGAAGAGTCTGTTGGGGACCCAAAGGTCTCCAGTCTGAAAAACTGAAAAATGGGTGATGCATGCTAATTCACCCACTTCCACAAATGATCTGGAATTTGTTTAGACAGTTTTCCTAGCAATGACCCCCACGAGAATATGCAATCAGACACACAAGTGCCATAGCACTCAAGTGGAAGTCAGTGTACAACTAGTGAGTCATGTGTTGCTGGCCCCCATTTGTGGTCTTCATTGAGTCTTTTTTTTTTTTTTTTTTTTTCTCTTTCTTTTTTTTTAATAGTAAAAGTCCAGTAGTTCAGTCAAAAGAGGTGATTTAACTTGATGTGTTAGTAGATGTCTATAAACCCACCACTGTAGAGACTTGTGATTCAGTGTAAGCATGGGATACATATGAAGACCCTAGCTCAAAAGAGGGAGGTTTTTTGTTTGTTTTTTTAACTTGAGTAATGTGTATAGTTGAAGATGGAGACAGCAGAGGTTATAGTTGTGTCTGTTTTCCGTAGTTGAGTGTCTTCAGTAAGTCACTTAGAGCATTGAGAATTTTCTCACAGAACAGCTGATATTTATAAAATTATGTGCTCACTGAGGTCTGGCAGTGGTAGTATGCCAGTATATGGGAGGCAGAGGCAAGGTACATCTCTATGAGATGGTCTACAGAATGTGTGCCCATATATACATACACACATATACTAATACCCACGCACGCACACACACACACACACACACACACACACACACACACACACACACACACGCACACACACACGAGCACACACACACACACACACACACACACACACACACACACACACACACACGGGGAGGGCGGGGGGGGGGGGGGGGTGTTTAATATGGGTGCTGGGAATTGAACTTGTGTCCCCTGGAAGAGCAGTAATTACTCTTAACCACTGAACCATCTCTTTAGCCAGCCCCTTCCACAGGGATCCCTCCCACCCCCACCCGTTTCCTAGTACTAAAATTGAGGTGGTATTTGTATAGTAGTTAACATACATAGCTTCATTCCCAAGACAAAACTTATTGTTCTGTAGGTTAATGGTTTCTAAATTGTATTCCGTGGAAACAGCAAAGTTCAGAAAGTAGGACTTGAGTGAAATTCTAGAAACTTTTTTTTTTTTGGTTTTTCGATACAGAGTTTCTCTGTGGCTTTGGAGGCTGTCCTAAAACTAGCTCTTGTAGAGCAGGCTGATCTCGAACTCACAGAGATCCGCCTGCCTCTGCCTCCCTAGTGCTGGGATTAAAGGCCACCACTGCCTGACTAAAATTCTAGAAACTTTTACCTCTCCAAATCCTTACCAGGGCTACGGTTTACACATTTCATTTGGTGAAAGTATTCAACTATTAAAGGAAAAACAACCTAGAACATTTTTTTTCAGAGATTAATACTTATATTTAGTAAAACGTAACCAAATTATCCCTCTCACCACTTAGTAACTAATAAGCCAAGCACAGTTAGTGAATGCCTGTCATCCCAGCAATTTTGAGGTGGGAACAGTAGGTAGAGTTCAAGGTCAGCCTGGACTACAAAGAAAGACTGTTTCAACTTCCTCCCTCTGTTGTTCTATGTGATGGGTACTTACCTAAATACTTCTGTGATCTTAAGCTTGGGTAACTCGTTTTTTCTTTCTCATAGTCGACAATGATACACCAGTTACCCTTGGGGTATATCTTACAAAAAAGGAACAGAAGAAGCTTCGGAGGCAAACAAGGAGGGAAGCACAAAAGGAGCTACAAGAGAAAGTCAGGCTCGGTCTGATGCCTCCTCCTGAACCCAAAGGTAAGTGTCTAGCTGGCCCTGATACCACAAAAGTCAAGTCAGTCAATTAGTCTGTCTTTTTTCATCGAGAGGCACTTTAACTGGTTGGGGGTTGTTGTTTGTTTCTCTGAATCATTCACAGTTTCTTTTCTTCCTTTCTTTTCTTTTTGTAATCTATGCTATGTTTTCTTATGACAGATCAAGACATTTTATTAAAGAAGTCATTTAGCGCTTATTTTTAAGCATTATTTGCTGTATTGGCTCCCTACAGTTTACAGAAAGGATGCTAGTCTTCAGATTCATGAAGGCAGGCAGATCTCAGAGGTTGGGACCAGCCTTGTCTACAGAGTGAGTTCCAGAACAGCCAGGGCTAAATAGAAAACTCTCTCTAGAAAAAAATAAACAAAAAAAATCATGAAGACAATAGTTGTGGTATTTATGGATTTTTATGTATTTTTATTTATTTTGTTGTTTTTTTGTTTTTGTTTTTTTCGAGACAGGGTTTCTCTGTGGTTTTGGAGCCTGTCCTGGAACTAGCTCTTGTAGACCAGGCAGGTCTGGAACTCATAGAGATCCACCTGCCTCTGCCTATCAAGTGCTGGGATTAAAGGCGTGCGTCACCTCCTGTCCATATTTATGGAATTTTATACATGATTCTTAACATATAGACAGGCATGATGGCACTGGCTGGTAATCCTAGGTTTTGGGACGGTGAGACTGGAGGATCTCATGTTACAGACTAACCTGTATTACACTGGAAGTTCCAGGCCTGTCATAGCTACACAGTGAGACCCAAACTTACAAACGAAAAGTGGGCATGGTTATGAACACCTTTAATCCCAGGAATCAAGAGGCAGAGGTTGGCCTGGTCTATATACTGAGTTCCCGGTCAGCCATGGCTACATAGAAAATGACCCTTTCTCAAAAAAGAAAAAAGACTTTTCAAAAATATAGAACTAAGCATGTACACTCCCCCGACTTCTGAGTACTTGAGATCTGGGGTTTAGGGATGGCAAATTTCATGCCAGCCAAGGCTGTATAGGGAGACTTTGTCTCAAGAAAACAAAAATAGCCAGGGAGGGGGTGGTGGCACATGTCTTTGAAGCCAGCCTGATCTACAGAGTAAGTTCTAAGACTGGCTCCATAGCTACTGAGAAACCCTGTCTTTAAAAACCAAAAAAGAGAGAAAAGAAAACAAATGCTAGAGAGAGATGGCTCAGTGGTTAAGTACAGACTGCTGTTGGAGAGGACCTAGGTTCAGTTCCCCCAGCATCTAGATGGCAACTTTGAACCATCTCTCACATGCTTTCTAGACTCCATAGGTACTGCATACTGTGCTTACATACTCACAGGCAAAGCATTCATACACATTAAATGAAACTAAAGTCTTTGTAGTGGAGAGACGTCAAGACAGGATTTCTGTGTATCCCTGGATGTCCTGAACCTGCTTTGTAGAGAGATCAGTCTGCCTCCACCTCCGCCTCCCATGTGCTGGGATTAAAGGCATACGCCACCACAACCTGGTTTATAGGGTTTGTTTGTTTTTTTAATGCAGATGAATGAGAGATAAATGCTTTTTCATGATAAAAATCACTGAATTTTTTAGATAGTTTGATCTTCTACAAAATCACATTAACTGAGTGGGATTTTCAGGGTAGAAATTATTGTAGAAAGTGAATTTTGAACAGAGATTTGAAATAAGCAATGTTTGTGAGCTAAAACAACAAAACAGATTGTCCTAGCTAGAGAAATAACTTAGGAGATTGATTGCTGTCCTCTCTCCTTTGTAGTGAGAATCTCAAATTTAATGCGAGTATTAGGAACAGAAGCGGTCCAAGACCCTACGAAGGTAGAAGCCCACGTCAGAGCCCAGATGGCAAAGAGACAGAAGTAAGTGTGGTGGGTGGGTGGGGCCCAGGACACTGCCTTTCCAGACCCTCCTGGGGTCCATATTGGAGGGAGGGGAGAGTCCTCTGTTGCTCTCTCTTTCCCTTAGCCCTGCCTCTGATCTGCAATGCCTTTCTCACTTGTGGATGTCCTTCCTGTCACGACAGAGCGCACGAAGAGGCCAACGCTGCCCGAAAACTTACAGCAGAACAGAGAAAGGTCAAGAAAATTAAAAAGCTTAAAGAAGATATTTCACAGGGGGTGCACATATCTGTGTATAGGTAGGTGTCCACATAGGCAACTGTCTCTAAATTTTTTTCTTTTTGAGACAGGGTCTCTCTACATAGTCCCAGTTGTCCTAGAACCCACCATGTAGACAGCTGGCCTCAAACTTAAGAGATCCACTTGCCTCTGCCTCCCCAGTCCTGATAGTGAAGGTGTGCTCCATCATAACCCAATGCTTAGGGCAGAAGCACTTGCCTTAAAGCATACCTACCACATTATTCATCCTTTGTGAAGTATAAAATACCTTATTCCTCTAGAAAGCATTAATTTTTTTTTCTTTGACTGCTTTTTGTTTTTCAGACAATGTTTCTCTGTGTAACAGCTCTGGCTGTCCCAAGCTGTAACTTTTTTTTTTTTTTTTTTTTTCCCTTCAGTTCTGTGTTTATCTTGATGTACTGTAGTAAGCCTTCCATCCTTACTCCAAAATATATTTATTTGTACCCTGGAAATATATTTTTACTTTTGTGTTCATTTTATTCTTCTTGGTTATCTCATGTGTGCCTTCTATCTTTTAGATGTGCTTTTTTTTTTTTTTTTTTTTTTTTTTTTTTGGTTTTTCCTGACAGGATTTCTCTGTGTAGCTTTGGAGCCTATCCTGGCACTCTCTCTAGAGACCAGGCTGGCCTGGAACTCACAGAGATCCACCTATCTCTGCCTCCCTAGTGCTGGGATTAAAGGCATGTACCACCAACACCCGACCTAAATGTGCTTATTTCTATTAACTAATTCTTTGTCAGAAGTGGTGCATTGTTATAAAACTAGTATTTATTTAGATTAAAATTTTGGACCTGGTGGGATGATATATACCTGTAATTCTAGCATTTAGGAGAAACAGGACAGTTTCAAGCTTAAGGCTAACCTGTCCTAGCAAGTTTTTGGCTAGCCCAGGCTGGAAAGTAACAAGACAAATTCTAATAGTATGAGGGAGCACTTACTGACAGAGTCCCCTCCCTATTCTCTTATCTCTTAGGACCACTGTGTATAGGTAATTACTGTCTACAGTTTTTGATGTCTCTGTCTAGAAAATTTTCATGAATATATGGCATCAATGTTATAGGCATCTAGAGGGGACAGAATTTAAAGATTTTATACCTTCTGAAACAATGAACTTAAAAATACTTTGGATGATAGTACCTCTCCTTCATTCATGGAGTAAATTCTAACTGTTTACTCTGCTGAAATATAGTACTAGTATTGGGAGGCATATGCAGCCAAATCTCCTGAGTTCTAGGCTAGCTTGGTCTACTGAGTTAGTTCCAGGCCAGCCAGACCCACATAATGAGACACTGTCACTAAAAAAAGGAAGAAAAGAAGGAAGAAAAGAAGGAAGGAAGGAAGGAAGGAAGGAAGGAAGGAAGGAAGGAAGGAAGGAATATACAAGAGCGTAGAAATATAGTTCTGTGTTGAAGGTCTTGATTTTTTTTTAGAAAGATGAACACTTGAGACCCTTCTTTATTTGCAGTTCCATTCAGGCAGCTTTGATGGTAAGCTGAAGACGTAACTAAAATTTCCCTCCTCTAGAGTTCGAAATTTGAGCAACCCAGCCAAGAAGTTCAAGATTGAGGCCAATGCTGGGCAGCTGTACCTGACAGGGGTGGTGGTACTGCACAAGGATGTCAACGTGGTGGTAGTGGAAGGGGGTGAGTGTGCACAGCATTGAGAGAAAGAAACTGTCCCTAGACAGCCCTGGCCCTGAAGTGATTGGCATTGTGGGGAGAAGGGAGAGAATCTGATGTGTGTCTGTTTCTGTGTGGACTGCAGTAGAAGGTCACACTTTGGTTCCTGGGGTTAGCTTACCTACCCAGTACTGTCTGAGCATTAGACAAGCTCAGAGGTTCTTTCTACTATAGTCTTTGCAACTCTCAAAATTCTCTTTCCAGGCCCCAAGGCCCAGAAGAAATTTAAGCGTCTCATGCTACATCGGATAAAGTGGGATGAACAGACTTCTAACACAAAGGGAGATGGTGAATTGGGGTTAGAAGGGATTAAATGGGAGCGCTGTGGGAGGTGGGGATAGTGTACTCTGTCTATTCTTCTTCACCCTTCCTGACAGTCTCAGACACTGAGTTACTCAGAGACAAGGTCTCACTGTATACCTCTGATGGCCTTGAATTTATAAAATCCACCTGCCTCTACTTTCTAAGCACTGTGTGCCACCCTGCCCACGTAGGCTGATTTACTTAGACAGTACAGCTATATGCTTATGCAATATTTATTATACATTATCATACATACTACTATTAATTTAAAAATAATTTTTACTTGTCCTTTAAGGATTTTCTCCCAGGTGGCTTCCCTCTCTGTCTTGGTTGTAATTCTGGTTTTAAGAGTATATTTAAAGTCAGCAAGCTATGCGTTCATGTTATACAGTATATATTCCATATTATTCTTTAGTCAAAATTTTTTTGGCAGGGGAGAGTGTTCGAAAAAGGGTTTCTCCATGAAACAGTCCTGGCTGTCCTAGAACTCAGTCTGTAGAACAGGCTGGCTTTGAACTTACAGAGATTTGCCTGCCTCTGCCTCCCATGTGCTGGGATTAAAGGCATGTGCCACCACCGCCTGGCTAGTCAAAAGTTTCTTGTTAGCTGTGACATGGTGGTTCACACAAGTAATCCCACCACTCAGGAGGATGTCCTAGGAGCTCAAGGCCATCCTGAGCTATGTAGCAGTTTTAAAGCAGCCTAGGCTACATGAGTTCCCTTCTCAAAAAAAAGTTGGTGTTTTTATTTGCTCCAGCTCTAGTGTTATCTACCCACAACCCCAGCACTCAGAATATGGAGATAGGAAGATCTTGGGTTTGAAACCACTAAGGAGATGTGACCTACATATCCAACACCCCCCCCCAATTGTCTTTAATTAAAGTATTGAGTGCATAAAAACATTTTCAGAAAGCTGTCTTTGAACAGCTTTCTATTTTAATCAGGAAAAGATACTTTGGGTTTTGTTGTTGTTTTTTAGGACTTTTTGCAGGTTTTTTGTTTTTTTGAGATAGAGTTTCTCTGTCACAGTCTTGGCTGTCCAGGAAATCTCTTTGTAGACCACGCTGGCCTCAAACTCACAGAGATCCACCTGCCTCTGCCTCCCCAGCAATGATATTAAAGGAATGCTCCATCACCTCCTGGCTTGTTGTTTTGAGATAGGGTCTCACTATGTATCCCTAGCTGGTCTGAAACTTTGTATATATAAAACTACCTGGCCTCATATTCAACTGGGATCTTCTTTCCTCTGTCTTCCAAGTGCTAGGATTAAAGGCATAGGCCATCCTGCTTGGCCAGAGAAAAGCTACTTTGGAGCTAGGGCTGGAATTTAGTGGTTAAGTATTTGTTGACCATGTTTAATGCCCTGGGCATTGGGCTGTGGGGTGGGGATGGAGTGGTGAAGAAAGAAAAGATGTTTAGTAAGGCATGACTGTTGAAGCTTGTAATCCCAGCACTCAGTAGACTGCATCAGGAGGATGGTCTCAAATTGAAGACCTGCTAAAGCTACAGAGTTAGACACCCTATCTTTTAGAAAAAGAAAAAAAAAGCCAGGTGGTGGTGGTACTCTTCTTTAATCCCATTGAGTTCCAGCATGGTCTACAGAGTGAGTTCCAGGACAGCCATGACAGTTACACAGAAAAACCCTGTCTTAAAAACCAAAAAAAAATAAAATTAAAAAAAAAAAAGAACAGAGCCAGGTGGTGTTGGCACTCTCCTTTAATCCCAGTACTTGAGAGGCAGATGTAGGTGATCTCTGTCAGTTGGAGGCCAGCCTGGTCTATATAGTGAAATCTGTCTCAACAAACAAAAGAAAGATTGAGCTCTTCTGTCTTTTCCAGATGATGAGGAATCTGATGAAGAAGCTGTGAAGAAAACTAACAAATGTGTACTAGTATGGGAGGTTGGTAATCTTTATAAAATGCTGAAATAGAAAGTTAGCTGGAATATTTAGAGCAATTTGTAGTACATACCAACTGGAAATGTTTTAAAAAGTGCTGATGTTAAGAATACAAATTCTCAATTGGAAATTACATATTTCCAAGCCTGAATGTGAGAGGGGAGTAAATTTTATTTTCCCCCTCTGGGTGTAGTAAAACATAGGGCTAGATCTAAGAATCTGATGGTGGATGGGTGTGTAGCCTGGGAGTGTAGCTCAGTGACAAGAGTGCTTCTCTAATATTCATTGGAATCCAGAGTTTGACCCTCAGCTCTGCAGCAAAACAAATAGGTTGCTGACAGAGTGTCAGTCAGCTATTCGATCTGAGTCAGACAGATTCCTTTGCCTTATCTATTAAATATGGGTGTTATTCAGTCTCCCTGATTTGTTGGTGTGATTGAGAATGAATTAAAACAGGCCCAAATCCAACTCCCTACACTCACATTGGGGGTGCTTACAACCTCCTGCTGGGAAAGAGTGCTGAAGGCTAGTAATATTACTCAGTATAGACTCAGTATATGACTGACAACACCAGTTCAATCCTTAATACTCACGGGGGGGGGGGGGGATGTTTTAGTTCTGGTTCTAAAAACAGTAACAATAACAAAAAAAACCAGAAATCCATATGTCTAATCATGCAAATATCTATAAGATGGGGTTATAATTATCAGAGAATCATGTCAGTGAGTCATTTTGCTACACACATGTTATCAGGTCTCTCAAAAGAATATTATGTCAGTACACCTTGAATCCCGGAATCCCAGTGCCCAGGGGCAAAGGCAGGGAAAATCTCTAAGTTCAAGGCATGCCTGGTCTACAAGTTCCAGGACAGCCAAGGCTACACAGAGAAAATATGTTTCAAAGAAAAAAAAAACAAAAAACTATGTCTTGTTTAAGTAAGTTGAAGTGGTGGAGTGCTTTCCTAACATGAGTAAGTCTCTAAGTTCAATTCCCAACACTGGAATTGGGGGATAGTTAGAAAGCTTACTAAAATTCTTGTCTCTCCTCAGCATGATGGTGTATTAGGATGCTGAGGTAGGATTTGTAATTCAAGGGCAATGTGGCCTAATAACAAGTTATTGCTTTCAAGTAAGTAAACAAAGTTTTTTCTTCTTACCTAGGGTACGGCCAAAGACCGGAGCTTTGGAGAGATGAAGTTTAAACAGTGCCCTACAGAGAACATGGCTCGTGAGCATTTCAAAAAGCATGGGGCTGAACACTACTGGGACCTTGCACTAAGTGAATCTGTGTTGGAGTCTACTGACTGAGACTACTGCTAGCCCTGTGTCTCCTTGGCCTTTTTTTCCTCTGCCTTCTCACTCTACTTTCCAACCTGTCCCCCCTTGCGAGTGTGATCTCAGAACTGTGCCAGGCAGTCATTGGGGCAAAGAGACTACCTTGTTTACCCAGTCAGCCTGGTGCTACCCTTCATCCTGTATGTGCATATGATTAAAGAGTTATTTTTAAACTTAGTGTGATGTTTTTCATATAGCAATAGGTATTAGGGTTTAGTTCTGTGGGTGATATTCTTTTTACCTAGGATCCCAGCAGTTGAAGTCTTTAAATATCTGACCTCATCCTGAAGCACAATGATAAGTACAGTTTTCTGAAGCAAGTAAATCAGAAGGTGATATTAAGCAATTATGAGATGAATGATAAAATACTTTTTTTTGTTTTGTTTTTAGAGACAGGGTTTCTCTGTATAGCTTTGGAGCCTATCCTGGTACTCGCTCTGGAGACCAGGCTGGCCTCGAACTCAAACAGATCCGCCTGTCTCTGCCTCCCGAGTGCTGGGATTAAAGGTGTGAGCCACCAACAGCCGGCTGTAATTTTATGTTTTGACTATTCATGTCACTACATGCTGCACGCCCAAGGAGGACAGTAGACAGCACTGGAATTAAGACAGCTGTGAGCTGACATGTAGGTGTTGGAATTGAACCTGGGTCTGCCACAAAAGCAGACAGTGCTCTTAACCGCTGGGCCATCTCTCTAGCTCTTGTAAAAAAACATTTTAAGAACTTCTTTGTAGAGGACTAGAGAAATGGTTAAGAGCACATACTGCTATTGCAGAGGGCCCAAGTTTGTTATGCAGAATCCACAATGAGATGCTGACAACTGCCTATGACCTGGGGGGCGGGGGGATCTAATGCCTCTGAGGGCACCTTCCCTCACACACACATAAATTTATCTTCCCTCACATACCCCTCCCCCAAATTTAAAATTGTAGTGGCTCAAGAGGAGTTTTATCAATTAAAAGCACTGGCTGCTTTTCCGGGGACCTAAGTTTGATTCCTAGTACCCACATGGAAGCTCACAACTGTATGCTGCAACTCCAGTTTTAGGGGACTGAACTCTTTCTAGCTAGCTGCACACTTCTGGGGTGAATACATAAATGTAAATGAAACACACACATAAAAAGTAAAATAAAAGCCGGGCATTGGTGGGCATTGGTGGCTCAAGCCTTTAACCCCAGCACTTGAGAGGCAGAGGCTGAGGCAGGCGGATCTCTGGGAATTCAAGACCAGCCTGGTCTACAAGAGCTAGTTCCAGGACAGCCTCCAAAGCCACAGAGAAGGCCACCAATGCCCAGGGAACTCAGGGATTTGTACATACTAGGCAAACACTATACCTACTGACTTCCATCCCCAGCACCTAACTTAACATTTTGTCTTTAAAACAAAAAGCCAGACATAATGGCTTTTTTAGGTCTATAATCTGCACTAAGGAGGCTCTATGGAGCAGATCCCTGCAAATTCAAGGCCAAGCCTGATATGAATGATTCCAGGACAGCCTGGGCTATAGAGTGAGATCCTATCTCTAACATCCCCTGTACTAATTACTTTTTTTGTGGCTGTGATGAAGCACCATGACCAAAGTTTATTTTGGTTTATGGTTTCAAAGGAGGAATCTATTGACGGCCTGACAACAAGTAGACGAACAGAAAGCTGGCTGATCACATTTCACCTGTACACAGGAAGCAGGGAAATCTATAAAATCCTCAAAGGCTGGACCCCAATGATATTCTTCCTCTAGCAATGCTCCAAGCCCTAAAGTTCCCATACTCACCAACAATGCTGTGCTACCATCTCATTTGAACTAGGACACTCAAAAACAGCAAAAAACCTTAGCCCATTTTTTTTTTTAAGATTTTATTTATTATGTATACAACATTCTGCTTCCATGTATATCTGCAGGCCAGAAGAGGGCACCAGATCTCATAACAGATGGTTGTGAGCCACCATGTGGTTGCTGGGAATTGAACTCAGAACCTCTGGAAGAGCAGTCAGTGCTCTTAACCTCTGAGCCATCTCTCCAGCCCCTGATTTGGTTTTTTGAGACAGGGTTTTTATCTGTGTAGCTTTGGCTGCCATGGAATTTCCTCTGTAGAGCCGGCTGGTCTTAAACTCACAGAAATCTGCCTCCTGAGTGCTGGAAATAAAAGTATTTGCCACTACCACCTAGTCTTTTATTTTTTAAAAGAGGTCAAAATGGCCTGCTGCCCAGCCTGATAATCTAAGTTCAATTCCCAGTACTCACATGGTGGCTCACATTCTAGGAGACTGGAGCTTTTGCTGGACCTCATAGCCAGAGTTAACAGTATATCTTGAGGTCATTTAAGACTGACAATCCACCCAGACTGTTTAACCTGCCTCTAAGAGGACAATATTACAACCAAGCTTCCTTGCCTTACACTTTTCACATAATCATCTTTTACATCCTAAGTCAATATATAGCTGTAAGCTTAAATTAGCTACTCTTCCATGTCCATGACCCATCATAGTACATGAGTATCACTTGCTGAAAGCAGCAAAAACAGAAATTAAAAGCAGTCTTCTAAAATGATTATCTACCATAAATGTTGTGTTGGGAGCCAGGGTTGGTGGCGCACGCCTTTAATCCCAGCACTCGGGAGGCAGAGGCAGGCGGATCTCTGTGAGTTTGAGACCAGTCTGGTCTACAGAGCTAGTTCCAGGATAGGCTCCAAAGCCACAGAGGAACCCTGTCTCGAAAAACAAAAAACAAAAAACCATTTGGATGTGGGGTGATAGATATTGATGTTTGTAATATTTCTATCTGGGTTAGCTGGGGTCTTTGGAGTCAATGACATAATCCCTTGTAAAACTCTGTTGAAGCTTTCTGGTAAGTATCCCATTGTCCTTTCCCATGCCGTTCAGTAAAGACAGCAAAGCCCTTTGTCAGAGACAAACAGAAACAGACTCACTCAACACAGAGACAGGATGGAAGACACAGGAAACAAAGTAGTGAATCCAAATCTGGACTTACTCTTAGTTAAATGACCCCAAGAGGGAAGTGCTTTGATTCCTTCCTTCTTTTCTTCTTTCCTTCTTTCCTTCCTTCCTTTCTTCCATTATTTTTTGAGACAGGGTTTCTCTGTAGCTTTGCAGCCTGCCCTGGAACTCCCTCTGGAGACCAGGCTGGCCTAGAACTCACAGAGATCCAACTGTCTCTGCCTCCCAAGTGCTGGGACTAAAGGCATGCGCCACCACTGCCCAGCCTGGCCTGTGATTTGATTTCTTAATGCAAAACAAGCACATTATTGGTAACTTGGAGTTAATCACTAATGTGTTTAATTCACAGAGAGAGAACAACAACTGTAAGTTGCCCTCTAACAAGTATACTGGGACATGCATGAACTCCTCACACACACAAATACACAAGTAATTTCTTAAAAAAAAAACCCTAATGTATGCCAGGCAATGGTGAAGTATGCTTTTAATCCCAATACTCAGGAGGCAGAGGCAGGAAGATCTCTGTGAATTTGAGGCCAGCTTGTTCTACAGAATGAGTTCTAGGACAGCCAAGTCTATACAGAGAAACCATGTCTTGGAAAAAAAAAATCCAGGGGCAGGAGAGATGGCTCAGCAGTTAAGAGTACTGACTGCTCTTCCACAGGACCCAGGTTCAATTCGCAGCACCCACATGACAGCTCACAACTGTCTGTAGCTCCAAATCTAGAGGATCTGGCACCTTCACAAACATACATTCAGGCAAAACACTAGTGCACATAAAATAAAAGGGAAAAAAAAACCCCAAGATACAAGTTTTTGATGATATTGATGTGTCCTTTGGGGAGAAGGGTGTGTGTGTGTGTGACGATAGCAACTATTTGTTTGGTTGGTGTTTTTTATGTTTTTTTTTTTTTTTTTTTGAGATAGGGATTCTCTTTGTAGCTTTGTAGACCAGGCTGGCCTCGGACTCAACAGAGATCTGCATGCCTTTGCCTCCCAAGAGCTGGGATTAAAGTGGTGCACCACAATTGCCTGGTGATAGCAACTACTTTTCTATTTTTGATTGTGAGCCTAGCCTTTGACAGCTGAGCCATCTCTCTAGCCTGATAGCAACTACTTTAATAGGTATCTTAAGTTGCCCATATTAGCCTTGAACTCACTCTGTAGCCTAGGAGAACTTGAGCTTATGATTTTCAATATTTTCTTTTTTTGGTTTTTCCGTAACAAGGTTTCTCTGTATTGTTTTGGAGATTGTCCTGGAACTCACTCTATAGACCAGACTGGCCTCAAACTCACAGAGATCTGCTTGCCTCTGCCTCCTGAATGCTGGGATTAAAGGGGTGCGCCACCAATGTATGACAATTGTCAATATTTTTGAAGATAATAAAAACATACAAATATTTTTCCTTCAAATAGAATAGACAGGGCTACACAGAGAAACCCTGTCTTGAGAAAAATAAAAATAAAACAATGTAAAATAATAGAAAATTTGTGGTCTATTGTTAAGTAGTAAATAAAGTATTTGAAAAGTATTGTGCTTTCTGATTTGGGTTTGTTCTGGCACTGGGGAAAAAAGCAGTCATGGTAGGGGAAGAAAACATTCTATATATAATAATTCTAACTAGAAATTTTTGAGATATGCTAACAAAAAATCATGGGGAGGGGAGGGAAGGCATTATTGAAAAGTTGGGTTGTAATAATTGGAGAGAACTTGTATTTAACTTGGTAAATTACAAGAAATAACATTTTCGGTCTTATTTGTATGCATGTGTACATGCTCAGGTTCAGGCATGCTGTTTTGACCACTGATCTATCAGATTCTCTCTCTCCTCTCTCTCTCTCTCTCTCTCTCTCTCTCTCTCTCTCTCTCTCTCTCTCTCTCTCGATGGAGTCTTACACTTTGCTCAGGCTGGCCTGGAATTCTTTCTGAGCTTCTCAAGTCCTGGAATTATGTATGCATGTCAATATACCTAGCTGTTTTTATTTTCAAACAGAGAACTTGGAGGTGTGTTGGGTATCACTGTGCAAAACAAAAGCATTGAACCAAGAAGTGGTGGTTACCTTTCATCATCAAGTTGACTAGTCTTGAAATCTTCCAGAAGACACCCCTCTGGGAGTGTCTATGATGGCATCTTCAGGTTTAATTAAGGGACGAGAGGCAGTGGGTATGGTCTGGGGGCCCCAGAGTGAATAAAAGAAACCAGGTGGATGAAATATGAGCACCAGTATCCATCCCTCTGACCGACCACAGAAGTAATGCAAACAGCACCTCTCTGCTTTCCAGTAATGGTGGACTATAACTTCTCAAACTATGAGACAAAACAAACTCTCCTATAGGTTGCTTTTTTGTTGTTAGATATTTGGTCACAGCAAAAAAAAAAAAAAAAAAAAAAATGAATAGGTTGCCTTGGGTAGTCTTATGACCCATTAAAAACAATGGTAGTCACGTGGTTCTGTAGCTAAGTTAGCCAAAGCACCTGTCTCATAAGAACAGTAGTCTCAGAAGGCATGGGAATTAACAAAGAGTCTAGAGCATCTGAGGTTTGATAAGTAGAGGCAAAGGGTAGATTCAAAACTAGGAAACTAGGTGTGATACATGCCTGCAAACCCAGAAGTAGGGAGGCAGTGATGATGGAGACAAGAGGATCAGAAATTCAGGGTCAGCCGGGCATTTGTGGCACATGCCTTGTTTTGTGGTGCATGCCTTGTTTTGTGGCGCATGAGAATGTTTCAAAACAAATACAACACCAATAAAAGCTAGGATGTTCAACTTAAATAAATCTGAATGTAGGTAATAAACCAAATCTTTGGGAAAAATGGGAGAAGCAGCAAAGGGAAATGAGTTTTAGCTTCCAGGCATGGTGGCACCTGTTTTTAATCCCAGCATTGAGAAGGAAGAGGCGGTTACCCTGTGGATTCAAGGGCAGGATCGTTTACAAAGGACAGCCAGGGCTATTACACAAAGGAAACACTGTCTCAAACAAACACACAAACAAAAAATTTAAGTTGGCAAAGTGGTGGTGCACACTTTTAATCCCAGCACTTGAGAGGCAGAGGCAGGTGCATCTCTGACAGTTTGAGACCAGCCTGGTCTGCACACTGAGCTCCAGGAGAACCAGGACTACAAAGTGAGACCCTGTTTCAAAGTAACAACTGAAGACTTAAATGGGCTTGGGGTATAGCATGGGAAAGGCTGTAACTTTGACTCCAAGAACAGAAGGGACAAAACAAAAAAAGGCTGGGGCAGGAAAAGAGAGATCGTTCAACCACTGAGAGTACAGGATGCACTTCCCGAGGACCAGCGTTCAGTTTCTAGCATTGATACCAGGCAGCTCACAAGAGGTTTATATGCATGTAACAGCAATTGACGTCACTTTCTAAGCATTCTACATGCATTAACTCATCTAATAATGAGTCAAACTGGAAAGGTTTTGAAAAATGCTTGAAATTGAAGCCAGTGAAAAGGCTAAATTTCAGTAGTCTTTTTTTCCATCTCTAGATAGTTTCTCTTTGTGTGTAGCCCTGATGTCCCTGATGAAAGGGAACTCTCTCTGTAGACCAGGCTGGCCTCAAACTCACAGAGATCTGCCTACCTCTGCCTCCCAGGTGCTGGGATTAAAGGTGTGTGCCACTACAATGCCCAGCCAAGTAGGCTGATTTTTAGACATCTTGTGTGAGAGTCTGTGTAAGAAACACTGTGAATTTACTGTAAACTATGGATGGGGCACAGTGCAGAATGTTCTTCCCACAAGGTAGCCCTCTAGAAGAGAACTGCATAAACTATGTTAAGTGAATGCACTTGAAAGCAAGGACATGAAGGGAATGCCCCGGCATGTCTACATTATCTCTGTGGGAAAGACAAAGGCCTGGGAGGAATATTCTTGGGTCTTTTCACATGACCAAAGATGGTAAGACATAACATCAAGTGTATTCCCTTGCTGTCTTTGTATTCACTTAAGCTAACTGTAAACATCACCTCATGTTTTGCTTGCTTTAATAGTAAAAAAACTCGAAGTGCTTTATTTACCTACTCTTGAACTCAAAGGCTTAGAGTCCCCTCTTTTACCCCAAGGCTGATCTCTGGCATTTCCACCCCAGGAGACAGCCTTAATGGCAGGTGGGATTCAATAATCTTGCTCTGAAACTGTTACATTATCCAACAGAAAAATAGAAAGTTAAGACCATCAACTGCGAGCCGGGCGGTGGTGGCACCTGCCTTTAATCCCAGCACTCGGGAGGCAGAGGCAGAGGCAGAGGCAGAGGCAGGCCGATCTCTGTGAGTTCAAGACCAGCCTGGTCTACAAGAGCTAGTTCCAGGACAGCCTCCAAAGCTACAGAGAAACCCTGTCTTGGGAAAAAAAAAAAAAAATCATCAACTGCGGGCTGGAGAGATGGCTCAGAGGTTAAGAGCACTGACTGCTCTTCCAGAGGTCCTGAGTTCAATTCCCAGCAACCGCATGGTGGCTCACAACCATCCGTTATGAGATCTGGTGCCCTCTTCTGATGTGCAGATATACATGGAAGCAGAATGTTGTATACACAATACTTAAAAAAAAAAAAGACCATCAACTGCCATTCATGGTGAAGCACTTGGTAAACTGGTGTATCTCTGAAGCATTATGCAATGTGGCAGCTAGTGTCTGCAAACCCAGAACCCCAGCTAGTGTTGGGAAGACAGGAGGATTGCTGGAGCTTGCTGGCCACAGGCAAAACAAAATGGAATCACACATTAAAGCTCCATGTGATCAAACTTTAGTTGTTTATTTTGAGCTCCCAAGAAACCAGAAAAGAGCTCATAGTCAAATCCCCAAGCTGGTCCGTTACAGCCAGCCTGATAAGGAAGTCCTGATTTTAACCTTTGGAAGGAAAATATATTAAAAACAATCTATCTGTTTTTAGTTCTATTTCTTCTTTCCACGGCTCTTCTCTATCTGCAATGCCAAGCTTCTGCTCAGCTCATCAGAATATCCACGGTATAGAATGAGAAGTTGTCTTATTCTAGGATCTTAAAAGTCATTACAGTCTTTAAAACTGTTGTAATTTCTTTTAGGAAACCCAAAGTTCACCTTTAGTCCCAGCACTCAGGAGGCAGAGGCAGGCGGATCTGTGTGAGTTCAAGACTAGCCTGGTCTACAACAGCTAGTTCCAGGACAGCCTCTAAAGCCACAGAGAAACCCTGTCTCGAAAAACCTAAAAAAAAAAGAAAAAAAAAATCCAAAGTCATCCAGGCATGGTGGCACAGGCCTTTAATCCCAGCACTTGGGAGGCAGGCATATAGGATATCCGTGAGTTTGAGACCAGCTTGGTCTACAGAGCTAGTTCAAAGACAGCCAGGGCTATACAGAGAAACCTTGTCTCAAGGCTTTCAAGTCCAAACAGAGCCCTCTTCCCTTCTGACCTCTTCTGCCCCTTGTCTTATTGGCTTTATTATCTTCCAGTCACACTGGCTTCCTTGTTCTTCCTTAATGTTAAGGCAGTCCTAGTGTAGGGACTTTACACTTCATGTTCTTTTCCAGCTCTCCCGTTCCATCTGTGCTTGGTTGCTTTTCCCCTCAAGTGTCTCTTTTCTCTAAGATTTATTTATTATGCATGCATGTATATGCCAGAAGAGGGCACCAGATCTTATTACAGATGGTCTTGTGAAACACCTTGTGTTTGCTGGGAATTGAACTCTGGACCTTGGGAAGAGCAGCCAGTCGATCTCTCCAGCCCCAGCCACTTACACGTTTTTTGTTTTTTTTTTTTTTTTCTGACACAGGGTTTCTCTGTGTAACAGCCCTGGCTGTCCTTACTTTGTAGACCAGGCTGGTCTCAAACTCAAGAGATCCGCCTGCACCTGCCTCCTGAGTGCTGGGATTAAATATGTGCCGCTACCACTGCCCCGCCAAGTATCTCCTTTTAAAAACTGGTTCACACCATTTTTATGCATATACTCAAGTCTTTCTCCCTTACTCCTATTCCTTGCCTCTTTATTCCCTGGCACACAGGGTTCGACGCTGCTATCGATCAGGCCCGGAGGAATTTTGTTTTTGCTTTGCTATCATGTCCCCAACCCTAAAGCAGTTCTTGGCACAAAGACATTAATGAATACTCAATGTGAAACCTCTCTATTTATTAGGAATACACGAACCTCCAAATTTCCCCAAGAGATTAACACAGGCAGGTGACATGTAACGGCTAATCTGAAATTATGCTAATAAACGCAATACTTGAGACTTGCCAGCTATAGCAATTGTGAGGCTATCATAACCGACCACAGAAGCCACATCTTGTCAACTACCCTTTCCTCGTCTCGGAGACTTTTACAGAGAAATTTCCGTTTAATTCCAGCTTTCTAGAATGCGGGCGGCCGACGGGCTGTGAGTGGTGTCACCGGTGCACCGGGGGTGTGTGCGACACCGTTTAGTCCAGGAGTCTGCGTAGGGAACGGTTCACTGGACCCGACGCATGCGCACCTCTCACCACGCCGCAAGGCGGCTGCCAGCCATTTTGTCGCGCGTCCATCCCCGATTTCGGGGTGGTAGCGGATGCAGCTGCCAGAAACGGCGGCCACAAAACGGGGGGGGGAATCTCCCCGCCTCGTGCGAGCTAGAGGATCCAAGCGAGCAGCGAAAGGCGCAGGGCGGAGCACTAAACACGGGCCTCCTGGCGTCCCGCGTTGCCCGGCTCCTCGCCAGGTTTTCCTCCCAGCTTGCTACGCGCAGACCTAACGCGCAGGCGCACAAGTCACGCAGCGCCTCCTCGGCGTCCAGGGCCGCCGGTTCTTGCGCGCGCTTCCCGACCCCTCCCTGGATTGGTCAGATCGCGGAGCCATCAGCCTGCCTCCGCCCTCAAGGTGGAGGAGGAAGCGGAGGGGCGGGGCTGCCGCGCGCGTGCGCGCTGCTCTCCGCTGGTCCATTGCTGCTATTGCGTTGCAAAAAAAAAAAAAAAAAAAAAAAAAAAAAAAAAATTCTGACTAGGTAGCTTTGGGCCTTCTCTGTGGTAGGGAATCCAAAGGAAAAGCTTTCTGCAACCGAAGGGACGGCCTGGTCGTATCCCGTTTTTGGTACTAAGGCGCCCGTGGCTCGCCGGAGTCCGGCCGACGGGATGAGGGAAGGGCCTTGAGAGTTGAGGGCCGCAAGGATAAAACCCTTAGTTTCGGCGCTGGGCGTTTAGAAAGGCGTCGCAGGTCCTGTCTTCCGCGTAGTCCTCTCCCGACTACTGGTATAAACACGACCCCCCCCCCTCCCCGAGCCCTGGTGACCAACCTTCGAGACCCGCAGCCCCTCCCCGGAGCGTGTGGGAGCCGCCAGCGTGCCGGGCAGCCAGTCTTGCTGCCTCCGGAGGAGCCCAGCGCGCGCCCCATCCCCACCCCCTGGCCTCCCTCCCCGCCTACGGCTTTCACGCACTCGCAGTGATTGTTTTGCCCGCTCCCGCCGCCGCTGCCGCCGCCGCCGCCGCCGCCAGAGGACCAGCGGCGCTTGTGCAAACCGGGAAGATGGCGGCCGGCGGCGGCGGAGGCAGCAGCAAGGCCTCCTCCTCGTCGGCCTCGTCCGCCGGGGCCCTGGAGTCCTCGTTGGACCGAAAATTCCAGTCGGTGACCAACACCATGGAATCCATTCAAGGCTTGTCGTCCTGGTGTATAGAGAACAAGAAACACCACAGCACAATCGTCTACCATTGGATGAAGTGGCTCCGGAGATGTGAGTGTGGGGGGGCCACCGGGAAGGGGGGTGCCGGGGAGATGGAGGAAATGCGGCCCCAAATACCCTGGGGGGTTGCCCACGGGGCCGCTGCACCCACTTGGGGTTCCCATTACAGCCCTGACGCGGGTGTTCCCAAGCCCAGACTCCATTGCTAGGCAGGGTTGCCCTGGTCTGCAGGGGGCTCGTCGCTTGGAATTTTTTTTTAGCGTCTCATTTGGCGTGACCTTGGGCCGTTGGGCCTAGACCCATAGAGATGTACGTGTTTCCTTCCGAGCCCTGTAAGGTGTGTTGTTGGTTTTTTTTTTTTTTTTCCTGAACCCCCACGGAAATTGTAGCGTCCGTTTATTCCTTATAGGCCTTGACGTGTTAATGATTTCTGGGTTTCCTGGTAGTAGTCGTCAAGCTGTGGTTTAAGCTGTTCACTTCGCCGGATGATTATGTGGGACCATTCCGCGTTTTTCCGCCGACGTGAAACTTGGGATGTGTATGAAAAGGGGCCTTCCCTTGATTAATAAGTGTAAAACTTGTCTTGCGTTTTGAGGAGGTTGAATGTGAAGCAGCAGTATGAGCTCTAACGTTGCTGTGAGGCGACCACCTGTTTTCCCTTTACCTGTGTTTGCAAGAGTGAAATACCGACGACACACAACTGAGAAACTGTTATCAGTGTTATCCTTGGTACCGAAGCATAGAATGTATCCGACCACTTTTGATCACCCGAAGGACGTTTTACAGAATTGAGTTTGTTTGCATAGGCAATCAAAACGGGAAGTGTAGATTTCTTAGTATTATTTATTTTAGCGTATAATACTTACCTCCCCCCACCCCCCGCCCTATACGGGTTTTGATTGTTTTTGCCTTCAACCTGTGGGACTCTCCCCGCATCACCTCTTTAATATAGAAAAGATGTCTTCTAAAATATGGTTTGCTAAACTGGGCGTGGTGGCTCATGCCATTCTGGAGGCTGAGGCAGGAGGATTGTCACATGTTTGAGGCCAGTTTGGGCTAGATAGTAAATCCCAAGCAGCCTTAATCCCAATTCCATACATATTTATTTGAGTTTTAGTTTGCTTTCTATCCTTATAGACTCATTTACTTATTTACTTATTTATTTTTGGTTTTTCGAGACAGGGTTTCTCTGTGTAGCTTTGGAGCCTGGAACTCGTTTGTAGATCAGGCTGGCCTCGAACTCAGAGAGATCCACCTGCCTCTGCCTCTGAGTTCTGGGAGTAAAGGCTCCTTATAGCCTCTTGTCAGTGCTAACCGTTTTCTTACTGCCCATTTGTCTTTGCTTCTGTAATATTTTTTAGTTTACTTGATCGTGAACAAATGGATAAAACTTCAAAAAGTTATTGATGGGGCAGTTGTTCTCTGGTTCTTTGAAATATAGTGCTGCAAAAGATACTCGAGAAAAAAAAAAGACAGAATTAGGTAATCTCTGCTTACTATATCAGATCTTTTCATTTATTTCTTGCCAAGAGGTAAAATTAAGATCTGCAATATCAAATATGCTGCCACCTTCAAAGACACGCATACTAAGTCTCTGCTGCATGGCAGCCATTTCCTTAACCTTATAATGTACTTTATAATCTATTGAATTACAAATGAGGAAACTAAGAACTCAGAAATGTCAGGTTGCTGAAGGTTACTCAGTAAAATGATGTAGTTAGGGTTTGGATCTGTCATTAACTCTGAAACAGTGTTTGATGTATTTGGTACCTCAGTAGTAGTAAGCAGTGCCGATGTGATTAGAACATCTTCCACCCTGGGTTAAATTATGAAGCATTTTTACATTCCCCACTGTTGGTTTCTAGTGCTTCAACCCTTTGGTTATATTATTTTCAAGAATAAGTTGGTCCCTATCTCTGCTTTCTGGGATCACAAGTGACAGTTAACACTTTTCTTTTTTCCTAGTCAGCAGTGAGACCAGAATTTTTCCTGCCCCTGCTGCTGTTTTGTGTCTGAGCTTATTTCCTTTGTTGGTACTAAGAGTAGGAGAGCAATTATCTAAAAAGTGAATTCTACATAATTTAAAAGAAGTTAAATGTGTTTGGCTTTTTACAACTTGCTATCAAATTCATAGTGGAGTGGAATTTAACTTTCTAAAATGACTAAGAATAATTTTTGGGCATGTGTATTTACACTTGAAAGATATCTGTCATAGAAAGCCTGAGTGGTAAAGAGTAGGACACAAATAGTTGGTGTATTAGGTCTGGATTTTCACTTAATTTTGTGTACATCGTGACATAGTGTGGTTGCTAAATTTGCTTAGGTAAAATTGTGAGGTAGATACTGGGCATTCTCAATCTCTCTGTCCATTTCCTGATGCTGCTTTTTCATCTCCCTTTTCTTCTGACATCAATATTTAGTCATTTGGAGGTCAGTTAAGTTTAAGTGACTGTGCTAGATATTCAAGATATGTTTTCTTTCTGTCATTTTATGATGCATCTAACTCAGGGCCTCCTGAATTCTGTGCAAGCACTACCACTGGACTACATACACCTCAAGTCCTCAGATATTTTCATTGTATCCTTAATCTTACGATATGTAGTAACAATAACAGACTTTTTATGCATTGGAAAGAAAAAACTTTAATAAGCTAGCATGCTTCCTGAAGTTGTATTCCATAGTCAGGTTCCATTGATTTCATCTAGGCATAGCTATAACATTTATTATCTTCTGTCTGTCTGGGTTACCCTGGCTGGTTTGGTATTCCGTGTGTAGCCCATATTGGTCTCCAACCTGCAGTCTGTTGCTGGTTTTGTAGCTATTCACCACTGTACTTATTTTCTGAAGTGATCTTTCTATGGTATGAACAGATATTATGCTTTTACAATTTTTTTTTTTTTTTAATAAAGACAGGATCTCTTTGTAGTCCTGGAACTTGCTCTGTAGACCAGGCTGGCCTGTTTCTGCTTATGAAGTGTTAAAGGATTAGAGGTGTGTGTGCCACCATGCCCAACTCATGCCTCTACGTTTTAGCCTTCCAGTGATATACTGTTTGCAGTAAAGTTAAAGTTTTTTGTACAGTGGCCCCTCCAAGAGCCTGTATCACCTGTACTACCTGCTTCTTGGGCTTCTTCAGATCCTGCCACCTTCTCATGTGGATCTCCTCTCAAATATAACCTTTCTCAGGAAGGCCTTTTCTCATCCTAGTCTATCTTTCCTCCTCCTTTTTTCTTTCAGTTTTTCAAGATGAGATCTCACTGTTGGAGCTCTGGCTGCCCTGGAACTCACTGTGTATACCAGGTTGGCCTCAAACTCACAACAGAGATACACTTGCCTCTGCCTTCTGAGTGATGGGATTAAAGGTGTAGGCCACTATACCTGGTTATTTGTTTGTTTGTTTGTTTGTTTGTTTATGAGGTAGAGTCTCACTGTGTATAGCATATAGCCCTGACAGGCCTGGGCTTGCTATGTCTACCAGGCTGACCTCCAATTCCCTCCAATTCCTGACCTACCAATCTGCCTGCCTCTGCCTCTTGAGAGCTAGTATTAAAGACATTCAGCACCACACCTGCAGGTATATCATCTTATTTTCAGCATGCTAAATTACTGTATTTACTTGTTATATATTTATTGCCTATTTTTCACAAATGTCAAGGCTGTGTCTTGTTTGTCTTTCTATCCCCAAGCCCTTGATATAGATCAGTAAATATTTGCCAAAATAAACTGCAAAATGGCTAATAGAATACTTGCATTTGACTTGGTTGCACATGCCTGCAGTCCTGGCATTTGGGGATTCTGAGGAAGAAGGATTAAAAGTTTGAGGTCAACCTGAGCCATACTGTCTTAAACCCCTACCTGCAGAGAGAGAGAGAGAGAGAGAGAGAGAGAGGGGGGGGGGAAAGAAAGAAAGAAAGAAAGAAAGAAAGAAAGAAAGAAAGAGAAAACTTGAACTTGAAGTTCCTGTTCACGATGGGCAGTGGTGGTGCACACCTTAATCCCTTAAACTCAGGAGGCAGAGGCAGGTGGATCTCTTGTGAGTTCGAGGCCAGCCTGGTCAACAGAGCGAGTTCTAGGACAGGCTCCAAAGATACAGAGAAAGAAATTGAACATATGTAAGCTGTGTACTAAATAAAAACCTCTCTGAAGGTGATGTTCACTTACATTAAATAATAAAAGGAAGTCTTGGTCACATAGTGTTTGAAGTATATGCTGGTCAGTAGAGACTTCAATGTGGTATCATATATATTTTGTGGGGTAAAAGGGCTTGGGACTGAGCCCAGAATCTTGAGGTGCCAGCCTGCTAGCTTACCTTTGATTATTATACTTTGCAAAGACATGGTGTTATTTTGTGCAGGTCTAGTGTCTGAAATGTAGCCCTTCCCTTAATTATTTCCCTTCTTTGTTATCTATCTGTTGTAGCAGATACTTAGGCTAGATTTGCAGAGCATAACAATACTACCATGCATACATAGTGTATGAATAATATGGATGAAGTAGATACCGCATTTAACTTTGAGTTACAAAATGTATTTTTTGTTTGTGTTTTGAGTTGGAGTGTTGTCTAGGCTGTCATTGAACTCAGGATCTTCTTGCCTCAGCCTCCCACATAACTAGAATGAGCATCCAGTTCCAAGATGAATTTTATTTATAAGTCACTTCACTTATATCTGCTTCTTCCAATAATTATTTTCAGTACACTTAAAATTATTAATGACAATATACAGTTTGTTAAAATTATTAATGACAATATACAGTTTTAGTGTGCTATATTTGTATTTTAATTAAATTAACTAAAGATCTTATTTTTTTATGTGTTTGAGTATTTACCTACTTGTAGGTATGTATACCATATGTTTGTGACCCACTGTGTGGATGCTGGGAATTGAACTTGGATCCTCTGGAAGAGGATCTTGACTACTGAGCTATCTCTCCAGACTGTTCTTTTCTTTTTGGGTTTTTTGACACAGAGTTTCTCTGTGTTAACAGCCCTGTCCATCCTGGAACTAGCTCTGTAGACCAGGCTGGCCTTGAACTCACAAAGATCTGCCTGCCTCTGCCTCTCAGGTGCTGGGATTAAAGGCATGTGCCACCACTCCACTCTGCTTTTGTTTTTAAATGACAGATAATAATTCTACAAATGTATGGGTACAGTGTGACTTTTCAGTAAGTTCATATGGTAGGTAATGAATAAATAAGGGTAATTGCTTATGTGATACCTCAGACATCATATCTTTGCATTTGGAACACTGAAAATCTTCTACAAGAGGCTGGAAAGATGGGTCAGCAGTTCAGAGCACTTGTTACTCTATCATGAAAACAAAGTTTGGACTGCAGAAACTATTGGGCATCTCACACCTACAACTCAGCTCCAAGGGGTCTATGCCCTCTTGTGGCTTCTGTGGGCGGCACCGGCACACACAAATGCATGTATATTGACATGGACAGATACATAAACAATACAAATGAACCTTTAAAAAAGAACAGAAGAACTTGTACCAACTATTTTGAGATACAGTTGTTGTCTAGCATAATTAGTTACCTTACTGTGCTGTAGAACAAGAGAATTATCTCTCCCTCTAACTGCACATCTGTACCTACTAACCATTAACAAATATTTACAGGACACCTACTCTGCTGGGCACTGTCTGGGAACTGAGGACATTGCAGGCTAACACAATGGGCAAGGCATTTCCCTGTCAAACAACTTACTCTAGTGAGTTAAGACAGACAACAGGTAGAGGGAATGAATAATTAAATCTAGGGCTGGAGAGATGGCTCAGAGGTTAAGAGCACTGACTGTTCTTCCAGAGATCCTGAGTTCAATTCCCAGCAACCACATGGTGGCCCATAACCATCTGTTATGAGATCTTGTGCCCTCTTCTGGTGTGCAGATATACATGGAAGCAGAATGTTGTATGCATAATAAATAAATAAAATCTTTAAAATAAAAAAATAATTAAATCTATTAAATGGTGACAAATGCTGTAAAGCATTAGTAGGGAATGCAAAGTGTAAGGGAGGTTGGAATATCAGATTAGTGGTAAAGAGACTGAGAAGGTAACATTTGAGTAAGAAGGCAAGGTATTGGGCAGTGTTTTTAGGAATTGACTCAGTTGGTAAAGGTGCTTGCCACCAAGTCTGACAACCTGAGTTTTGTTCTCAGAACCACATGGTAGAAGGAGAGAACTAACTCCCGTGCGCTGTCCACATATATATCATGGCACACACGTATCTACAAAATACATATAATAAAATAATGTTAAAAGCCAGATTGAACAGATGGCTCAGAGGTTAAGAGCACCGACCACTCTTCCAGAGGTCCTGAGTTCAATTTCTAACAACCACATGGCGGCTCACAACCATCTGTAATGAGATCTGGTGCCCTCTTCTGGTGTTCAGGCAGACATGCAGGGAGAACATTGTATTCATAATAAATAAATAAATCTTAAGAAAAAGGAATCTGTTAAAAAAAAAAAGTTAATAGTCAAAAGAACAGAAAAACACTAAGTTCCTGAGGCTAGGGTATGCCTGGTGAGTTAAAGGAACAATAAAAACAGTTGTGGCTGGAAAACAGTTAAGATAGGGCTTTATTAGCAGTTCAGAGTTTATAATGAGAGAGAGGGTAAAGGGGCAATAAATAGATCAAGGGTCTTCTTTGTTTAAAAGAAAAAAACTTGTGTATGTGTGTGTCTTAGTGTGTACAATGTGCCTCTGCATGAATATATCCATGAAAGCCAGAGGAAAATATCAAATCCATCAGAGCTGGAGTATTAGAAGGTTGTGAGCCACCCGACATGGGTCCTGAAGAAGCAGCAAGCAGTCTTGACCATTGAGCCATCTTGCCAGTCTCTTTTAGTTTTTTTCCAGACAGGGTTTTTCTGTCCTGAAACTCACTCTGTAGACCAGTCATGCCCCTGCCTCCTAAGTGCTGGAATTAAAAGCATGTGCCACCACAACCAGCCCATCAAGAGTCTTAGTAGGCACTTTAAGGACATTGGATTTGTGTGTGTGTGTGTGTGTGTGTGTGTGTGTGTGTGTGTGTGTGTGTGTGTGTCTGTCTGTCTGTCTGTCTGTCTGTCTGTCTGTCTGTCTGTCTGAGACAGGGTTTCTCTGTGGCTTTGGAGGCTGTCCTGGAACTAGCTCTTATAGACCAGGCTGGTCTTGAACTCACAGAGATCCACCTGCCTCTGCCTCCCGAGTGCTGGGATTAAAGGCGTGCGCCACCACCACCCGGCTGTGAGTGGTTTTTGTTGTTGTTGTTTTGTTTTGTTTTTTGGAGACAGTCTCTCTTGTAACCTAGACTGGCTCAGACTTACCTTGTAGCTGAGGATGACTTTGAATTCCTAATCCTACTGCATCTAGGTCCTGAGTGCTAAAATTTTAGTCATGTGCCACTGTGCCCAACTTACATAGTGCTGGGGATTGAACTCCAGGCCTTGTGAATTCTAGGCAAGTCCTCTATGAATTGAGCCATATCCATAGCCCAGGACTTTTATACTGAGAGCCATTTGAGCAGAGGAGGGATATTATCTGATTTATATTAGTACATGTGTATGATTGAACCAAGGGCTGAATATATGCTAGCTGATATTTCTTTTTTTGAGATAGTCTTGTATAGCCCTTGCTAGCCATAATGCTCTTGGATTGGTCTTCCTACCTTTGCCTTCCACATGCTAGGATTACTGATGTGTGACTGTGATAGAATCTCAGATATTGTGAATGCTAGGTAAGCATTCTACAAACTGAGCTGCTATAGGAGCTGGAGAGATGACTCAGCAGTTAAGAAAGAGTACTTGTTGCTCTTGCAGAGGACATGGATGGTTCCCAGCACTCACATGGTAGCTCACAGCCATCAATAATAATTCCAGTTCCATGGGATCCAACAACCTGACTTCTGTGAACACCTGGTACACATGTGGTGCACATATATACACAGGTAAAATACTTATAGAATAAAATAAATCTAACAAACTGAGCTGTATGACTTGCTTCAGATTTAAGTTTTTAAAAGGTTCTTCTGGTTTACTGCAGAAACAAGGACACTAGTTAACTAGATGACTGGTGTCCTCTGTTGTAAAATGTTAATGGTGTGGATCGGCTTGTGGTGAGAGGCGATGCAAAGTAATGTTGAGTTTTCCAGGTAGATCCAACTAGATCTTTTTTTGTTTGTTTGGTTTTTTGTTGTTGTTGTTGTTTTGTTTCTTGTTTTGTTTTTTGTTTTTTCGAGACAGGGTTTCTCTGTGGCTTTAGAGACTGTCCTGGAACTAGCTCTTGTAGACCAGACTGGTCTTGAACTCACAGAGATCCACCTGCCTCTGCTTCCCGGGATTAAAGGTGTGCTGCACCACCACCACCACCACCACCACCACCACCACCACCACCACCACCACCACCACCACCACCACCGCCCGGCTGCAACTAGGTCTTTAATTAATGTTATATAGCTCAGTCTGGCCTGAACTCACCATGTAGCCCAGGCTGGCCTCAGACTTTTATCAGTCATACTGTCTTAGCTTCCTGAAAGCTGAATGTGAGTCACTATACCTGGCCAAAAAGATTTACTTATTATTTATATCTTATTGGTGTATGTTCATTGTAAGTAGTGATGTGTTTCATAAAAACCTTTCCATACAAGGATATCACATATCTTTGGATGGATTTGATGTGGAGCAAGAAGAGTAGTCTGAATGACGTTGATTTTTGCCTCAGTGACTACAAGAGTTAGTGGTTACTGGTGAAGGTTGCAAGTGGAGCACGCTTTGAAAGGTAGACCATAAATGTAGTTTTGAGTATGTTAAATTTTTGGGTGTCTGCTTTTTAAAATACCTTGAGATATAATCCACAGATGTAAAAGTCACTAATTTGAAGTTGTTTTAGTTTATTCCGTGCATTGTTTGAATTGCCAGAGGACCTAGGAAGTTGAGACCTGAGGACTGTGAATAGCCAGGGCTATGTACCAACAACAAAACTCATGTTTAATATATTCTAGACATAATAATTAACTTTCATGTTTGGGCGGGACTGACTATGAAAGTCGATAGTAGAGTGCTCACACATTGAGATCCACTCTGAAACACAGGAGAAAGAAAAATGTTCGTGTTTTTGAACCATTGCTAAGAAACATGGAAAAATATTATCTGTGTCTCCATGAACGTATTAATGCACTGGAATCAAGAAAAGGTGATGCAGACATTCAAAGGGGAGACAGAACAGATAATGCAGCACTAACTTTATGACTGATGCTACGAAACAGCTACCACTCAGTGAATACACTGGGCAGAATGACACTGTAGCCCTGGCTGTCCTGGAACAGACTCTGAAGACCAGGATGGCTTTGAACTCAGAGATTTCACCTGTCTCTGCCTCCCTTGTGCTGGGATTTAAGGCGTGTTCCACCATGTCTGGCTTACTGATTTATTCTTGGTGATGTGGCTTCTTGCCATTTACAAACTAACGAATAATGGCTTTACCCAAATTACTTTTTCCTCTTAGGTTTTTGTCAACTAGTTATTTTCCCCCAGGTTCTTATTATGCAATAGGATACTTCCAAAAATTCAGTGGGGATATTTGATATGTAAAAATTTGACTGTGGAACTAGATGCTCAGAGATTAAGAGCACTGGCTGCTCTTGCAGAAGGCCTGAGTTTAGTTCCTAGCACCCACATGGTGGCTCACAGATATTTGTAATCCCAGTTCCTGTAGATCTAGAGCCCTTGTCTGGCCTCTACAGGTATTACACACACACATGGTGCACACAAACACACACACACACACACACACACACACACAATAAATGAAAGGGGAAAAAAAGGTTTGATGGTGATAACTAAGTTCATGGGAGGTTTAATTTGTAGAATGACCTCAGAGATGATAGTAAAAACAGCCCAAGAACTATACACATCAGTTAGACAGACTTTCATTTACTTGTTAGAAAAGAACAATAGTTGGTGTTTTGTGGTATTGCAGATTCCAACACCCCCACTGATTTTAATTGGAGAACAGGAGAAATATACATCTTGTACAGAAAGTAGTAGTAGAATCTAGTTACTCCCTTTAGAAAGGCAACTATTCCTCTTTGCTTTGAAACATTAAAACTTTCAGGGTAAGATAAAGATAATTTTTAGGCCGGGCATTGGTGGCACACACCTTTAATCCCAGCACTCAGGAGGCAGAGGCAGGTGGATCTCTGAGTTCAAAGATAAAGATAATTTTTTGTTGTTTTGTTATTGAGACAGAGTTTTTCTGTGTAACATTCCAAGCTGTCCTGGAACTCTTTGTAGAACCGGTTGGCTTTGAGCTCACAGAGATCTGTCTGCCTCTGCCTCCCAAATGCTGGGATTAAAGGCATGCCATCACTGCCTGGCATTGCATTAGTGTTTTGCCTGCATGTGTGTTTGTCTGTTGGATTCTCAGGAACTGGGGTTAAAGACTGTTGTGAGCTGCCATGTGGGTGCTGAGAATCAAACCTGGGTTTTTTTTGGAAGAGCAGCCAGTACTCTTAACTCCTGAGCACCCTTGCTAGCCCATCATCCCTTAAGTTTTTTTCTTCTGATTTTTTGTGTATGAATGTTTTACCTGCATGTGTGTATGTGAACCGTCTGTCTCTGGAACTTGGTGACAGTCAGAAGAGGGGGTCACATTCCATGGAACTGTAGTTATGGTGGTTGTGAACCATCATATTGGTTCTAGAAACCTGGTTCCTTTGCAAGAACAAGTATTGTTCATCTCAAAGCCCCTACCCCCTTTTTTGAGACTTCATACATCACTCCCACCCCTTCCTTCCCTCTAAACTCCTCCTATGTCCAAATTCATGGTCTCTAATTATTGGTGTGTGTGTGTGTGTGTGTGTGTGTGTGTGTGTGTGTGTGTGTGTGTGTGTGTGTACATGTATATATACCTACTGACTCCAGTTAACTATGTACATGTATAGGGCTCATCCATGGAGGAAACTAGTTTTTCTTGTCTCAGTAGCCATTGACCACCTGTAGCTCTTTATGTAGGGGTAGGGCCATAGGGAAATTTTGCTGTCCAAGTTAGCATATCAACTGTGCTGTCATTATGCTGATCTTGTTCAGGCAACCTTTTTTTTTTTTTGAGGTTTTATTGGTTTATTTTCCCTGCCATCCCTAGGGGACACTATTTAGCAATAGGTGTCCTGTGCCTCTGGCTCTTAAATCTTTGTATTTGCTTTCAGGATATTCATTGGACCTTAGGTATAGGAATTGTGAGGTAGATGTGTTGGTTGGGCAACCCCAACCCACAGCCCCTTATTTTCTGTGGTTTGACGAGTTGTGGTGTCTGTTGCTGAAAGAAGCTTTACTGATGAAGGGTGAGAACTACACATATCAGACTGGGCCAGTGTACAGGATGTCTATATTCATTCATTCATTCATTGTGTGTTTTGCATGTGTGCAGGCATGTTTGCATGCTATGGCATTTATGTGGAGGTCAGAGGACAGTTTGCAGGACCTTGGCTGTCTCCTCCCACCATATAGGTGCCAGGGGTTAGAAGTCCAGCCACCAGGTTATTTATTTGTTTATTTATTTATGGCACTAGGAATTGAACACAGGACCTAACAATATGTGGGGCAAACTACTGCTGCTTCCTTTTGTTCAATTTTGAAATGAGGAATTATGTATGTAGCCCATGTTAGTCAAAAACTGTTAGCATTTCCCCTGTCTTACTTTCCTAGTGTGGGGTTATGATGTGTACCACTGTATCCAGCTCAACTAACTTATGTGTGTGTATGTTCATATGAATGGGTATACTAGGTAGCCTTCATCCAGAGAGCATCCTTGGTGGTGTCCACCTCTTTTTTTTTTTTTTTTTCTAATGTGTTTGAGTTCTTTGCATATATGTATGTATACTATGTGCATGCTGTGCCCAAAGAGGTCAGAAGATGGCATCAGAACCTCTTGAACTGGAGTCACACATGGTCGTGAACCCCCATGTAGTTGCTGGCAGTCTAACCCAAGTCCTCTGAAAGAGCTGCACATTTCCATGCTCGTAACTGCTGAGGGTCCCCAGCCCTTTTTAAGACAGGATCTCTCACTAGCATTAGCATAGTACTTGGTTGCCTTGCCAGGGAGCCCTAGAGAGCCACCTCACCCATTTCAGTACTTTCACCAACTGAACTGTCTCCCAAATTTAGTTTTTGTTTTTTTTGTTTTTTTAATGTGTGAAATCTTAAGTTTGTCAACTTATTTTGCCAAAGAGCATAAAATGCTGCCATTGGTATAATTACTTTTTACAAACTGTTAGAGCTAGAAGCATATGATCTCAAGAGTAAAAACTAAAATCTTCAAACTATTTAAGTTGAGATATTTGAAATTCGTCCTTCAAGACAGGGTTTCTCTGTGTAGCTCTGGCCATCCTGGAACTCACTCTGTAGACCAGGCTGGCTTCACAGAGATCCACCTGCCTCTGCCTCCTGAGTGCTGGGATCAAAGGTGTGAGCCACTACCACCTGGTCTTTTTTTATTATTATTATGTAATATATTTTTATTTTATGTTCATTGGTGTTTTGTCTGCATGTATGTCTCTGTGAAGATGTCAGAGCCCTAGAATTAAAATTAACAGATAGGTTCAAGCTGCCATGTGGGTGCTGGGAATTAAACCCAGGTCCTCTGAAGAACAGCCAGTGCTCCTAACTGTGGAGCCATCTCTCCAGCTCTTCCCTGCCTTCTTATCATATAACCTGTTTTCTTTTCTTAATAGCCTTCTTATAAGATACTAGCTTATTTTTTATATGTACATACTTTTTATATGTACATATGAGACATGACACTCTCCACCCCCAGTTAAAAGGTAGTTCCCAACCAAGGCTGTTTGCTTTACCACGGCACATCCAGTACTCAAGTGAGACAGCATACAGCATAGAAAGGACCAGGCTGGCCTCGAACTCAGAGAGATCCACCTGCCTCTGCCTCCCGAGTGCTGGGGTTAAAGCTGTGCACCATCACCGCCTGACGATTAATGGATTTTTAATTCTGAACCCATATCTCACTTTGAGAGCTCTTCCTCCTCCTTTTTTGGTTTTTGCTTTTTCACAATATAACCCTAGCTGGCCCGAACTCACTTAAGTCCACCTGGCTCCCAAGTGCTGGGATTAAGGAAGGTATATATGTAGTCAGGACTAGTCTTGATTTCTGTAGTGGAGGATGAGCTTAGCTTCTGCTCTTCCTCCATTTCCCTGGTCCTGGGTTTACTGGTAAGTAGTATCACACCAGTTTATTCATTTACTTAATACTTAACTTTTGGCAGTATTGGGGATTGGCTCTAGGGCTTCATGTATGCTAGTCAAGCTCTCTGCCACTGAACTACAGCCTCAGTCTCACTCCTGGTTTATGATATTTTTAAAACCTGGTGGTAGGCAGCTAGAGCAGTTAAGAGTGCTTTCTGCTCTTGGAAAAGACCAGCACCCACACATTAGCTCACACCCATCTGTAACTCCAGTTCCAGAGAGTTGAACAAGCAAACACACATAGGCATAAACAAAAATGAATAGATTTTTTTTCCTGGTTTTTCGAGACAGGGTTTCTCTGTGTCATCTGGCTGTCCTAGAACTCGCTCTGTAAACAGGCTGGCCTCAAACTCATAGAGATTCACCTGCTTCTGCCCCCCCCCCCAATGCTGGATTAAAGGTGTGTGCCACCACTGCCTGGCTGAATAAATCTTTAGAAAATGAGATGATCTGCGCATGGTGCCACATGTCTGTAATTCCACGTACTTAAAATGCTGAAGTGGGAGGGTCCATCTTGAGACAAGAGTTTTAAGATTAGACCCAACAAGTAAAAGCCTGGTAACAGGAGAGTGAAGAGCATTTGAAATTCATTTGTAGAGCATTCTCGTACAAATGTATTACAGGATCAACTAGGTTATGAATATCAAGAACTAGGGATATGACTCATAGGCAAACTGTTCAGCATGTCTCAGACTCTTGGCTCAATCTCTAGAGTTGAACAAAATAAATTAATTTATTTCTATTTATTATTTATTATTAGAGTTAAATAAAATAATTTATTTCTATCATCTTAGGTTTCTCAGACTACAGGACATGTGTGAACAAATAAGTGTGCATAGAATATAGCAAAGTAGTGACAAAATAGCACTGGAGATTTATGATCATGCATCTCCCAAAATATGGTGCTGTTGAGAATGCAGTTTTTAAATTTATTTAATTTTATTCATGTGCATTGATGTGAAGATGTCAGATCCTCTGGAACTGGAGTTACGGACAGCTGTGAGCTGCCATGTGGGTGCTGGGATTGAACCTGGGTCCTCTGGAAGAGCAGCCAGTGCTGTTAACCACTGAGCCATCTCTCCAGCCCCGAGAATGCCTTTTTTTTTTTTTTTTTAATTAAAAACCCAACTTTTAACCCTTAATTTTATGTGCATAGGTGTTTTGCCTACGTGTATGTCTGTGCATCGTGTGTGAAAAATGTTTATGGAGACCAGGAAAAGTTACCAGACCCCTAAGAACTGGAGTTACTCTGTGTGTGTGTGTGTGTGTGTGTGTGTGTGTGTGTGTGTGTGTGTGTGTGTGTGTGTGTGTGTGTGTGTGTGTGTGTTGTGTGTGTGTGTGTACCGTGTTGCTCAAGACTGATATGATATTGGGGTTCAAACTTCAAGCTGAAGAACAGAAAAGCAAAGTAGTGGACCAGTAGCTCTTCCTCAGGCTGAATAGGCTGATCCTGCTGCCTCTCCTCAGCATAGCTATAGAATCCTGAGACTGAATGTCTTGCTGTCTTATATACCTCCCTAATGCTGAGATTAAAGGTGTATGATCTCAGGTCCTGAGATCATCTTTGTGTGAGCTGTTTCTCTTTAGGAGTGGATCAATCTTGTGTAGATGTGGGTGGTCTTGAACTCACAGAGATCTGTCTAGGATCTGAGTCCTAGGATTAAAGGAAGGGTGTGTGTGTGTGTGTGTGTGTGTGTGTGTGTGTGTGTGTGTGTGTGTGTGTGTGTGTGTGTGTCTCGCTTCTATGGCTTGTGTCTGACTTTGCTTTCTGAATCCTCAGGCAAGCTTTAATAAATCATAAATATCATCACAGTACCTGGCCCCTAAAAACTGGAGTTACTGTGAATAAGAGGGGCAGGGGTGGCAAACCTGAGTTCTCTGAAAGAATGGCCAGTGTTCTTAACTGCAGTCTTTACAGCCCAAGAATGCCGTTTTTTAAAGATTTTTTATTTATTATGTATACACGGCGTTCTGCCTGCATATATGCCTGCAAGCCAAAAGAGGGCACCAGATCTCAGGCTGGAGAGATGGCTCAGCGGTTAAGAGCACTGACTGTTCTTCCAGAGGTCCTTAGTTCAATTCCCAGCAACCACGTGGTGGCTCACAACCACCTAAAATGAGATCTGGTGCCCTCTGCTGGCATGCAGGCAGAAGACTATACAAAATAAATAAATAAAATCTTTAAAAAAAAAAAAAAACTTTAAAAAAAAAAGAGGGCACCAGATCTCATTATAGATGGTTGTGAGCCACCATTTGGTTGCTGAGAATTGAACTCAGGATCTCTGGAAGAGCAGCCAGTACTCTTAACCTTTCAGTCTTAGTGTAAGGTCTTAATGTAGCCCAGGCTGTCCTTGAGCTCTTTGCTTAGTTTTTGTATTGAGAAAGGGTCTCACAATGCAGCCTTGACTAGCCTGGAACTCACTATGTAGACCAGGCTGGTCTTGAGCTCACAGTGATCCCCCTGCATGTCAGTGCTGAGAGTACAGGTATACACTACCAAATTCCTCAAATTTTAAGTGGATTTTACTCAAAACCTTTAGAATTTATAAAGCTGAAATCAATCTAGCAAGGCCCAGATATTTAATACATCATACATGATCATATTCTAGGGCATGTAATAAAAACTGGAGCTTGTGAAAATGTATGAAAACATAGACTATCGTTAAAGTATAAATCACTAGCTCCTGGGACTGAGTGGTAGCTCAGCAGTTAAGAGCATTTGCTTCTCTCCAGAGGACCCAGCATCCACATGGCCTAAAACTCTCTGAGTAACTTGAGTTCTGGGAATCTGACACCATCTTCTGGCCTTGGGCATCACACACACACACACACACACACACACACACACACACACACACACACACACACACACACACACGTAACTCAGACAGACATACATGCAGGTAAAATACCCATACACATAAAATAAAAATAATTTCAAAGGTCAATCATTAGCTGCTGCAGGCTTTGCATCTGAGTTTGGTCTTTGCCTGAAGCACCTTTGTAGTTGCTACATGCACTGTACTTGGCTGCATTGGATTTCATTATCTTCTGCCACATTTAACCCTCTCGAGTAAGTAGTTCTTTCAGATCCATTTGTTTGGCTAGCACTTCAAAATTGCTGAACTTAGAAGCGGAGGCAGAAGATTTCAGGGTCATTCCTGGCTTAGTAATAAGTTGGAATAAACTATGCTATATGAGCCTGTGCCTCCAAAAAGAAAAAGAAAAGAAGACTGAACTTCTAACTTTTTCTTGGCTAATTTAGGAACCATTGCTCCAATCATGATATAATTCTTTCTCCTTAGGTCCATATTCTGAGGTATGAAGGGGGTGCCAGAAATTAAACCCAAGGCATTGTTATGCTCTCCCGAGATACATGCCCAGTACTCTTGACTTCAAAGTTGAAAAGGCGATGATCATAATAGAGAAGTGAGTTAGGGGAGTTTCCCAGGCTTGGTGGCAACAGGGTAGGACTTGTGGTGAAAGTGAGATTAGGGATATGTGACATTAAAACAAGCAAGAAATTAGTTTGGTGTGGTGGCAGAGGCAGGTGGGTTTTTGAGATTGTTGCTGGCTAGGACTACTTGGTGAGGCCCTATTAAAAAAAAAAATCAAATAATGAATCTTGGTATGTACCTGTAATCCCAGCACCAGGGGATCCAAACAAGATCAGAGCCAGCCTAAGCTACATACCAAGTTACAGGCAGCCTGAGCTAGACAGTGAGTTAGTGGGAAAGATATGAAGCTGCTGCTGTGTTATACCAATATTATTGTATTTTGTGAAGCCAGACGTATCCCTGGTCTATATAGCTCAGCACTTGGGAATGGAGGCCGGAGGATCACGAGTTGAAGACTAGTTGATTACATAGTTTAAGACCAGTCTGGCCTACATAGATCCTGTCTCATATAAAAGGAAAAAATTCTGTGCTCTGTTATTTAAAAGAGGAGAACAAACTGCAGTATCTGAAACTGATATTGGTTACTAAAATAATAGTAAAAGGCCAGCCTGAACTACATAGTGACATATAGTAAAGAAATGTTAGAAGGCTATTACATAATCTGCCCAAAAATGTTTGAATTAAAACAGAGGAGAAATATCCTAGAACTATATAGAAAGTAGAACTTGACAGGCGTGACACTTGAATGTTGTGGGTATAATTAGAGGAATAATTCAGAAGATAAGTTCTTTGCATCTTTAGTGGCCAGAAATTTGGGAAGAATGGGTAATAAGAGAAAATTGAACTAGATGGGGTTGGTGTCTGTCGTGCGCCTGAGAAGAATTGTGTAGTGTCATATATATATACATACATACATACATACATACATACATATATATATATAAAATCAATCAATCACATCACTCAGAAGCAAACTGTGTGTTCATATTTTTAGCAGTCATGTATCAGATGGTGGACTTGACAACTGTTTTAAACAGATACAAACTATTATTAGCATCTTGTATTAATGAGGAAAGCAGTGTTTGGAAGGGTCATACAGCTGGACAAGAGGGGCTACCTGGTGTTGGGTTTGAATTAAGGTATCTTTTTTGGGGGGTTACTTGGTTTTTTTAATAGTTTAATTTTTTTTTTAATGTGTGTGTGTGAGTGTTTTGCCTACATGTATGTCTGTGCACTGCATGTATGCCTAGTGCTCACAGAGGTCAGAATGGGACATCAGATCACCAGGAATTGGAGTATAATTATGAGCTGCTAAGAATTGAAACCCAATGCTCTGTAAGATTATTGTTCTTAATCACTGAGCCATATCTTCAGCCCTAATATTTCTTTTTTTAAGAGAGTGTGTTCATGTGCTTGGGCATGTGTGTATGTTCATGGCCAAGGAGTTTAGAAAATGGTGTCAGAACCCAGGCATCTGGAGTTAAGTAGGTTCTTGGAACCAAACTTGAGTGTTTTACAAGAGCATCAAATGCTTTTAAACCCTAAGCTGTCTATGCAGCCCCAGGTAATGAGTTTTAAAGACGATTTCTTTGGGAGAAGGAAAATAAATCATCTTTGATGAAGGCATAAACAACCACATATAGTGCTGAGCACAAACATTAGTAATTACGGGAATAAACCCAAATTAACACTAAATTTGTATTAGTGTTTTCTTTTGTGAGACAAGATTTCTCTGTGTAGTCCTGGCTGTCCTTGAACTCAGAAATTCACCTGCCTCAACTTCCTGAGCACTGGGATTAAAGGCATGTATCACCACTGCCTGCCTTTAGTGGATTGTTTTGAGGGGGGTGGAGGGGTTCTAGAGAAGGTTTCTCTGTGTAGCCCTGGCTGTCCTGGAACTCACTATGTAGACCAGGCTGGCCTCTAACCTAGAGATCCGCCTACTTCTCCTTCTGCCTCCCAAATGCTGGGATTAAAGATATTCATAACCATGACCCCATTTCAGTAGTGGAATTTGTTTTAAAAGTCAGGTGAATTAATTACTGTATACCATTTTGTAGGTCAAGAAGATTATATTTTTGAATTAAAAACATCCTGAGAGAGCCGAGCGTTGGTGGCGCACGCCTTTAATCCCAGCACTTGGGAGGCAGAGGCAGGCAGATCTCTGTGAGTTCGAGGCCAGCCTGATCTCCAGAGCGAGTGCCAGGATAGGCTCCAAAGCTACACAGAGAAACCCTGTCTTGAAAAACAAACAACAAACAAACAAAAAAACCCATCCTGAGAGGCCTGATGTGGTGGCTCATGCATTTAATCGCAGCTCTCTGAAGTCAGAGGCAGGAGGATCTCTGTGAGTTCCAGGAAAACAGCATACACAGCAAGTTCCAGGACAGCTAGGGCTACAGAATGAGACTCTGTCTCAAAAAAGAAAGGAAAAAATATGAAAGACTGTGGAACATAGCGAGATAGATTCTGTGATATGTATAAGCTTTAAGAGTGCAGTTAACCAGGTTAAAAGGGTGGCTCAGTGATTAAAAGCATTAGCTGCTCTTCCAGAGGACCTTGGTTCAATTCCTATACCCACATAGGGGTTCACAATTGTCTAACCCCAGTTCTATCACCATCTTTTGGCCACTGAGGGCACCAGGCATGCATATGGCACCAAAGCATACATGAGGGCAAAACATCCATGCACATTAAAAACAACAACAAAGCCCCCAGGAATGCAACAAGGCCACACCCACTCCAACAAGGCCACACCTCCTAATCATACCATAGAGCCACTCACTATGAGATTATGGAGACCAGTTACACAGCAACCATATTATGTTTCTCTTCAGAAAATTAAAATTCAAAGCCGACACACTAGTTTTTTGTTTTCCTTTAGCATTTAAACCTTTTTTTTTTTTTTTTTTTTTTTTTGGTTTTCGAGACAGGGTTTCTCTGTGGCTTTGGAGGCTGTCCTGGAACTAACTCTTATAGACCAGGCTCACAGAGCTCCACCTGCCTCTGCCTCCCAAGTGCTGGGAGGCCATTTAAACCATCTTTAAAATTTTTTTGAAGGTCTTTCCATTTGATAATGGATATGTTCATTTTTTAAGATTTAGTAAGTCAGCTCTATTAACAAGTATTTAGATTCTACTTCTCTTTTGACTGTTAGAGCTAATTTATGAGCTACATTTCTGAAAAACAGTAAATGTTCTTGAGTGGACCTTGGTGGACTGATGTCTGTTTTTCTTTTTCATGTGTGTGGTTTATACATGTGTATACTCATGTATATGTGTGGGGAAGTCATTTGCTGTTCCACTCTATCATTTTTATTATTCCCTTGAGATAATTTCTCATTGAAACTAAAGCTTGTCTTTCCCCTAAGTTTTTTTCCTGCAGTTTCCTGGGATCCACCTGTCTCTATCACTGGGGTGGATTACAGGCATGCCTAGCCATCCCCAGCTTTGAATTCACATCCCACTATGAATTCAAACTCAGAACCTTATGCTTGAGCAGTAAGCACTGTTATCATTAGTCATCTCCCTAGTCCCTGGACTGGTGGTGTTTTTTTGTTTTAATTTCAGTCATTCGTTCTTTCAGTGTGTGTGTGTGTGTGTGTGTGTGTGTGTGTGTGTGTGTGTGTGTTTGAGAGAGAGAGAGAGAGAGAGGTGGAAGTCTGAGCAATGAACCATCTCCATGGCCCCTGGACTGATGGTGTCTTATATAATTTAGACTACTTGGAATTTTAGGTTGGATATGGTTCTCCTTTTCAGTGTATATTAAAATCAACTTACTAAGGACTTAGGTTCTGTAAGTATGACCTAAGATGAAATTGGACTTGAAAGTATCTGAAATTGTTTGCTAATTACAATATCCACAATATTTATTCATTGTCAAGACAGGGTCTCTTTTTGTAGCTTTGGCTGTCCTAGAACTCACTATGAAGATCATGCTGGCCTTGAACTCACAGAGGTCCATTTGAGTCTCTGCCTCCCAAGTGCTAAGACTAAACGCATATGTCAATACACCCAGCTTTTTTTTCCCATAAAAACCTTGCTAAGAAATATGAGTCTATAAAATATAATTGATAACATTGCATTCATTCAACAAGTAAACAGTTAAATTTTCTAAGTATTTGTTGGAACACCAACAAATTTAGGAAAAATTGTACTTTCTACTTGTTCTGTCTCTTTGTCTTTATAAAGATACTTGTTTTTCCATTTCTTTTTTAGCATTTCTCTATGGTCCCAGATTTTTTTCTGTTTAATTGCCTTTGTCCTTGACCATTTAAAATTTACTATTATTATTATTATTATTATTATTATTATTATTATTATTATATGTGTATGAGTGTTTTGCCTGCATATAGGTCTGTGTACCATGTTTGTGTTTACAGAAGCCAGAATAGGGCATCAGATCCCCTAGGGCTGTGTGAGTCCTGGGAACCCAATTCTGGTCCTCTGTAAAAACAGCTAGTGCTCTTAACCAAGGAACCATCCAGCCCTCGATTAACCTTTTATTTTTAATATTTATTTATTTACTGTGTTTGTGTAAGTGCCTGAATATATGTATGTACCCCGTGCCTGCAGTACTCAAAGTATGGTTATAAGAGAACCCTTAGTCACAAACAGTTGTGAACCTTGGTCTTCTAGAAAAGGAGCAATTGTCCTTAGCTGCTGAGCCATCTTTTGGTTTTGCCCCTGAACATCTTTGACAAGTAGACATAAAATATTAATATTATCGTTAAATTTACCTAGTTTTTCTGCTACCAGGTTAACAGTTTTATTTTTATATTACTACATTTAGATCAGCAATCCAGCAGCTGGAAATGTAGTTCATTTGATAGTGCTTGCTTAGGGTGCTTCACAAAGCCCTGGATTTGATTCCCACAACCTCATAAAACTGGGCAGGTTGGTACACACCTGTAATCACACTTAGGGAGGTGAGAGGCATGAGGTTCAGCTCAAGGTCATCCTTAAAATGCATAACAAATTGAGGCCAGCTTGGATGGTATGAGAGAGACTCTATCTTAAACAAAATGAATAGCCCGCATTTTCCTGTTAGCCTCTTTCTTCTCCATAGTGATTTAAAAAACTAAAAAATAAAAACTTGAGCGCTTAGCTTGAGCATGTTGAGGGGTTAATTTTGCAACAATGACTCTGTCTGGATTCATTTCTTTTATAGCCTCCTTATGTTAGACAGGGTCTAGGCCCTGTCTGTCTAACCTATGCTGTCATATCAGAAGCCTTAGAGGGTGACTAACCAAGATAAATTAAGGCTACTCATTGTTTTCCTTTTCTTTTCCTCTGAATTTTTCTTCTCATTTTTCCTTCATTTGGGAACTGGGAACTGGGAACTGGGGGCTGGAGAGATGGCTCAGAGGTTAAGAGCACTGACTGCTCTTTCAGAGGTCCTGAGTTCAATTCCCAGCAACCACATGGTGGCTCACAACCATTTGTTATGAGATCTGGTGCCCTCTTCTGGTGTGCACATATACGTGGAAGCAGAATGTTGTATATATAATAAATAAATAAAATCTTAAAAAGAAATAGGAACTTAAGTATGGTGGCACACTCTGGAGGCTGAACTAGGACAATCCCAAATTTATGGGATAGACTGGGAAATTTAGAGACTATATCTCAAGACTTTTAAAAAAATTTTGAAAGGGTTAGTTTAGGGTGTTATTGGTAGATTACTTGCCTCATAGGAGCAAGACCCCACCCCCCACCCCCGTACATGGATGCAGGGGGAGGCCTGCAATTCTTGCATTTGCAACGGTTCAAGGACAGCCTGAGCTAATTTAGTAAGACCCTTGGCTCAAAAAGTAAAACAAACAAAAAAATAGATATGGAAAACTGATTAGAATCCAGCAGTAAGTAAAACTCGCAAAATCCTTGCTCTCTTAGGGATTAGGCTAGGAAACAATCCTCCCAATCAAACCCCAGGGAATCTGAGTAATCTTGATTTCCCTTTTCTTTTTCTTTTTGAGACAGGTCTAAGTCCTGGCTGCCTTGGAGCGTCCTATTTAGGTCAGGTTGGCCTTGAACTCCCAGTGATACCCACCTCTGCCTCAGTGTTGGGATTAAAGGCATGCACCACCACTGCCCCGTTCATCACTCTTAGTTTAGCTATTTTACCATGGAACTATACCTCTAATCCAGTTTTAGAGGCTTAAAGTTCTTGAGAAAAGGCAAGACAGGTAAAAAATAAATCAAATATGTCATATTGGTAAGTTAATTTTGAAGTTTGAAATTAAGATCATACCTGTAATCCAAGAGTTTAAATTTCAAATTTCAAAAACACTTTAAGACTATTACAGAGAACTCCTGTGTTCTCCAGTTATTAGTATTTTAGGAGTTTTGTTGTTTCGAGACAGGGTCTTATATGTCCCAGGATAACCTCAAACTTGCTATTTAACACTAGGATGACCCTGAAACCTTAGTCTTCCTGCCTTTGTTTCCTCACTCGCTAGGCCTGGGAGTGCAGGCATATGCCACCACCCCTGGATCAGTGTTTTATTTTTTGATTTGGTGGTTGGGGTTGTTGCTGCCGCTTGTCTGTCTTTGTTTTGAACTTTTTAGTTGTTCAGCGTCTCAGGCTTCCACTGAGAGTGTCAGAATTCCTCTGGGTAATGAGATCGGGATGCTTCTTGTGTTTTAAGAGAAGATAATTCTCATTTAATGGTTTCTACTTTGTTTATAAAAATATTGTGTATGCTTATCTCCTAAGACTGAGAGAGCTGTAGTACTGTAGAGGGTACGATGCATGGTATATTGTGGAATACCGTCTTAGAGCAAATGTTGAAGATCATGAGGAGGCATTGTTAACCCTAGGGTCCAGTTGAGGAAGGGAATTGAGCTCAGAGGACTTTACTCCCCTTCTTGGTATACTTTCCCTAAAGTAGACTCTAACAGCAGAATTAAGGTGCAGCAAAAGCTTGGTAGCACACACCCGCAATGTCAGTTTTGGGAGGTGGAGTCCAGAGGATCAGGGATTTGTGACTGGCTTGAGCTATACAAGACTCTACCTCAAAAACAGAAAAGAACTCTGGAGGTAGAGGCAGGCAGATTTCCAGAGTTTGAAGCCAGCCTGGTCCACCCTCCAAATCCCAGGCTCATAGATCGAGTGAGACCTTGTGTCTCAGTCACTGTTTGATTGCTGTGAAAAAAACTACGATAAAGGCAATTCTTATAAAAAAAAAAAAAAGCATTTGAAGGCTTGTTTAGTGTCAGATGCATGGTCCATTATCATTATGGCAGGGAGGAGCGTGGTGGCTGGCCGGAAGGAGTGGTCATGAATTAGCTGAGAAGTACATCCTGTTCCACAGGGGAGACAGAGAGACTGACTCTGACTGGGCCTGGAGTTGGCTTTTGAAACCTCAGAGCCTGCCCCCATTTGACACACTTCCTCCAACAAGGCCACACCTCCAAAATCCTCTAATCCTACAAAGATTTCTATTCCCTGGTGACTAAGCATTCAAATATATGAGCCTATGGGGGCCATTCTCATTCAAACCACCACACCTTGGAGAGGGAGGGAGGGAGAGAGGGAGGGAAGGAAGAGAAAAGAAGGGGCTGGAGAGATGATGCACATGTATACATACAGGCCAAACACAAATAAAATGAATAAATCTAATCTTAAAAAAAAACAGCAAAGAAAGGTACAGTAAAAGCATTCTTGTAGAATAATCCAAATTTAGGATTTTGTTGAATGCATGTTGTAGAAAACTAAATTAGGTAGAGAAGGAAAAGAAAATGAGGGATTTGATAATTTAAATTTAATTTTAAATATTTATTTAAATTTATTTAGTTATTATTATTTATTTAAATTTAAATAATGTATCAGATACTCTGGAATTAACAGAAGTAAGTGAATTCTGAAAGAGTTTGAGGAGTTAGAAAATGAACTGATGTCTGAAATTGTAGACCAGTATAGTGGAAATAGAGAATATAAAAAGAGAAAGGGGTATGGGGAGATCTCAGAAGTTACTGAATTTGGGATTGAGAAACCTTCGGAATCATAGAAACATGGGTCATCTATGCAAATATTGGAATTGCCTAGCACATGACAGTGAACCTTAGGTAGGTTGAGCCTTTGAAAAGCTTAACTCATGCATCTATGGAGTCAGATTACCCCCAGAACACTCAGATAATTAAAATATCTTCAGCCAGTAAATAGAACTTGTACTTTTGTAACAGTCTGAGTTTATTCATCTCCCTCCCCCCCCCTCCGCCCCAAATATTTAGAGAAACAATTTTATTTTGTCTTGGCCTCTCTAAAGCCACTAAAGGATTTAGTGCCAAACATCTGCAGAGTGAGATAATGTACTTGAAGAGTTCCTTGAACAGAAATTTAACCTCAAATGGTTTAGGGTTTTAGTACATTTGATAAATTAATCCATTACTTAATTGTTTATTCACCATTCCATCCATATAATTAGTTAGTTCATATAAAAACAGTTAATTGGAGCTGGTGAGATGCTCACAGGTTGGGAGCACTGGCTGTTCTGATGCCCTCTACTGGTCTCCATGGGTACTGTATGCATGTGATACACAAGCAGGCAAAACACCCATAAGCTTAAAATAATAAAAAGTAATTTTAAAAACGTTAGCTGTTTGAAAACAATATATTTGGAATAGGTTGTACTAAGTATAAAGTAATTTTTTTGTCTTTCATCTCTAGCTACATATCCCCACCGTTTGAATCTCTTTTACCTTGCCAATGACGTCATACAGAATTGTAAAAGGAAAAATGCAATCATATTCCGTGAATCGTTTGCTGATGTCCTTCCCGAAGCGGCTGCTCTGGTGAAGTAAGTAAATCCTTACTGTGCTTTGGGATTTAAGAAAATTCAAATTTTTCTTTCCCCCGCCCCCATTAGCAAGGACTTGAATAATTGTGCATATTTCAATATCCAAATAAACTATTTTGTTCATGGTCAGGAGTAGTGGCATGTTCTTTAATTCCAGCACCTGGGGAACAGAGTCAGGCAGATCTCTTGAATTTGAGGCCATCAGGGCTACACAATGAGTCCTTGTCTCAAAAAAGCAAAGCAAGGTGTGGGGATTTCTATTTTTCATTTCTTTCTCTGTGCTCATTTGTAGTTTAATTTTTAGTGTTCTTCAGTTTACACATTTTTTTTTTTTTCCCCGAGAGAGGGTTTCTCTGTGTAGTTTTGAAGCCTATTCTGGAGACCAAGCTGGCCTCAAACTCACTGGCCCCTAACGCCCGGCCAGTTTACACATTTTTTAAGCAATGGAAGAATCTCAGCATAAAAATATGAGAAGAAATAAAATATGTCTGTCTGTTCCAGTTAATAAACCTTTAGAAAACATCAGAGTTAGAGTTTTATAAAAGTTGAATATAATCAGCACTTGGGATGTAGAAGCAGGGGGAAATCTCTTGTGATTTTGAGGCCAGCCTTGTCCACAGAGAGAGTTCCAGGATAGCCAGGGCTACACAGAGATAGCCTGTCTTGAAAAGCAAACAAAAAAACTGCAGTTTTTTAATCTTACACTTTAGTGTCCATATAGTTTGATAGATTTGCTTAAAAAGTTATGGTTCTTGCAGGGCCGTGGTGGCGCATGTCTTTAATCCCAGCACTTGGGAGGCAGAGACAGGTGGATCTCTGTGAGTTCGAGGCCAGCCTAGTCTACAGAGTGAGTTCCAGACAGCCTCCAAAGCTACAAAAAAAAAACCCTGTCTCAAAAAACAAAACAAGCATCACTGCCTGGCCTAGTCCGAATGCAGGCAAAAGACTGTATACATAATAAATAAATAAAATCTTTCAAAAATCAAAACAAAACAAAAAAGTTATGGTTCTACTTTGTCTTTTGATGAATATATTAGAATGTTAGAATATTCTCTCATTCTTTTGTCCTTATTTTAAGTTTTGAGATCATACCAATTTGACCCCTCCTTTTCTCTTTCCTTCTTCCTACTCTACCCTATCTTTTTCTCTCTCTTTTTTTCTTTTGGATTTTTATTTTGTGGTTGTGTGTTTTGTTTTTCTGAGACAGTCTCTCCACATGGCTCTGGCTGTCCTGGAACTCACTCTATAGAACAAGCTGGCTTTGAACCTCTGTGGTGCTAGGATTAAAGGTGTGTACCACCATGCTTAGCCCATGTTTTGTTTTTAAAGGCATAGTCTTGCTATGTACCCCAGACTAGCCTTTAAGTGGAAATGAGCATCCTGGTTGCTGATGTTGTAGGCATATACCACCAGGTGTAGCTCATTGATTCTTCTTTTTTAGGGGTGGAATCCTCTTCTTAGAACATGTGCTGTAGTATGGAGTTGATTGATGCTTTTTTTGTTTTTGTTTTTTTTCCCAATAAACCTTAAAAAGAAGAAAACCCAGTATTTCCTAATGCAGTTATTTTGGTTTTTGTATTCTGTTTTGTTTTGTGCTGAGTATGGAAGTCAGAGTCTTCCATATGAGCACTTGCTAGGCCAGTGCTTTGTCACTATGCTACCTGCCATTCTTTGTTTTGGTTTGTTAAAGTTTTATTCATGCATATGAATGTTACGTGCTCCTGTACATGCACACATACACATACACATACACACTCACCCCACATGCATTCCTGGTGGTAGTGGAGGCTAGAGAGGTCATCAGATCCTCTAGGGCTGAAAGTGCAGGCAATTGTAAGCTCCGTATGGGTGAAAGGAACTGAACTAGGCCCTCTGCAAAAGCAATAAGTGCTTTTAACTGCTCAACTCTCTGTGGCACCATTTGTTTTGTTTTTGTTTTATTATTACATTTACTTGTGTATGTGTGTACATATCCCATAGCATACATGTAGAGGTCAGATAAGATGACAGTTTTCAGGAGTTAATTCTCATTTCACCATGTGGGTTCCATGGGTAGAGCTCAGTTCATCAGGCTTGGTGGGTTCTTGCAGTGGTCAGCATGATCTCACACTCAAGGTCCTTATGTCCCAGCCTCCCCTATGCTGGCATTACCAGGACCACCCCACCATAACTCCATTGAGTTTTGCTGTTTTCTTTTGTTTTTTGAGATAGGGTATCTCTGTGTGTAGCTCTGGCTGTCCTGGAACTTGCTCTGGGGACCAGGCTGGCCTCAAACTCACAGAGATCCACCTGCCTCTGCCTCTGCCTCTGCCTCTGCCTCTGCCTCTGCCTCTCTGCCTCTGCCTCTGCCTCTGCCTCTGCCTCTGCCTCTGCCTCCCAAGTGCTGGGACTAAAGGTTCACGCCACCACTGCCTGGCCATTTTTGCTTTTTTTTTTATCAAGCTCTTCCTTAAAACAGAATTGTTTTTTAATTTTTCTTTCCTCTTGGGGGGTTGTTCTGGTTTTTATTCATTTGTTTGTTTTGAGACAGGGTTTCTATGTATAACCCTGGATGATCTAGAACTCACTATGTAGAACAGGCTGGCCTCAAACTCACAGAGAACCACCTGCCTCTGCCTCCCAAGTGATGGGATTAAAAGTGTGTGTTGACAATATCCAACTCAAATTTCTTTTTATGCCAAACATGGTGATATGTACGTTTTTTACATTGTTGTTGTTTTTGTCTGTTTTTTTTGAGACACGGTTTCTCTGTATAACTTTGGAGCCTCTTCTGGCACTCACTCTGTAAACCAGACTGGACTTAAACTCATAGAGATTGACCTGCCTCTTCATCCTGAGTGCTGGCATTAAATGCTTGACGGTGGTAGTATGTACTTTAATCCCTGCATTTGGGAGGCAGAGGTGGCTCTCTTCAATTCAAGGCCAGCCTGGTCTACATATCGAGTTACAGGCCAGCCAAGGATACAGAGTTGAGACCCTGTCTCAAAAAACAAAAATAAATACCCCCTTTTTCCCCTCTCCATGTAAGTGTCTATGTGAGTATATGCTACATGTGTGGGGTGTCCTAAAGGCCAGAAGATGGTGTGGATCCCTGGAGCTGTAGTTACTGGCAATTTTAAGCTGCCCCAGGGGTCTCTGCAAAAGCAGTGCATAGTCTTAATAGCTGTGCCATCTTTCTTTCTTTCTTTTTTTTTTTAAAGATTTTATTTATTATGCATACAACATTCTGCTTCCATGTATATCTGCACACCAGAAGAGGTCACCAGATCTCATAAGGGATGGTTTTGAGCCACCATGTGGTTGCTGGGAATTGAACTCAGGCCCTCTGGAAGAGCAGTCGGTGCTCTTAACCTCTGAGCCATCTCTCCAGCCCTGCTGTGCCATCTTTCTAGTCCATATTTTTAGTTCTTTAGATTCATCTTTCCCTTTGTAATGCCAGGTGTTGATTAGCTCTTTGTATTTCACAAGCATCTTAAGGTTTATTACCTGTAACCTCATTTTAGTCATTGATAAAATGTTGGATAAGGAAATTTTCCTTAACAATAAACAGTGTAGGAATAAATATTTAAAGGCATACACACGGGTAGAGAATTAGCTCAGTTAAGAGTACTTGCTAGTCTTCCAGAGGACCCAGGTTTGGTTCCCAGCACCCACATGGTGACTCACAAGCATCCCTAGCTTCAGTTCCAAGATATCCAGCACCTACTTCTGTCCTCCTGGGGTGCCAGGCATGCACATGGCACATGTGTGTACATGCAGATAAAACACATAAAAGAAATAAGCAGATTGTTTCTGAAAATTAAAAAATATATAACACAAGAAATCTGCATAATAGGAAGTTGTTGGTAACTTTATTCACAGATTACTAGTTTGAGGGTGTGTCCTCATTTCTATATTTACTTTTCTTCCAGGGATCCATCTGTCTCTAAGTCAATAGAGCGAATCTTTAAAATCTGGGAAGATAGAAATGTGTACCCAGAAGACATGATTGTGGCATTGAGAGAAGCTTTAAGTAAGTTCCTCTTCTTTCCTAAAAGAATTTAAGTCAGTCTTTACAATTCTGTCTCCATCCATAGATCTAGTCCTGTTATATAATACTAAACGGTTGAGAGAATCTGGCCTTATTTGTTTAAAATTAAATATATAAAAATGTGAATATCTAGACTGAAAATAGAATTGGCTGGGATAGGTAGTTGGATCTTTGTCTGTGCTGATTAAAAACATCAAGCATGTTAAGTGATGATAGTCATCTGGTTATTTTCCTGTATTTGCTTTCATTAAGTATTTAAAACTATTCATTGGTTGTGTTTAATAAATACTGCTTTGCCTTCTTACTGTTGGGAAAAGTTGGGGCATGGTTTCACATCTTTAAGTTGTTTGGTGCTGAGAATGCTTGGATAATCTCTAAGCTGTATTTGACTTAGATTTGTAGTATCTATTCTTGCACGTGTGTGTGTGTGTGTGTGTGTGTGTGTGTGTGTGTGTGTGTGTGTGTTCTCTCGTGTGTGTATATGTTTTAAGTACATTAGTTCTTACATGTAACATTTATGTGATTAAATCACAAAATAGAAGTTGATGATAATGATTGCCATGATCATCATTTCACTAGAATTTTACTTTTAAAAGAACACCGTCTAAGAAGCTATTGAATCCTTCATATAAGTTTGTGTTTTGTTCAAAATGTTCAAAAGTAATTGTTATTTTAAGCCTCTGCCAATTCTTTTTCATAACTGGAGGTTCCATTAATTGTTAAATTACATTATTTAATAGCTTCTTAGATTTGGTGGGTGTTTTCTGTTTTTGTTTTTATAAAAATAAAAGAAAATGAAAGAAACTACACAGTCTTGGATTGCCTTTTTTCATGCCACAATTTTCGCACTGAAGTGGACAGACAGAACAGCTTCCCATAATGCCAGACTGCAAAAACTGCAATGTTTTCCAGGTACCACTTTCAAAACTCAGAAGCAGCTGAAAGAGAATCTGAACAAACAACCGAATAAGCAGTGGAAGAAATCACAAAGTAAGGAACAAAATCTCAACTAATATAAAATTACCTCCTCCTCTTGGAGCTGAAGAAAATGTAGACCATTTGACACCGTACCTGGCGTAAACCATGGCAAGCCTGTATTCCCAGGCCTGGGCGATTCCCAGTGACTTAGACTAATCAAGCCAGCATGAAGTTACTTCTTTTAAAAACTACTTTTAAACAGAGGAAATGCAGAAAAAGGGTTTAATTGAGCGAAGATCCAAGAGTAGTTGGGGGATTGAAAGAAGAAAAAAAAAAAAAGCTTGCTAGTACCCAGGCTAATTTCCACATTCAGAGATGTGCGAAGTTAGAGGCGGCTGGTGTTACACCACAGAGCTGAAGAGGAGACTAGGCATTGAGAAGCATTTCTCTGAGAGCCATGAAAGCCTTCAGATTTGGGGATACACTACCAGATTAGACATGGGCCTCCAATTTTGGCCAGAAACTCATTCTCTATCTGGAGCTCCTGGTGTGTTTTGTCGTATTTACCCAGCATGATACCAAGGGAGTGGAATGCTGCATGTTTAGACTGTTGTGGGCAAACTGAGGAATGTCGAGAGACTGGAAGGTTTGGAGGGAACAAGGTCAAGGACAGTGGAGAATTGGGAGGTGAAACAAGAGAGTTGGGATGTTTTGCTCCATCAAGCATCTGATACTCATCATGGTTAAGGGAATCCTCTGGCATCCTTTTGGTCATTCATTGCATGCTTAGGAACAACGGAGCCATCAGTTTGGCCAAAGTTCAATTGCAGTGATAATTCATTTAGCCTTTTGTTGCCATGAACTGAGTCAGCTAATAAATAAATAAATAAAATCCAAACTTAACCAGATTGGAGTTGATAATAATTTTCTTCGGCCAGTGCTCAGGATTAATTGGATATTTTGTTCCTGGACACTCTTACATTGAAATACTGAGATTTTCTTATATTTGATGAGACTAGGAGAAGGAGGTGCTTCATGTACCTACCTCGGTGTCTCCAAATCATGAATTCTGGGACTTAACAAGTCTGTTGGAGGTAAGTTGTTAGACTTGTCTAAATAGTTTATTTTTCTGTTGGCCATATTTAGGAGTACTTAAATTTCATAGTCAATTATTTTACTGTGGATTATATTATGATTTATGTGTGCATGGCTGCTGTATGTTTGCAGAGTACACCCTTAAATCTACATCTCAGAATCCTGGATTTGGTCAAGTCTTTGTGCTGTATTATTAATGATTTTCTTTTTCATTCAACAGCATCTACGAATCCAAAAGCTGCTCTCAAATCCAAGATAGTTGCTGAGTTTCGGGTAAGTTCCAGAATTTGTTAAGTATACCAAAGACCATTTATTTACCTTGCAAACCACAATTCCCAGTCATATTTATTTTTGCTCATGTGTACATGGGGAATCCAGAATAGGATTAGGAATAGGATTACATTTGAATTCTGTGTGTTTCCCTAGTGGAGAAATAACATTCTATAACATCTGTTGCCAGCTGAGTTCTCTGCTTAGTTCATGTTACTAGGGAGCCTTCTTTTTTAAATTTAGTGCTACTAAATTAAAATTTTCTTAGAACAGCACAAGACTATAGACCTAATTAAATTTAAAGATGTTGTAAGCGGCTTTTCTTTTCAGTGTTAACCCCATATCTGTAAATTAAATTGAATAATAGGGACTGGGGAGACAGCCACCAGGAGTATGATTCCTGAAATCCACATGATGAATTGAGAGTGCTGACTTCTGCAGGAGTTAGCCTCTGACCTTTACACGTGCTCATGCTATGTACCTACACACATGTACAGATGATAAAAATAAATCAGAAGTTAAGAACATTGGTAATTTGAATAAAAGGGTTTTTGTTTTGTTTTTATAACTTGCTGGTTGTGATTGTGAAGGCTAATCCTAGCACTCAGGAGGCAAGGACAAATTTGAGGCCAGCCTTTGGAGCAAGGGCTTTGGAGCAAGGGCTACATAGTAAGATTCTGTCTTAAAAAACCTAACAGTAAACCGGGCGTTGGTGGCGCACGCCTTTAATCCCAGCACTCGGGAGGCAGAGGCAGGCGGATCTATGTGAGTTCGAGACCAGCCTGGTCTACAAGAGCTAGTTCCAGGATAGCCTCCAAAGCCACACAGAAACCCTGTCTCGGAAAAAAAAAAAAAAAAAAAAAAAAAAAAAAAACCTAACAGTAAGTTTTAAAATAAGTGTGTAACTCAGAATATAATTTTGGCATGAATTGAACATTGCTTTTTGTTGGTCTGAGTAAATGTAAAAGAAAATTGTTTTTTTCCTCTTAGGGCTTTGCTAGTTATTAGTCTTACATATCTAGGGGAGAGAATATTTGATCTTATGAATGAAAATTGATTGTGCTCTGTGTTCAGTCTCAGGCCCTCATTGAAGAATTATTGATGTACAAACGCTCAGAAGATCAGATAGAATTGAAGGAGAAACAGTTGTCAACTATGAGAGTGGATGTTTGCAGCACAGAAACTCTGAAGTGTTTAAAAGGTAACAAACACATCCTTTTAAATAAAGTAGCTCAAAGTAGCCAGGTGGTGCACACCTTTGATCCCAGCACTCAGGAGGCAGAGGTAGTTGAATCTTTGTGGTTCAAGGCCAGCCTGGTCTACACAGTGTGAGTTCCAGGACTACCCAGAGAAACCCTGTCTTGTAACCCCTCACCCCCACCCCATTAGCTTAGTTTTCTTTCTAGATCTTTGATTTTTAGATACTCAGACTGGTGTGTGCCATGAAAAGAACTTCAGCCATGGTTCTGGGTGGGATCACCAGCTGAGTATTTAAAGAGAAGTTGGGAGGGTTTCCCCAACCCCTTCAGGTAAAGCATTTTCAGAAGCAGTTATGTTCCATTGAGGTAGCAGTTTGATTTGTATAAACTTCAAAAACAAATAAATTCCCCTGAGGGGGATAGGTTTTGTGGATTTTTAGGGGGGGACAGGGGGATTAAGATTTATTTATTTTACTTTATTAGTATTTTGCCGGAATGTCTATATGTGCATGGCATCTGTGCCTGGGGCCTATAGAGGCTAAAAGAGGGCATTGGATCCCCTGGACTGGAGTTAAGGATTGTTGTAAGCCCCATGGAATGCTAGAAACAGAACCCAGGCCCTTTGCAAGAGCAGCAAGTGCTCTTAGCCCATCTTTCTAGCCCATTTTTTCATTTTGGAGTCAGGGAGTTGTTATAGGGTTTTACTCTGTATACCAGGCTTGAACTAAAAATTCTATCTTCCTCTGCCTCCTGTGCACCACACCTGGCTTTGTATATAAATTCTTACTCTTTTCACTTTCTTGCTATGTATAAACAAATTTGCTACCCCTTTGTGGTTAATTGGTTTGAGTATATTCTTTAGTAAGGTTAATCTATTCTCTTGTAAAATCTAGTCAATTCCTCTCCTTTTTTATAGTATGAATTGTATATAATTATACTCATAATTTATTAGAAGATAAGCCTGCTTCAATTAGAGATTATATTTTACTTGACTATTTCTATACTCTAATGCTTGAACAAATATACACATTTATGGGCATTTGATGTATATCTTTAAAATAGTGAATAAATGACAATTAGCTGTTCTTTTTTGTGTCTGTTTTGCTTCTGTATTATGCTTTATTTAATTATTCATAGAATAACAATATTTTACTAGAACATAAGATTTTTTGGTTGTTTGCTTTTTGATTTTTTTTCGAGGCAGTGTTTCTCTGTGTAATTCTGGCTGTCCTGGAACTCACTCTGTAGACCAGGCTGGTCTCGAACTCAGAGACTTGCCTGTCTCTGTTTCTGCATCTGGTGTGCTGGGATTAAAGTCATAGAACATAAGATCTAGAGAAGTTTCCAGATAAGCCATACAAAATAGTCATAAGTCGCTCCCCCCAAGAGGTAAATCTACATTTGATAGTAAAGCCATAACGCTATTAGTGAGAGGCAGTGGTGTTTAATATTCCCATTTTGGTTCTAACAATCAAGCTTGTCACCTACATTGTTTACATTAAGTTAGACTAGGCTAGAGAACATAGTCTAAACAACTGGGTGGCTGTGTTTATCCACTGCAGCTAGGGCCTATAAAGAAGGGGAAAGGAAGTTGACCATAAATTAGAACAAGACTACTTTCCCCCTAAAACAAAACCAGCCATACTCTTGTAGCTAACCCTAACATCTGCCTTCTACAGTGCTTTGTGCTTAAACCATGATAGGGAAAAGAATGAAAGCAGGACACACTGTTTTTTACCCAGCTTACAGCAACCTAGATGGTGCTTCTAGCCTCTGCTCATGTTTTACAACAGTGACATAAATTTGCTAATGTGCATGTAGTCACCAAAGATGAGGATGCCTGGGCTTTTCTTCTGTAATGTTTCTAAGGGTGTATCCATTGAGTAAGAACAAAAAGTCTTGGCAGAATAGAGTAAGTGATAATGAATGCACTTACTGATTGGAGTGACTTGAATATTATCCATGGAATTCAGCCTTGTCCACTGTACCATACTTCAACTTGAACATACGCCATCTAATTTAATCCCAGTTATAATCTGGACGTGTCCTATAAAAAAGCTGAGACCCCCATGAAGAGATTAGTAGCTTAAGTTGTGTAGCTGATGAAAGGCAAAGACAGAGTGAATGCCCATAACTTGACTTCTCTGAACCTTAGTTTCTCATGAAGAGACATATGTTAGAACCTTCTGCACTACAGAAAGTAGATACAAGTAAAAAGAATGGAGTTTAGCCGGGCGGTGGTGGCCCATGCCTTCAATCCCAGCACTCAGGAGGCAGAGGCAAGTGGATCTCTGTGAGTTTGAGACCAGCCTGCTCTACAAGAGCTACTTTACGGTACAGCCTCTAAAGCTACAGAGAAACCCTGTTTCGCCGCCCTCCCCCCCCCAAAAAAAAAGAAGATTGGAGCATATTTCTGATATTCCTAAGGAGGCGTATAGCTAAAAGAAGTAACCAATGGGGCTAGAGAGGTGGTTCATGGTTAAGAGCACTTGTCTTTCCAGAGGACCTAGATTTAGTTCCCAGCAGTTATGCTGGGTGACTCATCACCATTGAACTGTAATTCCAGTTCCAGAGCATCCAAGGGCATACATGTAGTGTACATACATGTAAACACTTGCCCATACACATAAAATTTAAAAATAAATGTTTGGATTTTTTGTTTTACCAGACAGGGTTTATTTGTGTAGCCCTGGCTGTCTTGGAACTCACTCTCTGTAGACCAGTCACAGAGATCTGCCTGCCTCTACCTCCTGAGTGCTGGGATTAAAGGCCGTGCACCTCCACCATCTAGCTAAGATTAATGTTTTTACTTTTCTAATTTTGAAATAAATACTTTCTCCATTCTTTTAGATAAAACAGGGGGAAAGAAGTTCTCCAAAGAGTTTGAAGAGGCAAGTTCAAAGCTAGAGGAGTTTGTGAATGGCTTAGATAAGCAGGTGAGACATGGGCCCTCACTAACAGAAGCACTGGAAAACGCCGGAATTTTCTATGAAGCACAGTACAAGGAAGTGAAAGTGGTGGCCAATGTAAGTAATTGCAGCTATTTTATATTGAATGCTTACTGTGTGTGTCAGACACTGTTTACATAGGGTGGCTAACACTGAGGAGCATTAGACGTTAGACATGGATGAGGAAATTACTCTTGAATAGTTAGTGTCCTTATTCAAGACATAGCTGGTAAAAAGTGGTGTTGATTGGATTAAGACAGGGGTCCTTCAGACACTCATGAACAGTCTAACCATTGTGCATTAGTATTTCATTTTCTCCCATTTTTCCTTTTGTGTGTGTGTGATATTTATATTCTTTCTATAGTGCCCTATACATTTGGACTATTAAAGGGTTTGTTTGTTTGTTTGTTTTGAGTCAGGTTTTTTTTGTATAGCTTTGGAACCTGTCCTGGAACTTCCTCTTCAGACCAGACTGGCCTGGAACTCAGAGATCTGCCTGTCTCTGCCTCCTGAGTGCTGGAATTAAAGGCATACACCACCACCAGGCTATACACATTTTTTTTTTTTTTTTTTTTTTTTTTTTACACTGAATGACTAGCGGTACCCTCGTAATTTTAACATGCAAGTGGTCAACAGAAGACACAAATGGGGACTTTATTCCCATAGGGGATAGACCTTAAGAACAGCCTGGAGTCATTTCCTAGAATGTTTTAATTAAAGGTTTCGGCTTCATCTAACATGAGGTGATTTCCTCCAACCTCTGGACGTGCCTGGTTACTATAGTAACTCATGGTAACAATTCCTCCGATTTTGATTGTTTGCTTATCATGCCTTGATGTTTCTTTTTCCTCTTTGTTTCTTTTCGTCTTTTTTAGAAGTTCACGATATTATAAATGAAAACTAAGACTAGGTGAAAACATAATATGACTCTGTACATAGAATATAATAGTTTGGGAGCTGGTGAGATGGCTTAGAGGGCAAAGGCACTTGTTGCCAAACCTGATGAACTGCATTCAGTCCCTGGAACTACCGTGATAGGGGGAAACCAGCTTTCCCACAAATTTTCCTCTGACTTCTATATGTGTACTGTGGCATATGCACACCCATATGCCTAACCCCAAAATTAATGTGTATAATTTATATATTATTTAATGAAACATGTATATTTTTTATTCAAAATACATATAATATAAATTATATATGTGCATGTATACGTACGTATAGAGAGGGGGGAGTATGTGTGAAAAGCTGAGCAGTGGTAGCTCACACCTTTATAATTCCAACACTGGGAGGCCGAGAGGCAGCCTGGTCTACAGAGTGAGTTCCAAGACAGCCAGGGCTCCACAGAGAAACCTTGTCTTGAAAAACAAACAACACCCCCCCCCCAAGAAAAAACAAAACATTATTCTTAATTGGGTGTGATGTGGTGGGGGAGCTGATGGACAGACACATGCGTAGACATCAGAAGACCACTTTTGGGAGTCGGTTCTCTTCTACCTGTGCACTCCAGGAAGCAAGCTTTAGTTGTCAGGTTTGGCAGCAAGCGCCTTCATCTACTGAGCTTCCCAGGCCCTCAGAAAATACCATGGAGGAGAACAAAATTAAAGTGTGAGCCAATTTCATCCTTCCTTTGTCAAAGTAGTTATCTTTTGTGTGTCCAGTTTTTGTTTTCCTATGCTAAAAAGACTGTTAAATGTTTTACAGCTTTGTGTACCTTCACTTTGTGTCCTTTTGCCTGGATATTCAACCTTTTACACTGTTTCCCAAAATCAGAGCATCAGAGCAAGGGGCACTACTAACATGAGAGCTTAGCTTTCCTCATGGCCTTCCTACTAGTATTCCTCACTTAGATTTTGGATGCTCCAACACTTTCCATATGGTGGCCCAAGGTTGTTGACTTCAGGTTTATGTGTTTTGCCTACATGTCTGTCTGTGGACCATGTGCATGTTGTAGGTTATGGGTAAACCCGGGTCCTCTACAAAAGCAGTCTGTTTTATGTATCATGAAGGCTTTTCTGCTGCCCTCCTCTTTATTTGAGGCAGGTTGTCTCACTAACCCTGAGTCTTACTGTTTCAGCTAGACTGGCTAGCCAGTAAGTCCTTGGGGTGGGGGGGTCTTCCTGTTTTGGCTGGACAAACCCCCACCCAAGCACTGTGTTACAGGCATCACACCAATCTTTAAGTATGTATTGGGTTTCTGAACCCTGGTACTAAGGCTCACACAGCAAACATTGTACCGGAGACTTGTCCCCTACTTCTGGGTTTTATCTTTCTTTTTATTTTGGTGGGGCCTTTTTTGGTTTTGCTTTTGAGGGGTCTTTCCCTTCCCCCTAGTTTGTTTGTTATAGTGTGTTATTTTTGGTCTTTTGGCTTTTTGGGGTGCCCACCACCCAGCTCCCAAATAAGTCACACACAGAGGCTTAGTTTTCGTTATGAATGTCTAGCTTTCTTATCTAAAATTATCCCCGTCTACCTTTTCCCTCTGGGCTTTTATCTTTCTTTCTTCTGTATATCTTACTTTCCTTCCTACTTCATGGCTGGCTGGGTGCCTGACCCCTTAAGTGCTTCTCTCCTTGTTCTCTTGCTTTCTTGCTCCCTCATTTCTCCTTCTGTTTATACTCTAGCCACAATAAAGTAATACCTATAATGTGATGATGGTTCAACACTCAAAGCAAAAGGAGGCAGGGGAAAATGACTCAGTTTGTAGAGGCACCTGCCACCAAGCCTAAAGATCTGAGTTTGAGCTCTGGGACCTAAACAGTGGAAGGAAAGAACAAACTCCCACAATTTTTTCTCTGACTTCTGCACATGCTCTCCAACATGTACACACACACACACACACACACACACACACACACACACACACACACAATTATTTTTGGTTTTTTGAGCAAGGGTTTCTCTGTGAAACAGTTCTGGCTGTCCTGGAACTCACTCTGTAAACCAGGCTGGCCTTGAACTCACAAGATCCACCTGCCTCTGCCGCCCGGGTGCAGGGATTAAACGTGTTCGCCACCACCCAGCACAAAATAATATTTTAAAGTACCCAGCTTTAAGATTTTTGCAATTAAGATAATCAAGGGATAAAGGGGGGCGGGCATTGAGATGGCTCTGCAGATAAAGGCACTTGCTGCCAAGCCTGATGGCCTGAGTTTGATCCCCAGAACACTTGGGTTAGTAGAAAAGAGCCAATTTCCAAAAGTTGCATGTCGTGTTGCATGTTTTATTCACACACATGTATACACACAGTAAAATAATAAGGAAAAGGAGAGACATACTTGGATTTATACCAAGTTATTGGCATTAACATTAACAGTGGTGAACTGATGAGTATGTTAGGATGACAACTCTGGTCCTCTTCCTAAAAACTTTTGACCGCTTTTACTAGATGAAATTAATTGACCTTAACAGGACTCATCAGAATTGTTAGGGTAAATATACACAAAGGTCAGAAGAAACAAAGAAATTCAAACAAATTAATACAAACAAGAGGAATCCAGGAAAACATAACTTCTGTGGGATCTTGAATACAATACTCACTTAGAAAAGGAATAATGGGCTAAAAAGAGGAAATCTGACTAAAGTAAACACTTTAGTAAATAATCACTGTACTGGTTCATGAATGTGACTGATCGAGCATTTCTAACTGATTGGGCAAAGGTTCAGCAAGTAAAGGCACTGTGTAGACAAGCCTTTTGAGACCTGAGTTGATCCCTGGAACCTGCATAAAGATGGAAGGCAATAGCTCACTTCATATAGCTTTTCTGTGATCTAAACATACACACCATGGCCTGCCCATCTGTATCCATTGTACACACACATACACAATGATAATGAAAGAAAGTTTTAAAAGATTTCTCACTCAGACGACTGTGGGGTTGTAATGTTCACTGAACACAAGGAGGATACCCAGACTACTCTGGCTCAGCAGATGGTGATACTCTTGTGCTAGTTGTTTTTAATAATAATGAGGAAATCTGATCATAGTCAAAATAGTTCTTGGGAGCCTGGTGTTGGTGGCGCACGCCTTTAATCCCAGAGGCAGAGGCAGGCGGATCTCTGTGAGTTCGAGGCCAGCCTGGTCTCCAGAGCTAGTGCCAGGATAGGCTCCAAAGCTACACAGAGAAACCCTGTCTCGAAAAACAAAAACAAACACACACACAAAAAAAATAGTGCTTGGGAGTTCCTTTTCTCTGAGAAATAAGCTCTTCTTTTTTCTCTTTTAGGCTTATAAAACCTTCGCTAACCGAGTTAACAACTTAAAGAAGAAGTTGGATCAATTGAAGTCAACCCTTCCTGACCCTGAGGAATCACCAGTCCCTTCTCCAAGTATGGATGCTCCTTCCCCAACTGGTTCTGAGTCTCCATTTCAGGGAATGGGAGGTGAGGAATCCCAGTCACCAACCATGGAGAGTGACAAGTCTGCTACACCTGAGCCTGTGACAGATAACCGTGATGTGGAAGACATGGAACTCTCAGATGTGGAAGATGATGGATCAAAAATCATTGGTAAGTCCTGATATGGTTATTAAGTAGCTTATTCGGTGTTGACTTTGCTTTCCTGCTAATTAATCAGGCTTTCTATTCCATGGTAGTGGAGATCAAACCCAGAGCTTTTCACAAGGACTTAGCTCTGAGCTGTATGCTCAGTGTTCATAAATTATTTTTATACCTTACTGAAATAAAAATACTTTGGCTATAAGCCAGGTGGTGGTAGTGCAAGCCTTTAATTCCAGCATTCAGGAGGCTGAGGTAGGTGGATCACTGCTAGTTCAATGGCAGGCTGGTCTATAGAGTGAGTTTCAGGACAGCCAGAGCTGTTACACAGAGAAACCCTGTCTTAAACAAACAAAACAAAAAATGGATATATTGAAATAAACAAAATATATTCCAAGAATTTATTACTTTAAAGATTTTTTTGTGAACAGAAGTTTTTGTCCCGCCAGTACTTTAGTCCCAAATAAACACACAGAGGCTTATATTAATTATAAACTGATTGGCTGGCAGCTCAGGCTTCTTATTGGCTAGCTGTTTCTTAATTATTAACCCATAATCCCTCCCCTCCCCCAGTCAGGGTTTCTCTGTGTAACTTTGTAGACGAGGCTGGCCTCAAACTCCACCTGCCTCTGCCTCCCAAAGCGCTGGGCCTAAGGGATGTGCCACCACTTCTTGCCTTAACCCATAGCTATTAATCTGTGTATCTCTATCTTATGAAAGAATGCTCTTTTGTTTTCTCAAACAGTGGAGGACAGGAAAGAAAAACCTCTGGAAAAACCAGCTGTCTCCACTTCTGTACCCACAAAGTCAACAGAAAGTGTCTCAAAGGCCTCACCGTGTGCCCCAGCACCTGTGCCCACGACAGCAACTCCACCTCTTCCAAAGCCCATGAACACTTCTCTTCTGTCCCCTTCCCCAGCTTTGGTTTTACCAAACTTGGCAAATGTGGATCTGGCAAAAATCAGTTCCATCCTTAGCAGCTTAACATCAGTCATGAAGAACACGGGTAAGTGATCCCAGTGAGGACAGTAAAACATGGATTTTTGTCTTTGGGTTAATTGAACCATCAAGGTGTTTTGTTGGTGGTGGTGGTGAAATTTCTTTAAATTTTTTTCATTGAAGATACATAAACAGGGCTGGGCAGTGGTGGCACATGCCTTTAGTCCCAGCAGATGCAGGCAGATCTCTGTGAGTTCTAGGCCAGCCTGGTCTACAAAGCTACACAGAGAAACCCTGTCTCAAAAACCAAAAAAAAAAAAAAAAAACCAGACCATAAACAAATGGATAGACATATAAAAGCTCAAAAGTAATCTTAATACACCAAAGCAAACCACCCATACATATGAATGGGTGCTGATTTGATGGATTAGATATTTGTAATACTTCTTTTAGTAATCGAAACATTGGCTGGGCAGCAGTGGCGTATATCCTTAAACCCAGCACTTGGGAGGCAGAGGCAGGTGGATCTCTGTGAGTTCTAGGACAGCCTGGTCTACAGAGTGAGTTCCAGGATAGGCTCCAAAGCTATACAGAGAAACCCTGTTTCAAAAACCTAAGAAAAAATAAACACTTTATATGTTATTTTTCAGCCCGCTTATTTAAAAACTTAAGTATATATCGCACATTTTTATGTTATTACATACTCATCTAAACAGCTGGTTGTGATGGTGCCCACCTATACTCTCAGCATTTGGAAGAAGGGGCAGGAGAATCAGGAGTTCAAGGATAGCCTGGCCTACATGAGACCCTTTCTGGGGGGAAAAAAAAAAAAAAAAAAGATGAAAGTGGGTAGGGAAATGGTTCATTGAGTGAAGTACCTGATGCATAAGTATGAGTATCTGAGTTCAGATCACTAGCACCCACATAAACACTTGACTTAGCCACGTGTGCCTATAGCCCCATTTGGAGTGAGTGGAGACAAGTCGATATTGGGGAGTTGGCAATCAGTCTAGAAGAAACTTCAAGCCCCAGATTCAACGATTGACACCATCTTCCAAAATTAGATAGTCACAGAAGAAGACACCCAGTGTCACTTGGTCTACACACAAACACACACACGCACGCGCGCGCGCGCGAGAAATTAAAATTCATTTACGTCAACTTTAATAACTTATAATGTAGGATAATCCTTGTTATTAGACATTACCATGTTTTCTGCTTTTTGCTTTATAAAGAATACTGAGGTCCTTGCTGTGCAAACCTGATGAGCCCTACATTCAATTCTCAGTATCTTATAAAGGTGGCTGGAGAGATATGATTCCACAAAATTGTCATTTGATCTCCACATGCTCCTCCATTATCCACACATTAGCAGCAACAACAATGAAAGTATATGTACTGGCTGGAGAGATGGCTCAGAGGTTAAGAGCACTGACTGTTCTTTCAGAGGTCCTGAGTTCAAGTCCCAACAACCACATGGTGGCTCACAGCCATCTATAATGAGATCTGGTGCCCTCTTCTGGTGTGTAGGCATACATAGATGCAGAATGCTATACGCATAATTAATAAATAAATCTTTAAAAAAAAGAAAGAAAGAATATGTGAATATGTATAACACAGCTGCAGAAAGATAGGGAAACAAATACTATTTTCTTTCTTTTTTGTTTTTTGTTTTTTGTTTTCCGAGACAGGGTTTCTCTGTGTAGCTTTGGAGGCTGTCCTGGCACTTGCTCTGGAGGCCAGGCTGGTCTTGAACTCACAGAGATCCGCCTGCCTCTGCCTCCCGAGTGTTGGGATTAAAGGGGTGTGCCACCAATGCCCGGCCTACAAATACTATTTTCATCTGAACACTGCCTACTTTATTATTTGGGGGGTGGGGTGATTAGCATGTGACCTAGACGGTACACTGACACTCAGGAAACCAAGCAGGAGCATTGAGAATTCTAGGCCAGCCTTAGTTATATTGTGAGACCCTATTTCTGTGTGTGTTTGGTTGGTTTTTGTTTTTGTTTCTGAGACAGGGTTTCTCTCTGTAGCCTTGGCTGTCCTGGAACTCATTCTATAGACCAGGCTGGTGTTGAACTCAGAGATCTGCCCACAGAGTGCTGGGACTAAAGGTGTATGCCACCACTGCACAACTGGAAGTATTTTCATGTGTTAGAACTAAATTGTTATCTAAGAGAGTATACTGTTTTATATATCTAGTATTTGGAAATTTAATTGTTCCTAATCCTTCCCATTGTCACAATCAGTCTTGAAAAGATAATATCTATTCTTTTAATTAAAGGCTTTTTTTCCATTTGCTTATTTATATTTCTTTGTAAAACACCTGCTCATAATGGTTTTTGTCATTTTGTAAGAAATCTAAATGTTTTTGTCCTGTCTGCATTTACCTTTTTACTGTGTTAATAACAACCCAATGTTTTGAAGTGTAAAAGTGTAAAGGAGTTTGTTTGTATAATGTCATTTTAAAGGCTGTTTCAGAAGAAAAACTCTTGTCAATAACATAGACTTGTACTGACAGTGTTCCGCAGTGGTAGTGCCTCTGATCAAAACTACCCCCAACCCAAGGCCCTGGTTCCTGACCCCCACACTCGACCACCATACCCCACCACACACCTAGTCATACCATTGGGATAGAAGTAGGTTGCCTGTTTGCTGCTCCAGAAACCAGTATGTGTTTGTTTGTTTGTTTGTTTGTTTTAAGAATATTCCTAATAGAACAGTCATATTTTCAGATGCTCTTCTTTGTATGCGTCAAAATGGGCACTATCTGTGTAGATCAGTCACAAGAATTACTATTAAACACTCATTCATTGAGTTTGGAAAGCGTCATGGATTGAGTTTTGCACTTTCTTGAGTTCATCTTTCTGCCACCAGGTGTCAGTTCTGCATCAAGACCTTCTCCAGGAACGCCTACCAGTCCCAGCAACCTCTCCAGTGGCCTGAAAACACCTACACCTGCCACAACAACACCTCACAACCCTCTGGCAAATATCCTCTCAAAGGTGGAGATCACCCCTGAGAGCATTCTCTCTGCTCTTTCTAAAACGCAGACACAGTCAGCCCCTGCACTTCAAGGTAAACTGACATGTGCCAGAGGGACATGAATAGTGAATGTTTGCCTCCAGTGTGGCCGTGGATTCTAGTTCTCAGGCATCCAAAGCCATGAAATGTACAATATAGTTAATTTATCAGTGCCTCTTTAGTTATCACTTATGAGGTAGCATTTACAGAATTGAAAATGCCAACACTAGAACAGACTAAATATTATCTAGTCTATTATGCTCCCATTCAGGTAAGAAAACTAGGCTCATTGAGGTGATATGGTTGGTTAAGGTCACAAGTCTATCTGATCTGTGATGAGCTGAAACTAAAAACCAGATTTCATGATTATTTAATACTCTGATCTGTACCATGGCACCACTGGGGGTTACAATTAATCCTAGCTCTTAGTATAGGTTAGTGTGTGTTAAGTTTTTTGGTTTTTTGTTTTTGTTTTGTGTGTGTGTGTGTGTGTGTGTGTGTGTGTGTGCGCGCGCGCGTGCGCGGGCCCTCGAGCCTGTTTGCCGGGGGTGGGGGGGGTGGGGTGTGTTCAAGAGTTCAAGACAGGGTTTCTCTGTGTAGTCCTGGCTGTCCTCGAACTCACTCTGTAAACCAGGGTGGCCTTGCTCACTTGCCTCTGCCTCCCTAGTGCTGGGGTTAAAGGAATTCGCCACCACCTCATGGTGTGTATTGATGTCTAATGTTGACCTATAATACATCCTTTTTTTTTTTTCTTCTCTTATTGCTGCCTCATTTAAACTTCTCTTTTTGCCTTTCCCAGTTATGTCTTGTACATAAAACTGCTTCAGTTTTTCATGAATCAACCCTGATCTTTCAATTCTTACTTTCCAGGTACCTACACAGCCCTTCTTAAGCATCTCAGAATTATGCAGTTAATTACAAAGTCCAGAATAGTGTCAGCATTGTAACTCCTGGTCAAACAGATGTTGTTAAATATCCTATAATGCATAGAATACTCTCCAGCCACTAAATGATGCGATTCTGTTTTTGTTTTTTGTGTGTTGGTTGTAATTTATTTTTATTTTATGTGCATTGGTGTTTTGCCTGCATGTATGTGTGTGTGAGGGTGTGGGGTCCCCTAGAACTGGAGTTACAGTCAATTGTGAACTGCCATTTGGGTGCTGTAATTGAACCTGGGACCTCTGGAAGAGTAGCAGCCAGTGCTCTCAACCTCTAAACCATCCCTCCAGCCCTATGCTGATTTTTTTGTTTGTTTAGTTGGTTTTTGATTTTTGTTTTTTTGAGACAGGGTTTCTCTGTGGGTTTGGAGACTGTCCTGGCACTTGCTCTGTAGACCAGACTCGCCTCAAACTCACAGAGATCCACCTGCCTTTTGCCTCACAAGTGCTGGGATTAAAGATGTGTGCCACCAATGCCCGGAGATTTTTTTTTTTTAAGCACAGAAAAAGTTTGATAATCTACAACAGTAGCTCAAGTGAGATTACAGTGCTTTTGAGTTCTCCCTTTCTACTGCTATGCTGCAGATACAGTAAAAATTTTTAAATCACTCATACTAGTTTTCCACATAGATGCATCACTGTGTTTTAGGTCCTGTCTGCTCTGCAAATCAGGCTATCCTCCTACCTGGGTGCTGGGATTAAAGGCATGTGACGCCACTGCCCACAGAGTACAATTTTTTTTACACCTTTAATCGCAGCACTCAGGAGGCAGAGGCAGGTGTGTCTCTCTGAGTTCAGAAACCCTGTCTCGGAATAAAAAAGAGAAAGAAGGAAAGGAGGAAGGAAAGAAACTTCTTAGAACTTTATTCTGTTTTTGTCATCCATAATCCTGTTGACAAATTTTCAAAAGAAAGATTTCACGGCGTGTTGAGATGAAAGAAATGTAGTTAAGTGACAAAAAAGAATTTTACATATTACAAAAATCTAATATCTACATTTTTATTTATTTATGGGGATATATGAGCTTCACTTCTTATGGAGATCAAAGGACAACTTGTGGAAATTGGTTCTCTACTTTTACAATGTTGAGTGCTGAAAATCCAACTCAAGTCATCAGGCCTGGCATCAAGTGCCTTACCTGCAAAACACTGGTCTGTGGAAGAACATGTCCACATTATCTGAAAGATGATATTGAATCTCTTTTTTTAAAAAATCATAACACTTCACATCTGTAATCCCAGCATTTGAGCAGGATTGCCATGGGTTCAAGGCTAGCCTGGGCTGTGTAGCAAATGCCTATTTGAGAAAACAAAATAAATAAATAATGGGCTGTGGTGCCGAATGCCTTTAGTCCCAGCACCTGGGAGGTATAGGTAGGTGGATCTCTGTGAGTCTGAGGCCAGTCTGGTCTATATAGTGAGTTCTAGAACATCCAGTCTTGAAAAACAAAAGAGTACATAAACAAAGGGCAGGCACAGTGCATGTGACCCCTACCTGGGCGGCAGTGGCAGAAGGATCACAATTTATGCCAGTGGAGGCTAAGGAGCAAGTGCTACTGCATCCTGGGGTATGATGCAAGAGTGCCTCCAAAAGACAGACTTGAGCCAGGAGTGTAGCTTAGTGTAGAGCACTCTCTTAGTTCATTGAAAGCAAAAACAATAATAATAGTAAAATTTATGTCCAGGCCTGTAGGTTTGTAAACTGGCACAGCCACCATGGAAGCCAGAATGAACTTTCCTGTCTGAAAATTGAATTCAGATATGATAGTTCCTGGGTCTACATCTGAACTGAAATGAACACACCATAGAGATTCTTCTGTGTCCTAGTTAATTTTGCTTTACTTTTAGTAGTCAAGAAATGGAACCAGCCTAAACACCCTTCCACAGATAGATAAAATGTGTACATATGCACATTTAATTTAATTTTATGAAGACCATAAGAAAACCAACATTTGCAGGGAGTTGGGTGTTACTGGAAATCATTGTGTTAAGCAGAGTAAGTCAGACACAGAAAGACAAATAACCATATTTTCTCTCAAAGGCATAATAAATTGTGTCTGTGTCTATGTAGATGTTAAACTAGAAATCCATGAGAGGTGAAGAAAAGATCTTTGTTGGGGGTGAAATAAATGTGCCATGAAAGCAGATGGAATTACTGTTTGCAGAGAAGAAGGTGACCAGCAAAAGGGAGGACGGTAGGAGAGAAGGGTGACCATGAAGTTTAATGACGTGTGTTAGGTGAATATGGTATGATGAGGCTCATTTACTTGATTAACTTTAGGATTTGTTCGGGTGGTAATTTTGCTGTCTGCATGCATGAGGACCTGAGCTCAATCCCCAGCACCCACATTAAAATCAGGCATGGTGTCATGTGCTTGTGGTCATAGCACCAGAGAGACAGGGACAAAAGGAGCCTGCAGTCCAGCTGACTGACGTGATCAGTTAGCCCCAGTTCCCAGTGAGAGACCTTGCCTCAAAAAATAGGTGGATGGCCCCTGAGGAACTGATGCCTGAAGTTGACCTCTGGATTCTACTTATAGGTCCACTTGTGCATGTGACCATACAGAATTATAAAAAATGGAAATCAAGGAGAATTGAAAAAATTGAAATCCCTTAGTAAATATGATTTTAAATTGATATTTTGAAGAAGCACTTACTGAAGTATCAGGAATATTTTCTTTAGGTGTTTCATTACCAAAAGATAGTTTTGGTTGATTTAGTAAGAAATGAAATTTTCATTTATGACTGTAAAGTAAGTAGATTTGACAAAATATGACTTGCTTAAGAGGATCTTATGTTACTTTTCAGTTTTTTGTCTTGTAGACTTTTCTGCCTGGACATGGCAGAATACATTTGTAATTTTGGCAGACAAGAATATCATTGGGTTGAGCCCACTCTGGTTATATAAGGAGATCCAGGGGTTTGTTTTTATTTTCAGGAGCACTTTGATTTCATTAACTTCAGCCTGAACCAATGAATTCTTTTTCCATGATTCTGAGGTTTGTCAGTGTACAGGGTTGAATCTCATCATTGTCAGTTTGTACTGATCAATAATTCTTGGGCTTTCCTAGGTATAAAACAGGAATTGTGGATTTTTGTATAATAAGAGCAGCACTTCTATTGATCTGGCTTTGTAAGACTTTGTGGTTCCTGCTTTTCTGTTTATCATTGCTGTCTTTTACAAACAAAATTGGTCTTGAAAGCATTGTCTGTGTGATGCACGCCTGTAATCCCTACATTTTTTAAGAGAACAAAAGATTGAAAGTTTGAGGATAGCCTGGCCTACATAGCAACATTCTGTCTCAGAAAAACTGGAAAGAAACCAAAAGAGGGGTGGAACAGTGGCCCAGCAGTTAAGACCATGTCTTGCTCTTGTTCCCAGCACTCGTATCTGGTAGTGACTCCAGCTCCAGAGTATTTAATGCCTTCTTCAGTCCTCCCCAGGCTCCAGAACACATATGGCATACATTCACACAATATACACACATACACATAAATAAAAATAATTTAGAAAAAATAAAAGAGCCAGGCTGTAGTGGCATGTGCCTATAATCTCAGTACTCAGAAAGCAGAGGCAGGGAGAGCTCCATGAGTTCAAGTCCAACCTGGTCTACATAGCAGAGCTATGTAGTTGAAACCGTGCCTCAAAAATAAATAATTAAATAACCTTGAATTTTAAAGGGGGGGGGGGAGCTAAGTGTTATGGTACACACTTAAAATCTCGGCGTTAAGGAGGTGGAGTCAAGAGGATTAAGAGTTTAAGGCTAGCCTGTATTACATGAGAACCCTACGCCCCTCATAAAGAGACAGGACTGGGCCTGGAGAAATGACTCGGCAGTTAAGAGCACTGACTTCTCTTCCAGAGGACCCAGGTTCAGTTCCCAGCAATCACAGGGCAGCTCACAGCTATCTGTAACTCCAGTTCCATGAGATCTGACACCAATGCACATAAAATAAAAAAATAATAAAAATAAAAAAATTTAAAAAGACAGGACTGGAGAGATGATGTTTAGCACCTGCGTAGTTTATAGGTGTTGTAACTCCAGTTCTAGGGGATTCAATACCTTTCTCTGGCCTCTTTGGGCCTCAGGCATTCAAGTGTACATAGACATATATGAGGATATGAGGGCAAAACAACCATACACACACACAATAATTTTAAAAGTGACAGTAAAACTGCAAGAGATAGACTTGTTGAAAAAATGTTGAAGCAGATTTCTGAATTTTGTATGTGTTCTTATTGAAAACAGCAGTGCATGGTAACACTGGAGTAAGTTGTGATGGGTGGGAGGGTGGGAACATCCATCTGTGTTTAGAGCGACTCCACAGCTCAGACACAGATACTGCTTAGAATGCTGTGCTAAGCTGTGAATGATTCTGACATGCAAAATCCCTCTTTCCTGTGACCTTTTAGTACTGGACTTGTGTCTGGATTGTTCAGGGACTCTCTGAATGCTTCACTGTTTTAAATTGATAAATTGTCCTGATGTTTTCTGTGACATGTAGTCACTGCCTGTTTAGTCTGGATTCCTTTTAACTTCATATTTTAAAGTCTATCTGGTTCCCACCAGAGTGAATGATAGTATCTAATAAGCCTGCCTTGTTTTCGTTCTGATGTTCGTAGTTGTTCTTTTTAACCCCTCTAATCTGTGTTTCTACAGGCCTGTCATCTTTACTTCAGAGTGTTACTGGGAACCCAGTGCCAGCCAGTGAAGCTACATCCCAGAGCTCTACGGCCTCCCCTGCCAGCACCACCAGCTCTGCCATAAAGGGGAGAAATGTGCTCTCCAGTACCCAGTCTTTTATTTCCAAAAGCTTCGGCTATTCCCCCAATTCTTCAACTTCTGAAGTCTCTTCGACTTCAGCAAGCAAGGCATCAGTTGGGCAAAGCCCAGTGCTCCCAAGCACTACTTTTAAATTACCATCCAGTTCTTTAGGATTTACAGGTACCCACAATACTAGCCCTGCTGCTCCACCTACTGAAGTTGCCATGTGCCAATCCTCAGAAGTCTCCAAGCCAAAGCTGGAATCAGAGTCCACTTCCCCAAGCCTGGAAATGAAGATCCACAACTTCTTAAAAGGTAACCCTGGTTTCAGTGGGTTAAACTTAAACATCCCAATCCTGAGCAGCTTGGGATCCAGTGCCCCATCAGAGAGCCACTCCTCAGACTTCCAGCGTGGTCCTACTAGCACTTCAGCTGACAACATCGATGGCACCCCTGTTCGGGATGAACGGAGTGGGACACCCACCCAGGATGAGATGATGGACAAGCCCACATCCAGCAGTGTAGACACCATGTCCCTGCTGTCTAAGATCATCAGTCCTGGTTCCTCAACACCAAGCAGTACAAGATCACCACCCCCTGGAAGAGATGAAAGCTACTCCCAAGAGCTCCCCAATTCTGTGTCTACATATCGGCCCTTCGGCCTGGCCAGTGATGCTTCCTACAAGCAGCCACCTGAGGGAGTCGAGAGACCATCTTCCCTGATGGACTCTTCACAGGAAAAGTTCTTCCCTGACACTTCTTTCCAGGAAGATGAGGATTATCGAGATTTTGAATATTCAGGGCCTCCACCCTCTGCCATGATGAACCTAGAGAAGAAACCAGCCAAATCCATCCTGAAGTCAAGCAAACTTTCTGACACCGCCGATTACCAGCCAATCATGTCCAGTTATAACCACAGGGCCCAAGAGTTTGGGGTAAAGTCTGCCTTTCCTCCATCTGTAAGGGCACTCCTAGACTCTAGTGAGAACTGTGACCATCTCTCATCTCCCCCTGGGCTATTTGGTGCCTTCAGTATAAGAGGGAATGAACCTGGGTCAGACCGGTCACCATCACCGAGTAAGAATGATTCGTTTTTCACCCCTGACTCCAACCACAGTAGCTTGTCTCAGTCCACCACTGGCCATCTCACTCTGCCACAGAAGCAGTACCCAGACTCTCCTCACTCAGTCCCCCATCGTTCCCTTTTCTCTTCGCAGAATACCCTTGCCGCTCCAACGGGCCTCCCACCCACTTCAGGCATGGAGAAAGTCCTGGCCTCCACCATTTCTACCACATCGACGATTGAGTTTAAGAATATGCTTAAAAATGCCTCTCGAAAACCCTCAGATGATAAGCATTTTGGCCAGACCCCCAACAAGGGTACTTCAAGTGATGGTGTCAGTCTGTCAAACCTCACCCAGCCCAGCTTGCCTACCACTGAACAGCAACAGGAAGAACACTATCGCATAGAAACCCGAGTCTCTTCCTCCTGTTTAGACTTGCCTGATAGCACAGAAGAAAAGGGGGCCCCCATAGAAACTCTGGGTTATCATAATGCAGCCAACAGGAGGATGTCAGGGGAGCCAATACAGACAGTAGAGTCCATACGAGTTCCTGGGAAGGGAAATAGAGGACATGGGCGGGAGGTTTCAAGAGTAGGTTGGTTTGATGTGAGCACAGCAGGCAGCTCTTTTGACAATGGCCCCTCAAGTGCCTCTGAGTTGGCATCCCTTGGGGGTGGGGGCAGCGGAGGCCTCACTGGCTTTAAGACGACGCCATACAAGGAGCGGGCGCCCCAGTTTCAGGAGAGTGTCGCCAGCTTTCGTTCCAGCAGTTTCAACTCAACATTTGAGCATCATCTCCCCCCATCCCCCTTGGAACACGGGACACCCTTTCAGAGAGAGCCAGTGGGGCCATCATCTGCCCCACCAGCTCCTCCTAAGGATCACGGTGGTATCTTCTCCCGAGAGGCGCCCACTCATCTGCCCTCTGTGGATCTTTCGAACCCCTTTCCAAAGGAGGCGTCTCTGGCCCATGCCGCCCCACCACCTCCTCCAGGAGAGCACAGCGGAGTTCCTTTCCCTCCCCCACCCCCTCCCCCACCCCCGGGGGAACTTAGCAGCAGTGGAGGGACTGGTGTTCCCTTTGCTACTCCACCCCCTCCTCCTCCCCCTGTTGACCACTCTGGGGTTGTACCTTTCCCAACTCCACCACTGCCAGAGCATGGAGTGACTGGGCCTGTGGCAGTTTTTCCCAAGGACCATAGTTCCCTCCTTCAAGGGACCCTGGCTGAGCATTTTGGGGTCCTCACAGGACCCAGGGACCTCAATGGCCCTGGTCTTAGCCGTGCACGAGAGAGCCTGAGCCTGCCTTCCCACCCTCTGGAGCACTTGGGCCCTGCCCTTGGAGGAGGTGGGGGAGGCAACACCAGCAGCAGTGGCCTTCCCTTGGGTCCTGCACACAGAGACGCCATCGGCCGGAGTGGTATGATTTTACGGAGTCCCCGGCCAGACTTTCGGCCTAGGGAAGCTTTTCTCGGCAGAGATCCATTCCACAGTTTAAAGAGACCCCGGCCACCTTTTGTTAGAGGCCCTCCGTTCTTTGCACCAAAACGCCCATTCTTCCCTCCCAGGTACTGATGGAAATCAGGGAAAGGCATTTTGAACAGTCTAGAGAGCATTGGAAGTAGCAGTTTGGTTTCTTGTTTTTATTTGTTTCCTCTCGATTTTTTGTTTTTTTTTTTTTTTGTTTTGTTTTGTTTTTTTTAACGAAGGGCCTCCCTTCCAAATTCAAAAAACATACATGGTAACAATTTACTATTTCCCCCTCCTCTCTGCGATTAGGACCTTCCCCAAGTTGTTTGTGTTTTTCTTTTTTTTTTTTCTCCTTAAACAAACAAACAAAAAAAAGGTAAACATAACCAAAGCCATTTCATTTGGCTGGGGGTTTCGGGAGTGGGGAAGAAAACAATATTTTATCTCATCTATTGGACAGATAACTTACATTTGAAATAAAACTTCGGTCAGTAGAGGTAATAGTATGTGCAATGTTGGGGTGTCATTTGGGTCTTGGCCTTGCTAACAGTAGTGGGAGGATCCCTGTCTCCTTCCCTCTCCAGCTAAGCAACTCCAGTGACTGGCTTGGCTCCCTTCTCTGAATTCTCTGCCCTGCTGAAGGCCAAGAGGTATTTGCAAAAGGACAAAATGTGGGCAGTTTTGGGCCTGCCAGGTGTATTTGCTTTATTCTAAAGGCATGTTGAAACAGAGTTCTTTATCTTTTGTTTTTTCAGCATCATCCTCTGAACTATTACCAAGCAGTAAATCTGAGACAGCACAAACTTTATTGTATGTAACAGAAAGTTTTCTCTTTCTGGGTGCCACCACACCCACAACCTCAGTGCTGGGAGGCAGGGCGAAGACAACGGCAAGTTTGAGGTCAGCTTGAGCTATATAGTGGAACTTTGTCCCAAAAAGAAAGAAAAAAGTCTCTTCCTTAAATGAAAAAGCTGAATATAATTTCAGTATTAAAATTAGCAGTGATCACAGTATGTAAAGCTAGGGAACGGGATCATTTGTAAGCAAGGAAGTAGGAAACATTTGGATATAAATACATATACATATCTGTCCTAAGCCCTTGCCCCCTGCTTTCCCTGACTTTTTCTCCCTCAGTTGTTAATTCTGACTATATTGTTAAACAGGTGTAGGTCAAATATCCCTGCCTTCTTAAATGTATAAGTAGACACTTATTTTACTATGGTACCTGCCTCACTGGTGGTTTTCTGTAAACATTAACTTTAGAGAAAGGGAAATATTTTGTCTTTAGCATTTCCCTCTTCTCAGTCCTGTATTCACCTGTTCTTACTGTTTCAGAGGAGACGAGTGGTATCCTTACATGCTACTCTGTAGGTGTGTCTTAGAGACAGGTGGGTATTGTTGGCCATCTTTGTATAGAAAGTGGGGTCCTGATGAAGCCAAGTTGGCCCTCAGAGATAGCAACTTGATCTTTTCAGTGCCCACCTCCTACCCCTCCTCATGTCAGCTGATAAGATGTTTTGCCTGGGTCATTGCTATGGAAGGAAGAGCTTTCTTTCCTGCATTAAAGGTTTGTGTTTCTGCATCTAATACTTAGGGGAAAGACAATCACTGTGCTTGGAGTGCTTTTATCTTTATCTGGGAAGCAAATACTGCTTACTACAATTTCTGTTGGTGTTTTGCACCAAGGTAAATGCTGATGATCTCCAGGTAGGTGTGTAAAATGATGTGTTGAGCTTTTGAAGGAATTCTAACAAGTTAAGATAGAACATAAGGAAGTAAAGAAGTATTTGAATTCCTTAGTAGGGGAGTAAAGATGGAAGAAAGTGGGGCACACAGTTGAAGGCAGTCCTTTATCTCAGAACAAACCACTTTTCAGAAGAAAAGCTGTCCAACCTAATCTTGGGTCTGTGTAAGCGTGCAGCAGACAGCATCCTCATTCACATTCCCATTTTGAGCCAGTTCCCCCTTTTTTTTCCTTTCTCAAGCCTCTCTGCCCTGTAGTTCTCCCCACAAAAATGCCTGATACCATGAGCTTGTGAAGGGGATTGGGTATATAGCATAGCAAAGTAAAGGAAGTGTAGTTAAATATTGAGTCTTAAGACATTTGTTTAGTAAAAAAGCATCAAACAGAATGGGGGCGGGTGGTCAGGGAATTGTGACTTTCAGAATTGATCCTTTTTTTTTTTTCCCCCAGAAATTAAGTGGGGTTGTTTTTCAGTCTAGAATAAAAGAATGTGAATTATTTCTACCGCTCTTGTTTAAGCTAAACATACTGTTTACTTGAAAAGGCTCTCTGACCATTTAATTTTCTAAGAAAATATGGGAGTATAAGGAAAGTGGTTTCTGGAATGTTGAGCAAGATAATTGTCCTCAAAAGCATAGAAGCATAGTGGCCAATCCATGACAGGAGTACTTTGTCCAGTTCAGGAGTGGACTTTATGGGGGTTGGGTTTTTGTGGGGTATTTTTTGTTTTGTTTTTGCCACAAAATCTTCAGTGTGTTTCAGGGTGGAAGTGAGAATTGTATGATGCTGTCGGATATTTTAAGGAAATCTGTCTACAATACTAAATGAAGACAACTGTATATATGTGATATAGTGAAACAAAAGACATTTCTGCTATTCATAAAGATAAAAACAAGGGATTTTATTCTTTCTGTGTCTGTGATTTAAACTCCGTACCATGCTCTGACTTTTGTATTTCACCCTGAGTTCAAAAAAAAAAAATAAAAAATAAACAAGATATTTTTTAAAGAATGCACAATATAGTGTGTCTTAGCAAGGACATGAGTCATATGAAGCAGAATGCGTAGTTGTCACTAAGGTTCTTGGTGCTCATTGTAAAACCACAGACAAAGAATTCTATGAAGACGCTAGTATCACACAGAATTCAGTGATGCTAGACCAGAAATAGGATCCTTAAAGGTTTTCTGAGAGTTTATTTTCTAGTCAGCATAGGTGGGAGCTCCTCCCTGCACCTCTCTGCCCTCTCAAAAACTGAGGTCAACAGAACTGGGTTTGATCCCTGGAGGGTGCTGTGAGCAGTGGAGGACCTTTATCGTTTCTGATACCAGAAACAACAGATATGTAAGGTACGGCAAGTCTATCTAGACAATGTGAATAGGCTCAGCTTTCTTACTGCAGAATATCCACTCAGTCCTGTTGTTACTGTTGATGCAGTTAGGCTTCAGCTGTTAGGTTTTGAAGCGGCTGTAAATTACTGCTCCCCCCTCCCCACCTCCATATTTTTAATTGGTGGGGTTACCTGTTAAGATTTTTTTTTTAAGTAGATATGTTGGATTGATATTCTCACGTGTTCAGTGTGGAAAACAAGTACATGCTTTAGAGACAACAACAATGAAATCCTTTTGGAATGTGTATTAATATCATTTAATAAAATAACTAGTTCTAAAGGTTTGATATTTTTCTTTTGAGACTGGAGCTTTGAACAAGGGCCCCTGGCTTCTCTGGTGAATGCAAACAGAAACAACTTCTCTTCTCCAGAAGCCAAAACTGCAGCTTTGTAGCACAGACCTGTGGTTAGAGATGCTGTATTTCCTCCGTCGAAGATGCAGCATGACTGTCCAGGGCCAAAGGAGAAACAGGCTACAGAATGCAGAAAAGAAAAGCTGGGGGATAGCCCTGAAGATGCCACTGTACTGGCTTTTCACCTGGGGTGTGTGGGAAGGACAGAAAGTGGTGTGTGTGCCCACACATACCATATGTGCCGCAGACCAACCGTCTGTTTTCTTTATAGCCACTTGCACTTAACCTCGCCCAGCTTTTTTTTGGGGGGGGGGAAATTGTCTCCGATATTTTGTTTTCCAGTTTAATAAAATACGGTTTTCTTTGTTGTGTGGTTAACTTTCCCCTCTCACGTTGAACTTTCCCAGCTGTCCTCTGTTGCCTTGTGCACTTGTGGTCACTGAAGTCTCTGTGGGCCTCTAGGATCTTCGTGGCCTTGTGGGTGTTTGGTTTGATCCTCGGTATTATTGTAATGGGTGGGATGAGATCAAGGTGCTGAGGGAGTGACTGCTATTGAAGTGGGATATATTGTATAGATTATTTGTGTCTTTTCCCAATATTGTACAGTTGTGAACCAAGAGAAAAGGTTGTTTTCGTGGTTATGCTTGCAGTGCTGAGCATAAAACCCATGGTCTGTGCGTTGTAAGCAAGCATCCTACCAATGAAGCACATCTCTAGTCTTCAGAGAACGTTTTTAAAGCAAGCATAGAATTGGGGGAAATATATGTGAAAGGGTCCTTCTGGTCAACTGTGTCTGTCCTTCGTCACATATTGATGATTGATCTGTCACGCAGAAACCATACTTAGCCCTTCTCTCTTACTCCATCCTTTTTCATAACCCAATGAGGCTTAATAAATGGAATGTTTCCTTAAAGGGATCTCAAGGGATAGTCACTTCATCTGGGCCAGGCTTAGGTCACTGGCAGGGTAGAAGGCTTTGAATAGCAGCCCCAATTTCATGAAGCTCCATGTGTCATAAGACCTCAGAAATGGCAGCAGTCTAGGGAACACACCCAGCTGCCAGGGTGTACCACTATACTGATTCTGGAATCTGGCTCACCTATTCATCCTTGTCTCCACTTAGGAGTGCAATTGGTCACCCTAATACACTGCCCCTGAAGGAGCAACCTTTTTTAGACTTCCTCATTGGCCTCTGGGCATGGTATTGAAAACTACATGGCTTCTCTTCCCTTCCTGCAGCTTGTTTTATTCTGTCCAATCACACACAGTAGGAATGAGCTACCTCCTCTTGTGTGTAGACTTAGTAACATCATCAGAATGAGTTTGGGGGTATTAGGGTGTTTCTCATACTTGCTTATGAGTAACTAACTATAGACAAGTCTGATCAGTTACTGTTCACAATTGCTGAGGAGTAACTCACTGAGACTGTAAAGACAAGGCTTCAAGACAGTCACCGGGAAGCTGTCTCTAAAACAAACATCCTGTTCTGAAGGGGAGAACATAAAGGAGAGGAAGAAGTGTGATATAAAACTAGACATCTGAGTTACTTGTGAAAAGAAGAAAGCTTTCCTTAGTTACAAAGTTGGCTTTTTTTTTTTTTTTTTTTTTTTTTGGGTTGGGGGTTACAGGCTAATTTGTACAGGCGCTGCTTAGGATTTAAAAGGCCCTGGGCCAGGAGCAATGGGGATTGAGATGGAATTTGGTTTGGATTTTTTCCTGTTCCAGTGAGTACCCGCACTTGGCATTGAACTCAGGACCTCATACATACTAAGAACTACACTGTATCCCAGCCTCTCTGCTTTTTTATTTGTTTTGTTTTCCTTGTCCCTTTGTTTTCACCTAGGCAGGTGGAGGCACTAAGGAGATCTGTAGTGCCAACTGAGAAACCAAAGCCACATCTGTTCACGGTTGACTCAAAAGGATGTTGGCTAACCCAGTCTACCCTGGATTTGTTTGGGTTCATGGCAAACTAAAGGTTCTCAAAATTTTCGTTTATCTCATTGTATTCTTCTGTATTTGTAAGATGATGAAGTCCTTTGTCAACTGATGTGTGGAAAAGAAAGAACCTGATGACTACTATTTTTGGGGGGGGGCGTATCTGTGAGAATGGGAAGAAAGGACATTGACGGCATTCATCTGTTCCCTTCCCCTTTCATATGGTAGAGCCTGTGCCCTATATGAGCAGCTAGTCCTTGTTGAGGGCGATAGAGGTTAGTAAAGTACAAAACTGGTCCCATGTCAGACCTTCACAGACATTACTAATGAATCCTTTATCTAAACCTGATTTCCCAGCACTTGCTTGATGAGCTGGACCTGTAAGAATAGCAGAGTTCTCATTTGTGAGGCTCAGACCCCGTGTCCCCAGAAAAAAAAAAGTGGCAAAGACTTTTTACATTTTGGGTACCCATAAGTAGAATTTGCTTTCCAAGAGCTAAAATGGATTTGAGGGCTATGTACTGATCCTGATAAATGAAGAGTACTCATTGGGGATGGTTGTAAATTGTTTAAAGCTATAAAGATAATACCTGCCTTTAACAAACTTCAGCCAACTGAGGATGCCTGGTCTAAGAGTAGAAGAAATCTGAGTGCCTAAAATTTGATTAAGGTTCTAGAACATTCTTTATTGCAGACTTTTCTTGTGCTTTTGTGGACCACTCATTTTCTGTAACTAGTCCATAGAGGCAAGTTGAGAGACATCACATTTCTTGACTTTTTCTTGAAAGTACCTCTTCACTAAAAGTGCTCTTTGGTCACAAGTGTCTGAGTCATGTGAGTCAGGAAAGAAAAGGAAGCAAATCCATGTTACCAAGCACGATCCATTATGAGTAATATGGCCTTAGAGAGTCATTGTGGCAGTGTGAGCAACTCAGGCTGTGGGTTTGGACAGACTAGGACTTGGCCTTGGGATCATTTTCCATGGTTTAAAGGGAGTGTAAGAACTCTGCCTCCAGGTTGTTCTAGGAATGAGGTGGACTTATGAAATAGTGCTGCACCTCAGGATTCAGACAGGAGTGGGGTGGGAAAAAAAGTTTAGAGATGTTATCCAGGTAGACTAAAGACTTAAAAATCCTCCCAGGGCCAAGGCATACACTAGAAGAGCCAATAATTAATGCATTGGCCTTAGCTGCTTTGGTTTGCTACAATGGCTGAGGGAATAACACAACATTCCTTCCTCCACTGCAACACAAATTACATATGTGATGATGTGGTAGCTGACCAATCAACATCAGCCAAGTACATTGCACACAGTGTTGAAGGATGGTTGTAAGGAGCTGTCAAACAGGGTGGCATCCCTCTGATCTAGGAGAACACTGGAATAATTTTAAAATGGTGTCAAAAGCTATGATTTCCAGTCAGGATGTGATCAGTACATATTTAACTCAGGTTATTTATTGAGCACCTACCATTTTGTTGCCTGCATATGACACTACCCTGCCTCTACTACATCGCCACAAGAAAATCTTGGTCTGCCATCGCCTCCTCTTTCTGAATGCTAGTTAAAACACTTAACTGTGCACTGACCATAGGAACACACATACACATAATATCTTCCTCCCCACAGCCTTGTCTCTCTCTTTGTATTTCAGGATGTCATATCAGAAGATGGAGCCCCAGAGTGGCGTATGACTCAAGTCAACTGCCCTCTCCAGACAGAACTTTGGGCCTCTGTGGAAGCCTAGGTTAAGCAGTTTTTGCTGACAACTCTTCCACGAGACCCCTTGATTCCATCACCATCGAAATCTGGAAATGGACTAAACGTCCCTACCCCCAGGTGAGGGGATTAATTGAACCTCAACAGGTGCTAACAAGTTCGCTTTCCCTTATGCTTCTCCACACATCTGACCATGATTCTGTTTTTACTGTGTAAAGCTAATTAAATATAGCCAAACCTGTATCCTACAGTTAATGGAGAAGGATAAAAGAAAGAATAAAGGAAGATGAAGGCTGGAGTAGTAATGAGAGGAACAAAGCCTATGTAAGGAGCAGAGTCAGTTGCCTCTAAGGTGATCAGGGAGTCTGTTGGGAGTAAACTATAGAAATGACTTGGTATGCTGGAAGACTGCAAGCCTTAGATTCATCAGCACTTTTGACCTTAAGCTATCTTCTGTGATTTTTAAATTCCATATCTGGAACCAGTAAAGGCCTGGCAACCTAAGTTCGATCTCTAGAATCCACATAAGGTGAAAGGACGGAAAGTCGGCTCCTGACCTCCACAACTGTGCTGCCCACACCCACAAAGATACTTCATACACCTCCATAATAGTGACAAAAAATAAAATCCACTTCTAAATGTCTCTTAAAGCCCCTCTACCATGACTACGAAGGATCCATGGAATGCCTTGGCAGTTAGAAGCAGTCTTACTAACTAGAGTTGTTCTAGCCAATGGTATTAACAGCATCTTGCTGCTGATGCTCATTACCATATACCAAGCACTGAGACTTGAACTATTTACATCAGATGCATCTCAACAATGGGAACGGATAGTTTTTGTTTGTTTGTTTGTTTGTTTAACCCCCTCCAGACGGGGTTTCTCTGTGTAACAGCTCTTCACTGCCCTGGACCAGGCTGGCCTCGAACTCAGAGATCTGCCTTCCTCGGCCTCCTACATGCTGGGATTAAAGGAGTATGCCATCACCACCCAGCTGGAACGGATACTTTTATTCTCGTTTTATAAATGAGAAAATTGAGATTACAGAAACGGTTTGCCAAAAACTACTTAGTTAATGCCACACCAGGATTTACAGTAGATTCTATGCTCTTGTTTCCCACCTGCTTTAAGGATGTTTAAGAAATGGTTAAAGAAAAATGACTAACTTCCACTCCTGTTTTGTTTTTTTCCACTCCTTCCTTCAGGAGGTCTGCCCTTGCCCTCAAAGTTGCACCTCTTCCTGCCATTTTTGGGCATCGGGCTGCAGGTGTGTGCAATAGCTTCCACCTTCCGGTCAACCGGAACCTTTCCCAAAGCAACCGCTGCTGTGAGGGGGACATACCTCAGTGGAGTTCTTGGGGGTGGTACCTGACAAGAGTGGCGGGTATTTTGTCCAATAGGAAGGGACAGTATTGACTCAGAAGCCAATGAGGAGTCTGGTGAGGAAGAAGCGGTGATCTGAGCATGGAAGTACCGACTTGAGGCAGAATGGGTGTCTGTCTGAGGTGGCGCGGGCTCGGGCTCCCGCTCCCGGGGTTCCGCCGCTGCGAGCTGCACACAGTGCATGAGGTACGCAAAGCTCCCAACCGTCCAGCCCAGCAGAGTCCCGGGAGCGGGCTGTCTGTCCTCCCCCGGACCCTGCTGCCCCACACTCGGAAATGTGCGGTCCCCTTGAATCCCCAACCTAAGACCTAGTGTCACCTTAGGACCAACACTACTTAGACATCCACAGCCCCCAGCACCCTCATGGCGGAGTGGTGGGAAAACGGCCCGACATAACCTCCTAACGTGTGCCTTTCTGTTCAGGCGTCAGTGCCGACTCCTCCACATTGGTTGGCAGAGCGACTTGGCCTTTTTGAGGAGCTATGGACCGCTCAGGTGAAAAGGTTAGCAAGCATGACACAGAAGAAACCCCGGGCTATTAAGATATCGCTTCCTGAAGGCCAGAAGGTAGACGCTGTTGCGTGGAACACAACCCCTTACCAGCTGGCCCAGCAGATCAGGTATCAAACCATCCTCAACCTAAAATAATTTTTTCTGTCCACTATTTTCTCTGCACCTGGTCAGGAAAAGAAAACACTCTCTTGTTTAAGTGTTTCTTTTTCTTTGGTTCCTGTCAGAAAGGTAGTTTTTGCTCGGGGAGAGGGGAATAACTCAGTCATTTAATAACACACAAGCATAGGGACCTGAGACCTGACTTCGATCCCTGCAGTCCATGTAAGTGGAAGACTGACTCCTGCTAATTGTCCTCTGACCCCCACATACACTGTAGCATGGCCCCCCAATAAATAAATGAAGTAGTAGTTTTTTGTTGTTTTTTTGTTTTTTTTTTTTTGGTTTTTCGAAACAGGGTTTCTCTGTGGCTTTGGAGACTGTCCTGGAACTAGTTCTTGTAGACCAGGCTGGTCTCGAACTCACAGAGATCCACCTGCCTCTGCCTCCAAAGTGCTGGGATTAAAGGCATGCGCCACCAACGCCCGGCAAATGAAGTAGTCTTTTAAGTTTAAAAATAAAAAGGGTAGGTGTGGTGACATGCTATTGTATAGTGGTGGATAGGCAGAGACGGGCAGATCCCCATACTGTCTGGCCAGCCAGCCTTCCCTGCTTGCCAATGAGTGACCCTGTTTCTCAAAACATGGTTAATGACTCCCAAGGGTGAATACACACCTATACCCCCACACACACACACCCCGCAAGAAAGCATTTTTTAAAAGAAATTTTTGTTTGCTGGGTGTGGTGGTGCAAACCTTTAATCCTAGCATTCATGAGGTAGAGGCAGGTGGACCTCTCAGTACAAGGCCAGCCCCGTGGATACTGTGAGTTCTGGGATAACCTGGGCTGTGTAGAGAGATCCTGTCTTTTTTTTTTTTTTTTTTTTTACATTTAGTGTGTGTGTGTGTGTGTCCCTGTCCCTGTCCGAATGTCCTAGTGCTTGTGTGTGTGGAGGTCAGAGAACAACTTTCAGGAATAAGTTCTTTCCCTCCACTGTGTGGATTTCAGAGATTGAACTCAGTTCGTCAGACTTGACAGCAAGCACCCTTACCATCTCACAAACATCCTGACCCTTCAGCCTCCACATCCTGGGTTCTGAGATGATAGGTGTGCACCACCATTCCTAGTTTATGTCAGACTGGGAATCAAACCCACGTCTTTTTGCATGCTAAACAAGAACTCTAAAGATTAAGTTAGGTTTTATCCTACCCATATTTTTTCTTTTCAAGTTCAAGGACAATTTTATTTGACTTTAAAAGAAAAATATCATCTACTAGGCAGTGGTGGCACATCCTTTAATCCCAGCACTTGGTAAGCAGAGGCAGGTGGATCTGTGAGTTTGAGGTCAGCCTGGTCTAGTTCCAGGACAGCCCAACAGCCCAGGCCATGCATAGAAACCTGTTTGGGCATGGGGGGGTGTAAAAAAGGAGGGGGGGGCAGAGAAAAACATCCAGGGTGGTCAAAAGCTGTAAATCTTACCAGCTGCCTAAAGAGAATGAGGAGAGAATGGGCAAGGCCATGCTAAGTTGTAATGGAAATCAGAAAGAATATTCTTACTTTCTGGCTACAGAAGAGCCACGAGACCCAGTCAAACCTCATGGTGTTTCATAAGGACTATGCTCCACCCTCCCTTTATCAAGAGGATCTCATGAAAAGCCTCCCAAGTGCTGGATTACAGGGGTGGGCCACTATACCTGGATAGCCTTTCTTGCCAAGCATGGTGGTGCAGGCCTGAAATCTTAGCATTCAGAAAGTAGAGACGAGAGGTCCAGAATTCATGGCCAGCTTGGGCCATGTAGCAAGACCTATCTTTATTTTTTCATTTTTAAAATAATTTATTTAACTTTATTTTATGTGCATTGATATGAAGGTTTCAGATCCCTGGGAACTGGAGTTACAGACAGTTGTGGACTGCCTATGGGTGCTGGGAATTGAACCTGGGTCCTCTGGAAGAGCAGCCAGTGCTCTTAACCACTGAGCCATCTGTCCAGTCCCCAAGACCTATCTTTAAAAGTGGGGAAGTTCCTTGAAGATTTATCTTTATAGTTTCAGAGTCTCTGCCCTTCTTTATCCATTGGGTAAAGGAATAATAACGTTTTATTCTGGAAACTTATTTCCACATGACAAATTTACAGTTGCTAGGTATCAATCAGCCCCTTGTCCTTGTGGATTGTAACTGTCACTTTCCCATCACTGCTGTCCTCTCACTACTACAGTTCAACACTGGCTGATAGTGCAGTAGCTGCTGAAGTAAATGGAGAACTTTATGATCTAGAGCGACCCTTGGAAACAGACTGTCACGTCAGATTCCTGACATTTGATTCCCCTGAAGGCAAATCGGTAAGTTTCTTACATATAGCAAGTACAGAACCTAGTTAGCTAACTGATCTCTCTCTCTCTCTCTCTCTCTTTCTTTTTTTTTCCCAAGACAGGGTTGCTCTGTGTAGCCCTGGCTGTCCTGGAACTCGATTTGTAGACCAGGTTGATCTTGAACTCACAGAGATCTCCTGCCTCTTACTCTCGAGTGCTGGGATTAAAGGCGAGAGCCACCACCACCACCACCTGGTGCTAAATGATCTTTAAATGGGAAATTCTAAATTTTTTTTTTTTTTTTGCTTCAGTTTCTCAATTTGAAACTAAGAGGGAGACTTATGGCAGACTGAATTGACCATCTGATTAATTCTGATGAAGCTGGAGTGTTGATCAAGGCATTTACTTAGCATTATTCTATTAAGCAAATACCTTGTGTGCTAGTGAAAGGGAGAGAGTAAGCTGAGAAATATAAGATAACGTGCCTGTTCAACCTCTTCAGCTCTTGAGTGCATACAGTGTAAGTCACCCATGACATGCACTCAGTTCTCATAGGTTTCCATAACTGAGAACAAAACCTAGGGCCTTCTGTTTTGTTCATTTCATGTCAGCTCAGGTATCACAGAGCTTGTTTATTAGAATCCAGTTTTTTGTTTTGTTTTGTTTTTTTATCATCTAAATGTGAATAGTGAACAAATCCAAGAATAGTTCCATCACACTAGATTCCTGACTGGGAAAAAAAAAAGTCACTAAAATGCAAAACAAAAGCTGAGGATAGCTAAATGGGTGAGGTCCTGGTTTGTAGCAACACACACACAAACAACAATAACAACAGTAGCAACACCAGAACTTAAGGAACTGCTGTTTGGTTATTGTTGTTGTTTTTAAGACAGCGTCTTGCTATGTACCCAAGTTCAGCCTCCAATCATAGCCTTCTGTGTGTGTGTGTGTGTGTGTGTGTGTGTGTGTGTGTGTGTGTGTGTGCCAGCACAGCCAGTTAGAACCACATTCTTTATAAGTAGTGATTGATAAAGCTCTAATGCTTACGGGAGTAGGAAAGAAGGCCAGTGCCTCCTGCTTCTGTACCCCTGGTTCAGGAAACACGCAGAAGAAAAAACAACATTGGCTCTCTGCTTTCTTTAAAGATTTTATATTTTGTGTACACCTCAGTGCCTCTGTGTGTGTGTGTGTGTGTGTGTGTGTGTGTGTACATATATGCCTGGTGCCCGTGGAGCCTAGAAGAGATTGTCAGATCCCCTGAAATCAGAGTTATAGGTGGTTGTGAGCTACCTGATATGGGTGCTGGGAACCAAACCTGGTCCTCTGCAGGAACAAGTGTTCTTAACCATTGGTGCATCTCTCCAACCCCTCATTGAAGACAACATTTTACTGTGTAAAAGTCATCCTTAGAACTCCAGGCTCTCCGTTTTGGAGCAGTCAGTCCTATCACAAGCACAGCAACTTCCCAGCCAGCTCTGAAAAAAGTGCCAGAGCTGGGACTCAAGAGAGCAGTTGGTGAGCTCACTTTGTTCTTGTGACTCCAGGTACTCTGGCACTCTAGTGCCCATGTTCTGGGTGCAGCAGCTGAGCAACAAATGGGTGCTGTTCTCTGCCGAGGTCCAAGTACGGAATCTGGCTTTTACCATGATTTCTTCCTGGGAAAAGAGCGGTGAGCAGTCCAAAGAAGATTTATTCTGGGGTGGTTTCCAGGGTCTCAGGGTAATTTCAGTTTAAAGAGGCTGGAAAGAGGTCTCAGTGTTAACCAGAGGTTGGCATCCCTTCCCTAGGAGGGCTCTCTTCTGACTCTGATGAAACTTACCTCTTCAAATCCTCATGAATTTATTACACATACTCTTTTTGCCCCCTCTCCCCTTCCTCTCCTTCCTCCCTCTCTCCCTTTCTCATTTTGTAGGCAAGGCTGGTCTTGAACTCATGATCCTCCTGCCTTGCCTATAGTGTGCTTGCCTAGCATGAGCTAGGGTTCATAGGGTTCAATCCTCAATTACCATACACACAAAAAAATTTATACTGGTGTGGTGGTGCAGGCCTTTAATCCCAGCAATCAGGCAGATGAATCTCTATGAGTTCAAGACCAGCCTGGTATACAGAGTGAGTTCTAGGACATCCAGGGCTACACAGAGGAAACCCTATCTTGAAAAACAAAAATTATATTTAATTTCCTATTTGTTTTTTCTGAGATTTGTCTTTGCTAGTAATTGCACATTTCTTTGTCAAAGGGAAGAATTTTATTTCCTAACTAATGTGCATCACTCAGGGGTTGTCTCTGAAGAAGCAAGTCCACAAATTCCCTTTTCCAGGACAGTCCGAAGCTCAGAGTTGCCCCTTTTAGAGCGGATTTGCCAGGAGATCATAGCTGCTGCACAACCATTCCGGAGGCTAGAAGTTTCTCGGGATCAGCTTCGCCAGCTCTTCAAGGTGAGTTGGCAGTGCACAACAGAAATAACATCTAGGATGTCCTTGTAGCTTCATGCTCCCTTTCTGCCTTCGTCTAGGATAACCACTTTAAGCTTCATGTGATCGAGGAGAAAGTGACTGGCCCAACAGCAACAGTGTATGGGTGAGCCTTGTCAACAGTGAGGAAAACAGGGAAGCTATACGGAGGCCGAGGCTGGGGTAAAGGGAGGGTGATGGCAGACAATCTGTACTGCTCTAGAAAAAGACATTGGAAGAGGAATTGGCTTTTATCTGTCATTGCTGTCTCTATCAGCAAAACATTTCTTCCTCAACACCTCAGTCTGTCAGTTGAAGGCCTTGAAAGGGAGAAAAATAAACAGGAGAACCTGGGGAGCACTAATTAGCCTCTCTGTCTCAGGTGTGGCATGTCAGTTGATCTTTGCCGGGGACCCCATCTTCGGCACACCGGACAGATTGGAGCACTGAAGCTGCTGACGGTGAGCTGTGGGTGTAGTAGATACTCCTGTTTCTCAGGAGAGAGCTGCAGAGTGGAAGAGACCCTCTCCAAGCCCCTTCTCTGCCCTCATGGCTAATGAGGGCATCTGGGAGAAAGACAGTTTCCTCCCTTCTGGAATCTTAAAGTTTCATGGCAGGGTCCAGAATTCAATTTAGACTCCCCAGTCTGGGTCTGGATTAAAGGAAATGAAGCAAGATCACGATACGAGGAAGGCATGTGTAGAGAGGACCATGTCCAGGAGGACAGGTGCCCCTGTTTGACAGATACTAGGGAGAGCACCCAAGGCAAGGACATGCCTTCCATGAAAGTGCTCTTCCTAGACATTGTGTTACTGGATGGAATGGAAGGTAGCAAGAAACAGGCAGACGTGTAGGAAAAAACCTCCTGAAAATTGAGCCATAGCAGCATCTCATTCTGGCACTAATGAGGCCAAATCTCCTTACCTGTTGTTTCTATATATAAAATCGAGACTGACTATTCCTGTACCACTGGTAAAGCCACGCCATAGAAACAAAGCCAGCTAGCAGGCACAGAAGATAGTGTTTAAAGAAAAGGCTATAAATTGTCAGTTCTTTCAAGCCAGGCATGCTAGTACATGCCTATGATCACAGCACTTGGAAAATGGAGGCAGGAAGATTAGGAGTTGAAGGTTATCCTTGAGCGATGTCTCACATCTGAGGTCACCTTTCACTACTTGAGACCCCTCCCCCCCCTTTTTTTTTCCCCGAGACAAGGTTTCTCTTTGGCATTGGAGGCTGTCCTGGAACTAGTTCTTGTAGACCAGGCTGGTCTCGAACTCACAGAGATCTGCCTGCCTCTGCCTCCCGAGTGCTGGTATTAAAGGCTTGTGCCATCCCCCGCCTGGCGAGACCTGTCTTAAAAACAACAGCAAAGGTTCTTATTAATAGTTAAAGAGCAAGCAGGGGTGGGTATTTGAATTTCATATGGCTAGGAGTAGGATGGGGTGTGGAAGGTTGACTTTTCTAGCAGCTGAATGGCATATTAATAGGGAATGGTGGACAGACTGACATTTGACCATAGTTTAGTTTTTCTCCTAAGCAGTCATTAGTTAGGAAGTAGAACTAAACATAAGGGTGTTGGTGGGGCAATGAGAATGTAGAGAAAAAGTGGGCTGTGTGATATTGCATCTGACCAGAATGCACAAAAGATAGGATCCAGGTGATGCAACGGATGAAGATGCCATCCTACTGGTAGTGAGGGTACCTCTGAACCAAGAGCATCCTAGAGGCCTGACAGAAAGGCCAGTGCCTCCAGTGCTCTTCATCTTCCGTGCCTCTGCCCCCTCACAGAACTCCTCAGCCTTGTGGAGGTCCTCAGCAGCTCCAGAGACACTGCAGAGAGTGTCGGGCATTTCTTTCCCCAACACAGAGTTACTGAGGGACTGGGAAGCACAGAGGGAGGAAGCAGAGCTCAGAGACCACAGGCGCATCGGGAAGGTACAGAGCACAGAAGAATGGGAAACTTGGTGCTGAGGGTGAAAAATGAAGGAATGGGATGTGGACTTTTTGTTGTTGTTTTTGTCTTGATTTTTGTTTCAGTTTTGGTGTTTTTAGACAGAGTCTCATGTAGCCTGGGCTGTCTTCCTGCTATAGCCAAACACCTGGGCAAAGAATGTGATTGTGAATTTGCCCAGAGGTTCAGCTAACACAGGGGGCAGCTCTGTCATTTGCTTCTTTAGTTCCAAAGCCCTCCCCTTCTTGATTGACACATAATATCCTTTCCCCAGGAACAGGAGCTCTTCTTCTTCCATGAACTGAGCCCTGGGAGCTGCTTTTTCCTGCCACGAGGAACAAGAGTCTATAATGCCCTGGTGACTTTCATCAGGGTAAGCAGGGCACATGTGCAGGGGGAAGGAATGGGGCCCACGGCAAATCAAGGTGTTTGAATTTGGCTCAAGCATGGTGGCACATGACTGTAGTCCCAGCATAAAAGAGTAAAGCAGAAGGATCATGAGTTTGAGGACAGCCTGGGTCACAGCAAGATTCTGTGTCAGAGGAAAAGAACAGAAACGTTTCATAATCCTGGTGACTTTTAACAAAGTATTGCTGTTGTGTGGTCTACAGTGAAGCAGCTTAGACAGTTGAAATGGCATTTAATAGTTTGTGGCTGTGGTCAGCATGATCTGAGTCCCCAAGAGAATCACAAAGCTCTGTCTCCTCTCCTTCCAGTTACAGTGACTTTTGGTGTCTATATCCACCTTTGCAGGCTGAGTACGCCCAACGTGGTTTCTCAGAGGTGAAAACTCCCACGCTGTTTTCTACAAAACTCTGGGAACAGTCAGGGCACTGGGAGCATTATAGGGCAGACATGTTTTCCCTGAAGCCCCCAGGCACTAATGGTCCTGACATCTCTCAGAGTGGCCACCCTGCCAGGTGTCCCAAAGACGCACTTGCTCTCAAGCCCATGAATTGTCCTGCACACTGGTGAGTTGGGATCCTGGAAGCCTGGCTCCTCCTGGGGCTGGGATAACAGGTCACAAAAATGTAAATTAGTAGAAAGTACCTTGGAAAGAATATTGAGGCATCTGATTTGGGTCTTGAATCTACCTACAGTGGACTCAAGTTTACCCAAGTGAATTTTGGGAAATTAGTCCATTTCTTGGGCCTTTGTTTCATTAGGTAATATCAAGGCTCTGTACCCATCACAGAATATGGGCACAGTACATGATACCTGCTCTTGTGTGACTAAGAGTTTAACTTTTTTTTCTAGACAGGGTCTCACTGCAGCTTCAGTTGGCCCCAGACTCACTATGTAGACCAGGCTGGCCTCAAACTCAGAGATCCACTTGTCTCTGCCTGGTAGTATTAAAGGCGTGTGCTGTCATACCCTGCTGAAATTTGACCTTTGACCTGACACTAATGATAGGATTGGCAAGATTTAGTGGGAGAGTGTGCTAAGAGATGGTGATGGCTAGTATTGCATGGTGGCACACAGCGATAAGCTCAGAACTGGGGAGGCAAAGACAGAGAGATCATGAGCTTAAGGCCAGGCTAGGCTACATACTAAGACCTTGTCTCAAAGAAAATGGGCCTAGTAGGAAAAATAACAGTTGGCCTTAGGTCTTTTTCCCTTTGGCCCTAACCCCTTCCCATCCCAACCTCAGCCTGATGTTCGCCCACCGGCCCAGATCCTGGCGGGAACTGCCTGTGCGGCTGGCTGATTTTGGAGTCCTGCATCGTGCTGAGGCCTCTGGCAGTCTGGGAGGATTAACACGCCTATGGCGCTTCCAACAGGACGATGCTCACATCTTCTGTGCACCAAATCAGGTGATTTTCCTTGTTCTTCAAAGGGCTGACTTCCTTTGCCTTTTTAAATTTAACACAGGGTCTTAAGTAGTCTCAAATGTACTATGTAGCTGACAATGACCTTGAACTTCTAGTCCTCCTGCCTTTGAGTAATGGGATTGCTGGTGTGTGCTACCATGCTTGGTTTATTTGGTGTTAGGAATCAAACCCAGGGCTTCGTGCATGCTAGCAAGCTTGCATCTCCAGCAACAAGCAAGCTGCATCTAAGGCTCCAGTTGCCTTCTTATACTGGAGTATAGCTGTCCCTCTGGTCCTGACTTGTTTGTCATGTCATGTGTGGGGGTCGGTCCGTCTGTTCATGTCCCACTTTTCCACCTGTCTCCATTTTTTCCAAAACTACCCATCACCTCAGATTTCTAGTTGGCATACAACTGACATCCTGACTTCCTGTCTCTAGCTGGAAGCAGAGATCCGAGGCTGCCTTGATTTTCTCCGATCTGTTTATGCTGTTCTTGGTTTTTCCTTCCACTTGGCTTTATCTACCCGGCCATCTGGTTTCCTAGGGGAGCCTCACCTGTGGGACCAGGCTGAGCAGGTGAGTAGGAGAAAGGGAAGCAAAGCAGATAAACTGGTCTACAGTAGAGAGGGAGGGATATGGTAGCCAAGATCTTCAGATAAAGGCACAAGGTATGGGTGTTAATTTTCATGGACCAGCAGGATATCTTGCTCATTAGTTCCTGCATGCTCTTCTCATCTTGTTCTTTCTAAGGTCCTACAACAAGCCTTGGAGGAGTTTGGAGAACCCTGGGACCTTAACCCTGGAGATGGCGCTTTCTATGGACCTAAGGCAAGCTGGAGTTGTACTTAGTCTGCTTGTTTAAGTTGTATCTACAAAGAACTGTTTTAAAACTTGTGTAGGATATAAAACAGAGCGGTACACTTCTGCCCTGTGTAGCTTAGAGTTTCATGAAGGCTGAGGTAGGTAAATAGGCCCTGTCAGCCTAGTGGACCTGTGCTGTACAGCTACTGTGAGAGGGCCAGGGGTGTAGCATTACTCTTAGTCTAGGAAAGACCTTCTGTAGGAATCGGTTTCCAGTCTACTCATGAAGAGCTCTCTCTGGAAGGGAATGGTATAGTCAGAGGGTGGAGGGTGGGGTACAAATCCACATAGCAAGTTAGAAGAAATGTAAAAGTATAGGGCAAAAAGGCCTTTGTGTGTGTCTGCTGAATTGACCACAAAGGCTGTTAGGAGTCTGCTGTGGACACTAAGCTGTACTTGCAGTTCCCTGGGAGGTTCAGGTAGGATCACTTGAACCCTGGAATTTGAGGGTAGCAAAAAAAGACTAATCTCAATACCAGGTCAGTAGGAATAAGGTTCAGTGATAGAACAATTTGACAAGTTGCATAGGCTCTCGACTTGATTCCCAGCACCACAAGAAAGAAGATAAGGCAGTGAGACTGCCTTGTGAGTTTAGATGTGTTGACACCTTTTTTGTTTTCTTGGGTGGTCTCATGTGAGCACAGATTGCTTTGGAACTTACTTTATTTACTTATTTTGTTTGTTTGTTTGTTTTTGTTGTTTTTTTTTTTGTTTTGTTTTGTTTTTTCAAGACAGGGCTTCTCTGTGTAGCCCTGGCCGTCCTAGAATTCACTCTGTAGACCTGGCTGCCCTCGAACTCAGAGATTCACCTGCCTCTGCTCCCCAAATGCTGGGATTAAAGGTGTATGACATCACTGCCTGGCCTGTTTGGAACTTTTTGTGTAGCTAGACTGCCCTCCAACTCAACATCCTGCCTCTGCCTTCATAGTGCCAGGATTCCATGTGAGCTCCACCACACCCAGCTTGGGTATTAGGTTTGTTCAGTTTTGTTTTTATAGTTTTGTTTGTTTGTGTTGTTCTTTTTATTTTACTTTTTTTTTTAAAGATTTATTTATTATTTATACAACATTCTGCTTCCATGTATATCTGCATGCCAGAAGAGGACACCAGATCTCATTACAGATGGTTGTGAGCCACCATGTGGTTGCTGGGATTTGAACTCAGGACCTCTGGAAGAGCAGTCGGTGCTCTTAACCTCTGAGCCATCTCTCCAGCCCTGTGTTGTTCTTTTTAAAGATTTAATTATTTATGGGAATTGGAGAGATTGCTTAGCAGTTAAAAGCACTTGCTGCTTTTGCAGAAGATCTGAGTTCAGTTCCAAACACCCATATGTTGGCTCACAATCGTACATTATAACTCCAGTTCTAGGGAAGTGAATGCCCTCTTCTGACCTCTGCAGGCACTAGTCATACATGTGTGCACATGCATACATGCAGGTAAAATATGGATTCACATAAATAAAAATAAAAATTTTTAAGGGGCTAGAGAGATGGCTCAGTGGGTAAGACACTGGCTGCTCTTCCAGAGGACCCAGGTTCAATTCCCAGCACCCACATGGCAGCTCACAACTGTCTGTAACTCCAGTTCCTGGGGATCTGATACCTTCATACCAAAGCACATAAAGTTAAATAAATTATTTTAAAAAAAATTTTTAATGTTTATCTAAGTTCGGTGGTAGTGGTGGCACACACCTTTAATCTCAGCACTCAAGAGGCAGAGTCAGGTGGATCTTTGTAAGTTCAAGTCTAGCCTGGTCTACAGAGTGAGTTCTAGGACAGCCATGTCTACAAAAACCAAAATAATAAAAAAAATAAATAAATATAATAAAATAAAAAAAGATGTATCTATAGCTAGGCATAGTGGCCCATACCTTTAATCCCACTAGCAGAGGAGGGTAGACATCTGTGAGTTCAAGGCTAGCCAGGTCTATATATTGAGTTTAGGCTAGTGAGGGCTACATAGTGAGACTTTGTCTCAAAAACAACCTCTGGAACCTGCATGGTGGAAGGCAAGGACCAATTTCCAAAGGTTGTCCTCTGCCTTCTGCATTTTCATCCCATACGCATACACATACAGTAAATAAGTGTAAAAAAAAAATACTGAATAATCTTGGTACATTCCTATAACCCCACACTCAGGAGACTAAGACAGGAGGATCTTGAGTTCCAAGCCAGCCTGAGTCATATAACAAAACCGTGTCTCAAAATACTAGGGGAAAAAGAATTTGGCTCTTAAAAAGTCAGAGTTGGAGGCTGGATGGTGGTGGCTCACACCTTTAATTCCAGCACTTGGGAGGCCGAGGCAGGGGGATCTCAGTGTGTTCAAAGCCTGGTCTATAAGAGCTAGTTCCAGGACGGCCAGGACTATTACCCAGAGAAACCCTGTCTTGAAAATCAAAAAAATTAAAAATTCAGAAGAGTTGGGGCCTGATCTGGTGGTGCAATGCATGCCTTAATCCTAGCACTTTAATCTTGAGAGGCGGATGAAGCAGATCTCTGTGGATTCGGGGCTACTCAGTGAGACCCTGTCTCAAAAAAAAAAAAAAAAAACACAAAACAACAACACAAAACAGAGTTGGGCCTGGAGATGGCTCAGTGGCTAAGAGCAGCTGCTGGTCCTGCAGAGGACTTAGGTTTGCTGCTCAGTACCCCTATCAGGCAGCTCATAACTGCCAAACTACAGTGCCAAGAGATCTGGCACCCTCTCCCAGCCTCCATGGTCACACAAACACAAATGGCATTCACTGTACATGCACACAAATAAAGATAATAAATCTTTTTTTGTTGTTGTTGTTTTTTTGTTTGTTTGTTTGTTTTTTAAACATTTATTTATTTATCATGTATACAGTGCAGGCCAGAAGGGGGCACCAGATCTCATTACAGATGGTTGTGAGCCACCATGTGGTTGCTGGGAATTGAACTCAGGACCTCTGGAAAAACAGTCAGTGCTCTTAACCCCTGAGCTATCTCTCCAGCCCCTGATGTTGGTTTTTTTGTTTGTTTTTTGGAGGCAGAGTTTCTTTGTGTAGCCTTGGCTGTCCTGGAACTATCTCTGAAGACCAAACAGGCCTTGAACTCAGAGATCCACCTGCCTTCTTAGTGCTCTTTTTAAAGGTGTGCACCAACATGCCTGGATGAACATAATAACTTTTTTAAAACAAATTTTTTAATTTCATTTTACATTCCAACCACAGTTCTCCCTCCCACCCCAAGAAAAAAACTTATTTTCAATTTTAAGTCAGAGGCATTTAAGTGAGGGCTTGACACTTCTTTTTGTTAAGAAATTTAAAAAGTTCAACAATGCACCCAGGCTATAAAGTTAGCAGTCAGTGATAAACTTTGAATTTTGTTAAATCTAAGATAGTGTTTTATTAAAATGGGGCTGGAAAGATGGTTCTGAGTTAGAGGGCTTGCTATACAGCCATGAGGACCTGAGCTTGGAACCCAGCACACACTTAAGATGCCTGTGATCTCACCCTAGTGTTGTGGGGCGTGGAGATAGGAAGATCACTGGGGGGGCGGAGGAGCTCCAGGTTCAGGAAGAGATCCTCCCTGTCTTAGGTTCTTATCCTGTGCTGTCTGTGATCAGGTACTCTTGACAAAAACTACTTAAGGGAGGAAGGGTGAATCCTGGCTCACAGTTCAGGGGTATAGTCCTGATGAAGCTGATCTCACTGCACCACAATCAAGAACAGAGAGCAATGGATGGACCCAGTGCTGAACTCAGGTTCTCCATTTTATACAATCCAGGACCCCCTCACAGGGAATGGTCCCACACACAGTTAACCTAAGCAACATAGTCCCCCACAAGCATGCTCAGAGGCCCATCTCCTAGGTGAGTCTAGGCCGGTCAAGTTGACAGTGACCATTACACTGCCTCAAAGGAATAAGGACTGAGAACAATAGAAGACCCAGGGTAAGCTTCTATAGCCCCGTGCACACACGTGTGTACACAGGCATACACAGATAAAAGAAACCTGATAGTGGTGGTGCACGCCTTTAATCTCAGCAGCTGGGAGGGAGAGGCAGATGGAGCTCTGTGAATTTGAGGCCAGCCTGGTCTGCAAAGTGAGTTCCAGGACAACCTCCAAAGCTACACAGAAAAACCCTGTCTCAAAAAAAAAAAAAAGAAAAAGGAAAAACTATGGCCAAGAGAGGAAAGAATGTGAAAATCCCTAAGGAGAATAGGCAAAATGCTGATGAGGGCAGCCAAGGGATTGTAGAAGACCAGCTGAATCTTGAAACCGATTTCCGTAGTGGCATCAGTCTCTGCTTTGGCCTGTGACATGTTGGGTGGCACTGAGCAGTTCTTCTGTAAGGCTAAGGAGGTAGGAGAATAGAAGACTTAGTGGGTAGAATTTGCCACATTGATCTGACAGCAAAACAGCAAGGGAAAGGAAGGGAACTAGAAGAGGTCACAGCTGAGTAGAGCGGAGAATGGGGGGCATGGAGGGGCCTGTGGATGAGAAAAAAGGAGCTGCAGATCCAGTGGTGGAGGATTGAGTGATCAGACTGAGCGATAGACTCAGAAGTCAGCCATGAGGGAGATGGCAGGATATCGGGTGTAGGTCTCTAAGATGAAGAGTTTGGGGAGGTGGAGAGGAGGGGAGCAGTGTGGGTCATCAGGTCAGCTCTCCGTCTAGCCTGAGACATGGGTAGTAGAGGCGATAGCTGCTGAAGATATTGGAGGCTGTTGGGTCTGATGTCTCTCCCTCTCCCTTCCCTCTCCTCTAGATTGATGTGCACCTCCATGATGCCCTGGGTCGGCCCCATCAATGTGGAACAATCCAGCTTGACTTCCAACTGCCGCTGAGATTTAACCTACAGTACAAGGGGTATAGAACCTCAGCCCTTTCTGCTTTTGCCCACTCCCCAGACTGGTCCAACCCCTGCCCCACACCCTACCGCATCAGAGATGTTTCCTGATAACTGAAAGATGATTCAGGATGCTCAGTTTGTGGCACTCCAGCATTCCATTCCTTCCCCTTTTCCTTCCAAGGCAGATGGGGGCCCTGGAGCATCCGGTCCTTATCCACCGAGCAGTGCTTGGTTCTGTGGAGAGGATGTTGGGAGTGCTGGCGGAAAGCTGTGGGGGAAAGTGGTGAGTCACTGACACCAGAGTTCTGTCCTCTCTCCAGCCACCCAGTTCACGCCTTAGGTTCTGGCCTTATCCTGTGCATTTCCTTCCCACATCTCCCTGTAGTCAGTGAATAATTTCCTCCCGTATCTTCCCAACAGGCCCCTGTGGCTGTCCCCATTCCAGGTGGTAGTCATCCCTGTGGGGACAGAGCAAGAGGAATATGCCAGGCAGGTGAGTTGAGGACAAGGGGGAGAGCAAAAACAGGAAGAGGAGGGCATCTGACCCCCATCCTTGGGCAGGAGAGGCTCTTCGGGATAGTAGGAAGGGCCTGAGTGGCAGCTGTCCTGTGTGCTGAACATTCCGTATCTCAGAAACAAAGCCAATTCCTGCCTTGTACAGATGTGTGAAAAGCAGTTAATAGATGCTTAATATTGCCAACAGAGCACAACTGTGTTGATTTAGTTTTCCTTTCTAAAGAGAATTGCTGGCCAGGAATAGTAGCACACACACAGCACCAGTGCTTGGAAACTGAGGCAGAAGGGTCACAAGTTTGAGTCCAGCCTGGGCTTCATAGTGAGACCCTTTTTCAAAAGTTAGAGGTTGGGTCTAGGGATGTAGTTCCGATGGTAGCATATTTATCTGCTATGCACAAAGCAGCCAGTTCAGTCCCCAGCACACCATCCAGGTGCATGCTGCAATCCTACCACTTAGGAGGCAGAAACACAAGCATCCAAAAGTCCATGTTCATCCATGGGTCCATAGCCTGAGCTGCATGAAGTTGTCTTTTAAGGAAATTAAGAATATGGAAAGTGCTAGAGTTAGTTAAACAGCTGGTTGGGACGGTGGTTGCCTAACAGCAAGCAGAGCCCAGAGAATAATTGAAGGTTCATTCAGTGAGAAGCTCACAATTTGTTGTGTATCAGGGATGGGAAGGAGGCCTCAGTGTCTCAGAAGAGAGTCGGCAAACACCTGAGAGAGCTGAGGTGGGAGACGAGGCAAGTGACTGAGAAGAATAGTGGCCACCTGTCATAGCTCAAACTTACACTGAAGTTGACTCATCACCAGCCGAGTGATGGCGGCACACACCTTTGATCCCAGGACTGGGGGGAGTGGGGGGCAGGTGAGTCGAAGGCCAGCCTGGTCTACAGAGTGAGTTCCAGGACAGCCAGAGATAGACAGAGAAATCCTGTCTCCAAAAAAAAAAAAAAAAAACAGAAAAGAAAAAAATAAGTTTACCCATCACAAAACCTATGTTCCAGGTACAACAATGTCTACAGGCTGCAGGGCTCGTCAGTGACCTCGATGCTGACTCTGGACTGACCCTCAGCAGGAGAATCCGCCGGGCCCAGCTTGCCCACTACAATTTTCAGTTTGGTAAGAGAAGGTTAGCTTTGGACCTCAGAGCCCCAGGCTCTGCATTCTCTGTATTAAATCTATTGTTTGGCTCTGTGTACATTGAATTAATTGGGGCTCATTACCTGCGCTGGGTAGGAGCCTGACTAACCTGCCTCCCTTCCATTGCTCCTTCCCACAACCTCCTCCATCCCTCACAACAGTTTTCTTCTCATTAACCCTCCCGTAGGATGTTTCTGTTAAGTTAATTAACCAAGCAAACCTCAGAGAGAAAGGGACAGCAGAGGGGTAGGAAGACATTAATTGAAGCCAGGCGTGGTAGGCACACCTCTAATCCCAGGATTTTGGAGGTGCATGCAGGAGGATCAAAAGTTTGAAGCTGGTCCGCACTATATGTAGGAAGATTATCAGTAAACCAAGTGCCGGGCTTGTAGCTCTGTACTGAAGCATGGGCTTGATCCCAGCACCAAAAACCATTCAAGGCATTAATGAATTAGCCTTGTTTATTGTTGTGTGGGTGGAGGCAGCTCCAGGGGACAAGAAAGGCCTTGAGGAAGGAAGTGGCTCCTGGCTGTTGGGTATCTGAAGGCAAGAAGCAGAAGCTCCCCGGCCAGACCGCCTGACTGGGAATCACAGATGCCAGTTGTCTTGCCCACACTAAGAGCAAGCTGCCACAGCCCCTCCCTGACCCCTTCCCCCCACACCCCGTTTTCCCCTTCCTGTATTGTACCCCTCCCCAGGTCACACACACATTTTTCTTTGTGTGTGGCTCTGCATCTGTTTGTCTTTGACTCTCCAGCCCTGGTCTCCTGACCCGTAATGGTAAGGGGAGCGGGGTCTAGATCATTCCCTTACCTCCTCACGATGGACAGACAGCAGCAGAGCAAGCACAACTAAACGTAGACTTCTCTAAGCCATGTCTAGGTTCTACTCCCACCCTTTCTAAAGACCAGGACTCTGAAGTTTCTGGAAAGCAAAAGGAAATCCTCCATGGGGTGAATTCCTCCTGGTTTACAGTTCTTTCCTCTTCCTGCAGTGGTTGGCCAGAGAGAGCAGAGTAAGAGAACTGTGAACATACGGACTCGAGAGAACCGGCAGCTCGGGGAGCGAGGCTTGGCCGAGTCTGTGCAGAGGCTGCTGGAGTTACAGAACGCCAGGGTCCCCAATGCCGAAGAAATGTTCTGAGTTTGTTCACTGGTGAGGCATAGACTCATGAGAGCTGCCTATCCCTTACCATAGGAGTTCCTAGCCCAACTGGCAGCCCAGAATGTCCCAGACTCCTCAGATAGCTTTCCTGAAAATGCACTTGGTTTGAGGGGCTGTGCACTGGAAGGAATGCTGTACTGTTTACATAGGAGGAGAATAAAAAATAAACTTGAAGCCAAGCCTGTGTCTTCATCTGACTCCAAATGGGAAGGGGGCTCCTGTGTTGTCTTCCTCTTGCCCCAAGGCTGAGGAAAAGGAGATAGTGAGGAACTGCCTGAGGCAGCCATTCCCCACCCGAGAGTAAACCCACTCCCGCTGAGGAGTCTGTCAGACCCTTCTCTGCAGAGGACAGTGTACACATGTAGCGCTGAGGCACAGACTAAGGATCCACATGTCAGCTTGCTCCATGATTCTCTGCATCTGCTTTGGGGTCCCGTGAATGCTCCCTCCCATCACCTCCATTACTCCCAGTCTTCCAAGGAGGCTCCAGGATGAGTTTGAGGGGAGTGGCTGTGAGAGGAGGAGCAGCTGGTACTGAGTCATGGCAGGAAACAGGAGGGCGGGAGATAGCATATAAAGGGCGACAGCAGGCCTTGAAGTTCACAACAGCAGTAGCAGCATTGAGAGGAGCAGGCTTGCAGCAACTGGCCCAAACCTTCAAGTCCAGATCTACCTGTGACAAGCTTCTGGGTGACCAGTGACCAGTTCTTGCCCCAGGATGGGGACCATATCCAGAGCAGCCTTGATCTTGGCCTCTTTGGCCCTTGCTTCTGTTGCCTCTGCAGGAGGTGAGTCAGGGTGGGGTAGCAGTTGCTTAGGAGCCTGGCTCCAAATAGCTCATCACCAGTTGGCTTCTGAGCCTTTTTATGGACATGCTCACAGTGGGGCTAGGGCAGAAGAGGGATGGCTGGAGATAGTTGCTAAGAAATACAAAAACTGGAGCCAAATAGACAACACAGGACAGGTGAATTTACAGGCTAAGGGGCCTGGAGATGTCTGAGGAGGGAGTTGTGAGGCAGGTGAGGAAGAAAGAGAGGCCCTCAGGCTGCTCAAAACCAGTCTACTGACCCAGGGAGTCTTGACTCACTAGTTAGAAGTCGAGTTAGGGATATCCACATTCACCCTCTACCAAGCATATACACACTGCTTTGGAGCATGAACAAAATGGAATGCCCACTCTAGATAGGAAGTCAGATGGCTAAAGGAGGGCCAGTGAGATGGCTTAGTATGTAAAGGCACTTGCCAAGCCTGGTGACCTGAATTCAATGCCAGTAACCCACATAGGAAGGAGAGAATTGACTTCCACAGTGGTCCTCTGATCAGCACACACTCAGGAACACTTAGCTGGGCTTTCTACTCGAAGTCCCTTTTTGAAAGGCCTGCAGGAGGAGGTTTGGGGAGAGGTGGGTCCCCTGAAAGCTAGAGGAGCATCAGGGCAGTGGCTATGGGGGGACAGCCACAAGCCCCAACCAAAGGAGATAGTGAGGGAAGACATTTACCTCCCTTCCCAGCCACACGCCACATTCCCTTTAGAAACAAACTCAGATTTTCTCAGAGCCCAGGCACTCACATCAAGGTTGGCATGGGAGTAAAGGGAACAGGTCACACAGTAGCTCCCACACAGTGGGCTTTTTACATTCTCGGCCCCCATGGCCCCGCCATCCTGCTTAGGACCAAGAGAGGACCTCTCAAAACTGCCTATGACTTGTTCTTTCTTCCTCCAGCCTCCAAGCCTTCAGAGCAGAGAGAGATGAAGCCAGAGAACCTCTTCCTGCACCTTCATGAAGGTGAGAGCCTCCTGCCCAAGAACTAACCAGGTCCAATGACAACAGAAGCTGTAGTGTGGAGGGAACAAGCGTGGCGGGGGAGGGGGGGTCTAGGAGGAGTTACAGGCTCTGACTGTCTGCCCTCTTGTCTCTAGTGGGCTATGCAGCACCCCCTTCCCCACCACAAACACGGGGACTCCGAGTGGATGACCACTTTGAAACTTCTCTTCATGACTCTCTCTTTGAGGGACAAAGGGAAGGTAAGGCCACCACAAGCCCTCAGTTGCCCTGAGCGGCATACTTCCTACTCTTCAGGTGGGGAAGAAGGGCCCCCCCACCCCACTGCTGTCTGGCTAGAAGGGGTAGACTGCTCACACTGCCCATTCTGTAGTGGAGCCCCCTGCGTCTCCGGAAGTGCCCTTTGTCCAGGAAGAAGAGTGGCCGGCTTCCCCCAAGTCTGTAAAAAGTGAAGGTGGGTGCTGTCCTAGCCCTTTGCCCATCCCACCGTGCTCTTCTTGCTGGCACCTGTCTGATCTCCATTCCCTTGTGCCTTCACCCGTCTTGCAGTGGGTCCTCCTACCCCTCAAGAAGCCATCCCCCTGCAGGAAAAACAGCCCCCTCCCCAAGTCTCGATTGAACAGAAGGAAAGTAAGTGACCCGCTTTGCTCCAGAGCGAGGGAGGGCCTTGGAGGCCCGGCGGGGTGGGGAGCTCTGAGCTTGTCTGGCGGCGGGGTGGGGAGCTCTGAGCCTTATCTGGCAACAACGTAGCCCTGGGTTTGTTCCCCAGCACCACAACAAATGGTTGTGGCAGCAGTGGCCTGTAATCCCAGCTCTTGGGAGGAGGCACGAACATCAGATGTTGAAAGGTTATCCTCCACTTCATACAGAGTTCAAGGCTAGCCTGTGGGTACATGAAGCCTTTCTTTAAAAAGAGAAGGGAAGGAAGGTAGGAAGTAATGCCTATTCCATAGGTATAGGATTAAATGATATAAAATAGCATTTGTTTTCTACTTGCTCCTCTACCGAGCTTCTTCATGCATGGGAACTAGGAGGTGCCCATCCCAACACACCTTTTGCTTACACACATCTCCTTCTACCCAAGTAGACCCATATGCCCAACAGCAGGAAGAGTTCATCCATACCGGGCAGAAAGAGGGTGAGTGATAGCACTTGTCTGTCCCTCCCTGCGCATTAGCCCTCAGGCTCAGACCCCTGGAGAGAGAAGCAGCCCCTGAGCCTCAGGAAGGAGCTAATGCAGCCTGAGCACTCCAGGTTCGTGGTGTAGTTACCTTCCCCTTTCAGTGACTGACGGTAAGGAGCCCAGATTAGCTTCTTGTTTCCCACACATGCTCCCGACCCTTTCTCTTCAACCCAAGGTCTTCCAATTCTTCCAGCTCATCCAACCTTAGCGTACCCCTCCCCACTGTTTTCCCTGTTCTAGAGAAGCCAGCCCCTTCCGTGGTCCAGGGTTCTCCAGGACCTCGATCTTGGAATCCAGCCCAGCACTGCCAACAGGGTCGGAGAGGTGGCTGGGGCTACCGGCTGGATGGCTTCCCTCCTGGACGGCCTTCTCCAGACAATCTGAACCAAATCTGCCTTTCTGAGCGTCAACACGTGGTGTATGGTCCCTGGAACCTGCCACAGACTGGCTACTCCCACCTTAGTCGCCAAGGAGAGGCCCTCAATTTGCTGGAGACTGGATATTCCCGCTGCTGTCGCTGCCGCAGCCACACTAACCGCCTAGATTGTGCAAAGCTTGTGGTAAGAGTTTGACTGCCGGTGCCGGGGGTTGTCTCAGCCTCCAGACAGTGTGTGTGTGTGTGTGTGTGCATGCATGTGTAACTGCCTGCGTGCGTGCTTAAGGGCTAGACACTTCACCCTGGCTGCAGAGGAGCCTCGGGTCTTTTTCACTGGCTCTACCTCAAAGGCCTCCCCGGTATGTCCGGAGAGCACGGGACAGCCATGCTGCTTTCTTTATCTGACTGGGGTCCCATTCCTGGAACCTGGGAGGAAGGCAAGAATATGGACGATGGATTGCTGGGCTGACCTGCCCCTCTCACTCTAGTGGGAGGACACAATGACCAGATTCTGTGAGGCCGAGTTCTCTGTCAAGACCCGACCCCACCGGTGCTGCAAACAGCGGGGGGAGGAGCGATTCTCTTGCTTCCAGGAGGAGGCTCCTCAACCACACTACCTGCGCCAGCCCTGCCCCACCCACCAGACTGGCATGTCCTCGGGGCCCCAACTGCCTTTCCCCCCGGGGTTGCCCACTCTGGACAATGTCAAAAACATCTGTCTCCTGAGACGCTTCCGCTCTGTGCCACGAAACCTCCCAGCTACTGACCCCATCCAGAGGCAGCTGCAGGCTCTGACCCGGCTGGAGATGGCGTTCCAGCGCTGCTGCCGCCAGAGCCACAACCACACCTGCCTGCGGAATGCTGTAAGTGGGCATCCCAGCCACCTCAGAAGCCTGTCTGCCTGCCCACCTGTCCACCCAGCTCCGACTGCTGACTCTACAGCCATCCATCCATCCATGTTCTTCCCCATGAGCACATCTGCATCCGTCTGCTTGTGATTGTCCGTCCGTCCGTCCATTGTGTCTGTCGTCTGAGTCTGTTCACCTTGAGTCTTCGTGCTGTCATCCTGGGCTCGCCCACCCGTGACCCCACACATGCATCTGTCTGCCTTCCATCCAGCCGTCCAGCTCTGGCCCCAGCTGCCCTCTGTACCTACTGTTGCAGCTCATCTCCAGTGGCCAACTAAGCACTAGGCTGTTCTTCCCTCCCTCCCACCGTCCCAGGCCACACATCTGCAGCTGTCTCCAGCGCTCTAGTCCTTCACCCACCCTTCTGGGGCCTCGTCTCATAGATGACAGTGATAAGGTGTGGTGAGGGGAAGGGGTCCATAGCCAGGCCTCTGACTTCTCTCTCTCTGGTCCACAGTGGGAAGATACCCTGGATGAATACTGTGATCGGGAGCTGGCTATAAAGACCCACCCCCACTCATGTTGCCACTACCCTCCTAGCCCAGCCCGTGATGAGTGCTTCTCCCGCCGGGCTCCCTATCCCAACTATGACCGGGATATCTTGACTCTTGACCTCAGCCGAGTCACCCCTAATCTCATGGGCCATCTCTGTGGAAATAGAAGAGTTCTCACCAAGCAGTGAGTCTTACCTAACTCTTGACTGTCCAAACCTCCTCCCTCCTGGGGTGCTCTTGGGGAAAACAAAATCATAACCTCCCAGAACCATTTGGATAGTTTGTGTGTGGGGTATTTTATTTATTTATTTGGTTTTTTGGGGCAGGGTTTCTTTGTGGCTTTGGAGGCTGTCCTGGAACTCACTCTGTAGGCCAGGCTGGTCTGGAACTCACAGAGGTCTGCCTGCCTCTGCCTCCTGAGTGCTGGGATTAAAGGCATGCGCCACCCGGTGGGGGTGGGGTGGGGGAGTATTTTAAAAGAATTGTCACTCTGAGGTCAAGGCTGGTCTTGAACGGAACCAATCCTCCTGCCTCAGTACCCCAAGTAATAGGCATAAGCCACTGTCTGTGGCCCTGAGAGCCTTTGGATGCTACAGACTGCCCAGACCCTGACTCCTGCCTCTCTCATACCAACCATAGTAAACAGATCCCTGGACTGATCCAGAACATGACTGCCCGCTGCTGTGTTCTGCCCTTCCCAGAACAGGCCTGCTGTGGCGAAGAAGAGGTCAGTGTGTGGGGAGAAGGCTGAGTTAGAGGTGGCCCTTCTTTTTAGTCCTTCAACCCTGTCACAGAGGTCAGAGGAGGAAAGAACCAGGCCTTTCTCAGCCTTCCAGATGCCTTCCCTCCTGACTTGACCTTGATCCCTGCCCTGGGCCTCAAATGTCTGGCATTTCCAGATGTGCACATCTGTCCATCAAAAGGAATCTTGCTGTGCTGGAGAAGCTTGCATAGTCTCTAGGCTTCAGGAGGAAATCCAGCAAGCAAGCAGCAGACGATGACCAAAGGAAGATCTAGGGCCCCCTCCCCAATTATCTCTGCTTTACATTCCCTTTTCAGAAACTAGCTTTCATAGAGGATCTCTGTGGTCCCCGAAAGAACTCCTGGAAAGATCCTGCCCTCTGCTGTAACCTGTCTCCTGGGGACGAACAAGCCAACTGCTTCAATACCAACTACCTGAGAAATGTGGCTTTAGTGTCTGGAGACACTGGGGATGCCACTGGCCAGAGGGAGCAGGACCCAACTGGAGAAACAAATGTCAACCCCGCCCCTGGGTCCAAGGAAGAAAAATGAGTCACCCTGAGCCTCGGAGGATTAGATGGAGGAACCCCACCCTACTCCACCCTCCTTGAACACTCATTACAATAAATGCCTCTTGGATTTGGCATCCTCATTGTCCTTAACGCACAAACACGCCCTCCTAAACTCCCAAAGCCTAGCCCAGTGCCTTGTCTCCACTCTGAACAGGAGGTGTTCCTCAGGCGGTCGGACCATAGCTAAAAGGCTTGCCTTCACTCGTCATCATGACCTTAATCAAGTATTTTAAAAGAATACCACCCCAGTAACATGCTGTTGGGATTCAAAGTGAAAAAGATGGAGTCCATGTTTTTGATGAGCCACAGCCCAACTGGCATTTTAATTTTGCTGTGCTCAGGATGGAGTCGGCCTCTTGACAACCAAACATGTTCTTCCACAGAGCTATGTCCCCATGTCCCCAGCTCAGGTTGTGTGGTCTCTCTGCACGTGTGCATGTAGGCGTGCAGACATATGGTGGGGAGGCCAGATGTCCTAATCTGCCGTCTGTCTATGCTCGTCACCTTGTTGAGGCAGGGTCTCTCACTGAATCTGGAATTCATTCAGTGGCTTCCGAGCTGACCCAGCTGAGCTCTGAGGCTCCTCAAGGGTCCACCTGCCCACTGACTCACAGGCCCACACCAGCACCTCTGGCTTTCATTTAGGGCTAGAGATCCCATCTCAGTGGCAAGCACTTACCTACCATCTCCCAGCCCCAATCTGGCATTTTAAATCACTTTCAACCCTTAAGAGTTCCCACTTTGGCTCATTATCAATTTGCTGAACCACCATTTATGATCATGTAAGACTTGGAAAATACACATTTTAAAAACACAGCCTCTGCCCTGATCATTCACAGTCCAAGAACCTGTTCGTACTCATGACAAGTGTTGTACAGGGTGCCAGTATGTTCTGAGTGGGGTGGGGTTGAGCTTCAGACAGCCCATGGCACTGGCATAGTCTCTTACTCTTTGGTGGTCCTCCTTGGCTAGCTGGATACAAGGCCACTGGGAGTTCAGAGCAAAGGATGTGCCCTGATGATGAACCAGACAAGGGCAGTGACGGGGACCTCCAAACCCTCCGAAGCTGCCCCACAACCCTGAGCCTTGAGGCTGGGAATGAAAGAATACTCCTGGGGACAGGGGTCCTCTGTGACCAGGGTGGCAGCACATCTTTCCAGAGCCACAGACTTCCGAGTCCCAGTTCTGGCAGAAAGGGTGCACCACGGCCGGTCATGCACCCTGGCTAGGATCCAACCCACACCAGCCGCTTCCTGCCCCACCACAGCCTTCTATTTATTTATTTATTTATTTTTTGGTCGGTGGTTGTTCCTAAGCAACTACTTAGCAGATCCTTCCTGTCTGTCAGCGCTAGGGCCAATAAGCAGGCAGTCGTTGCTCATCGCCCCACCCCAGCCCCTGTCCTGAACTCAAGAGCTCCAGTACGCCTGCTCAGAAGTCTCACGCATTCTGACCAGAGTGAGTGAGTGAGCTGGGGAAACCAAGTCACACCTGATGACACTTCTGTCTTTAGCCGGCTGTAGCACAGCTCCATGTCGAAGTCCCTGGCCGCCCGCGGTGGTTCACAGTGTGTTGGGAGGAGAGAAGGGAAGTAGAAAGAATAGTAAGAAGAAGGAACCAGATAAGGGCTAAGACGCAAGCCTTGTTAGTAACGAGGCAGTGAGTTTGGACAGCATAAAGTTGCTGTTACCAAGGAAAAGGGGAAGTGTTAAAATTAAAGCAATTAGATGTGAAAATAAACTATTAAGATAGAATTTAGCCGGGCGTTGGTGGCTCACGCCTTTAATCCCAGCACTCGGGAGGCAGAGGCAGGTGGATCGGATCTCTGTGAGTTCGAGACCAGCCTGGACTACAAGAGATAGTTCCAGGACAGCCTCCAAAGTCACAGGGAAACCCTGTCTTGAAAAACCAAAAAAAAAAAAAAAAAAAAAAAAAGAATTTAAACAGGGTGGTGGTCCACACTTTAATCCCAACACTCAGAGGGCAGAGGTGGGTGGATCTCTGAGTTCAAGGCCAGCCTGGGCTATAGAGCAAATTCCAGTTCAGCCAGAACTACACAGAAACCCTGTCTTCAAGAACTGAAGAAAAAAAATTTAAGTTTATGGAAGACACAGGAGAGCTCTTGAGGAGAACTGAATTCCACAGAACAGTTAAAGCTTAAGGGGCTAGGGAGAGGCTCAGTGACTAAGAATACTGACTGCTCTTGCAGAGAACCGGGGTTCAATTCCCAGCAGCTCACAACTGTCTGTAACTCCAGTTGCATGGGATCAAATACCCTCTCTGGCTTCCATGAATACTAGGCATACATGCAAAGAACAGACATACATGCAGACAAAACATATAAAAAAGCTAAATTACATTTGTTTGTTTGTTTTTTCGAGACAGGGTTTCTCTGTGGCTTTGGAGGCTGTCCTGGAACTAGCTCTTGTAGACCAGGCTGGTCTCGAACTCACAGAGATCTGCCTGCCTCTGCCTCCCGAGTGCTGGGATTAAAGGCATGCGCCACCACTTGGCCACTTAATTTTTTTAAAGGTTTATTTATTGTGTATAGTGTTCTGCCTGCATGTATCCCTACAGGTCAGAAGAGGGCACCAGATCTCATTACAGATAGCTGTGAGCCACTATGTGGTTGCTGGGAATTGAATTCAGGACCTCCAAATGGGCAGGCAGTGTTCTTAATCTCTCCAGCCTAACACTTTAATTTTGTTTTGTTTTGTTTTTCGAGACAGGGTTTCTCTGTGTAGCTTTGGAGCCTATCCTGGCACTTGCTCTGGAGACCAGGCTGGCCTCAAACTCACAGAGATCCACCTGCCTCTGCCTCCCGAGTGCTGGGATTAAAGGCGTGCGCCACCAACGCCCAGCCTAACACTTTTAATTTTAATAGTTCATTAAAGTAATCTAAGCCTCAATTATCCACTAGACTTGGAAATTAGTTTCATGTCTACTAGGTAGAAATAGAGGATGGGTTCCATGATCCTAAGCACACAGATCTTTGTTTCAAGATGAGATCTATGCTTAAATTTGAATAAAATTCATTTTTATAATTAAAAAAACATTGTGGCTCAAAAAAATGGTAATAGCTGGGTGGTGGTTGCACACGCCTTTAATCCAAGTACTCAGGAGGCAGGGACAGGCAGATCTCTGTGAGTTTGAGGCCAGCCTGGTCTACACAGCAAGTTCCAGGACAGTCTCCAAGGCTACACAGAGAAACCCTGTCTCAAAAAAAAAGTATTCATGAAATGCAATAAAGCAAAGAACAATAAAATGGACACATAATAATAATAATAATAATAATAATAATAATAATAATAATAATAATAAACGGCCTTGGTAGAGCACACCTTTAATCCCAGCACTCAGGAGACAGAGGCAGGTGGATCTCTGTGAGTTCGAGGCCAGCCTGGTCTACAGAGCGAGTGCCAGGATAGGCTCCAAAGCTACACAGAGAAATCCTGTCTTGAAAACCAAATAAATAAATAAACAAATAAAATAACAATAATAATACAATAAAGTGGGGGGGGTGCATGTCTTTAATCCCAGCACTCAGGAAGCAGAGGCAGGCGGATCTCTGAGTTCAAGGCCAGCCTGGTCTACAGAGTGAGTTCTAGGACATTCAAAGCTGTTACACAAAGAAACCCTGTCTTGAAAACCAAAACAAATAAATAATAATATAAAAATAAAGAGGTCAGGGAGTGGTGGCCCATACCTTTAGTCCCAACATTTGGAGGCAGAAACTGGTGTATCTTAGTGAGTGTGAGGCCAGCCTGGTCTACAAGGTGGGTTTGAGGCAAGACAAGGTACTCAAAACAAAACAAAAATGAAGAAAGGAAAGAAAGAAAAAAAGGGAGAGGAGAGGAGAGGAGAGGAGAGGAGAGGAGAAGAGAAGAGAAGAGAAGAGAAGAGAAGAGAAGAGAAGAGAAGAGAAGAGAAGAGAAGAGGAAAGAGACCCAAGGGTTGGTGGTGTGGCTCGTGGCATCACATCTGCCTGAAGCTGGTGTTTACTGCCCGAGCCCAGCACAGACACCAGGCAACCGCCCTGCCTCCCTTACAAGGAGACATTGTAGTAGGTTCCTGAGCCTGATCCAATTAAGCCACTTCCAAAATTCCCAAGCACCTAATCTCAGTAACATTTTGCTGTTTCCATTTACTTAGAGTTATGCTGATTAGCTACATAGAAATATTTCAAAATATATCACAAACCTACTGAAGGTTTTACATTCATGTATTTGTTACTTTTAAGTTTATTTTACTTAGAGACAGTTTAACTATTTAAGATTGGCTGGCCTTGAACTTGTGATCCTCTAGCCTAAAGGGCATATGAGCTGGAATTTTAAGTATGGACCATGCCTGGCTCTCTGTTTTTTGTTTTTAAGGCAAGGTTTCGCCATATAACCTTGGCTGTCCTGGAACTCACTCTGTAGATCAGGCTGTTGTCAACCTCAGAGATCCACCTACCTCTGCCTCCCAAATGCTGAGATTAAAGGTTTACACCAACTTCTGTTTCATAATTGTTTTTTTAAAAGTCCTGTTTAATCCGAATTTCTTTTTTAAAAAATAATTTAACTTTATTTTATGTGCATTGGTATGATGGTGTCAGATCCCCTGGAACTATAGATACAGACAGTTACAAGCTGCCATGTGGGTGCTGGGAATTGAACCCAGGTCCTCTGGAAGAGCAGCCAGTGCTCTTAACCAATGAGCCATCTCTCCAGCCCCTTAACCAGAATTTCTAATCTTTATGGTTTTTGTAAAAAAATTTTTTTCTGTGGGAATTTACAAATATTCATAAAATTTTAAAGTGCTTTTAACTTGAAGTTCACAGCATCTCTTGATTTTTTTTTCTTTGAGATAACTCTAATGTAAACCAGGCTAACCTCAGCTTGCTACACAGAGAGAACCAACTTCAAATCCTAACTCCCATCTCCACCCTCAGGTGTTAGGATAGCAAGCATTCACTGCCACTGTTGGCTGGTTTCTTCTTAAATGTTATGGACTAACCAGACATAGTGGTGCATGCCTTAATCTCAGGCAGAGGTAGGAGGCAGGCGGATCTCAGTGAGTTCCAGGACAGCCAGGGCTATACAGAGAAACCCTGTCTCAAAAAAAACAAACAAGAAAAGAAAGAAGGAAGGAAGGAGCCCAACTTTAGTTACTCAGGAAATAAGTCTAAATTGGATAAGGAAACCTCATGAAATTAAAAGGCTTTTGTAGAGCAAAGGAAAGAGTCAGGAGACAGCCTGCAGGTGGGAAAGAGTCTTTTCCAGTTATACATCTGACAGTGGATTAATATCTAGAATACACAAAGAACTCAAGGAACTAAACAAGTGGCCAACCCACCCAAGGAATGGACTTGTGAAATGAACAGACCAGACCGGTCTCATGGAACACAAATGCCCAAGAATATGGAAAATGCTTAATCTTCCTGGCCATCAGAGAAACACAAGACAGAACCACTTTGAGATTCCATCTCGCCCTAGTCAGAATGGTAGTCATTAAGAAAACAAACAATACCAGTGTTGGCAAGGATGTGGACAGAAAGGAACCTTATACACCACTGGTGGAGCTGAAAACTAGTCCTGCCAGTGTGGACATCAGGACGGAGGAGTCTCAGAAAAGTGAGAACAGTTCTTCCTATGACACAGCTGTTATACTCATGGGTGTTTCAACACGTCAGAGATACTTGCTCACTGATGTTTATTGCAGCACTGTCCACAATAGCCAAGTGATGGAACCGACCTAGGTGTCCAACAACAGAGGACTAGATAAGGAAAACATGGAATGTGCTTGTGAGGGCCACACGTGTGCTCTAGCACACAGAGGCCAGAGGAGACATCAGCTTCTTCAGCAAACTTAACTTTTTGAGGCAGGGTGTCTCACTGATTTACCCAGGCTGCCTTGCCAAGGAGCTCTAGATGGTCCCTGTCTCCCATCTCTGCCTTTCTAAAACTGAAACTACAGGCACAAGGCACCATGCTCGTACATGTGTGTGAGAGTGTGTGTGAGTGTGTGTGTGTGTGTGTGTGTGTGTGTGTGTGTGTGTGTGAGAGAGAGAGAGAGAGAGAAGAGAGAGAGAAGAGAGAGAGAGAGCAAGTGCCTGTGTGCCTATGTGTGTTCGTGTGTGTGTGTGTGTGTGTGTGTGTGTGTTGTTGTGTGTGAGAGAGAGAGAGAGAGAGAGAGAGAGAGAGAGAGAGAGAAGAGAGAGAGAGCAAGTGCCTGTGTGCCTATGTGTGTTCGTGTGTGTGTGTGTGTGTGTGTGTGTGTGTGTGTGTGTGTGTGTGCACATGCTTGCTAGAGATATAAAGTCAAGTCTCCCAACTGAGCCATTTCCCAGCCCCCACATGGGTTTTTATTTTATTTTCCATTTTCAGAAAAGTGGATTCAATGAGAGACAATCATATCAAGTTAGTGTCTTAGTCGCTGTTCTATTACTGTGAAGAGACACCATAGCTAGGGCTGACTTCTATAAAAGAAATAAATTAATTGGGCACTTACTTACAGTTTCACAGGTCAGTCCATGCTGGGAAGTAGGCAGGCTTGGGATGGAGTAGCAGCTGATTCATAGATAGCCTGGGGGGAGGGGTGGGGGGTGGGGTGGGGTGGGGGTGGGGCTGGCATGAGCCATGAAAGAAAGAAAACTTGGGACAAAGGGGACTAATGGGAGGGGAGGGGGAGGAAGGGTACAGACAATGTGCTCAACATACAATATGTACATGTTCAAACTTTTTTAAAAGAAAGAGAAAAAACAACGAGGTTCCTGGCACAGTAGCGCATGCCTTTAATCCCAGCACTCAGGAGGCAGGGGCAGGTGGATCTCTGTGAGTTTGAGGCCAGTCTGTTCCTACAAAGAGAGTTCGAGGACAGCTAGGGCTGGACACAGAGAAACTCTGTCTCAAGAAACAAACAAACAAAAAGAAAAACAACAACGATGAGACAACAGCGCCAAACCTATTTGGTGCTTATCTGTGACCCAGGCACTTGAGGTCCAGGCAGCAGGACCAAGGTTGAGATCACTCACGATAAAAGGAGTTCAGAGCACTGGGCATCGGACAACTTTGCTCTCAACTAATCAGAAGGCTGAGGCAGAAGGGTCACAAGTTTAACGCCTGACTGGGCCACAGAAGAAGTTCCAGGCCATACCAAGTAACTTAGCAGAACCCTGTCTCAAAAAATGAAAATGAACAAGTATCCTAGCTGCTGTGCCAAAAGCAACTTGAGGAGAAAAGGGCTTGTTTCAGTTTACAACTTAAGGTCCACAGAGAAGGAAATTGTGGGCAAGAATTCAAGTCAGGAATTGAAACAGAGATGACAGAGGAGGAACACTACCTACTCTCTTCTCAAGCTTGCTGGGTCTGCTTGTTTGTTTGCTTGTTTTTGTTTTTCCAGACAGGGTTTCTCTGTAGCTTTGGAGCCTGTCCTGGAACTCGCTCAGTAGACCAGGCTGGCCTCAAACTCACAGAGATCCTCCTGCCTCTGCCTCCCGAGTGCTGGGATTAAAGGCGTGCGCCACCAACGCCCAGATTTGGATCTCTTTCCTTACTCAGCTCAGGAACACCTGCCCATGCTGGCACTGCCCACAGTGAGATGGACCCTCCCACGTTAGTCACTAATCAAGAAAATATGCTACAGATTTGTCTACAGGCCAATCTGATGGAGGCATTTTCCCAGTTGAGGTTCCCTCTTCCCAGAAAAGCCTGACTTGTGTCAAGTTGAAAATAACCAAAACAACAACAAAACCAATCACAAACAACAGCAACAGAAAATACTAGCAAATACAGCTGGGGATGTAACTTAATGGTAGAGCGTTTGATTCACACATTTACCCTTTGGTGTGAATCCCAGGACACACACACACACACACACACACACACACACACCACATTCCCATATATTGGGAATCTATTCCATCCTGAGTTCAGAGAGCTCAAGTCACTCCTATTGTCTTTAAGATATTAGCTTCTTGACTGCAGAATGCCCTAGCCTCGGTAGTGAATGGCTTCCATCTAAATAACAATAGACCTAGGCCCAGGTGAGTTTACACTCTTCCCTGGAGGCTAGGTGATACCTGCACATATCACTTGCCTGAATGCCAAGTGATATGTGCAGGATTAAGAGAAGTAATTGCTATTTGCCCTTCATATATGATAAGAGAAGTCTTCTGCCATTATCCCCACCTATGGTTGGTTGCTTAAGATGATACATGAATAAACTAGGCATTCAGTAAGGACCCTCCTGACACTATCCTATGTCTCCATCTTTCATTTAATGTCTATAGGTAGCCTTCCGTCATCCACACTCCCCGACTCAGGAACAGACCCGGGGCTGTTCCAGGACCTCTAAATGGCTTATGGAGTTTTTCAAAAACTCCTGTGGAAACTCACAATGGTCTATAACTAGTCCAAAAGGATATGATGCCCTCTTCTGACCTCCAGGTACTGCACACACATGGCACACAGACATACATGCAGGCAATATACCTATTGACCTAAAGTAAAAATGAATCTAAAATAAATAACTCCTGTATGACCTGAAGAGGCCGTCACACTCGCTCTCTGTGGGCATGCCTTCAGATGAACTTGGACGTAGTTCACCATCCCCTGAAATTCCTTGGGTGGAAAATGAGATTCCGTGGCCCACAGCTACATGCCTACTATAGCTACTGAGCTTCTGACCTGAGGGAAAGGCTTGGAATATGGATCGAGTTAAGAAAGACTTAGACAGCCGGGTGGTGGTGTCTCACACCTTTAGTCCCAGCACTTGGGAGGCAGAGGCAGACCGATCTCTGTGAATTTGAAGCCAGCCTGGTCTACAGAGCTAGTTCCAGGGCAGGCCCCAAAGCTACAGAGAAACCCTGTCTAGAAACACACACTCACAGGTCTTGAACTCAAAAGGATGACCTTCAACACCTGGTTCTCAGATTCTTCAGCCTCCACCTCCAGGGTACTGAGATTACGTCACCATGCCCGGGTTGTGCCGGAGATTGAACTCAGGTGTCCGGCCTACTAGGCATGATTTTTTTTTTCCCTTTTGGTCTAGAATTCCCATAGATCTGCCTGCTTTTGCCCCTGAGTGTTGGAACTAAAGATAGATGCCACTGTGTCCAGTTTTGTTTTGTTTTGTTTTGTTTTTGTTTTAATGTGCATTGATGTTTGTCATGGGTGTCAGTTCCCCTAAATTGAGTTACAGGCAATTGTGAGCTTCCATGTGGGTGCTGGGAATTGAACTCGGGTCCTCTGGAAGAGCAGCCAGTGCTCTTAACCACTGACCCATGCCTCCAGTCCCCCACATCCAGGTTTAGTGAAAAAAAAAAATGGTTTTGACCAGGAGTGGTAGAGAATGCCTTTGATCTTAGCACTGTGGAGGCAGAGGCAGGCAGGTTTCTGTGTTGGAGGATAGCCTGATTTACATAGTGAGTTCCAGGTCAGGCAGAGCAAATAGTAAGAACCTGTCTACAAAAAAAGGGGAAAAAAGCAAGCAAACAAACAAAAAAAAACCCAATAATAAAATTTTGCTTTTGAAAAACTGGAGAAATTCACTAAATTGAGCATGGTGGTACTTGAAAGGTGAAAACAGGCTTATCTGAAATCTACGATTACCCTCTGCCCCATAGGCTATTGAGCCTAGCCCACACTACATAAGGTTTCATCAGAAAGAGAGACATGGAGACAGAGAGGAGAAAGAAAAAAAGTTCTGTGAGGCCCAAGGCAGTATCATCTTCCTTCAGGGAGACTTGTTTTGTTTTTCTCCTGAGCAGCTTCTGGCTGTGTGTATCAGTCTAAGCCTCAGACTCAAGAACCCCCTGCCTCTCACTGCCCAGGGCTGAGCTCACAGGTATGTATACTGACTGCCCAGGACAGCCAGGCCTACATTGTCTTGAAACTACAAAAAAATATTATTATTATATTATTATTATTATTATTATTATTATTATTATTATTATTCCTTTAAAAAACAAAACAAATACCCATGGTTCTTCTCAGCACTACCTTAAACTTCTGTAGTTCCCGCCCCAGTTCTCAGTCCCTTATAATCCTATTTTAGCTAAGGGCACTCCTGTCTTCTTGTTTTGGCTCCCTCTTCTCGCCCCTCTCTTCCTCCCTTGGCCTCCTTTGCCCACACTCTTTGTCTTCCTCTCTCTCCTTTTCTGTCTCTCCTCTCATGGCCAGATCCAGTCTGCTGGCCATGTGTAGTTTACTCCTCTCCCTGCTCTGGACTCTTCCAGGTGCCTCTGGCTGCTCTCTCCCTCATATCTACAGTAGACACCTTCTCCTCAACCATACCTTGGCGTGGCCATGCCCTTAGTTTATATATCTGGTGCCAAAATCCTCAGTCTAAACAGGGGGTGTACATGTGAATGCAAGTGCCCATGGAAGCCAGAGAGGGCGTCAGATCTCCTGCAGCTGCACTTTTGGGGGCTTGTACACCTGCACCATCCTCCAATATGGGTGCTGGAAACAAACTCAGGTTTGCAAGAGTAGAACACTGAACCCTTTCTCCAGGCCCTGAAGTCTCTGATTCTTTTAAAATTGTTTTCTATCTAGGCCCAGTGGTGCATACCTTTAACCCCAGCGTTCAGAAGACAGAAGCAGGCAGGTCTGTGAGTTCAAACTAATCTGGTCTATGCAGTGAGTTCCAGGCCACTCAGGGCTACACAGTGAAACCCTGTCAAAAACAGCCAGGCAGTGGTGGCCCACACCTTTAATGCCAGCCCTTGGGAGGCAAAGGCAGTTGGATTTCTATGAGTTCAAGGCCACCCTGGTTCAAGGTCAGTCTGGTCTACAGAGCAAGTTCCAAGACAGCCCAGGCTATACAGAAAAACCAAAATGTCTCAAAAAAAAAAAAAAAAAAAAAAAAAAAAAAACCAATTGCTGTTGGGTTTTTTTTTTCCCTTCTTTTTTTTTTTTTACTCTTTTCTCTTTGGGTGCCTGCCACCGCACCCCCAAATAAATCACACAGAGATTTATTCTTTCTTATGACTGCCCAGTCTTAGCTTGGCTTATTTCTAGCCAGCTTTTCTTAACTAAAATTAGCCTGTCTATCTTTTGCCTCTGGGCTTTTTACCTTTTCTATTTCTGTATATCTTTTCTTCCTTCCTTCCTTCCTTTCTTTCTTATTCTGTGTGTGGTTGCATGGCTGGCTCCCGTCCTCCTCCTCTTCCCCTTTTCTTGCTTCTCTTCTCTTTTTCTCCTATGTATTCTCTCTGACTGTCAGCCCCGGGTCCTTTCTCCTGCTCAGGTACTGGCTGTTCACCTCTTTATTTGACCAATCAGGTATTTTAGGCAGGCAAAGTAACACAGCTTCATAGAGTTAAACAAATGCAACACATCTTTGCATCATTAAACAATTATTCCACAGCCTGAATGAATGTAACACATCTTCAACTAATATTCCACAACAAACAGCAACAACAACGGCCCCCCCCCAAAAAAAAAAACCTCAACAATTAAGAGCATGTGTTGCTTTTGCAGAGGACCCAGGTTCAATTCTCAGCACCCACATGGTGGCTCATAACCATTTGTAACTCCAGTTCCAAGGCACACATATGGAAAACATTACATGTGGGCAAAGTATTCATGCATATAAAATCAAATAAATAATTTCTGTCTTGAGAGGTTGTTGAAAGAGGGAACACACAGGGAACAGCTGGATCCAAGTAGATTCTCTGAAGCTTACATGAATTTTTTTAACTTTACAAAAAAGAAATAAAAGTCTTAGATATGTTAGCATTACCACTGGCTGTAATCCATACTGAACTCTGAATTGTAGAAAGGGCAAGAGACCCATGCCTTTGAGTCACAGTAGAAACTTAGGGACCCAAAACTGACTCTTGGTTAAAAGCACCTGCAGGTTCATCCATTTCAGAGTCTGGTAGCAAGGCAAACTGTTTGTCTTTCTCAGCTGGAGACGCAGTAGCTCTAGGAAAGTGAGGCCAAGGCCTGATTTTCACACATGAAGTGAGGGCAGTTGTAACTTTGGGGGAGCCATTAGCATTACAGTTAGACAGTCAATAGCATCAGAGACCTGAAAAGTATAAACTATAGCTGGAGGTATAATGCACATGGTCTACATAACAAGTAAAATTACGCCGGGCGTGGGTGGCATACACCTTTATTCCCAGCACTCAGGAGACAGAGGCAGGTGGATCTCTGTGAGTTTGAGGCCAGCCTGGTCTCCAGAGCGAGTGCCAGGATAGGCTCCAAAGCTGCACAGAGAAACCCCAGTCTCGAAAAAACCAAAAAAAAAAAAAAAAAAAAAAAAAGAAACAAGTAAAATCACAGAGACTTACCCATTACCTAGACTGTGGCCCTGGGCTCCCTCGGGCCCGAGGACTTTGCTGGGGGCAGTGATTGGTCTTCAGTTGTCGTACGGGACAGCTACCACACAGAGCAGCATCAGCCTTCAGCTGCCAGACCCAGGTCTAAGATATTTTTCCTGTGAAAAACTTGGGGCATTGAACTTATGCAGAGTAGGGCAATCACCCACAAGTGTCCACAGCTTGGGCAGAGCCTTGGTTACCAGCAAGGCACGGGCACTTTTCCCCAGTGGTTAGTGGTACCACAATTCAGGTAGAGTCATCGTGCCCATCAGTCTTCTTCGGAGACCTCAGGGTTCCCATTAGGAGTTGAATATTATGGGAAACTTTATTATACATTTTAAATGCCATATTCAGCACATCTCTATAGAGTTTGTGGACCATATATCTATTAAGTAAATATGATTTAGGTTTTTAGTTTGTTTGTTTTTTTTCACCATTTCCAGTAAATTTGAGAAAGGGGGCTGGAGAGATGACTCAGTGTTCAAGAGCATTGGCTGTTCTTCCAGAGGACCTGGGTTCAATTCCCAGCACCCACATGGCAGCTCACAACTGTCTGTAACTCCAAAATCTGACACAGACATGCATGCAGGCACAAAACCAATGCACATAAAATATGTAAGTTATTATAAAACAAAAAACCAACAAATCCTGAGACAGAGTCTACAGCATAGTCTTTGCAGATTTTTGAGAGCAGAGCACTGAGAAATAATAGAGAAGGGGAGGTAGAAGCCGGGCAGTGGTGGCACATGCCTTTAGTCCCAGCACTCGGGAGGCAGAGGCAGGCAGATCTCTGTGAGTTCCAGGACAGGCTCCAAAGCTACACAGAGAAATCCTGTCTTGAAGTCTGGAAACACCAAATAAAACAGCCAAAACTCCAAATTCTAGAGTCTGCTTTCTCAGCTTCTTCTCCCCTCCACGTGCTCTAACCATTTTTCTTCTTGTCTATGCTGTTGGTGTCTCTCTGACTCCTAGAATCTTCTACACCCCGCCAGGACACCTACCTGAGCGCTTGTCTTACATCTCTTAATGCTGGCCTGCTCGGCTAAAGACACTTAACACCACCCCGCTCCTTCCCCCAGAAGCCTTAGCCGCCCTCTCCTCTCCTCTACTGCTGGCCTTGTCTACAAAAGCCACACTGATGTTCCAGGAAGCTCCTCTCACCCTTCTTGGGCCCTGGTCATGGGGGAAGTGATGGGTTTCCTCTCTGATTTGGAACATTTTTCTCTGACAAGTTTCCCATTCCACTCGGGGACACCCCGGGTGTAAATCCATGTCATAAGGACACTTTATCCACCTCAGTTCAGCTACTCTCTCTTGCCCTAGCCCCGCAGGAACTGCAGTTCCTCAGCTCCTGCTGAGTCCTCCACCACTCCCAACCCCCCTTGGAGATGCCTGCTTCCTCTCCCCAGAATCTCCCAGGACTATCGTCCTCCTGCAACTCCTCCGAGCCACTGCATACTCTCTGGGCTCCCTCTTGGAGCTTATAGAAATTCCCTATGTGGAGTTCCCCTTTTCCGACGTGCGCTCTGTCTCCTCAGACTGCAAACAGATCGGCCTCAGCACAGATCACTGGCCAAAAATTGGCGCACTTGATTTCCAAATTCTCACGATTGGAAACATCTGCCACAGTACAAATGACCCCAAATCTTTTACATCCAAATTTGCTCTGCCCTACACTCTATCTCCACTTCTTTTTTGCGGGGAAGGGGAAGGGGGTTGAGACAGGATTTCTCTGTGGCTTTAACTAGCTCTTGTAGACCAGGCTCTACCTCTCCTTCTTCTTCTTCTTCTTCTTCTTCTTCTTCTTCTTCTTCTTCTTCTTCTTCTTCTTCTTCTTCTTTTGTTTTTGTTGTTTTTGCTTTTGTTTTTCGAGACAGGGTTTCTCTGTGGCTTTGGAGCCTGTCCTGGAACTAGCTCTGCTGACCCCACTGTCCTCGAACTCACAGAGATCCACCTGCCCCTGCCTCCCGAGTGCTGGGATTAAAGTCGTGTGCCACCACCACCTAGCCTGGGGTTAAATTTGATGGGTGACAGAAGCCAGCACATACATGGTGCATAGACATACATGAAGGCAGAACACCCATAAAGTAATGAATTTTTTTTTTTTTTTTTATGAAGAAGAAGCCAGGTGGTGGTGGTATGCACCTTTAATCCCAGCACTCAGGAGGTAGAGGCAGATGGATCTCTCTTGAGTTCCAGGCCAGCCTGGTCTACAAAGTAGTTCCAGGACAGCCAGGGCTGCACAAAGAAACCTGTCTTGAAAAACCAAAAGAAAAAGAAATTACAGTTGTCAATTGATGGCCTTGGATATTTTTTTTATTTCATCTTTATTTACTTATTTTGTAAACACGTATATGTGGGGGGGGGGCGGTCTGAGGATAGCTTTTCAGAGTCTTGTTTTCTTCTACCTTGTGGGTCCTATCTCAAAAACTGGCTCTGGGTATTCTTGAGTCGGTATTTATATCCTGGAACTCTCTTCCAGTGCTATGGAAATGGCAAGAATCCTTAGGCTGTCTTGGTGTGGGAGACACATTTATCCTTAAGCTTTCTCTTCCCAGGAGGTGCTCCAAGCATTTATAGCTATCATGTCTCTCAAGAGTCCATTTTAATGTCATTTTCTCAAGGAGACATCCTTGAAGCCGGCATATCACAGCATTCTAGAGTCCTCTCTATTTTCCCTCAAGTTCTCCTCATTATAACTATAATTGTTTGTTGAGTAGCTGTCTTTGTCTCTGGTTCTAGAAGGGTAGACTGTTACAGGATTAACCTGCCTCTTTACAGAGAAATCACCTGGTCCACTTAGGGGTTAATAAAGGAAGAAGTTATTGCGTCCAGCTCTGGCTCAAAGAGGAGCTGGCTAGGAATAGAAGGCTTCACTAACTTAAACACACCATTGTTATTGAATAATCTTTTTCTGCATTATGAAGACGTGTCTTTGCCAAGGTGCATTCTGATTTGTTTAATAAAATAAAGAGCTAAATGGTCAATAGCTAGGCAGGTAGAGGTTAGTTGGGACTTTCGGACATAAAGAAAGGCGGGGGCGGGGGGGGGGCGGCAACCAGACGCAGAGGAAGCAGGAGATGTTGAAAAAAGGTACTGCCGCATGGTAGAGTGTAGATAGTAACTGTTGGGACTAAAACACCAGGCTGACCCCGCCCCGACAACGGGTGGGGCATGCACAGTGACGTGCCACGTCATCGCCACGTCACTTGTTACACAGTATGGACTTGCATAAGGACTGCGTGTGTGCGAGCTCCCCCGCCTTTTTTTTTTTTTTTTAGCTCGCATCATTCTCCTCTGCTATCTTTGTTTCACTAATTCTTCTTACCTCTCTGTCTCTGTCTCTGTCTCTGTCTCTCTCTCTCCCTCTTTCCTCTTCCCCCACCCCTACCTGTAATAAGCTCTATGGTTAATGTACTCCATGGTTCGTGTTCCATCGCGCTGGCGCCGGCCCCCATCTCGAGGCTTTATTTTTGTAATTTTTAAACTTTTACAAAATCTCAACAATAACTATGTGGGTTAATTTAATGTAAGAGTTAACTAGTAATAAGCCTAAGCTATCAGCCGTGCATTTATTTTTATTCTTTTAAATATTTATTTATTTATTTATTTATTATCTATACAACATTCTGCTTCCATGTATATCTGAACATCAGAAGAGGGCACCAGATCTCATAAGGGATGGTTGTGAGCCACCATGTGGTTGTTGGGAATTGAACTCAGGACCTCTGGAAGAGCAGTCGGTGTTCTTAACCTCTGAGCCATCTCTCCAGTCCATCGGCTGAGCATTTATAATTAATAGTAAGTCTCTGTGTGATTATTTGGGAGCTGGCTGGTGGGACAGAAATCCCCACCTACACACCATGGGCTTTTTGCATTCCAGATAAACTGTCACCCTTAAACCTCGCTCTGGTCCTGGCCCCAGGCTACAATTTGAACAATTTAAAGTCCCTGAGAGGGAGACTGCAAGTCTGGACACTGGAGCAGTGGGAGAGATTGACACAGCAAATATATTGCCAGTACTCTTTTTTTTTTTTTTTTTTATGTGCATTGTTTTCTGTGCGTGAGGGTGTCAGATCCCTGCAACTGGAAACTGGAGTTACAGACAGCTGTGAGCTGCCATGTGGGTGCTGGGAATTGATCGCACATCCTCTGGAAGAGCAGTCAGTGCTGTTAGCCACTGAGCCTTCTCTCTAGCCGCACCAATGTTGTTCTTGTTGAATAGTTGTTACCAAGGTCCATCTTGCCCATCTGTAGAGCTATGCTTTCCTGATCAGAGTGAGAGGATTTGATGGCAGCCAGGACTTGGTTGTGACCTTGAGGTACTTCCCCGAGCTGCTCTGGAGAGGCATGCTCTGTGATTTGAGGATGGTACAAATTTTCTGTTAATACACTTTCTAATGAGTGCTGCTTGACTCCAGTCACTGGATTCAGCCTTCCTTTAGCTAAATTCTACCTCAGGTAACTTAATATTTCCTGGGCAGGTTTATTAGTAAGTCCTTTAGTGCATCAGTTTTACTTCTTCAAATGTCTGCAGCATCGAGTGTAATGTCCTAACACCTCCCATCCCCCCCACCCCCAGTGTCAGGTAAGAGACCCCAGGAATGAAAAGATAAAGGTGATCATCTATCTGGTGGGTATGGTAATCCCAGCTTGAGAAGCAGAGGCAGGAGGATTATCAGTTCAAGTCTGCAGTGCAAGTTGAAACCCTCCCAAAATATTTTTTTATTTTTTATGATTTATTTATTTATTCATTTATTCATTCATTTATTTTCTCAAGGCAGGGTTCCTCTATGTAGCCCAGGCTGGTCTCGAACCCAGATCTCTACATGTCTCTGCCTTTTGAGTGCTGGGATTAAAGGTCACCACCACCCAGCTCTTTTAAAAAAAATGCATAAAAAAAAAAGACAAAGAAAAGGAAAAACAAATCAAGTGTGCTGAAACAAGGCAGTACCCCAGCACTTGGTTAAAGAAGGCCAGGAGAATGGGAAAGTCAAGGTCAGCCTGGTCCACATAACAACTTTGAAATTCGCCTGGGCTACAGGAGACCCTCTCTGAGCAAACAAAAAACAGGTGGGCGGGATCGGGAAAAAAATACTGAAGGTGGCAATTAGAGTGTGTGCCACTGTGCCTCTTCAACGACAGAAAAACCTTTAAACTTAATTGATCGCTCAGAAGGGCTTTGAGGTGGCCGCTGTGGGGACTGGGTGTGTGCGCTCTGCTCAGGAAAGAGCTGCCAAGTAGCCTACGGACTGCACTGGGCCTGGGAACCATAAATGTGATTTGGCAGAAACCGGCAAAATTATGAGATTTCCCCCGCAGTACCCTGGGTGTGGGAGAGAAGCTGATTAGATTAATCCAGAAACGAGGGCTTGTGAGCAGGCTGCTTTGTATTAGACAGAGCGCGTGGAAGCAAGTGTGGGTTTTTTCTTCCCAGTAAATGAACTCTTTCAGCCCCATGGCTTGTCTTTTGGTTGCAGACTGAACACTATTCCTAGACTTCAGCAACCGTCCTAGAAGTGTCCCTCATCGATTAGGTGCCCAGTAGTTAGGATTAGACTACAGCTTAAAGGGAGCCCACGAATTCCCTAGGATGTAACAGAGCGCGCGCGCACACTCTAGAGAGGTCAATCATCCAGAACCCGCGGCCCTGGGTCGGGCTTGACTGAAGGGCAGGCACATCCCGCTTGTCCTCATGCCGGAGTGTGACCCAGGCGGAGGGGAAGACGGCAGGCCCACAGGTTTGGGCTGTGGCACCTTGAGGAGATGACTTGGCTCCTTGGGGATTTTTCTTCTTTCGGGGGCCTAACGGTTAAAGGAGGTGCTAACATGTAATGGGCTGTGCAAGGTGTGTATGACCAGCACTGAGGAGCCAGGGTCAGCATTCACACACAAAGCAGCTTTGTTTTCTTTAAGAGACAGGAGATAAAAAAGAAAAACAGGGTCTTGATTTACAGCTACCATTTATTTTTAGTTAATAATTCTTACTAATGGTCTGGAGGGAGGGATGGCTCAGTGGTTAGGAGCACTAGATGCTGTTCCAAAGGTCCTGAGTTCAATTCCCTGCATGATGACTCATAGCAGTCTATAGCTGTGGGCTCATGGATTCTGATTTATTCTTCTGGTATGCAGACATACAGGCAGACAAAACACCTATATACACAAAATACATAAACATGTAAAAATATTATTGTTGCCGGGTTTTGATCACTCTGAGCCTCATTTTCTGATCTCTAAAAATGAAATAGATAAATCAGGCAGTGGTGGTGATGGTGGCACACACCTTTAATCCTAACACTGAGGAGTCAGAGGCAGACAGATCTCTGTGAGTTCCAGGCCAGCCTGCTCTACAGATCAAGTTCCAAGACAGCCAAAGCTACACAGAGAAACACTGTCTTAGATTAAGAAGAAGAAGAAGAAGAAGAAGAAGAAGAAGAAGAAGAAGAAGAAGAAGAAGAAGAAGAAGAAGAAGAAGAAGAAGAAGAAAGAGAGAGGTACATGGTGGCACATGCTAATCTTGACACTTGGGAGGCTAAAGCAGAGGGGTTGCTGTAAGTCTGAGCTACCCTGGGCTACACAGCAAGGTTCCCATCTCCATAAAACAAAATAAAATTGGTGACAACAGCAACCGCTTTGTGATGGTTTAGGCTTTCTCTGAGGACTCTGGTGGCTGACTCACATTCCCAGATGGAGCTCTGTTACAGTCACTGCCCTGGGGCTAATTTTTTTTTTAAGAAGTCAGGCCCTTTCCACCAGGTTCCCACTGCCTCCGAGTCTTCTGGAAACTTCTCAGCTTACAAAGCATCTTCACACAGACGTGTCTCTCACCGCAGCCCACAGACTGAAGAACTGAGCCACAGAGAGAGGAAGTGACTAAACCCAGGGCTCTTCCCTGTCCCCTTCCTCTTGGCATTCCCTGACAAGAATCCCTGGCTTTCTTTTTCTACAGATATTTCACTTTGGGGTCACAAAGCCCTGGGAGTGGTGAAATGGGGATCACCATGGCTACTATGTCAGACAGACATCTCCTCCACAGCACCCACAGTCATGCTCTTCATTTACTGATTGATTTATGTTTTAAAACTATTTTAACTTACATGTATGGATATTTTGCCAGCATGTATGACTGTGCAACGTGTGTCTCTAGGCCAGATAGAATCTGGCCCCTAGAACTGGAGTGAGTGGCCATGTGTATGTGCTGGGTCTTTTAAAAAAGCAGCCGTGGCTCTGAACTTCTGAGCCAACTCTCCAGGCAATTGTTTTTGTTTTCTGAGGCAGGGTCCCATGTAGCTCAAGCTAACCTTAAACTTGCTGGAGAATAAGGTTTAAAAAATTTTTTTTGAGACAACAAGGTTTCTCTGTGTAGCCTTAGCTGTCCTGGAACTCATTCTGTAGACCAGGCTGGCCTTGAACTCACAGAGATCTGCCTGTCTCTGCCTCCCGAATGCTGGGGATTAAAAGTGTGTGCCACCACAGGCTGGGGAAGGACTGTTAAAGGGGAAAACCACAGAAGACTTTCAACATCTATGCAAACAAGCAAAACTGTTCTGTTCTGGCAAACTAAGTGGTTAGGACAACTCAAAACAATCTTTGGGTATCTGTGTAAGTGAGTTACAGAAGCAAAGAGAAAAGGCAAGTAGTCATATCATAAAAAGTAGACAGTCAGGACAGCACATTTTTTGGGGGGTCACTGGTCAGGATTACTGGGAATTTACAGGGACTGGAGTCATAGCCAGAGGCTGGTGGGTACCAAGTGGGATGCCTTAGCCATCACAGGCCTTGAAAGCAGACCTGCAGAGAAATGCTTGCAAGACAGAAAGCTGCTGAGTGAAGGAAAGGAAGGATTCCGTGAGTCAGAGATTTCCTGGCACTCACACCTTTACAGAAAGAGAAGGTTCATGACCCAGAGAGACCAGGAACAACTTGCAGGTAGAACACACTTGAGGCCCTGAGTTAAGTTCCCCTGATGAAAGAAAGGAGATGAACTAGGTGTGGTGTGGTGTGGTGTTTGTTCAAATCCACTGGGAAAGACCAAAGACTTGGACTCTATTCAAATTTAAATTAAATTAAATTACTCTTATTGCTAGCAGAAGGACAGCAGCCTTAGATCCAAACAGCATGCCAAGATGAAGAGGGTAAGGTGGGTTTTAAAGGCAGACACCAGGAAGGTGTGTATTACAACTGTCCACGGAGTCCATACTGGGCAGGAAACTGTATTCCTTTGCTTAGTTGTTTCTTCTTTCCTGATATATACTGATAAAAAGACCATTTCATCCCTTTCCCATAGCAATAAACCAAAGAAGCAAAGACAGCTGTCAACACCTCACAGCCCATTACCCTGTCCTTATCTAGCCTGCAGGCCACTAGGCTCTCCCAGGCATTCCAGAGCAAAAAGGTTAATATTAAGTTTCTATAGCCAACACAGGGGACCTGTGTAAATTATTACTCAGGTCTGTGTAACTTATTACTCAGGTCTGAGCACTACAATGACCTCAGTAGAGGAGTTCATTTCTGGCAGGCAATAACAGAGCCATCATCACGTCCCTACAGTGGCCTCTGTAATCCCAGCCTTAGGAAACACAGGCCAGAGGAGCAAGAACTCAAGGTCATTTTAGGCTACATAATGTTGTCAGTCAGATAATCTGTTTATACACTTTGAAGATAATGTCACTCTGATTGGTTTAATAAAAAGGTGAACAGCTAATAGTTAGGCAGGATTTCCAGGCTCAGAGGACACTGGCAAGAAGAGCAGAGCCTTGAGGAGACGCATGGGAAACACGACCTGTAGGAGATGAGGTGACAAGCCATGAGCCACGTGGCAGCATGTGAATTAATAAATTAATGGGCTAATTTAAGTTATAAGAGCTGCTTAGAAACAAGCCTAAGCTATTTGCTGAGCTTCCATAATTAATAATAAATCTCTGTGTGATTATTTGGGAGCTGACAGGCGGGACAGAGAAAGACTAACTATATATGGTATCCAATGTCTGGGCAAGTATTTCCACATAAGACCTGAGAAAACTTAAAAAAAAAAAAGTTTCCAAACACAAAAATGGAGGCAAACTTGGCGTCTTAGTCCAGCAGTCTCTTATGTGAACCACTGTACAGAGACACATCTCCCGGCCACTGCCTGCAGGCGTGAGCTGCTTGCAGGCCTGAGCTGCCTAAGCTGTGTGGCAGTTTACATTTTGTTCATGCAGACAGAAAAGGTTACAGATACACAGTAAAGCAGGTTCAGATGGGAAAAAAACTCTAAACGGGTTACAGTATGTTTAACAATGTGGGTAGGCTTAAGAATATAGATGGTCGTAAGAAATAAACAGTTTAAAAATAAACCAAAAGAGAAGTAAAATAAAAAAATAAGCCATGTAAGGATGGGGAATAAAACACAGGACGTTTAGACCTTATATGGTGCTTTGTTAATTCTGAATTTTTTGAATGCTGATGAACAGACAACAATTGCTGAGAGACATTGGGTTGTAGAACGGAATGCTGAATTAAACCAACCTTTATACTTTAGAAATGCCTGAATTTTGAAATGGTATTTAAAAATGTATTCTATTGGGGAAGAGGTTATGCTTTTGCTTCCATGGAAAACAAAAGGCTGTGTATTCCTTCCAAGTTAATAGATCAGATTTGACTGGGGGAGACCTCCTGAGGATCTTGGCTACAGACCTGTGGGAAGAACCAAAAAAGACTACGGGACGGGACAGGGGATGTATACGCTAATCCTTTGACATGGGAACAGCTCAGAGATGAGATGAGACATGATAAATCTTGTTGGCTACATAGTCCTCATGACATCCTTTCATATGGCATGGATAGCATCTATTTCACAATTTAATTATATAGTACAAATGAACTTAGAATGTTGGCAGATGCTTTTTACCTGTTCAAACAGAAAAAAATCATCTTTAACTTATTCACACTGCACATTCCATAATTGTGTTAATGCAGATATGTATGCTGCCTTTGAAAGTTTTTGTGTTTTCAGAGCAAGGGGACCAGACATCAATGAAAATGAGTGGTCCAGGTGATCTAGCCTGAGGAGGGAATGTCCTTCTGTATATATGTTTTGCTTATTTGTTGGTGAATAAAACACTGATTGGCCAGTAGACAGGAAGTATAGGCAGGGCTACCAGACTAGGAGAATTCTGGGAAAAGGAAGGCTGAGAGAAGCTGAGAAAGACACCATGTAGCAGCCAAAGGAGTAACAGGTCCGGGCATTCTCTGGTAAGCCAAGGCCATGTGGAAATACTTAGTTTAATAGAAATGGGTTAATAATTAAGAGAGAGCTAGCCAATAAGAAGCCTGAGCCATCAGCCAAACAGTTTATAATTAATCTAAGCTTCTGTGTGTTTATTTGGGGCTAAATGACTGTGGCACCAGGCAGAACAGGAACTCTGTCTACACTAGCCTCGAAGAATGCCTCTGCTGTAGTTTCCTCAGAGTTCTGCATACAGAACAGCTTCAAGGCTGCTGGCTGAGATGGTTGAGCCACATAGATTACTACAGCAAGACTTCAGATAAACCCTACATTTTCCTATCACACCAAGACTAGACAACTGCAAGCTCTCCCAGGACTTGACCATTATCTTACTTTTCTCAGTGTTTTCTTTTTTGAGACAGGGTTTCTCTGAGGCTTTGGAGGCTATCCTGGAACTAGCTCTTGTAGACCAGACTGGTCTCGAACTCACAGAGATCCGTCTGCCTCTGCCTCCCAAGTGCTGAGGTTAAAAGCATGCACCGCCAAAGCCTGGCTTTCTCGGTGTTTTCTAAAGATGTCATCGCTCCCAGACAACAGGAAGCACTCTAGAAAACATGATGCCCACATTCACAAGAGGTGGGGTGGATGGTTTTGTTTGTTCAGTGGATTATGGATATTTACTATCATTTGGGGAGTGGTTACAAGTTATTGCTCATAATAAGGGTAGAAATTAAGCAAAGGAGATTAGACTCAGGGATCTTATTCTGAAAAGAAAAAAGGGGAAATAGGAATAGAAACAAGCTGAGGCTTGTTTCTAACTAGCTCTTGTAACTTAACCCATTTCTATTCATTTATGGGCTGCCACATGGCTCATGGCTTGTTTCTCATCTCCTACCTATTGTGCTTCTCTGAGTCTCCCTCCTCCCAACTCTGCCCTTCTACCTCCCAGTGTCCTCTCTGCCTGGAAATCCTGCCCAGCTATTGGCCGTTCAGCTTTTTATTAAATCAACCAGAGTGACATATCTTCACAGTGTACAAAGATTATTGTGCAACATTTCCCCCTTTCTGTCTAAATTAAAAGGCAACACAGTAAAACTATACATGATATGAACAATTATCAGGTAAGAATTACATTCACAATGTCCTGTCCATTTGCATTTGGCAAATTCAGAGAAAATACTCCATTGTCTAGTTTATCTTGTTGAGTCCAGGGTTTTGTACCTAATTTACTTTCTGTTATGACTAAGAAAAACTATCTAGTCTTCAACCCTATCAAAGAGCTGAGAAGGATATAATATAACTGGAGTAAACAGGAAGTGCAGAGCAAACAAGTTACAACACTGTGAAAGGGCAGCGACATCTGGCTGCCTGGACAGCCACCTGAGGGGGGAAATGCCCTTCTGTAATAGGTTTCTCTTATTGGTTGATGAATAAAACAATGATTGGTCAGTAGCCAGGCAGGAAGTATAGGTGGGGCTACCAGACGAGGAGAATTCTAGGGAGAAGAGGCAGAGAGAGGCCACCAGGGAGAAGCCATGTAGATGCTGAAGAAGTAATGTGCTGAATTAAGGGTAAGCCACAGCCTTGTGGCAATACATAGTTTAATAGAAATGGGTTAATAATTAAGAGATAGCTAGCCAGCAAGAAGCCTGAGCCATCAGCCAACAGTTTCTAATTAATATAAGTCTCGGTGTGTTTATTTGGTGCTAAAGCAGCTGTGGGACCAGGCAGAACAGAAACTCCATCTACAGTCACCCCAGGGTTCCTCTGAAACACTGGGGCATCTATCTTTGGACTACAGACCTAGAATATCTGACAGACTTTTCTGTGAAGCAGGAATTTTTTTGTTTTCGAGACAGGGTTTCTCTGTGTAGTCCTGGCTGTCCTGGAACTCACTTTGTAGACCAGTCTGATCTCAAACTCAGAGAGATCCACCTGCCTCTGCCTCCTGAGTGCTGGGGTTAAAGGCATGCACCACCACTGCCCGGCTGATGCAGGAATTTTTTAAAGGACTCTCCTACCCTGTCTTGGCAAAGTTTGGCAGTCACTTTCTTTTGTGTCCTGCTTATCCAGTTTGGACAGCATACTGTCAGCAGTTGAGGTAAGGGCAGTTTATTGCCCAGTGGCTAACTTTTGCCACAAAGAAAGCAAACTCCATACGGAGGTTGTTTGATACCTGATAGGGAATGTTCTTCTGTATATGTTTGTCTTATTGATTGATGACTAAAACACTGATTGGCCAGGCAGGATGATAGGTAGGACTAGGAGACAAGGAGGATTCTGGGAAGTGTAGGCAGAGAGGAGTTGTCATGTGATCCCAGGAAGTGATGTAGCTGGACAGAAACTGCCACTAGAGGTCTGGAGGTCTGTACAGATAGACCGGAAGTGACATAGCTGGGCAGAATCAGAATATAAACAGGGACAAGCAGGAAATCGCTCTGTTCTCTGCAGAGATGTTGAGCAGTCTTCATGTAGCAGGCAAAGGAGTTGCAGGTCTAGTAAGCCAAGACCATGTGGAAGTACATAGATTAGTAGTTATAGGTTAAGAATAAGAAGCCCGCCGGGTGTTGGTGGCACATGCCTTTAATCCCAGCACTCGGGAGGCAGAGGCAGGTGGATCTCTGTGAGTTCGAGGCCAGCCTGGTCTCCAGAGCAAGTGCCAGGATAGGCTCCAAAGCTACACAGAGAAACCCTGTCTCAAAAAACCAAAAACAAAAAATCAAAAAACAAAAACAAAGAATAAGAAGCCCAAGTCACCAGCCAACAGCCTTATACTAATATAGCATCTGTGTATTTCTTTGGGGCAGAAACCTTCACGTTACAGATACCCATTATCCTTTTTTTTTTTTTTTGCTTTTGTTTGTTTGTTTGTTTGTTTGTTGAGACAGGGTTTCTCTATGGCTTCGTAGGCTGTCCTGGAACTCTTGTAGACCAGGCTGGTCTCAAACTCACAGAGATCCGCCTGCCTCTGCCTCCCAAGTACTAAGTAAGATTAAAGGCATGTGCCATCTCTGCCAAGCCCCATTATCCTTTTTTTTTTTGAAGTAAATTGGTGCTACCAGGAGCAGGCATGTCTCATTGTCATGAAAAGACTTATGTTATTAAGACATCTTAAATGTCATATTCTGTAGAACTCTGAAGTGTTTGAAGACCATCTGTCTGTCTTTATTTGTTTGACCTTGAAAGCATACCTAACATGACTACAAGTTTGATTGTTTCGGGTGACTAACTACTCACCGGCATTTCTTTATTATCCTAAATAGTTTGTAATAATAACTTTCAAGGACTAGAAATTGTACATTGCATAGGTACAATTAAATAATTGTAGAAACATGTACAGTATGTTCTAACAAAAATAACCTTAAATTTGTATTAATTTACAAAAATCCATACCAATGTAAACTTTTTGTTGTTTTTTTGAGTCAGGGTTTCTCTGTGTAACATCACTGGCTGTCCTGGAACTCACTCTGTAGAGCAGGCTGGCTTCAAACTCACAGAGATCCGCCAGCCCTTCCCCCTAAGTGCTCGGATTAAAGGCATGTACCACCACTGCCTGGCTAGCAGTTGATTTTTTAGTAGATTTAATACTCTTTTTATCCTATCCTGAGCTTTCATAAGTAACAAATAAGTCTGCACATCGTGATTTGATAGCTGGCAGGCAGGACAGAGAAAGACTAGCTACAACACAGCAAGTGTTCTTCAGTGGCCGGCCCCTGCTTCGGGTTCTGCTGCGCCTATCTTGACCAGCAAGAAAGACACAACTCGGGAACTCTTCTTCCTGCAGTTTATTTCAGGAGCCTTGTACAATCTTCTTCTGGGGGCCCCCGAGGAAACCCGACCCTCTGCTTAAAAGGCCCTTGGCAGCCCACCCCAGACTGCCACGTGGTGAAAGCAGAAAGGTCCACATACAGGGAGGCAGGCCTGAAACCCAGCCTTAGCCAGATAAGAAATTGTCCAGCACAAAGACCTCTCACCCTCGGGATGGTGGGAGGCAGAAGCCGGCGCCATCTTTTGGGCCGACAAAGGCAGCTCTCCACAGAGTTCCTGCCTTGACCTTGCTCTGATGTCCATCAGTGATGGACTGTAACCTGTAAGATGTAATAAACCCTTTCCTCTCCAAGTTGCTTTGGTTATAGTCTTTATCACAGCAACAGAAAGTAAACTAGGATAAGGGAGTATTGGGGTGAATATGATTAAATGCATTATATTTGCGTATGAAAATATAATGAAGCCTATTGTTACAGGTAATTAAAATATGCTAATAAACAAAAAACTTGAGTGTGCAAGTACAAATGCACAAATACAAATGTGCTCTCCGGGCTTGGGCTTAGGTTCCAGCGACATGGCTAAACGCACCAAGAAGGTCGGGATCGTTGGGAAATACGGGACAAGCTATGGTGCCTCCCTCCGGAAAATGGTGAAGAAAATTGAAATCAGCCAGCACGCCAAGTATACTTGCTCCTTCTGTGGCAAGACCAAGATGAAGAGACGAGCTGTTGACATCTGGCACTGTGGTTCCTGCATGAAAACAGTGGCTGGTGGGGCCTGGACCTACAACACTGCATCTGTTTTCACAGTGAAGTCTGCCATCAGAAGACTGAAGGAACTGAAAGACCAGTAGAAGTGTGACTGCCTGAGACCTGCCTAGCCGCTAGATTCTAATAAATGGGTTAATTTACGTAAAAAAAAAATTACAAATGTGTTTAGCAACCTGCAGCCAGGGCAACCTGTCATGTCTGCAAAGAAGGCAGACTTGTAGGAGGCCAAAAGGCCATCTCTTGGGGCTGTAAGATTTCTGAGACAGCTTAAAGGGACAGGCGACAGAAAACACAGGAGCCTGACACAGCTGGGGCTGTGTTTATTAGTTCACTCAGCAAGAGGCAGCCTCTCTCCCAAGGGATATTGGGGTTCTGCAGGGGTTTGGGGGAGCTGGCTGGGACTGCTTATAGGGATGGGGTGAGGAGCTTGGCAATGAGGAAGTAGTTTGCCAAGACAGAAGAGTATCCTTTCTGGGATGCCCAAAAGCCGAGCAAGGTTATCCGTAATCTTTCTGGAACCTCTGCTTGAAATGGTCGGTGATAAAACTACCTGACGCACTTGGAGCAGAGAAGCCAAGACGGACCCCACAGGCTGCACGCCATAGCCCAGTGCCGGCAGTCTCCTCCTGGTTTCAGGTCCAGCCTTCCGCCCCCCGGGATCTCACAGTACCCCGCCTTAAGTTTGCTTATTTGGTCTCGTGATTCTCGGCTTCCCCAGACTCCAGGGCACGCGAGCTGTGCCAGCTCCGGGTGAGGGGCGGGGCTTAGGGCGGGGCTTAGGGCGGGGCTCTGGCCTCAGTGTAGGAAACGCTGAGCAGACCTTTGGACTCGCTCCGAGGGAATAGCTGTGGCAGTTGACTCAGATGAATCCCCCAGGCAGAAAATCACAAAAGACTTTTTGTTAGATGGTGATTACAGAAGGAGTGGCTAGGCGAAGTAGGAATGGGAGGCCAGGCTGCGTAGAGAAAGACCGGACCTCTGCAAACTGAGCCAGGGGCTTTCTGGAGCTGCCGAGAGCCTCCCGGAGCAGCGGCTGGTGCCAGCCTCTGGGAGCAGCAGGGCTTGGTGGGATCTAGCCGCCCTGTGCGGTACCCCGGGTAGTTGCTGAGTGTAATGTGAGCCAAGCCTGTTCAAAGATATGAGAAATGTGTCAGGCAAGGGCAAAGTCTGGGGAACAACCCCTGATAATGAAGATAAACTGTAAATGACTAAAAAGCAAAGGAATTTGCCCATAGTGCTGGTTCATGCCTTCAAGTCCCAGAACTGCAGAGCAGAGGCAGAGGCAGGAGGATTGGCCTGGGCTACATGTTGAGTCCCAGGTCATCCAGGGATACACAATAAAACTTCGTCTTAAAAAAATAAAAGTAAAAGAAAATAAATAAATAAAAGTGATGTCAGGCAGTGGTGGTGCACACCTTTAATCCAGCACCAGGGAGGCAGAGGCAGGTGAATCTCTATGAGTTCGAGGCCAACCTGGTCTACAAAGCAAGTTCCAGGACAGCCAGAGCTGTTACAGGAAGAAAACCTGTCTCAAAAAACAAAAACAAAGTGCGTCAGATGCCCCATGGAGAAAAGAAAATGAAAATGAAGAGAAGCTGGAGGGCTGGCTCAGCAGTTAATGAGCCCTTGTTGCTTGCACCCGAGGGTGCAGTGAAGCCAAGGCCATCTCTCAGGGATCGGAGGGGACAGCAAAAAGGCAAGGGAAGCCTTGCCAGTTATAAAGAGAGGGGCAGATTCCGGGAGGAGGTGTGCAAGCCAGAACAGCCTAGATGTTCAGGTGATGGTTTCGGAGGTTGTGGGATAGTGTTACAGCTGTGTGCTAATAGGGAACTAGATGCCCTGTTCTCTCTATTTGGTAGGGGAAGGTAAGGAAAGGGCTCTTCCTGGCAGACAGAAACTCATTCATAGGTTTCAGGAGACTGCTGCGTGTAAGTTTTTGTCTATCCCAAGGCAAACTTTCTGCTTTACCCTGTCAGGGTCCAGCTTGAGCTGAGCCCAGACTGTCATTTGTGGTCATTGTTAGCTGCCATACTGGGGCCTTGGAGGTTGGGACCAAACATTACTCTTCCAGTGGACCAGGGTTTGATTCCCAGCACCCAAAAGGCAGCAGAGAAGTCTGTAACTAACTACAGTTCTAGGGGATCTGACGCCCTCCTCTGGCCTCTTGAGGAACTGCATCGTGCTTAGCTACACAAGCAGGCAAAACACCCAAACAGACCAGGCTGGTCTCAAATTCATAGAGACATCCCTGCCGCCACCTCTCCAATGTGTTAGGATTGAAGACAAAGACATAGGCCACCACACCAGGCAACAATAAATAAATCTCTAAAAAGAAAAGGAGATGATGAAATAGGAAGGATGTGGAAATAGGTTGGTACCCAAAGCTAGAAAGGATAGCTGGGGCTCTTTCTCAAGAAAATAATATTTGCACTGAGTGGCCAGGAGTCAGCAGTACAGCTGTTGAAAAATTTAACTTAAACAAAGGCCCTGAGGTGGGACTGTTTTGATGCTTTCAGTAAAGAACAGAAGAATAGCGGGTGTCACAGAGCTGAAGTCCCAGCTGTTGGGGAAGATGAGGCAGACCCCTGGGGGGTGGGGATGGGGAGCCGAAAACCAGCCTGGGAAACATTGTCTCAAACAAAAAACCTGAAAGCAACATCAGGACTGTTAACCAGTAAACATTGCCTAATATGAACAAGAGTCTGGTTTAGAGGCTTAGCATTGTAAAAGAAAACAAGCAAAAATGAGGGGGAAAAACAAAAGAATAAGCTGGGCATGGTTGCTCACACCTATAACCCCAAAACTTGGGAGGATGAAGCAGAAGGATTGCCATGAGTTTAATGCCAGCCTGGCTTACCAAGTGAGTTCCAAGCTTGCCTGGGCTATATAGTTAAGACCCTGTCTCAAAGCAAACAAAAGCAAGAGAATAATAAATCTCACCCCTATAAAGGACTCACTGGAGAAGAGATGGGTGGTGGACAGTGCTGATGTCTTCCCAGGCTCTGCGGGGACCCCCTCTGTATCCTTAATCTTTCTTTCTTTCTTTCTTTTTTTTCTTCGAGACAGGGTTTCTCTGTGGCTTTGGAGGCTGTCCTGGAACTAGCTCTTGTAGACCAGGCTGGTCTTGAACTCTTATTCCAGGTGGGACAGTGATACACCTCCCTCAAGGTCCTTGGGTGGCCCCCAGCTCTGCTGACCTCTGCTCTCTCACTTCAACACCAGGGAACTTATTATGGAGGCCTGTGCCTCACCAAGGCCCTGGCTAACTTCCCAGAAGACTGCTGCACAGCTCTTGGAGAGACCCCTACACAATAGTGCCCTTTGCTCAGGTAACTAAAGCCACTGTCCTCCTCTGCCTACACCCTGGGCTCCACTGAGCCCTCACCTTCTTGGAGAGAAGCCAGGCCTGACTGGCCTAGCACGCTGTCAGACATCATGAACACTTGGCTAAGTTCAGAGCATCGGTGGCTTTGTGAAGGGCCTGTGCCCAGCTTGGCAGTCCTTTTTGCTTTCTTTAAAGGCTCTGCCTAAGGTTACACCCAGCCTCCTCATAGGTGGAGAGGAGGAAGGGAATGTTCTCTTCAGCCTCTCTAGAATCTTGGCTTGGATTGCTTGGTTCTGGCCAGTTCTGAGGACTCACCTGTTGTCAGCCGTCAGCTAGTAGCAGCCATAGTAGCAGCCACAGCCTTGCTTGGTATTCAAACCTCCAGAAACCTTAGGCCAGGACTGAGATATAATCAGTCATTGACAGGTCCCTCAAACTGTATAGACAAAGTGTTTTAAAGTCAAGGCTACATGCAGAATAAATAAATAAGATCAAAGTTTTAAAAGTTCAAAGTGATTAAATCGTTGACATCTAAATTAAAAACTAACCTGAGAGTGGCTCATTCCTACAACCCTAACACTCAAGAAAACTGTGGCAGGATTGTCAGGAGATAGCAAGACTCTGTCACAGCAAAACAAATGGAACCTGGGGAGATGGCTCAGCAAAGAGCCTACTGTGTAAGCATGGGGACCTGAGTTCAGATCTCAGATGTCCTTGTAAAAGATGGGTGTGATGCCATAGACCTGTAACCTAGACATAGAGGGTGAGGAGATAAGTGGTTTCTGAGAGCTCGTTGGCCAGTCAATCTAACCAATTAGTGAGCATCCCATTCAGTGAAAGGCTGTTGTCAAAACAAAAGAGAAAGAGAGAAAGATAGCCAGGCAGCAGTAGTGCATGCCTTTAATCCCAGCACTCCAGGAGGTAGAGGCAGGCAGATCTGTGAGTTTGAGGGCTGGAGAGATGGCTCAGTGTTTAAGAGTATTGGCTGCTTTTACAGAGGACCCAGGTTTGATTCCTAGCACCCACAAACTGTAATGTCAGTTCCAGAGGATTCAACACCCTCACACAGACATACATGCAGACAAAACATCAATGCACATAAAACAAAAACCAAATTGACCCAAGGCAGGCGGTGGTGGTGCACACCTTTAATGCCAGCACTCAGGAAGCAGAAGCAATCAGATCTCTGAGTTCAAGGCCAGCCTGGTCTACACAGTGAATTCCAGAGCAGCTACAGTTACAAAGAGAAACCTTGTCTGGAAAAACAAACAACAACAACAACAACAAAAAAAAAAAACCAAAGGGACTGTCAGAGCTCATGGACTCACTGCCCAGATCCAATCTGCACGCAGCAACTGGAGATCAGACATGCATGCTGACAGGCCACCTTGCACACATTGTCAAGGAAGCTAATCCTCTACGTGCTGATGGACCTCATTGATGGACCTTGTGGCCTGGAGCACCTTGCAATCTCAGAGCTTTTCCTGTGTGTCAGAAGGGGATGATCTGAACTCAGGCCTGCCCCTCCCTGATCTGAGATGCTGGAGGCCACTCTGAGGAAAACATCCGCTGAAGCAGGAGTGTGTGTGATGCCAGGAGCCTGCCATCCCAGCCCTTAGAGGACAAATATGAGGATTGCCAGTTAAAGGCAATCAAGGGTAAGCTCCATACCAGATCAATCTGATCCGTTCACACCAACATACCATTTCAAAAATCCAAAAATTTTTAAATTAAAAAAAAATAAAATAGAGCCAGGTGGTTGTGGCACACACCTTTAACCCCAGCATTCGGAAGCAGAGGCAGGCAGATCTCTGTGAGTTTGAGGCCAGCCTGGTCTACAGAGCTAGTTCTAGGATAGCCTCCAAAGCCACACAGAAACCCTGTCTCAAGAAACAAAAGTAAGTAAGTAAATAAATAAGTTAATAAATGGGCTAGAGAGATGGCTGAGCAGTTCAGAGTACTTGCTGCTCTCCCAGAGGAGCTGGGTTTGCCTTCCAGCCCTCACTCCCCTTAGAACTACTTGACTGTAGTTCCAGGGCCTCTCTTCTGGCTTTGGAGGACACCAGCACACATACGATATGAACTCACACAAACACACACACTTAAATAAAAATGAAATAGAAGCATCTGCTCCCTGCTGCCTGGATCCTGGGCTCCCTGCAGGTGGTGGCAGTGCTGGGCTGGAAATGGGCAGACCTCACCCCACTAATCTGTGACCCTACTTCACAATGTCTTGAGGATAATAAAATTACATGGTGAAGCTAGAGTGCCGTTGTACAGCTTGGGTATGTGGCTGAGCAGTACCTAAGTATGAGCAAGACTCAGCGCTCCATCCCCAGAGCTGGTGAGAAGACAGAGGAAGGGTAGGCATGGAACTTGGTGAGGTGCCATGCTAGGCAGCGTATTGACTATGGGTCTCTCTGAACCTCTATCTATGGATGTTGCCCAGGTGTCACTGGACATGTGACATCGTGCTTCTAAAAATGGTTACCTATCTCTATTGAGGTAGTCTTACTGGGTTACCAGTCCCTCCCAGGGGCCAAAGGGGAAAGCAACAGGCTAAATAACTTACAGGAGACTGTTTAGCTAAGAGGGGACAGTGTGGGACTCATTCAAGATCTTCTGGGCTCCAAAGGACTTGGACAGCTCCACTTCTCTGGCTCTGTTCTCTGTAGCACTTCTCATAGGCTCAGGCCAGCTCCAAACCACAGCTGCTGCTGTCCTCAGGGTCATTCAACAGTCCTGGTATCTCCAATTTATTAGGATCTCCACTCCAACTGAGGATATGCCTTCACCAATGGCCTATCAGGGACTATCTTCAGGGACTCCAGCCCAAGTGCCAAGCCTCAGCTGCTCTCCATGACTTCTTCATATCTTCAAAACCAGTATCACCTGAGTGACTCTTACACATTACCAAGTCCAGCTGTGATGCAGCCAGGGCCCCCCTCTGGAACACAGCTTCCACGTACCGACTCTGCGGAAATATTCCCAGGAGATTTTTACCTCAATGATATTGGTCTCTTTGTTTTTCAAAACAGGATTTCTCTGTGGCTTTGTAGGCTGACCTGGAACTAGCTCTTGTAGACCAAGCTGGTCGAACTCACAGAGACCCACCTGCCTCTGCCTCCTGAGTGCTGGGATTAAAGGCGTGCATCACCAACGCCCGGCCTTGGTCTCTTCTCAATAACAGCTGATTTAATCACAGCCTTGGCTAACCAGTGTCAGTTGTCCCTGTAAAGTAAAGGCTTTCACTTCAGTGGTCTGGTCTCTTATTAATTACTGAGGACTCTTCAGCCCCAGGTGACTAGACCCACAGGTTCTTAATATAAAATGGCGCATGGGTGGCCCTGACAGTGTCTTTATTTCCCTCTGAAACTTTACAAGCCAGGTCCCCATTGCCACACTGCTCAAAGTGTTACCTAATTCCTAAAACAGCCCACCAAGTTCTGAACGCTCGTGGCTTTTCTATCCCAAAGTTCTAAAGTCCTTCCACAATCCTCCTCAAAATGTGGGCAGGTCTGTCCCAGCAATTTCCCGAAAACCTGGCACCGATTTCTGTTTTAGTTTGTTTTCTATTATTCTAGTAAACACCATGACCATAAGCAACTTAGTGAGGAAAGGGTTTATTTGACATAGAGGTCACAGTCCATCAACAGGGTCAAGGCAGGCCCCTGTAGGCAGAAAGGGAAACAGAGGCTACGGAGAAGTGCTGTTTACTGGCTTGTCCCCACTGGCTTGTTCAGCCAGCTTTTTTATACAATCCCAGGACCATCAGCCAAGGGGTGGCACCATACACAAGAGATGGGCAGGGCCCTCCTCCAATATCAGTCATTAACGGCCCCCCAGACTGACCTACGGGAATCTGATGGGGGCACATTCTCAACTGAGGTTCCTTTTCCCTCATGACTCCAACCTGTATCAAGGTAACAAAAAAACAAAGAAAAACCTACCTGGAACAAAAGGAGCAGTAAGCTCCTGGGTGGGAAATTTGTTGCTACAGGAAACAGATCAAAGTGGACTTGTCTGGAATATCTCGGCCTGTGGTGCAGACCAATGTCTGGTTCCCAGCAAAGTTCCCTCAGGAGTCAGAGCCAGGTGTCTCTCTCATGTGTGTGAGCAGGACGTTCTCTGAGGGGAACAGTCAGACACACAATGAGAGGTGTCCTAGGGTGGACAAGAGGCCCCTGGGATTGGGCAGAGTGACTGGTACCAAGGAGAAGACAGTGTTCTTTGGTGACTGAGTTTTGTGTCCACAGAGAGTTCTGAGGGTATTTGGGCCCTAACTGGGGTGCTCAGTCCGTTTGGGATGGTAAAACTGCAAAGGGGGCAGAGTCCGGCAGGAAGGAGTTTTGTGGTGAGCTATGGGGCCAAGAGCCAGGGCAAGATCCAACAGCTGGCAGGATAAGGAAGGCTGTGAACAAATAAGACAGGTCCTGCACCGAGCAGACATGGCCCCTTTTTGGTCCACCCTTTGTCCACTTCGATGGGCTGAGGCCTGTGGTCAGAGGCCAAACAAGTTACCTCCTGCCTCAGCCTGTTTCCCTCACAGCAGGCTGAGACTCTCTTACTTCTGACTTCAAGCCATTGGTATGTATGAAATTCTTGTCTCTCCTGTGGCTGCCCGGCCCACATCTGGCCGGAGTGGAATGCTGTGCCCTCTTTCTACCTTTTTGTGTCTGTTGTTCTTAAGCTTCGGAGCAATTTGTCAAGATTAATTGGACACTGAACTGCTCTCTCTGGAAACACAGGAAATGTCTAGGCATCAGAACAAAGCTTGTGTGGGACGATTCCCATGATAAGGATGACCTGTGGCCAGAGGCTCAGGCTGCCACAGCCCAGGATGAAAAGATGCCTTGTTGGAGGCATCAGGGATGAAATAATTTGTTTTGCTCATTTCCACCATCTCCCTGCTTTTCTCCCTAATTCTTAAGGAGACACCACCCTCTAATGACTGGCAGGGCCCTTGTCACCTTCAGGGCTGACCTCTCTGTGTGCCTGGACCCTGCATGGAGCATACTTGGTTTACTTTCTTGGATGATTGGACAGGCCCAGTGTCGGGCCCAGTTACCACAACATTATCCTGCTCTTCCAGAACACACTTTGCGAAGGAAGGTGGATTTATATAACCTTCCTTACTCCAGACAGAATGCATTATTTCCTGCCCTTACTCCAGCATCTGCCATTGATCGGGGATTGGTCACAGTTCAGTTGTGGTTAGTAGTTAACTGCAGTTCCAGACTGAAGGATGGGACAATATGTTTCTCTATATTCTCCACACACTCTGGGGCCGCAGCCTGAGTCCCCACCTCTAGGCAAGTGTCCACCATCCTTCAGTGGTCCTGCCTCTCTGTTAGTGTATCTTCCCTCAAAAGCCAGGGAGACGCCTCAGTATACGTTCCAGGCCAGAATCCTCGTGGCACAGGAAAGCTGCTGAGTTGAGAAGAGATCACAGAGCTCAGCCCTGGTGCCACAATGCTTGAGGTCCTAACTCGATGCCCCTAATCCCGGCACTGGGGAGGCAGAGGCTGGAGAAGTCTACCGTCAGGCTGGTCTGTCTCAGAAAAACAAACAAACAAACAAATAAAAACAAAAGAGGGGTTTCATCCAGATAGCCACACGCAGTCTCCTAGAGACTCTTGTACGAGGTGTGACCGTTACTGACTAGCAAGGTCACCCAGGCTGAAAATATAAATATGCTGTCAGGAGTAAAGGCCAACGGGGTCCTACTGGACTCGAAGCATCCTCAACCAAACCCACAGGCATCAAGACAGGTAACTTTTTTGTTTGTTTGTTTGTTTTTGTTTTCAAGACAGGGTTTCTCTGTGTAATAGTCCTGACTGTCCTAGAACTCTCTCTGTAGACCAGGCTGGCCTCTAACTCACAGAGATCCACCTGCCTCTGCCTCCCAAGTGCTTGCGCCACCACCAGGCATAAGACAGGTAACTTTAAATAGCATATCAGCTAAAAATAATTTCTTTCTTTTAGCATCATTAACAATAACATTGTGCTATTTTTGTATGTGACTACAGCTTTCATACACGTGCTTTCTCGTTTAGTTTTTATGACAACCTATGAATAGATAAGCTGGGTTCTTAGTGCAGACTTCACAGAGAGGAGAGCTGAAGCTTAATTTGCTCAAGGTCGCATGCCTCTCAGAAGGCAAAGCTGCCTCTGGTGCACTTTCCCTGTGTCTCCAGGCCCTCTGCCCATCCAGTAGCAACAGTCTTGGGTCCTACTGTGCGATTCCCAGCCAGATAACCACATCTGTGGCTACTTGGTACCTAAGACCCTAAGGACAGGGCTCCATGATGGCTGTGTCTGAGGGAGGGGGGTCCCTAGTTACTCATTCTCCTCCCTTATAATAGCTACCATTTGATCAAATATGTAGAATGGGGGATGAGAGGTTTTGTTTGTTTGTTTGTTTGGTTGGTTTTTTTTGTATGTTTGTTTGTTGTTTTTTGTTTTTTTGTTTTGTTTTGTTTTTCGAGACAGGGTTTCCCTGTGGCTTTGGAGGCTGTCCTGGAACTAGCTCTTGTAGACCATGCTGGTCTCGAACTCACAGAGATCTGCCCGCCTCTGCCTTCCGAGTGCTGGATTAAAGGCGTGCGCCACCACCACCCGGCTAGAATGAGAGATGTTTCTGCAGTCAAGAGCATTTGTTCCTCTTGCAGAGGACCTGGGTTCACTTCCCAGCACCTCCATGGTGGCCAACTCCAATTCCAGGGCATTCCTCTTCTTAACTCCCTGGGCACCAAGTACACATCCATGCAGGTAAAACACTCACACATACAATAAATACATACATTTTCAAAAACCTGTAAAATGGTTATGTCAAGACAATACCAAAGAACATCACCTGAGAAACCTTTCCAATCAGCAGAGAACATTCTAGAAGCCTAATACAGAAGCTAGATCTAATTAGTGGTCCTGTTTCCCAAGCAGAGATGTAGGGAGATTTATAGACATTCAAACATACTTAACATAATTATCATAGTACTGATGACTGCATAACCCTAATGCCTCTCGAAGTCATGTCTGATCAGTTCGTCCAATCCCATAGGTATGTGCTTCCTGTTTGGAGAGCCCTGAACAGCAAGCAGACACACATAGCATGGGGACCCCTGGGCTTGGCTGGGAGACAATAATCAAATCAGGAAATGTTCTGATTTTGGAGATTCTGACTAAGTTTGGAGTTCACAGGGCACAGGTCTGAGAGTCCAGAGTGCCCAGCCACATCTCAGTCTTCATCTTACCCAGTAGGTCATGTCCTGTTTCTTCATTGTCTCAATACCCAAGAACCAGCTCACCCATGATGGCAAGAGACAACAGCCAGAAAGTGCTGGAATGTAGCCAGAGCTGTTTAGGCGGTGCTCAGCACGTCTTGCTTATGGGCTCATCCAACAGCATGTAATGAATACCTACTATGTGCAAGGTAAGGTGGGTAGTCACAGAGTACACGTGGTAGAGTGTCCACCTTCTGGGCACCTGGGATGAGAACGGGAGGTGGAAGTTCCCTCAGGAACAGTGTGGGAGTGAGCAAAGCCAAGTCAAAGTTTAAAGGTCAGAAGGGCATCATCAATGAGAAAGGACAGTGTGGGACAATGTGACAGACCAGGAAATGATGTCTAGAGACCAGCCAGGCGTGTAACAGTTGTGAATGGAACAGAGATGAGTAAACCATGAATCTGAGGGGAGGAAAGACAAAGGCCAGACGTTCAGGAAATGGTTGCCATGACGACACACCAGAGACAGACAGCTTCGGATTCCTTACTGGGTTCTGCCTTAATACACTTCCTTTAAGGACAACATGTCACAGCATAACTCAGTTTAACATGCTGTTAAGTCAACACCCAACCAGACTTAACCTTATTATGTAGCCCAGGCAAGTTGGGACCTCAGTCAGTGCAGGGATTAGATACTCTGGGCAAGAAAGAATCTTTTGAGTAAATTTATCAGAATCTCTCAGTTTTCCTGTACACAAGACACATAGGTAACAGTGCTGAGATAGCCCACACCTGTAATCCCAGCACTGGGAGGGTAGAGACAAGGACATCAGGGATTTAAGGTCATTCTTGTCTACACAGCAAGTTTGAGGCCTAGGACAAACACATACTCATGGATAACAGTACCTGACTAGAAATACAAGGAGAAAGGGCCCAGGATTCGACTCAGTGCCGAAGAGCACTGGCTGCGCTTCTGAGGGACCCAGGTTTGATTTCAAGCATCCATGTGGCTGCTTTCTGTAGCTTTAGTCCCAGTCTGCCACCCTCCTCTGGCTTCTTCAGGCACCAGGCATACACATAGTGCATAGACAACATGCATGCAGACAAAACACCCATACACAGAAAATAAAAATAAGGAAATCTTAAGAAAAAGAAAGCCGAGAAGGAGAATGAGGGGTTGCAAACTGGTTCTCTTTGTAGTTGTAAGATTTGAGGGAAATCTACTGGATTTATTTGTCTTTTCTTCTTCTTCCAGAAGCAGGGTTTCAGTTTTTCAGGGTGTTCTCAAGCTTCTGAGCTCCCGTGAAGAAGGGCACCTGCAGGCCATCATAGTTGGCTTTGGGACTTTCTGTTTGTGTATCTATAAATAGACTAACAGTCCCCATCGTACTGGGCTACAACTAGGACAGAATTACATATGTGTACAAAATCCTCGCAACCGCCCCAGGCAGAGTACATGCTGTCTGTCACTAAATTATTGCTTAGGTGCTGGGGGTCAAACCCAGGGCTTTGATGGGGACTTGCAAAGCCCTACCACTCAGCTTGGACACTGAGTATACCCTGAGAGTGTGCTGGGTCCCCCCCCCCAATTAAAGCCCTACCTATCACATATCCTTTCTGCTCCCCCTGAATGGTGAGGCCTTCCATAAGGTGTCATCAGAGTCTATCGTATCCTTTGGGATAGGGCCTAGGCCCACCCCCGTGTGTCTTGGCTCAGGGAGTATCCCTCTATGTGGATTGGGCTCCAAAGTCCACACCTATGCTAGGGATAAGTACTGAACTTCTACAGGAGGTCCCGTAGATTTCCAAGGGTTCCTCGCTGACACCCATGTTCCTGGGGTCTGGATCAGTCCCATGCTGGTACCCCAGCTATCAGTCTGGGGACCAAGAGCTCCCCGGGTGTGCTGTTTTTATTATTAAGATTTATTTTTATTTTATGTTTGAATGTTTGCCTGGATGTATGTAAATTCACCATATGGTGTCTGTGCCCACGGAGTCCAGGAGAGGGCATGGAATCCCCTACACCTGGGGTTGCAGAGAGTTGTGACTACCACGTGGGACTGACCCTGGTTTCAGGCAAGAGTAGCCAGTGCTCTTAATTGTCAAGCCACCTCTGGAACTCATTATTGAACCAGTATGCTCTGGGTTTTTAAAAATTATTTTTTCTTAGCCAGGAGGTGGTGGTGCATGCCTTTAATCCCAGCACTCGGGAGGCAGAGGCAGGAGGATCTCTATGAGTTCGAGGCCAGCCTGGTCTACAGAGTGAGTTCCAGGACAGTCAGGGCTACACAGAGAAACCCTCTCACCCAACTTCATTTCTTCTTCTTCAGATTTATTTTCTTTCTAATTATGTGTGTAGTGTGTGTCTGTGCACGCATGTAGGGTTGTGCCCGGGTGAGTACAGGTACCCTCAGTATCCAGAAGAGGGTGTTGGATTCCTTAAAGTTACAGGAGATTGTGAGCTGCCTGATGTGGGTGCTGGCCATTGAACTCAAGTCCTCTGCAAGAGCAGTGTGTATTCTTCTCTCTCTCTCTCTCTCTCTCTCTCTCTCTCTCTCTCTCTCTCTCTCTCTTTTGGTGGTGTGTGGGGGGAGCATTGAGACAGGGTTTCTCTGTGTAACCCTAGCTGTCCTGGTAATAAGGCTGGTATCAAACTCAGAAATCTGCCTGCCTCTGTCTCCTAAATCTTGGGACTAAAGGCCTGTGTTACCACACCTGGCTTCCCTCCCCACCCCCTGAGACAGGGTTTCTCTGTGGCTTTGGAGCCTATCTTGGCACTCGCTCTTGTAGACCAGGCTGGCCTCAAATTCACAGAGATCTGCCTGCCTCTGCCTCCGGAGTGCTGGGATTAAAGGCATGTGGCACCAACGCCCTGCCACACCTGGCTTTTTTTTATAACCTTGCATATAACACCTTTGGGGTAGGGTCTGGAAAGCATACACAGACACATACATACACACACACACAAAAACACACACACACACCCCACGCATGCACACACACACTCACACAAACATACACACATATGCACACACATACACATATATACACATACACCACATACACACACACACACACACACACACACACACACACATGCACACACAGCATCTATACTAGAATTTTAGATGACTTAATCTTGTGTAGGTAGCCAAGCTTTGACTTCATGACTGACAGCCATGTCACACCCAGCAGACAGCATTTCACTGCACTACTCCCTCTCCTCCTGCTGGAGCCCTGGTTGGAGGGACAGCTTAATAAAGATGAGACATGTAGTGCTGAGCCCTCACTCAGTCTCCCATCCTCAGCACCTTGGCCAGGTTTATCTCTGCACTGACATCTGCCTACTGCCGTTGATCCACTGATCTCTGACGAAGGCTGAGATCAGCCCAAGTCTGTGTGCGAACATACAACTCCAGAGGGCAATTTGACAGCATGGCCATTTAGCAGAATAATAAGAGCAGGCTCCACAGCAGGGCCTGTGGCCTCCTGGATGCATGGTTTTTCCACCAGGAAGCTGTTATTTACCCTGCTGTTGCACCTGTAGGCAGAGCTGGCCTGGCATGTAACATGCAGACTATGCATTCGGCACTGGGCACACTGATGTTGTCTCTGCCCTAGAAGCCTTCGTGGCGCTATCTGAAAGCTCGCCAGCAAAGAGAGGACTTTCCGTGCTCACTTCGGCAACACATATACTAAAATTGGAACAATACAGAGATTAGCATGGCCCCTGTGCATGGATGACATGCAAATTCATGAAGCATTCCTTATTTTTGAAGAATAAAAAAAGAGAGAGGATGTTCTGTTTTGAACACAAAGTCTGATTTGCTTTTGTTGTCTGTTTGTGCCTATCATGGTATAAGACAGCCTTGGTTAGCCTGGCTATGTTATATATTTGGATCTTCCTGACTCCAGTTTCCAAATGCTGGGATTACAAGCACAGTACCATGCCCAGCTTGGTCAGCACTCTTTGTCTTCTATTTGTCCCTGCTCCAGAGATGCTTTTGAGTGAACATCTACTTCTTGCATAATTTCCTTAGCTTATTCTTTAAAGACAGGGTCTCATCTCTAACCTGGGCTGGCCTGGAACTCACTGTGTAGCCTAGACTGGTCTTGGAGCAATCCTCTTGCTTCCAACTTCCAAACACTGGGATAGCAGGCATGAACACTAGGCCCAGCCCTTTTCTGTTTCCTTTTTTGGTTTTTCAAGTCAGGGTTTCTCTGTGTAGCTCTGGCTTTCCTGGAACTTGCTTTGTTGACCAGGCTGACCTTGAACTTACAGAAATCTACCTGCCTTTGCCTCCTGAATGTTTCGATTAAAGGAGTGTGCCACCATGTCTGGTTTAGGCTCAGCCCTTATGTAATCTTTCTAAAAAAAGAAAAGAAATAAAGAAAAAAAACTTTTTATGTTCAAGATGGGATCCACAAATTTAATCTTAGCCTTCATCAGTTGCTGAGGCATTGGAAAGTTCCCTAGACCACCAAGTCCAGGGAGGTGACAGCTGTGGATCTCTTTGGTGCTTGGCCATCTCTTAATGGAAAGGACTATTTGTGACCTTCAGCTCTCAGCAGTTACAAATGTCAAAGGCAGGACCTTCCTGACTCCAGCAGCTCCCCTTCAGTTGGTAAAGCCTGCCTGTCCTGCAGTTAGTGTCCTCACAGGTAAGGGGCTGGGACAGTCAGGGTCCCCACTGAAAGAGCCTGTCCTCAAACCCTTTCCCCACCCTGTACCCTGAGGGGAGGCAGAACTTTGATCCTCTGCCCTTGCTGCAGCCTGGGCAAAGGGGCTTTCCCGGAGAAGACAGCTCTATAAATACTTCTCCAGGTCAGGACTGTGTGTCCACAGAAGTCCTGGAGAAGCCACTCCTCCAGAGATGGCATTAACCATTGCCCTCCCAAGCTCTTCAGGAAGGAATGCAAACCCAGGATCTGAGCAGTGTTAAGGAGAAGCTCCAGTGGAGGCTGTTGTCATGTTTTGTGATAGCTTTGTGGGTTTTTTGATTTGTTTTTGGTAGTTTGTTTGGTTGGTTTTTGGTTTTGGGTATTATTTTGTGGGTTTTGTTTTTTGTTTTGTTTTTCCAGAAAGGGTTTCTTTGTGTAGCCCTAGTCTTCCTGGAACTTGCTCTGTAGAGCAGGCTGGCCTCGAACTCACAGTAACCCACCTGCCACTGCCTTCGCCTCCAATTTCTGGGATTAAAGGTGTGCACCACCATCATCCAACACACTTTATGTTTTTAAAGTTTGTTTTGGGTGTTTTTAGTGACTTGTCAAAAATTCTAAATTAGAGTATTTTATAATTCAATAAAAATTAGGGTAGGGGGCTCGGCTGGGAAGATAGCTACCTTTAATAGTGCAGGCCTTTAATCCCAGCACTTGGGAGGCAGAGGCAGGTGGATCTTTATGAGATTGAAGCCAGCCTGGTCTACAGAGTGAGTTCCAGGACAGCCAGGGCTATACATAGAACCCTGTATGTATAGAACATAGAATCCTGAAAAAAAAAAAAAAAAGAGTGCTTATTGCTCTGCAGAAGACCTGAGTTCAGTTCCCAGCTCCCAAATCATGCAACTCACAACTACCTGTAATTCCAATTCCAATTCTAACAGATCTGACACCCTCTTCTGGCTTTCATGTGCGCGTGCGCACGCACGTGCCCACACACACACACACACACACACACACACACACACACACACACACAAACTAAACAAATCTAAAATAAAAAAATCTTTAAAATTAGCTCAAGGTGATTCATTAAAAAAAAAATACTAATTTCACCAGTCGTTGGTGGCGCATGCCTTTAATCCCAGCACTTGGGAGGCAGAGGCAGGCGGATCTCTGTGAGTTCAAGGCCAGCCTGGTCTCCAGAGCGAATGCCAGGATAGGCTCCAAAGCTACACAGAGAAACCCTGTCTCGAAAACCCAAAAAAATTACTAATTTCGATTTATTTATTTAATCTTTTTTTTTTTTTTTTTTTTTTTTTGGTTTTTTGAGACAGGGTTTCTCTGTGGCTTTGGAGGCTGTCCTGGAACTAGCTCTTGTAGACCAGGCTGGTCTCAAACTCATAGATATCTGCCTGCCTCTGCCTCCTGAGTGCTGGGAATAAAGGTGTGTGCCACCACCGCCCGGCTCTATTTAACCTTTTTTAAAAAATAGAACTGGAGAGATGGTTCAGTGGTTAAAAGTGCTTACTTACTGCTTGTGCAGAAGACCCAGGTTTGTTTCCCAACAACCACCTGGAATGTGCCATGGGCATGCCTGGTGCCCAGGGAGGTCAGAAGAAGGCATTGGATCTTCTGGAACTGGACTACATTTGTGAGCCACCTTGTGGGTGCTGGGAATGGAACCCAGTGACCTTGCAAGTACTCCAAACCTCTTTTCCCTTTCTTGAGCCTCCTTCTCCAGGGTGGCCTTGAACCCACAATGCTTCTGCAGGCCCCAGCCTCCTTAATGCTAGGATCACACTTATTGCCACCAATTCACATATTTCTTGTAACTCTGCAAACCATGATACAGAGCCTGAAAAATAAAAATGTGTAAGCAGCACTTGTCCTGAAGGAATGTAGGGATTTGTTGAGAAAACAAAATATGCAGGTTAAATTTCAAATAAGGTTAAAAATCCTGGCTTATCCCAACACTGTAATCCCATGCTCAGCTGGCTGAAGCCAGAGTTCAAGTTTGGGGTCAGCTTGGGCTACACAGTGAGTTCCCATCAACCTGTCCTATTGTTATCACAGGGCCTGTCTCAAAAACAAACAGTAGCATTCTGCCTTTTTCAGGGCTGGGAATGGAAACTGGGCTTCCTGCGTGTAAAGCTCACTAAGTTACATCCCCAGCCCCAGGACTGTTTTATAGACACACCCATCATCTTTGAGATAGCTCCTGCGTCCACAGAGCCCCATATTAACTCCAAAGTGGTCAATGTTCACTGGCAGGGTCTGTGCTATTAGACTGAGCACTTTCGGGATGGAGACTAACTTCTATGCCCTCAGCAAGAGCTATACAAGAAGTGTTAGGCGGGGCACCAAGGGCCTCTGTTGTTTTGTGGGGTCACAAGACAATGTTGCTAAAACTTCTATATTTGTGTGTTTTGACATTTAGGTTGTGAACCTGGCCTTTAATGGCTGAGTCATCTCTTTAACCTTGATTGGGTGTTTTTGCTTTATTTTTTTAGATTTTTCAAGACAGGGTTTCCCCTGTGTAATAGCCTTGGCTGTCTTGGAACTTACTCTGTAGGCCAGTCTACCCTAGAACTTGCTGCGTTTCCTAGGCTGGTCTTGAACTTGCAGTGGTCCTCCTGCCTCAGTCCACCAAGAACTGAGATTAGAAGCATGCACTACCATGCCCAGTATGTTTTCAAAAAAAATTTACAAGGTTGGACTGATATGGTGGTGTACGACTTTAATTCCAACACTTCCAGGAGCAGAAGCAGGTGGATCTCTACATAGTGAGGTCCAGGTGGCTCAGGACTTAATAGTAGGACCCTGCCTCAAAAATAAACAACCAAGCCAGGTGGTGGTGGCACACACCTTTGATCCCAGCACAGGCAGAGGCAGGAGAATCTAGTGAGTTCGAGGACACCCTGGTATACAGAGTGAGTTCCAAGACAGCCAGACCTGTTACAAAGAGAAACTCTGTCTCAGAAAAACCAAAACGAACAACAACAGCAAAATAAATAAACAAACAAATAAACAAACATCTACCTACGAAAAGACGTACAAGCAGAATATAAATAGAATAAAAAGCATAAAAAGGTAAAACTCTTTCTCATCCCTTCTTCTTCACTCGGGCACTCCTTCTGAGTCATTATTCCACATGAAGATGGACAAACATTTCCAAGCCTAATATACACATCAAAGTCTCCCATTCTACAGACGACACTGCTGCCGCACTGATGTTGAAGTGCTAGTGAAAGACCACAGAGCTGGCAAGCTCTCGAGCTGAAATTCAAATCCAAATTTGTCTGACTCATAATTCAACGTGCATTCCTTCCGCTAAGCTCCGGGGTGTAAAATTTTATGGATGAAGAAACCGAGGCTCACAGACATCCTCGGCCATCAGAGCCACACGGTTCACTGCCCAGCATGGGAAAAGAGGAGGAGATGGCACGGGCTGCGTGGAGGAGAGGGCCTCGGCTTCGGTGGATCTCAGCTTGAGGAGGGCCACATGGGTCCAGTTTGTAAATCCCCCTTGCCCGTGCTCTTCGTGTACAAGCTCCACCCGAAGGCTGCTCTGACAGGGTCGGTGGGGTCCCAAACCCTGGGGTGGGGGCGGGAACGATGCCCGCATGGCCTCTAGCCGTCGGGGGCCGGCGCGTGGCGGGCGGGGCGCGGGCGGCACGGGGAGGAGCCTGCCGCGGGCGGGCGGCGCTGTCCCCGGGCTCCCGGCCCTGGTGGCGGCCGAGGAGGGCAGCTGGAGAGAGCGGGCGCAGAGAAGGTAGAGCCTCCCCGACCCCCGCCTGGGCTCTGATGGTCACGGAACAGCGGACCCTGGGCCGAATTCCTGGGGAGGGGGTCTGGTCCCATTACCCGGGCGAGGGCTTGAGCCAAGATTCCTATTAAGTCACATAGTGAAGTTGGAAAACATACGGGACCTCCCTGCAGCCGGCGCCACCCGCTCCTCCCCGAGGGGCTTCGGGAGGATGCACCCCTACGCCTGACTCCGAGAACGCAGGGATAGGGTGTCCGGGAGGGATGCGGGTGGGGCTCTTCGCACAGCACAGCCTTTTGGGAGAGGTTGGGGGGAAAGACAGACACCTGTTGGGATGGAATTCTAACAGGACAGCAACTCCCCTTTGCCAGTCCAGCCCTTACTAGCGCTCCTTTCTTCCTAGCTCATTTGCCCGAGGCGAGCCCAAGGGTGAAGGGGTTAGCTCCATACAGGTCACTTTCCTTGCTGTCAACGGCCCAGTGTGGGGTGTGAGCAGGAGCAGCCTAGGCTGGTCCTTACCAGAGTCCACCTTGACTTCAGGGTGGCCACCTCCAACTTCTGTCTTCCTCACCCTTGGCACAACAAGCATGCATTTGTGCCGGGAGGGGGAGTCTCCTGCTTCCCTATGCAGGGGAGGGTGGGGTGGACTTTTCCAGAGAGGGAGCCAGGCCTGGCCCTGGCCCCAGGAGCTCTCATCACCCCCCACCCCTCACTTCTCCAGGGAGCTGCCAAAGCCAGCTCAGGACAGGATTATGTGTACTGGGTAGACCACGGAGAGGCAGCAGGGACAGACCTGGGGGAGCAGAGAGAAGCAGGAGGTGGAGAGGGGACCAGCATCGGACAAGAGAGAGACAGGTGGTGCCCATCACTCCTTCTTCCAACTTCGAGGGGTTGAACATGGCTCCTTTTCCACCAGGGCTGTTGTGGACCTCAGTGGCTGGCCCAGCAAGGGGAAGGAGAGGGCTCAGCCACTTTGTTCCTGTCTTCAAATTCCCAAGTTCTGGGGTCCCGGGAGTGGGGGTTTGGCTAGCTTTTGCTTTCCCTCTGTTCTTTGCCTGCCCTGAGCTGGCCCTGTGTTGGCCAGCAATGCTTGGATTCCTCTGGTGGTGCCATTTAGATCCAACAGAAACAGTGTTTTTCCTGGAAAGCAGAGTTGAGATGGGATGAGGGGTGTGGGTGGGAAGGGCCTCAAAGAGAAGGAGGGGGCTGGAGGACAGGGCCTTGGGAGAGACAGGCTATGGAAGCCCCTCTCTACAGCATTCAAGGCTAGACTTCAGGGTGGACTTCCCGGGTATACCAGAAGGCGAAGCTGGTGACTGGGAAGGATGAGCAGCTATGGCTGCATCTCTCTCCTTCCTAAGTGCCCAGCCATTTTGGCTGAACATCGGAAGAAAAAAAAAGAAGAAGAAGAAAACTAGCTGTACATGAACTAGGTTGCCACGAGCCAAGGCCTCGTGGATGCTGGCACCCACAGGGAGGTTAAGTCACCGCCTCTTCTCTAAAGATGAAGCCATTAGCCCACTTAGTTTATCCCTTGGACAAAAAAGTGCCTGTGGTCACCCAGATGTGCCTGGCTGTTCCTTCATAAGGAGCTTTATCTAAGAGAGGGAGAAAGGTCTGGGAGGCAGGTAGGAAACAAATACTCGGGTTTTTTATTTTTATTTTTACTTTTTTTTTTTTTAAGGGGGAAAGAGTTTTTTTTGTTGTTGTTGTTGTTTTTGTTTTTTTGTTTTTTTTTTTTTTGAGATAAGGGTCTTGCATCACCCAGGCTGGATCTTCTGCTCCCCGACTCAAATGGTGGGATTAAGGCTTTTGCCCCCACACTTGGTGTCAAGGGCCCTCTGGTACCTCATAGGGGTACCTGGCATAGCCTGCCTCCTCTAGGTCCTGGAGCTCTGGGAGGAAGAACCTCCTGGTTCCCCCTTCCTCCACCCTGCCCTTCCTCGGGCCTCCAGAGGAGCTAAGTCCATCTTGGGCCACAGGGAGGGAACTAAACTGAACTGGAAGGCTGAGGTCAGACCCCCACCCTTGACTCAGCAGATGACAAAGACAGTGTTCCTTATTGCTCCCACCCTTAGGTCCTAGAGGGGTGGACCAGTTTTCCCTCCACTCTGCTGGTGCTGTGCTGGGACAGCCCTTTAGTCTTCCGGCAATCTGCAGGGGTAACCACTGTGCTTCTTCCTCAGAGTATCCTCCGTGCCCAGATGCCAGAGTAGCTAACCTGCCCCTGCCTCCCAGCCCAGGGGCAGTCAAGGGAGAGCAATGGAGACCTGGCTGGGCAGGTAAGAGCAAGGGCTGTCAGTCTCTAATAGTAAGAGCAGGGAAGGGGCCCGGCAGTTGTGGCACACACTTTAAACTTGGGAGGTAGAGGCAAGTAGATCTCTGTGAGTTTGAGGCTAGCCTGGTCTACAGAGAGAGTTTCAGGGCAGCCAGGGCTACACAGAGAAACACTGTCTTGGAAAACCAAAAAAAGAAAAAGAGAAGGTAAGGGATTGTTAGAAGGGGCCTGGCAAGTGACAAGGAACTTCTGCTTCCTGAGAAGTTGGCAGCCAGGATGTGGGGAGCCTGGGTGGGGGAGGGCTATGTTGTAACACTTCTGGCTCCCTCTAAAGTCCCCCACCCCCTTGGTGTGCAGGCTCTGGTTATGTGTAATGCTGTTTCTGCCTCTTCTTCAGCTCTGCCGGAATCAGGAGGTGAGCCCTAGCTAAGTGATCGGCTGCTACCCTGCTCAGGGTCCCTCCACTCTACCCTAGCCTGCCCTATCGGGAGGCTTCACATTCCCACGGGAGACTTCAGCCCTGTGTACCAGGCTTGGCCCACCCATCTCCCTTGCCAATTTCCTCTCTTTTAGTCAAAGAACATACACACGCGCGCGCGCGCGCACAGACACACACACACACACACACACACACAAGGCTGGAGTCCAGCCCTACCGGTACATGTGACCTTGGACAACTAACAACCCTTGAACCTCGACACTAATTCTAACCTTTTCTCCTATGTAGCTCTTTGGACCTTCTCTTCAGACACCAGCAGAGGAGGGCCAGGCCCCTGAGGGCCTCTGGGGACATTGGGGCCGGTGGGCCTCCTGCTCCCAGCCCTGTGGGGTGGGAGTGCAGCGCAGGAGCCGAACATGTGAACTGCGCCCAGGCCTACCCCTCCCTCCCCGACCCCCAAGACATCCAGAAGCCCTCCGGCCCCGGGGTCAGAGCTCTAGACCCCAGGTTTCCCGGGGTCCCCAGTCCCTGCACAGGCCACAGCCTCGGGGAAGGGGTGGCCCTCTTCAAGGTCCTGCTTCTCATCTGGGGAGAGAAAAGACCCAGGAGACTCCAGGGGCCCAGAGGTGAGGCCCTGAGGGCAGAGCCGAACAGGGAGGGGCACGGGGGCTTCGCCTCTGCAGGCTGACCTTCTAGGACATGGACTGGGGAAGACAGGCTAAAAGTCGACTCTGAGTCAGCACCATCCTCTCAGGTCCCGGGGTCGAGACCCTATCAAGCCAGGGATGTTTGGCTATGGGAGAGTGCCTTTTGCCTTGCCACTGCACCGGAGCCGCAGGCATCCCAGCAGACCCGAGCAACCCAAGAACTCTTCTACATGGGCAGAGGCCCTTCCATCCCAGCCTCCAAGCACAGAACTGGCTTCTGCAAACCACAGCTCTCAAATGCAGCTGCCTGAACTGCATGCCCCCTCCCGCTCCCCCGAAGCGGAAACCCCAAGGACAGGAAGCACTCAGATAGAGGTGCCCCCCAGAAGCAGTCCTGCTCCCTCTGACACAGGGATTCCTTCACCCATGTCCTTCTTTGGAGACAGTAGGTCTTTCCAGGGATCCCCTGGGCCACGAATGCCTACTTCCCAGGGTTGGAACAGTCCCCAGGGAACAGAGCGGCACCCTCATCCTTTCCCTTCTGTCCCCCGGAGTAGAGGCCAGCAGAGCAGGGGACACGGGAGACCTCGAGGGAGTTTTCACAGGTCCCCAGATGGCTGGCTGCCTCTGACAAGAGATTCCAGCCCCCTCTGGAGCCTTTTTGCTCCCAGTAGCCCTGTTCCAAAATGTTCTGGGGAAAATGAGCAGCTGAGAGCCTGCAGCCAGGAGGTGAGATCTCTGGGTCCCCAGCCTGAGTCCTCAGCTTGTGCTAAAGGTGGTGGGTCTATCTAACTTCAGGGCAGGAGCCTTGGTCTGTGGAGATGTCCCCAAGCCCCAGTCCAGCCCTGGCCTGCACCCCACGTTTCCTCTCCAGCGCTGATGTCTGTGTATCTGACTCCTCAGCCTTGCCCTCCTGAGCAGCCAGACCCCAGGGCCCTGCAATGTGCAGCCTTTGACTCCCAGGAATTCATGGGCCAGCTGTACCAGTGGGAGCCCTTCACTGAAGGTGCAGTTTCTAGTCCCCCTGGCAGGGTTGACTCAAGTTTGGGTGGCCCCTCTTTTCCTCCTGTGTCCTAATTCTCAGGACACATCAGAGACAAAGCAGCCTAGAGAAGGAGAAAAGCTTTCAGAAAATGATGGGTGGGTGGTCAGGACAGGAGACGGGCTGGGAGAGGGGGCTGTCTAGAGGTGCCCTTTGGCTGTGATCCGGGAGCGGGTGTGAACATGACTGGTTCACTGGTTCCAACAGAGAGCTACTATCTTTATGGTATCATAACAGTTGCTCCCAAGTTACTGTCCACTTGGACTTGGGTCCATGTCAGCTTGACACCAAGACAAACCTTCATGGGTTATGAACTCATAATCACAGGTGTCAAGAACCCTTTTAAGGAAAGGCAGGATGGCTCAGTGGGCAAAAGGAGATTGCCTCAAGCCTAATGACCCAAGTTTGGTCTCCAGACCTATCATGGAAGGAGAGAACCTACACCTGCAAGATGTTCTCTGACTCATACATGACTGACCATTCCTGTACACACTTAAAATAAGACAACAACACCACCAAAAAACAAACAAGGAACAAACAACAACAACAACAAAAAAAAACACACATACACACACAGTCAAAAAACAAAAAAACAAACCTTCTTGATGGCCAAGTGCAGAACTTCCCCCTTTTAGGAAAATAAGGTGAGAGAATCAGTAAAATTCATAAGTTTGAGACCACACAGCATAATAAAAACCCTAAGCGTGGGAACACCCCCCCTCCCAGCCTCTTCCTCCACAGCAGTTTCAGGGTGCTCCACATGCCATAAAGGCAGAATGCTGCCAGGGCTTCCTCCTTCAGGGACCCCAGCTAACTATCCTATATCTCATCCCTTAGTTCAGGGTTCCCAGCGCTGTGAACTGAACTGCCGCCCCCGGGGCTTCCGATTCTATGTCCATCACACCGAAAAGGTCCAGGATGGGACCTTGTGTCAGCCTGGATCCCTAGACATTTGTGTGGCAGGACGCTGCCTGGTGAGGGGGGTGCAGGGTGCTGGTGAGGGGGGTAGGACACTGGTGAGAGGGGCAGGACGCTGGTGAGGGAGGGCAGGGTGCTGGTGAAGGGGGACAGGGTGCTGGTGAGGAGGGCAGGATGCTGGTGAGGAGGGCAGGGTGCTGGTGAGGAGGGCAGGGTGCTGGTGAGGGAGGGCAGGGTGCTGGTGAGGAGGGCAGGGTGCTGGTGAGGAGGGCAGGGTGCTGGTGAGGAGGGCAGGGTGCTGGTGAGGGGGTAGGACACTGGTGAGAGGGGCAGGACGCTGGTGAGAGGGGCAGGGTGCTGGTGAGGAGGGCAGGACGCTGGTGAGGAGGGCAGGGTGCTGGTGAGGAGGGCAGGGTGCTGGTGAGGAGGGCAGGGTGCTGGTGAGCGGGGCAGGGTGCTGGTGAGGAGGGCAGGGTGCTGGTGAGGGAGGGCAGGGTGCTGGTGAGGAGGGCAGGGTGCTGGTGAGGAGGGCAGGGTGCTGGTGAGGAGGGCAGGGTGTTGGTTTGCACATGGGCACGCACACACACACCCTCCTTTAATTCATTATTACAACAGTGAAAACACCAGACTGAGGTGGCCAAAGGGAAGGTTCTTGCTGTCCAGCAAGGGGTGTGTTGTAGGAAGGATCCCACCAGACATGGCTATGCTTGGAGGAGCTCACAGAACATCTCACTTGTCAAGCAGGGCAGGGGGTGCGCTGGGGGCCCTGGGTGGAGTAGGGCCAGGTGTGAGGTGTGCCTGGCTTTTGTGTGGCCCCTGCCTCACCTCACTTTTCCCAGAGCCCCGGCTGTGATGGGATCCTTGGCTCTGGCAGGCGTCCAGATGGCTGTGGAGTCTGTGGAGGTGATGGCTCTACCTGTCATCTCGTTTCGGGAAACCTCACTGATCGAGGGGGCCCCTTGGGCTACCAGAAGATTCTGTGGATCCCTGCAGGAGCTTCCCGTCTGAAGATTTCCCAGCTCCGACCCAGTTCCAATTACCTCGGTGAGAAACTGGCCCTCAGTCCTAAGTCTTGGTCCACCCTGTTTCTTTGATCTGCCTTCCACACCCTCTTCAGCACAGCCAAAGGCCAAACAGGAAGAGTTTGGTGGCCTTCTCCCAAGCCTGGTGGAGAGGGTGAGGAAGGTGGATGGCTGAGGTCCCTAGGCTTTGGGCAGGTGGAAACTACACCACTGTCACTCAGCTCAGGTCTGTCTTTCAGCACTCCGAGGGCCAGGGGGCCGCTCCATTATCAATGGAAACTGGGCTGTGGATCCTCCAGGGTCCTACTCGGCCGTCGGGACTGTCTTCCAGTATAACCGTCCTCCTCGGGAGGAAGGCAAGGGGGAGAGCATGTCAGCTGAAGGCCCTACCACCCAGCCTGTGGATGTCTATGTGAGCCTGAGGCAGGAGATGGGGCTGTTGGAGTGGGAGGCCCCTTAGGGCAGAGCAGTGGGGGTCAAATAGGGGGAAAACCTGGTGTATGCCCCAAACATTTGTTATTTTCTCTCCTCAGATGATCTTTCAAGAGGACAACCCAGGTGTTTCTTATCAGTATGTCATTGCTTCCCCTCCTGCAGTCCTAGAGAGCCCTTCCACGAAGCCTCCAGCCTTCCAACTTCAGCCTGGTAAAACTAGGATCCTCAGACCAAAAGAGGAGGGCGCGGCTGTGAAGGGGCTCCGGGGTTGCAGGGCGGCATCTGACCTGGCCCCTGGACTCCCTTGCAGAGATGCTGAGCGGGGAAGCCCTACTTGCTTCAGCTCCTCGCCCAGTTCGGGCACCAGGCACCCTCCAGCGTCAGGTGCGGATTCCCCAAGTGCCTGTTGTGACTCACACCAGGACATCCCTGGGCACTGCAGCGGGATACTGGAAGCAGGTGGGGCACTCTGAGTGTTCGGCATCCTGTGGCAAAGGTGAGACTTCATGTCTGTCTTGCTGGCACCTCAGCCCAAATCCCTACTCTGTGTATCTATATAGTCTATATCCTGGATCGTGGGTCTGAACTGGACCGTGTCTGGAACCTCACTGGAACTGGGCTCTGAGCTCCTGCCTCCCTTGGCTGCCCTCTTATTCCCTTCAGGTGTTTGGCACCCCATTTTCCTCTGCATTTCCCGTGAGTCAGGAGAGGAGTTGGATGAACAGAACTGTGCCATGGGTGCCAGACCCCCAGCTTCCCCTGAACCCTGCCATGGGCCCCCGTGTCCCCCATAGTGAGTATGGTCCACAGGGAAGGTTAGATACTTAAAACACAATGGCCCTGGACTTGCTCCCACCCTCAGGCTCTTACCTGGACTCTGTAGCAATATCATAGTTCCTGGCTGCAGAGACATTAGATTAGAAAAGGTTGACACCCACCCCCCTCAACTGTAAGGAAACCCTGGCAGCTTCCTTCCCAGCTAGAAATATGGCCCCTCTCCTCTGAAGGTCCCAGCCTGGCATGCCCACACGTTTCCACCCATCTCTCCCCCTGCCCTGCCTATGTCCACAGCTGGGAGGCTGGTGAGTGGACTTCCTGCAGCCAGTCCTGCGGCCCTGGCACCCAGCACCGCCAGCTGCTCTGCAGACAAGAATTTGGAGACGGTGGCTCCTCTGTGCCCCCAGAGCGTTGTGGACATCTCCCCCGGCCCAATGTCACTCAGCCTTGTCAGCTGCACCTCTGTGGCCACTGGGAGATTAGCTCCCCCTGGAGCCAGGTGAATGGGTGAAGGCGAGGAGGACCCTTGAGAAGTGGACCCCAAAGAGCTACAGCAGTGACTTTTCCACCATTTTCCTTGTCATCAGAAACTTTATTAACAAGGCCTACATATAGCCCAACATTATTCAGATAGATGCACTGGGGTTGGCAGCCTGGAGCCCTGTGCTCCGCTCCCTCAGTCTGCAAAGCCCTGGTTATGTAGGAAGGCTGGAGGATGAGGGTAGGAGGACTGGAGGACGATGGCTGATGCCCAGTCTCTGTTCTCTCATCCTTCAGTGCTCTGTGCGCTGTGGTCGGGGTCAGAGGAGCAGGCAAGTTCGGTGCGTTGGAAGCAATGGTGACGAAGTGAGCAAGCAGGAGTGTGCTTCGGGCCCCCCCCCACCGCCCAGCAGAGAGGCCTGTGACATGGGACCCTGTACCACAGCCTGGTTCTACAGTGACTGGAGTTCCAAGGTGGGCCCCACACTTCTTTGTGCAAGTCAGGCTTTCCTGGTGACCATGTTCCAGGCCACCCTGGCACAGCCTGTCCAAAATGGATTGATAAGCTTTTGTTTTTCTTGACCTAGGAACTCAGAGATAAGTGAGTCATTTCACATCTGTCATTTTAGTACTTGGGAGGCTGGTGTGAGAAAACTGGCTCAAGTTCAAGGCCAGCCTGGATTACATAGTAAGTTCCAGGCCACATGAGATGTAGTAGAACCTGTCTTAAATAAATAAATAAATAAAAACAGGCTGGGTGAGGCAGTGCACACCTTTAATCCCAGCTAAGGCAGCTGGATCTCTGTGAGTCTGAGGCCAGTATTCTGGTCTACATACTGAGTTTTAGGCCATCCAGGGCTACAAAATGAGATTCTGTCTCAAAAAACAAAACAAAACAAAACAAAAAAAACACCACCACCACCAACAACAACAACAATAACAAAAAGTCCCAAACAAACAAAGAAACAAACAAACAAAAAAAAACAACGGGCTGGAGAGAACTCAGTAGTTAAGCCACTTCCTGCTCTTCTGGAGGACCTGGGTTCAGTTCTCAGCACCCAAATCAAGTGGCTTACTGCTACCTGTAACTCCAGCTCCAGGAGATCTGGTACCTCTGTGGGCATCTGTGGCACACACACACACACACACACACACACACACACACACACACACACACACACACACACACACACACGCAGGCACGCACGCAGGCACAATAACAAAGTAGAACAGTAGAGGGGCTGGCGAGATGGCTCAGTAGGTGAAGAGTACTTGCTGGGCAGGCCTGACGACCTGAGTGAGGAGGTCCCTGGAGGCTACAGTGGAAAGACAGCCCACTCCTATGCACCTGCATCACACGTCACACAGTAGCTGGATGTGGTGGGGAACACCTTTAATCCCATCACTCAGGAGGCAAAGGCAAGATGATCTTTGTGCGTTTGAGGACAGCCTGGTCTTCAAGAGAGCTCCAAGACAGCCAGAACTACATAAGAGAACCTGATTATTAAAGTAATAATAATAAATATTAATAATTACATAATACAGTAATTATAGAGTTTTACAAAAAATTAGGTAGGGTGCAACTAAGTTGGTAGTGTGCTTGTGTAGCACGTGTGAGGCCCCGCTTTTGATCCCCAGTATCACATAAACCAGGTGTAATGGCACACACCTGTAATCCCAGCACCCAGGAGGTAAAGACAAGACGATCAGAGATCCAAGGTTATCTCAGCTTCATACCAAGTTTAAGGACAGTCTGGAAACTGTCCAGCAGTCTGTCTCCCCTTCCAGGCTGGTACCCCAGGGCATTCCTGAACTCCTGGGATGTGGGCCCTGCCCACCTCAGTCCCAGTCACCAGCAGCCTCCCTTCACACAGGCCACTCTCCCTCTCAACAGTGCTCAGCTGAGTGCGGGACAGGAATCCAGAGACGCTCTGTGGTCTGCCTTAGGAGTGGGGAGACCCTCCAGGAGGACCAGGAAGCAGGAGCAGGAAGCACTGAGCATGGCTGCCCTCTCAGAAGCCGCCCTCCTGACATGCGCGCCTGCAGCTTAGGGCCCTGTGAGAGGACATGGCGCTGGTACACAGGGCCCTGGAGTGAGGTCAGCTGAGTTGAGGGTTTGGAGATGGGGGACAGGAGGGAAGTCAGTCCCCGTGAGTCCCGCATCGGGACTAAGAGTGGTCTCTCTTCCCTTCCCTTACAGTGTTCCTCAGAGTGTGGGTCTGGCACACAGCACAGAGACATCATCTGTGTGTCCAAACTGGGAGCTGAGTTCAATGTGACGTCTCCCAGCAACTGTTCCCACCTCCCCAGGCCCCCTGCCCTGCAGCCATGTCAGGGGCAGGCCTGTGAGGACCGATGGTTTTCTACTCCCTGGAGTCCGGTGAGTGCCTGGCTCCCTTGTCCTGCTCCACCTGGGCCTCTAACAAGAAGGGCTTTTCTCAGTGCACTGCCCTGGGCACCTCGGCTGAGCTCTCATGCCGTCCCACTTCCTGTTGACTAGGAAGACTGGTGGACCCTTTCTATTTGGGATTTTACAATGTCCCACCACTATCTTTCCGAGAGGGAGGGGAGCAGCCCTGGAAACTTTAGAGATTTGATCTGATGGGTATGGTCTCCCCAGTGTTCTCGCTCCTGCCAGGGAGGCATGCAGACGAGGGACGTCCAGTGCCTGAGTGCCAATCAGACTCTCAGCACCCGATGTCCTCCTCGCCTGCGACCTTCCAGGAAGCGGTCCTGTAACAGCCAACCCTGCAACCAGCGCCCTGGTAAAGAGCTTCCCGGCCCACCCGTAGTGGAGGGGATTTGGCTGGGATGTGGGCAGATGTGAGACGGGCTGGTGGGAATGGGTAACACTTGAGAGGGATGATGTCAGCGCTGCCTTGTGCCATTGACCTGTCTCCAGATGACCAATGCAAGGACAGCTCTCCACACTGCCCCCTGGTGGTACAGGCCCGGCTCTGCGTCTACCCCTACTACACAGCTACCTGCTGCCGCTCATGTGCCCACGTCCTGGACCGGTCCCAGCTGGAGCCTGCCTGAAATGGGTCCAAGAGATCCTTTCTTCATGGGTTTCTTATGCCACCACTGGCCACCCGCTGACTATCCCACTCTGTATCCTCTGGCTTTTCACCTGGTCTGGGTCTCACCAGGGATGTCCTCTAGGGGGAGAGGACAAGGTGACTGTTGACCTGCTGTTGGGTTTGCACTACAATGTGACACCCTGGGATGTGTACCTGGCCTGCCTGGGTGTTTGCCCCTGTGTATGTGTCACTTCCTCAAAAAAGCAAACTGAGGAAGAGGGGGAAGTGCACAACACCTGTTTCCCGGATGCCTTCTTTTTCCACGCTAGTCTGAGCTACATAGCATGTGCCCTGTAAGTTCCAATTTTATGTCCCAATCCTCATTTCCAGGCCAGGCCTCACACCATTAAGCTACCCTGTTGTTCCTACCCCTTCATCCCTCCCTCATTAGCTAGGGGACCCCTGCTACCCTACCTTGCCCAGGAAGGACCACACCTCTCCAGAGCAGGGACCAGTGTGAGGAGGATGAAAAAGAGAGATGTCAGCATTAAGACACCCTAGCCCCGGCCCCCACTTCACACTGGTGACGCCCATCCCAGAACTAATTTATTTTTTATTAAAGTTGATTGTGACAAACATTGCTCTTCATTATCCTCACGAGGACCCTGCCATCTGAGCAGTGCGCTGCCAGAATCTGGTGTGGGGAGGGACGGGAGGAAGGGTCGTCCCCAGGGCTGTGGAGGGTGCGTCAGAGCCGCCTGGCTCAGAGGCTGGGGATCCTGTGCGGCCCCAGAACTGCAGACGGCTCACTGGCCACTAGAGGCCACTACCTCTTCCCGTTTAGGGGTAGTGATGGGTGCGTGCTTGGATCACCGCAGAGTCTGTGGTGGGCTTTCGGGTAGGCTCTTCCGGTGGGTGGTCTGCAGGAACCCAGAAGGACTTTTCAATTCAGAGCCAAGCAGGCTGGCTCAGTGTACGTGTGGGGGTCCTCTCGCCTGGGCCTTGGCTTGTCTTCTTTTACCCACTTCCCTGTTCAATACTTGGCTTATTGCTTCCCATGGGTGCTCGTGGCCGAGACTTGCTCAGCAGAATCCGAGCCCAGCCTGGTTCCCCGGGACTGCAGGAGGAGGGGGGAGTGGCCAAGGCAGTACCGGATGTCCTGCCAGAGACACATTCCTCAGAGATGCCTCACTAGGCATCACTCCTTCCTCCTCCCCTCCCCATGTTTCTTTCAAAGTAAATAACTTTCTAAGGCAATGGGAAGGGGACAGCGTTTTCCACCGTGCAAACCGTTCCCGGACCGCTATAGTTCTGAGAGCTGAGTTCGTGCCTCTGGAGGTAGCTCCATCCCGCCCCTGCCTCTCCAGCACACTGAGTTTGGCCATTAGCAGAGGCCTGCAGACAGTTCCACCCGGTGACTGCTGTTTCCTGATCATGTCTAGATTCCCTAGAAGCAGGAGCTTCAACTGTAGCGAAGCCCTTTAGTTCATGGCTGTCCTGGGCTGTGTGTGGCTGAGCAGACAGAAGACAGCATAGTGGGAGGACAGTGGGTGCGGAAGAGGGGAGGGAGATGTACCCACAGGGTGATCCCAGCACTCGGGAGACTGAGGCAAGAGGGTCACATGGCCTGCCTGGGCTATACTGTGAGACTCTGTCTCAAAACAAAACAAAACAAAACACCAGGGGGTGAAAAAAAAAACAACTGACTTTTGGTTCAAGGCAGGGCTTAAGCAAGGAGGCTACAACAATGTCCTGCGTTGGCCGGCTGGGAGGTATTGAGGCACTCAGGGAGGCAAGAGGTAGAGGCAGGTGGATCTCTGTGAGTTCAAGGCCAGCCTGTAGACAAAAAGCTAGTTCCAGGACGGCTAGGGGCACACAAGGAAACCCTGTCTGGAAAAAAAAAGAAAGAATGCCCTGCTCTGAAGAGATGTCAGATGTGTTTCTTTCTCTGGTGAGCCTGGAAGGGAAGTCAAAGATGCAGGGCCCACCAAGTGGGGACCAGACTATAGACACAGGCAGTGAAGGCAGAGTCCCAAGGGCAAGCGAGGGTGGCTGTGGTCCCAGGCCCTCCCATCAGTTCCTGGAAGCAGGGCTTGCTGGGGTGGAGGCCGCAGCTCAGCTGACTTCCCCTCCCTTTTCAGGCCTCTTAGGGCTGTTGCTGGGCAGGTTCAGAGTTTGGTCTGGACTTGACAGCCAATCACAGGTGGAGAACACAGCCACAGCCCTCTAGGGTTCATTCAACATCATGAACACCTCCTTTCTTTTCCAGATAGCCTTTGAGCTTGCCTGTTACTCTGGAGAGGGGAGGTCCTGCCCTCTTCTTGCTCACTGTAAAGAAGAAGGGTCCTTGCAGGCCCTAAGGATGGTCCTGTGGTCACTGAGCGCAGTATGGCGTCAAAGCGGACATGCCTGGGAAAGGAACCTGACTTACAGCAACCTTTCCCCTCGCACCCTACAAGGCAGTGTGGCCAGACACTGCTTTGCTGACCTCTGGAACCCTTAGAGGGTCTGAGTAAGGAAGTTAAAACCCAAAGGGCAGATTGGTGTGGTGAAGCCCCTGGTTCTGATGCAGGAGGGGAATTTAGGGAAGGACTTAAGAGGAACTGGACCTGTGAGACAAGATGGGAGTGGTGGTGACAGGGGCAAATGACATGCAGAGAGCTCAAGCATGCAGAGGCCAACACATAGCCTCATTGCTGAGTGTCTGCTGGGGGAGGAGCTGGTTCTCAACTCAGCTGTGCTGGGGCATAGCTGAGGGAGAGAGTCTACTTTGCATGCATGAAGTCCTGGGTCATGCATTATTTTTTAAAAGCTCCAGTGAGTAGGGATTCCCCTCCCCCTTGCTTCAACTTCCTGGGGTAAATACCCACTCATTTTAAGCTGTAGCCTTTCTCCTAAATTTATCGACCAGACTTCACCACCTGGCTAGGCCACCCTGTAAGCAGGTAGGTGCTCACAGCTGCAAAGGTGGGCCTGATGGAGTTTCAACATTCCCTTCATGTCCACTCATGGAGACTCCACTTTCTGGTCAGGAGTGGAGTAGAGCACAAAATATCAGGCTGCTGCCCAGTGCCTGAATGTCTGACACAAGTCTCTCTCTCTCTCAAGAAACCCACAGGAAGACTACAGCTGAGGACCAAGTGGACGTTAAAGATCAAGGATGTGGGTGGAGAAAACTCAGGAGCCACAGCCACCTCCTGGATTCTCTTCAGCTGGCCCTCCTTTTTCTTACCTGCCCTCTGCAGCTCTGGTTTGCCTAGTTTCCCGTGCCTCTTAAGTGCTGGGCGTGCCACCATGCCAAAGCCAACGTTTTACAGACTGCTTTCTCCTCTCCTACCAGTGAACTGAATCAGGGGGGCTTCTCTTGCAGCTCTGAGCACTGTGCTAGAGATCTGAATGGAGGTGGGAGTGTCCCTTTCCGAAACCCAGCACCTTTCAAACCCACCGTGTCTCTGGGCTGAGTGAGGGTGTCTTCCCAGAGGGTTGCTTGTTGCAGGAAGGTGAGGAGGTGAGAAAAGCACCTTTGTACAGGAAGTAAAAAGTCTCAGGAAAGTACCTAAGTCTGACAAGACACAAACAGTTTGGGTTAGCCTCAGCACCAGTCACCAATCTGAGTTTCAGCTCCTTCACCTGAGAGCTGGGGGGAAACTTCAAAGGCGGGTGTTTGGGGCTGAGGTGGAAGGTTTGGAAGCCAGAGAGCTGGGCCTGCTGTACCACTTTGCACCACCACTTGAGGCTGGGAATTATCAAGAGTTCTAGGCCAGGCTGGGCTACGGAAAGAGACCCTCCCCTTCACTCCACTCCCACAAGAGGGAAACAGATAGATGGGGCATCCACTTCCTGTCTGAGAACCAAAACCTGTTGGTTCAGCTGTGAAGGACTCAGCACCCCACCCCACACCCCGAATTTGTGTGTGGGAGGAGCATTCAAGCCCCACAGCTGAAGTCAGGGACAACTTCCAGGGTTAGTTTATTTTACCACGTGGGTCCAGGGATCAGAACTCAAGTCATCACACTTGGCAGTAAGTGCCTTTACCTGCTGAGCTGAGCCATCTCCTGGCTCCACATTAGATTCTTGTAGGCTTTGCCATAAGAGAGCAGCAGCACACTGTATGCCTGGATCCTTGTGCTGAGGGAAAGGCGCGGCATGGGCTTACCTATCAAGGGAGGCGGTGTGTCCATATGCCCCGGGGTTACCTTACTTTCTCTTACAGCAAAGCTGCCCTGCCCTCGCTAGGACTGATCATTGGCTGCTCACCTGTTTGTTGTTGTTTTTATCTTATGTGCATTGGTGTTTTGCCTGCATGTGTGTCTATGTAAGGGTGTTGGATTCCCTGGATTGGGAGTTACAGACAGTTGTGAGCTGCCATGTGGGTGCTGGGAGTTGAACTCTGGAAGAGCAGCCAGCGCTCTTAACCCCTGAGCCATTTCTCCATTTTTTTTTTTTTCTTGTTTTTTAAGAAAGGGTTTCTCTGTGTAGCCCTGGCTATCCTGGAACTTGCTTTATATACCAGGCTGGCCTAGAAGTCAGAGACAGTCCACCCTGTCTCTGCCTGCCAAGTGCTGGGATTAAAGGCATGCACCAGTTGTTTTTGAGGCAAGGTTTCTTATAGCTTAAGTTATAAATTAAGCATTACTTAACTCCAGATCTCCAGATCTTCCTGCCTCTACCTCCCAAATGCTGAGATTACAGACATGTGCCACCATGCTTAGCCTCTCTCAAAATGAGACTTGTTTTTTGTGCCGTCCAAGGTTGAGCAACCTTTTCTCTATCCAACTAGATGGTCAATCTTAGGTTTTGCAGGCTGCATCACCTCTGCTGCCACTATGCACCTCTGTGGGTTGCACTACAGGAGTGATGAACACAGACACATGAGCAAAGCTGTGTTCCCATTAAAATCTAGGACACTGGAACTTTCAATTTCATAATATTTCCACACATCACAAAATGCTTTTCAGACTTTTACTAACCATTTTTAAAAATGCAAGTCAAGCTATTAAATTGGCTGAGGGGGTCATGGCACTTGCCACCAAAACTGATGCCAAGATAGACCCTTGGGATCAAGGCCTACAAGTTATCTTTTGACCTTCACACCTGCGCCTCTCCCCTACCTCCATGTGCCGAGCCAGATGGTTTGGTGAGTGAAGGTGCTGCTTGTTGCCACACATGACTGCTGGAGTTTGATTCCTAGATTCCACAGGGTAGGAGAGAACTGACTCCTGAAGGTTGACCTCTGTTCTCTACCTGTGTGATGTGGCACATAGGTGTTTCCATTGACAGACACAAAAAAAGGTAGTAATTACTTAATGTAAGATTTTTAAAACGCAAGCCAGGTGTTGATGATGCAGGCTGTTGCCAGTAGCCCTGGGATGTGGGAGCTGGGCCAGGTTGTTGTTGTTATTGTAAGCAGTAAGAATTATGGACTCCAGCTAGGTGGTGGCGGCACACACCTTTAATCCCAGTACTCAGGAGGCAGAGGCAGGGGAATGGATCTCTGTGAGTTAGAGGTCAGCCTGGTCTACAAAGGGAGTTCCAGGACAGCTAGAGTTGAACCCTGTCTCGAAAAACAAGCAAACAAAAAAAGGACACCCCGCCCTACAAATTCACTGCTCAGTTCCCTCAGTATGCTGTTTTAAAAGCAATAGAATGACATTTCTTTTGAAAATAACTGTTATTTGGGACTTTTGGTCAAATTCATTTTTTGGGGAGGTGGGGGTTTCAAGACAGGGTTTCCCTGTGGCTTTGGAGGCTGTCCTGGAACTAGCTCTGGTAGACCAGGCCTGCCTCTGCTTCCTGAGTGCTGGGATGAAAGGCGTGCACTACCACCCGGCTTGGTCAAATTCTTATGCTACATGTTTTTCTTCCACTCAGCATTGATGCATTCTTCTTTTAATTCTCCTGAAGTTTCTTTTTTTTTTTTTTTAATTTACGTATGCCATGTGTGTATACATGTGTATATACAAGCCACTGCAAGAGACCTTGGTGAGAGCATTGCATCCCCTGAAGCCGGAACAACAGGCAACTCTGTAATGGGAACTGAACCTACTCTACGGGCCTCGGCAAGATCAGCTAACACTCTTAACTGATACATCTCCAGCTCCCAGACCCCAGTTCTTTCCTTTTTTTAAAACAGGTTCTCACTATGTAGACCAGGCTGGCCTCCCGGGCAGAGCTTCACTTGTCTCTGCCTCCCTCCCCAGTGCTGAGATTAAATGCATGTGCCGCCACCACTCCTGGATGAACTGCTATGTGCTTTATAGTTCACAACACAGACAGAGAGGCATAAATTCCATTTCAGACCAGACTTTAACCACCAAAGTGAGGTGGGGGAGGGGGCAGGCAACAGGGCTCCCTACACCCAGCATCACCCAGGTGTTCTGCAGAGTGGCTGTTCCTGCAGCTAATGTTGGATCAGGGCTGGGGTGCACCTTGGTGGGAGAGTTTGTGTTTAATATGTCCAAGGATCCCCAGCACACACACACAGAAACATTCAAAATAAGTCACATGATCTACACACACACACTCACACACACACACACACACACACACACACACACTCTCTCTCTCTCTCTCTCTCTCTTCATTTCAACACAGTTGTTTCCCTGTTTCTGTTTCACTGCCTCATGAGGGATTTCTGAGAAATGACAAAACTTCACTTCCCACAGCCGCTGTCTGCAGGTTGTTTTTTTTATTTTCCTTATAGCCCAGGCTGGCCTGTGTCTGCCTCTCATGTGCTGGAATTTTGGCATTAACTTATGGCTTTTTCTTTTAAATGAAGAGATGGCAGAGGGAGAGCAAGAGGACACATCTCAAGCTTCCACTATTAATCCACACTAGGAGAAACACCCTCTGCACAGCCCTCACCTGCGGACTGCACTTCTCAGATCTGGGTTCTCAGGGTCAAAAGGAAATAAACAAGACTATCATCCTCCTCAGGAAACGTGAACAACAAACCCAACAGCTGCTTCTTTGCTGCAGCCCAGCTGTCCCACCCCCACCCCATTTCCAAGGCAAAGATTGCTCCAGGCACACTAAGGAATGGAGACGTGAGCAGAACAAAGAATGCATGCCAGGTTATAGGTAGAGGGGGTTCAGGAATAACTTATGTACAGGACGCCAGGCATGGTGGTAGTTCATGCTATAATTCTGGCATGAATTGGCAGCTAAGGCAGGAGACTGCTACAGGTTTGAGTCCTACACAGCAAGCAAACCGTGCTCTTCACAAAAGCTGCAAACCTCTCCCAAGACAATACAGTTAAGCTTTTCCCGTGACTATTTTCTTGGTCTCTTTCCCAGCACACCTTGTCCCAGGCTAACTTGAATCAACAAACATACACATGTGACCACATCAAGTGGGGGGGGGGGTGGTGAAATTCTGAATGGAATGCAGCCCCAGCCAGTCAGGGGACCAGAAGCTGAGATCTCCCCAGCAGTCTGGGTGGATTTATACCAGCAAAGGAGCCAAAACAATGAGCTCATGGGCAAGAAAAATGCAGTCTGTGGGGAAGTCTGGGCAGCCAGAGCAAACTGGTTTTCTGAATCGGGATGGGAAGAGGAGCAATTGAGTCTCCCACGGGAACAAGATTTAGAGTAGAGACACCATGCATTTAGTAACTTTCAAGGGTTGTTCTTACTAAATTTTGTTCTGCAGAGCGTAGCTCTCGGTGGTCCTGTGATCAAAAACATGTGTGCTTTCCCTGGCTGTGAAAGTCTGGAAGGTGAAGAACGTTAGTTAGCTGTGAGGTTTGAGCTCTAGTATTATAGGTTATTCTTGAGTAAATTTGGATAAGGACATGGCAATAATCCCAACATTTGGAAGACTGAGCCCATGGAATAAGGATGTCTCAAGTAAGACAAGGCACTTAATATACCTTGTAATATTGCACTCCCACAGTCCATTGAGTAGACTGTGGGGGGTCATATCAGTTCTTCCCCTCCTAAAGTACAGGGCTGACTACCCCCAAAGAAAAAGTAAAACTGCAGACTAGACTTTGTTAAGAGTTCTTGTGGAAATCCAGAGTTTGGTTCCCAGAATTTATAACAGGTGGCTTGCAAATGCCTATAATTCCAGCTCCAAGGGATCCAACCCACTTACATGCACATAACCCCCTCCCATACACAGGTAGTTAAAAATAAATAAAATCAGGCTGGGCTACAAACCTTTAATCCCTTTAAACTTGGGAGGCAGATCTCTGGGAGTTTGAGGCCAGCCTAGTTCAACAGTGTATATAGCAAGTTCCAAGCCAGCTAAGGCTATAAAGAGAAACCTCCTTGTTTCAAAATAGAGTGGGATGGCCGGGGAGGGGGTGGTGGTGGCGCACGCCTTTAATCCCAGCACTCAGGAGGCAGAGGCAGGCAGATCTCCTCTGAGTTTGAGGCCAGCCTGGTCTACAGAGTAAGTGCCAGGACAGGCACCAAAACTAAACAGAGAAACCCTGTCTCAAAAAAACCAAAAAGAGAGAGAAAGCACCTGGGAGGCAGGGGCAGGTGATACTGTGTTTGAGGCCAGTCTGGTCTATATAGCAAGTTCCAGGCCAGCCAGAGCTACATAGTGAGGCCCTGTCTCAAAAACACTACTCCCAAACAAATGAACAAGGAAACAAACAAAAAAACCTTCATGGTTTTCAAAACACTGTAAAGTTGGCTGTGGTAATTTAAGGATCAATGGTACTTAGAACGGGCTCTAACACATTTCCCAGTTGTAAGAACTATTACTATTTTGTAGAAACACAAAGTTACAAGACATGAGAGGTAGGAAGATGGCTGCAAGTTCAAGGCCAATCTGGTCTACACACAGATTTGCAAGCCAGTCAGGGCTATAGAAAGCATTTCAGAAAAAGCCAAACTAGTTCCACCTCCTTAGAACTATTATAGCATAGCCTGGTGCAATAGCACAGGCCTTTAGTCTCAGCCCCTGAGAGGTGAAACCAGAAAGCCTCAACTAGAGAGTTCAAGGCTAGCCCTAGGGGGGGTACATGAGACCCTGTCTCAAATCACTAGTAAAGAATTATTAACTGGGTTGGGTGTTGATGGCACACGCCTTTAATCCCAACATAGCACTCCAGAGGCAGAGACAGGCGGATCTCTGTGAGTTCGAGGACAGCCTGGTCTACAGAGTGAGTTCTAGGACAGGTTCCAAAGCTACAGAGAAAACCCTGTCTCAAAAAACAAACAAAAAAAGAACTATTAACTGGATGTCAGTCCCTTCTCCTGTCACAGGTATGGGAGTTACTAGAGTCTGGGTTCCACTTGAACAACACAGTGACTCTTGATCTCAAAACAAAAAAAGCTGGGTGTGATGGCGCAGGATTTTAGTCCCAGCACTCCCTAGGGAGGCAGAGGCAGGCAGATCTCTGAGTTCAAGGCCAGCCTGGTCTACAGAGGGAATTCCAGGACAGCCAGGACTATAACACAGACAAATCCAGTCTCCAAACCCCACCTCCCACCCCCAGCGGGGGGGGGGCTGGGGGGGGCTGGGGGAGACCCACTCAATAGTCAAGCATTGTATGAGTCATCATCAGGCTCCTGGCGGTGCCCCTCCCCCTCCCAGAAGCTTCACATAACTGAGATAAGCTGAACTAACACTGTAACTACTGTGAACTAAGATAGAACCAAGTTTTCAAATCTCCGTGGGGGTTGGGAGCCGGGGTCCACGAAGGCAGTTTTGAAGTCACTGAACAATTGAAGCACAGAAGGACTAGAGCATTCATTCTGCAGTCTTCTGCTTCAGGGACTGCTCGTGCTTCGGTTGTCTGGCTGGCAGTAGCCATGCTACACACTAAAGGCACTCTTTTCACTCTAATTTTTGTAAGATCCTTTAGTTACCAAAACTTGTTTTAGAGAAATCTTTTAGGCTGGCCTTATGGCCACCTCATGCCAGGGCTTTTTTGAGGCTAAGTCAAAACTATCATCCCAAGTTCGATCCCAGCCTGGGCTAGAGTGCTACCGAGTTTCAAGAAAAGGGGGGAGCAGGGTGGCAGTGAGACACAAGACTGAACCCAAGTCCTTGCAAAGGTTAAATATACACCCTAACAAATGAGTGACACCCCCACCTTGGAAAGAACAGGCCAACACAGGAGGCTTTGGTCTAAACTACAGCACCCTTACCAGCACAACTGGGAAAAACCGGAAAATCACAAAACAAGAATTGAAAATGAAAGGATTGGTGGCTGTTTAATAACAGCTTGCCTAGTATTCAGCAGGTCCTGGGTTCTGAAGCTGGCACAGGCACACACCTGACACTTGAGGGGCAGAGGCAGGAGGCCACAACTTGGACCTCCACAGCAGGAAAAAAAGCGAACTGAACATTAGTTGTGTCAAACACCGGGTGGGTGGGTTGTCTCCTCAAGTCCTGGTTGGCCTTAAGCTCCTCCTAAGTGTTCGTGAAATTAAGATATGTGCCACCACATCCATTTTTTACTATTTTCTCCAAACAAGTTCTCAGTCAGCCTAAACCGGCTTCAAAATCGTGAAGCAAAGGCTGACCTTTAATGTGTGATCCTGAAGGCGCCCTCTCCAGTCTTAGGCGTCCTGAGGGTGTACCACCACCACTCCCAGCCTTTACATCTACTTTTAAGATATTTTCTTGGAAACAGAACCTTGTGATGACCTTGACCAATCTCTAAGTCACAGCATTGCCTCAGACTCCCCCGGGGCAGTTGTAGGAAAACTGGCTTGATTCAAGTGTCGTCCCCCCTCCCCCCAGACGGGGTTTCTCTGTGTAGCTTTGGAGCCTATCCTGGCATTCGCTCTGTAGACCAGGCTGGCCTCGAACTCAGAGAGATCCGCCTGTCTCTGCCTCCCGAGTGCTGGGATTAAAGGCGTGCGCCACCAACGTCCGGCTTTGATTCAAGTTTTTAAGGTACAGGGACTGTGCATGAACAGATTCATGTCCTAAAGCATCAATGGGACCCATTTCGGTGGCATAAAAGCCTAAAAGCCAAGGCAGGAGAATCCAGAGTTTAATTCAAGCCTAGGCCCTGTATCAAAAATAACTTAAAAATAAACAAACCCCCGAAACAGTATTAAGTGTAACTTAACCCAGGCCAAGAATTGGGGGCCTGTCTCTTTCCAGTGACTTGTTCTATAGCACAGGCTTGCTTTGGATCTGATGTAATCCTGCTGGGATCTCAGGTGTGTGCCGGGCTTTAGCATGTTAAGTGTTACCCTTCCTTGAGTGTCATTGTCCCAACATGCCTCTGTACAGCTATTGAACCACATTCCCAACAAATGGATCCCTTTCTTTTCCTTTTGTGTCCCTGTGAACAGGGATCAAGATGGAAGGAGTCAGATCTCCTGGCGCTGAAGTTACTTAGGTGACAAAACTTTCCGAGTTGCCTTACATGGAAGCTGGGAAATGAATCTAGGCCTTCTGGGAGACCAGTTAGTGCCCCCAAATCTCAGAGCCAACTCTTCAACCCTCCCCCACCCCTTTAAGAATTTCACTATGCAGCTCACGTTGGCTTTCAACTCCAGGCAGTACTTCTGCCTCAGCCTGACAGGGTTATGGGAAAGGTTACGGGTGATGGGGTCACAGGTATGAGCCGCCATGCCCAGCACAAAGTGGCTTTCCGTTAGTGCCCGCTGGCAGCACATGCTTTTAATCCTACTACTCAGAGGGCAGGTACAGGTGTTCTCTGAGTTCGAAGCCAGTCTGGTCTAGAGTTCTAGGACAGCCAGGGCTACACAGTGAAACCCTGTGTATGTGGGGAAAGACAAGACAAACCAATAAAAATTTACTGTCATCTGGTAATGAAATTCATGCAAGATGGGACAGATAATTAAACAGACAAAACGGAGTAGGAGACGGTGCAGGATGCTCTTTGCATGATTAGCGTTTGGTGTTTGTGGCTGAAAACCAGTTATGCAAACCTCAAATTTGCACATTTCCATGGTGATTCGGCTCCCTTTCAAGGTATTTGACAACAAAGGCAGGATAGTTCTTCAAACTGGCTTATTCTCACCTCCTTCTTGGAAGGAGAGGCACCGACAAATACCAAGAACTACTAAAACCTCAGGTGATTATTAATCTTTTTCATCTCAGAAGGGGTGGGTGTGGGAGTCACTGCTTTGTGAACCCTTTTACATTAAAAAAACAAGTGAACACAACACTCTATCAAATAGGGCTAGTGAGATGGCTCAGTGGGAAAGGGCACTTGCTACCAAAGCCTTGAGTTTGATCCCCCAGGTCCCACCGTGGAAGGAGAACCTCGACTTCCAAGTTGAACTGACCTCTAGATACAACTCAGGAGATAAAATTATTTTCATGAACAGGAGCTTTTGACTTCTGCATTAACAAGGACTGGTGGGTAGTGCCTGTACCTCGGCTGGAGAGTGACCATGGAGCATGCACCAAACCCTGGGTTCCACTAGGCCCAGAGTCACATCCTAACTAAGATAAGAGTGTGGCTCAGGGTCTTAAGAGCCTGCCAACTTACTACACACAAGGTCCTGAGCTTGACTCTCAGCACTTGGGGTAGGGTGGGGCCTTTTCCAAGTACACTCCTTACAGGGGTAGGTTGGGATAACACACCCCAAGGCAGGCACACACCCATCTCAGCTAAAGCAGAGAACCACCAGAGGTGGAGGCAGGAACAGAAAAATTCAAGGTCAATCACCTTGGCTAGTAAACTTAAGACACAAGAAACCTGTCAGCAAGGAAGCCAGGTGTGGCACTAAAGAGGCCAGAGTTTAAGATTGTCCAACCTGGGCTATTTTGAGACTGTCCCAAAGGAAACCAAAAATCATTCTCTTCCACCACCCAAAAAAAGCAAAGAACTACTTTAAGCAGCAATACATTAAACACAAGACTTCAAATTTACATTGTACACTCTTATTACTTTGCTGTAAGGCAAATCAACTTTTACTTCACTTACATGTATTTGCTCAGCTGACTTCCCTAAAAAGACTTGCATAAGGGGGGAAGGAAGGCGATAAGAAAAGACCCACACCACACCTTACTTTGGAGAAAAAAAAAAAGGTTTTATTTTTTTTCCTTAGGAGAAGAAACAGAAGTTAGGGAAACACAGTTTTTTTTTTTTTTTTTTACAACCCACATTAACTTGCAGTTGGTCCTAACCCTTTCGGGAACAGATGTTAAAAATGCTGGTTCTACCAGAATGAAGGTATTCACCACCCCAGGTAGAATGTACATGGATGCTTGAAGACTGTATGGTTTTTTCCCTGAGAGAAGTGTAAGACAAACAGAATTTGCTGAGAACCATCTTTCCAAGCTGCCTCTCCCTATTCACTTTGGAGGATGTCTCAACTATTCAGCTAGTCAGCACTCAGACCATTGTGCCTCTTCTCTAAATAAAAAACCCCTTTCTCAACCACTTGGGCTCTGCAAGTCTTCATGGCCCTGGCACTAAAACACCTGTCTGTATAAACACAAACTCGCACAACTGGATACGGGGCACTAGCCTTTAGTCACCTTAACCTGTAGGGTTAATTAAACTACATAAAGTGCTTGTAAGTCCAAGAGATAAACATAAATAAGCAATTTATAACCAAGGATAAATACATAGGTACAAATGGCTCCAGCAAGATGACCTGTGGCTGAGATGGGCAGGCAGGGCACTTCTTCCCCAGTACATTCTTAGTCATCTGACTCATGACTATTTTTATCTGCAGTCCTGACTAAAGGTCACATTCTGAGACTGAAGCTTTCAAATGATCCTAGCTCAAACAGAAACCTCAGTTTACCAGTGGCTATTATATAACTGAGGCTCAAAAAAAAAACCTTTCTCTAAATTTAAGCGAGCATATTGACATTAGGAGCAAACTGTAGAAAAAGCTTATGTATGATGCAGCTCACTCCAACTTCTGAAATTCCCAAGGGGACTTTTGCCCAATAGGATAAACAGTGGAAGATACCAATCCAAGGAAAGGGAGTTTCACCCCCATACCCGTTACTGTTGGTCATAGGGCTCAAAGAGGAAGTATTACTACCCTCTAAGGAGACAAAGTTCTGCTGACTGATAGGATGGGAGGGAGATCACTTAAGTTCTTAGTTGGAGGGTAGGGGTAGGGGTTCCAGGGAGGAAATGTAGACTTGGATTATATTTAGAGGGACCAGAAGGATTGTAACAAGCCAGTATGTAAAGAAAGGAGAGGAAGTAAAGGTTAACACAACAGGTGGGACATTTACAGACTAATACAGAAATTCAAAACAAAGCTTGGCAATCATTAGTAGAAAAGAAATACATATTTGTTTTATTGACACCACCAGGCTTAAACTTGTGTCAAACAAGTAAACCTTGTCAATAGCACCATGGTTATGAGTCTAGCCTGTGTTACCAAACCACTTTACAATTTAAAGTCAACAGGGGGTCAAATTCCTTACATCTATCTGTGATCCTCACATACAAAATCAGACTGGAAAATTAAGCCTGCATAGTTATGAATCCGATTTGTTTCACTACAACCAGTCCACGCACACAACTGGTTCTGTATATACTCTAGAGCTGATCATGACAAAGTTTTAAAAAGTTGTAAGAAATAGATTTCTAACTAGAGAAGTTGCAAATTTCAAAAGGGTATGGAAAAACTAAATTGGAGTCCCTCGTTTTATATCCAAAGAAATAGATTTTCTGTAAAAATATATACAATTTTTACAGACAAATACATTTTATATGTTGTTTACCTTAAAAATTGAGGCTTTTCAGTTTTGTAACTAATTAGTGAACCTTAAGTCAAGTATTTTGGCCATTACTAGGCTAATAAACTTAAGATTATCACAAAACCAAGCCAAAGTAGACAGGTCTACACGTCCTGAGCACTTGGACTCTGTCAAGAAGTACACCTGGGAAAGCTCACCACAGAGCCTCCTTTCACATTCTTGTACAGTACTGCGGCTTCTAGTCATGGCCTGGTTCCTTGTAGCTTAAATCCATCTTACACAGATCACCGCCATCATTAGTGCTTCTTTCAACACCACAGGAGAGTGATGGACTCTGCACATTTATTGAGCTCTATGACTAGCCTGAGGACTGGCCACTCTTCTAGACAAGGAAATCAAGTCTGTCCACCTACCACTTCCATTCAATCTACAAGTCCTCCTCCAAGGCCTCCCAAAATTTGCTGAGTGAAAACTTGGCTTCTTTCAGATAGTAACTCTTCAAGAGGGAGCACTTTTCCCATGTATTTATTCTTGTTAGCCACAATCCTGTAGCCATTTGCTTTCTTTCTGGCTATGTTGCTAGAGTGGAACTCCTGGATTGTTAAAGCCCGGGCAGCTTCAAGTCCAACTTCATAAATACATTTGTTTTCACAGAAGCATGTGGTTTGGTGGCTGGAGTTAAGAGTCCCCTACTGCACTCACAAGGCTATCTTATTAGATATGCCAGACCAGCCCCTACTCCAGCAACACCCGCAAAAGCCAGCAGCACATTTCTGATGCCGCCTTCTAGGTCCTGTACGTGGAAGAACTCCACAAACCCATCCTAGAAAACAAAAAAGAAAAGCACATTTTTCAAGTATGGGTTTCTGCTGTTGTAACACTAAATACAGAGAAAGGGTGAATTAAAACATCCCCAAAACAATGGGGAACCAATTATTCTATACTCCTGGGATGCAAGACAGACATTTCTTTTCAGTGAGTAACCACTCACAAGTTACACTAATTCTGAACATAAGAATTTTGAGGGCCCCCATGACATGGTAGAAGACAAAAACCCTAACCACTCTCTTCAGATCCCCCTGTAGTATTTCTCCCGTGGGTCGGTGTTTCCTAATGAGGCTGCGTACACCTCACACCTGAGCTCTTTGGGTACTAAAACTTCTAAAATGCAGGCTATACCCCGTCTCCATTTGATTAAAATGAGGGGCCCACTGGGGATGTAATTTAGTCATCACAGGTGACTCTTACTTCTTCACGGTTTGAATCCACTGCTCTGAAGATTATCCAACTGAATTAGAAGAACAACCTACAGAATACAAGACCTTTTGGTACAATTCAAGACCGTCATAGCACCTTTTCTCTGGACCTACCACTTACAACGTCCAACATCAAGCAACCAGAGATACATAAGTTAGGTCTGGGGCCGGGGAGGAGAGCTTTGTTTAAAAAATAAATGAGTAAATAAAGATCCTGCACGCACCCCGTTTTCCACTCCACAGCCACTGTTTAAACCGTTAAGGCAAACTTACCCAGCCTCTTTGTTTGACAAGCCAGTCCCGTTTTGTCCTTACAAGAACATCTGTGATACTTTCTGCTAAGGGTTCGATGCAGCTTTCCTGGTTTATGCTCTTCAAGTGTTTGGCCACATAGGCACCAAAAGAAATAAGAGTCACAATCCTGCCCCAGTTTGTTATGCCATCCTTGAAAACATGGACCATCACTCGAGAAAAAGATTTGACATCGTCTTCGTTTTTAATGTCCATTTTCCGAAGCATGCCTGAGAAGAAGAAAAGCATGCAACCTCATGGCCTCCTTTGTCTTGCTGCGGGGCACGACCCCCTCTCTGCCCACCCACGGCGAGGGGACCCGGCTGGGCCGGCTCTGGAGCTCTCGGGCGGACCCCACGCCGACACTGACATCCCACCCTTTCCGGCTTTTGAACCCAACTGCCAGATGGGCGGAAACAATGACTCACGGCCAGAACATTCTGGTCGCCGAGCGCCAGGCTCGGGCTCTTCCCGCACGGCCGCCCCGGCCCGGCCCGGCCCGCCCCGGGCGCCGCTTACCCTGGAAGGCCGTCTCGTGGTTGCGCTGCACGCCGTCGCCCACGCGCCGCAGGGTCTCCAGCGCCCTCCGGCCCGCCGCGCCCGCCTCGCCCAGCGGCTTCGCGTCCTTGACGCCGGCCGCCTGCTCCCGGAGGTAGCGCGAGATGATCTCGAGCGACTGGCGGTACAGCTCGTCCTCCTCCTCCTCGGCCGACGGCGGCGTGGAGGGCAGCGAGCCGGCGGCGCCCGGGTTCTTAGCCGCCTCGCTGCTCACGCGCTCCAGCAGGGGCAGCACGGCCGGCCGCTTGCCGAGCGCCTCCGGCTCGCAGCCGTCCAGCTCCTCCTCGGGGGACATGATGGCGGCGGCGGCGGCGGTGGAGGAGGAGGCGGAGGCCGGCGCGGCCATCTCCTCGGGCGGCACGGCGAGGAGGCCGGGCGACCGGAGCAGCCGCCTCTCGGCCGACGCGGTGACGTCGGGGTCCTCGGCGCCCACGGGCGGCGGCCGCACGGCCACCCGCGCGCCGGGCAGCAGGCCGGCCTCCCCTCCCCCCTCGCGCCGCGCCTTGGCCTCCTCGGCCGTGAGGCGCGCCCCGGCCGGAGAGCCGCCGCCCGCGCCCAGGCTGGCGCCGCCGCAGTACAGGTTCAGGCCGATCACCGCGTTTCTCCGCAGGCCAAACATGTTGGGACGCCGCAGGCTGAGGGACGAGAGCTGGGAAGGCCGGGACTCCAGACTCGAGGCAGGCGGAAGTCAGGAGTGGGGCAGGCCGTTCCCGGCCGCCGCCTTAGGGCCGCTCTGACGCAAGCCAGGACTTCCCGTAAAAGGGAAGGGGCGTGATTTCCGGAGAGCGGACCGGACGTGCCGCGCCGGCTCCGGCGGGTGTGCGCGCCGGTTACCTAACGGCGCCGCGGCTGGCGGCGCGCGCGTTCCTTCCGGCACCTCAGTCCCAGCGGCCCTGCTCGGGAGCGCCTGCACTGGGCCGATTTCCGAGTTCCAGGCTGGCCCGGACGTCAGATGGTGCCGGCTTAGCCTTTCTCGTGCTGCCGGCGTGACGGGCTTGCACTACCCGTCGCGTTTTCATGCCACACCACTTTTTAAAAATTTATTATCATCATCATCATCATCATCATCATCATCATCATTATTTGCAGTTGTGAGCCCCATGTGGGTGGTGGAAGTCGAACCCGAGTCCTCTGGAAGAGCAGCCAGGGCTCTTAACCGCCAGGCGTCTCTCCAGCCCCCTGTACCACTCATCACCATTGATCCTTGTTGAAAAATCGAGGGGAAAGTTGGGGGTGGTAGTAAAGGATCTGAGTAAGCAGGAGCGCGCTGTTGGAGACTGGTGTCCTCTCTCACCTGTGTTTCAAAATGAGGCGGCTTCATGGAGTGGAGCCTGTGCAAAGGTTCAACTGGCAAAAGGCTTCTGCCACTGAGACCCAAACCCGAAGACCGAGTTTGATACCCAGAACACACCTAAAGGTGGAAGGAGCGAGCCAGCTTCACAGAGTTGTCCAATGGCTGCCACTAGAGTCCAGCTCCTCACCCCCCCTCCCCACACACAAATAATAAAGTCTAAAAATGGATCATTTATGGTGGTTGGGCCTGTAGCTCAGTTGGTAGAGTCCTTATCTAGCCCTGGGGAGGTAGAGGCAGGGAATTCAGAAGCTAGCATCATCCTAGCCTACATAGTGAACCTGCTGAATAAAAACTAATTTATAATGGCTGAGGGTATAACTCAGTTGTTAGAGAGCTCGCCTACCGCTGTGGAAGCCCTGGGTTGATCCCCAGCACCTCATAAAAAGGTAGAGGATCAACGTTCGAGGCTAGACCAGTGTGCTGGCTAGTCTTAATACCAACTTGACACAAGCTAGAGTTATCTGAAAGGAGGGACTCTTAATTGAGAAAATACCGACGATGTAAAATCAAGCTGTAAGGCATTTTCTTAGCTAGCGATTGATGGGGGACAGCTCAGCCTATTGTGGGTGGCGCCATACCTAGGCTGACAGTCCTGGGTTCTATAAGAAATCAAGCAGAGCAAGCCAGGGGAGGCAAGCAAAAGCAACCTCCAGGTTCCTGGTGTGTTCAATAAACACTGGTGTAGAAGCATAAGCCAAATAAACCCTTCCCAAGTTGTTTTTTGGTCATAGTGTTTCATCACAGCAATAGAACCCCAACTAAGACACCTGAGCTGGAGAGATGGCTCAGAGATTAAGAGCACCGACTGTTCTTCCAGAAGACCTGCGTTCAATTCCCAGCAACCACATGGTGGCTCACAACCATCCGTTATGAGATCTGGTGCCCTCTTCTGGTGTGCAGATATACATGGAAGCAGAATGTTGTATACATAATAAATAAAATTTTTTAAAAAAGACACCTGAGCTACATAGCAAGCTCCAAGCCAGCCAGAGTTACATAGTGAGACCCTATCTCAAATAAAACAACAAAACTAAAATTTCAGGCTGGGAATATGGCTTAATTGGTAGAGTGCTTGCCTAACATAAAATCCTGGGTTCAAAACCCTATAAAATGGCTGCATACCTTTAATTTCAGAACTTGGGAGGCACAAAAATTAGGACTGGGGAGATGGCCCAGTGAGTAAAGGCAGTTGCTGCCAAACCTGAGGACCTGAGTACTATCCATGGTGAAAGGAGAGAACTGATCCCAGAGAGAGTTGTCCTCTGCCCTTCCACACAATTGCATTAAATATATAAATATTAAATCACAGTTTAGTATGGAGACAGGGATTGTTTGAAGGCAGGATCTAGAGTCCCTGCTTTTTGTTTTTTGTTTTTGTCTTTTTGAGACAGGGTTTCCTCTGCATAGGCCTAGCTGTCCTGGAACTAGCTCTTGTAGATCAGACTGGCCTTAAACTCAGAGACATCCACCTGCCTCTGTCTCCCAAATGCTGGGATTAGAGGCGTGCACCACCACCACCTGGCTTAGAGTCCCAGTTTTATAGGATGTGGCAGGGAGTATGGAGAGAAGCATTTTGAATTGTAGTGACTAAGGAATATTTCTGTAAGAAACTTCTAATCATGCACAACAACTTACCACAGTGTGGAGCGGGGTAGCTGATCACAGTGTGGAGCGGGGTAGCTGATCACAGTGTGCAATGGGTTACACAGGAGGCATCAACAACTGGAATGATGATAGAATTAGAGAAATTCATTTGGGCTGGGTGAAGGAGAGCGTTAGGGAAGACAGTTTTGCCCAGCTGGTCTCCAGCTGGGGGCCATCTTCCTACCTCCGTCTGCTACATTCTGGGAGTACAGTCACGACATGAGATGCCACACTCAGCCTGAGCTTAAAAACATATATTTATTGTTGTTAATGGTGTGTATGTGCACATGTGTGAAGGTGCACTTATACATCAGGGTCATTACAGGGGTTTGTGAGCCACCAAACTTAAACTTAGGTGCTGGGAACCAAACTTGGGTCCTCTGGAAAAGCAGCATGCTGGCTTAACCCTTGAGCCATCTCAACAGCCTCCTTTTAAAGTTTTTTGAGACAGGGTCACATGTAGCCTAGGCTAGCCTCGAACTTGCTGTGTAGCTCAGGACAGCTTTGAGCTAATTAATTCTGCTGTGATTTCGCCTACTGTGGATTTGGACTCTTGTAGGCAGTTGGGAAACATGACACTAAATACCACAGTTAGTGTGTGCTCTGCTTCAGTTTCATTATTCTAACTGTGGGGTTAGGATGAATCGACAGACGGGGCTGGAGGCAAAGGGACATACGAGGACTCTGCTGCAACACAGGAGACAAGCAGTAAAGCTCTGCATGGCTGTCGTGTACACACCTGTAAGCAGGATTCTGAAGACAGGCTTCTAAATCCAAATCTAGCCTGAGCTACACAGAAAGGCCTGTCTCCCAGAAACAGAAACCACAAAACAAAAACAAATGCTTGTGCTAGGAGTGGTGATTTACGCCTGTCACATGAAGGCAGAGGGCAGGAAGATCAGGAGTCAAAGACCATCTTGTTATATGATGACTCCCAGCTCCTCCACGAGATCCTATCTCAAACACCAAAGTAACCACAAGTTAAAGCAAAGCAAAACCAGAAAGAGAAACGCCAGGGACCTACAATGAGAGGTGGAATGGGAAAGTTACATTTAGAAACACAAGACGATGGCTGCCAACAAGACTGAGGGTCTACGCTGGATCCCAGGGTGGTTACCACCCGGACAAGGAGAGAAGAGCTCCCCGAGTTGTTCTCCAGCCTTCACAGGGTGCCATGTCAGACAGCCCCCACAGGAAAGAAACACTGTGGATTACACATGTGGGCCACCATGCCTGGCTTATTTTATTTTTTCAAGACAGGGTTTCTGTGTGGAACAGTCCTTGCTGACTTGGAACTTGCTTTGTAGTCCAGGTTGGTCTCAAACTCATAAAGATCCACCTACCTCTGCCTCCTGAGTGCTGGGATTAAAGGTGTGTGCCATCACATCCGGCTTTATTTTATTTTTTTAGGGATACTCACTTTTTAAAATTAACTTTTTGAGGCAGGTAATGGTTTCCATTGGGATGCTTCTATACATATATGTATTATATTTCTCCTTTTTAAAACATTTTTTTTATTTTATGTGTATGGATGTTCTGTCTGCATGCCTGTTTGTGCACCACATGTGTGCAGTGCCCATGGAGGCCAGAAGAGGTTATTAGATCCCCTGGAGTTACAGACAGCTGTGAGCTGCTACGTGGGTGCTGGGAATTGAACCCAGGTCCTCTGGAAGAGCAGCCAGTGCTCTTAACCACTGAGCCATCTCTCCAGCCCATCATTCTATTTATTCCTCCCCCATTCATTCTAGCCCACTTTTGCTGGTCCCCTTTAACTGACTCCACATAGTCTCATCCAACTTTCTTGTTTGGGTTTTTGAGACAAGGTTTCATAAACTGCCTAGGCTGGTCTTGAATTTACATTATAGATCAAGGAGACTTTGAACTTTCCACCATCTTGTCTCAGCCACTATAGTAACACGGCTCACAGGCCTGCAGCACCAAGCCTAGCTCCTACAGCATTCAAACTAGATGGATGGGAGTATAAGTTACATTAGGACAATTTTCAATATGGTAAAATTTTAAGTGTATAGCCAGGCATAGTAGTAATCCCAGTTCTTGAAAGGCGGAGGCAGGAAGGTCGAGAGTTTAAGGTCATCTCCAGTGACATAGCAAATTTAAGATCAGCCTGTTTTGTTTTTCTGATTTTTTTCTTCTTTCTTTCTTTCTTTCTTTCTTTCTTTCTTTCTTTCTTTCTTTCTTTTAAATAAAGATCATGTTTATAATCCCAGCACTTGGAAGACAGGGGCAGGTGGAGATCAGTGAGTTCACGGCTAGCCTGTTCTAAACCATCTGAATGGAGGTACGAGATAGTGATGGCTTAGCGCTACTTGGCCGGCTTAGGTCACAGCTGGATCACACTTTAGTGTCTAGACATGAGTGAGAGTGACACCAGGTTTCCACTTGGTCTGGAGTAGAAGGAAGTAGTAGCTTTATCAAGATGAGAAGTTGAGAGAAGTGGTCCTTCAACTCCTGAGGGTATAATGAAGTGAAGAGAGTTTAAGATGCTGGTGATGTTGAGAGGAAACATCACCTGACGTGGACGCTGTGGAAAGATGCACTGAGACACGCAGCATGACCTTCCAGACTTCTGTGGACTGCATCCTCCAACTATGCTAGAAATGGGGAGCTCAGGTCATTGATCAAGGCTATTCAAGCAATGATGATGATGGCAGGACTCAAGCATACTGATTAAATGGAATTTTTAAAGAGCTAGGATGTTCCAAAGCTTTTCTGAGGAGGCCTTCGGCAAGCTTGATGATGTCCTTGAAGAAGGCACGTTACCTCGCTGTTTCGTCTGTCGACGTTGCACAGAGCGTCATGCAAACACTCTGGGTGTGCTGTTCTAGGCACAAGCCTCCAGATGAGCTGGCTTCCTCGTGTAAATAATGTCACTATTTATTCAGGGCCCCACCTAACTGTAGGAGTCTGTTTTCAGTTCCCTGGGCCTTAGCCATATTTGACAAGTCCTAACTCCCTAAAATGTCCGTCTTTTAAGCTGTTTTATTTAGGAGGCAGATATAACGAAAAGGTGCCTTGGCATACTGTTGAGTAAAAGGAATGATCTTGATTTCATGGGAATCGAATGCAAAGAAGATAAATAATTTGACACTGCAGGAAAAGCTGTGGGGATGTTGGTCAGAGAGAAATCTCATAAAGCTGTCTTCCCGGGGTGGGTGGGAGACTGCCTGGGGAGGGGGCTTCGAGCAGATGTCCTTCAAGGCTCTGACTAAGAATGCTTAAGTGTTGACTCAGTGATACCACAGGAATCAGGCTCTAGTCTTGTCCTCCCCGGCTCTGTGAACTTCACCCCAGTGGCCGAGGACTCTTCTCAGACGGATGTATGCTCTGGCATAGGCCCTCTAACTTTTGGCACAATCTGGTTGTAGGGCTGGCTCTGAATTTGCTCTGCAGCCAAGGATGGCTTTCTACTTCCTGATTCTCTTAGGCCTCATGCTCACTGGCAAGCACTCTGCCAACTGAGGTACATTCCCAGACTCTAATTTGTTACCTAAGCTCTGTTGCTATCTGGCCTTTATTTTGGACTTCCCATATTCTTAGTCTTTTAGAAAGTCTCAGTCTCTGTTTCTTCTTCGCTCTCTCTCTTCTCCACACTCTCTGTCCTGTTCCGTTCTTCTATTTCTCTCTTGCCAGCTTTCCCGGGCCTATAATAAACTGGTTAATATGTCTCTTAAAAAAAAAAAAGAAGAAGAAAGTCTCAGGCATTGTTTTGTGCTTCTCCTAGGGATTAGATGGGACTAAGTGCATGCTTGTAGTTTTTGTTTTCTCTGTAGGGGAGCTGTGTGTGCATGTGTGCATGTGTGTACATGATGGCCGTTGATCCCAGAGATTTAAACATGCTACGCAAGCACTCTACTACTAGTCCTACACTCTCAACCCTTGAACTTTTTGTTTTGTTTTCAGTTAGGGTCTGGCTGTTGTGTAGCACAGGCTGGCCCTGAATTCTTTGCCTTAGTCTCCCAAGTGCTAGGGTTACAGGATTGTAACACAAGACCCAAGCTTGGTGGTTGGCTCTTCTCTATAATCTCAGCACTCAGGAGGCTGGAGCAATGGAATCACAGAAAATTCAAGGCTAGTTTGGGCTACATTGTGAGTTCCATGCCAGCGTGAACACAAAGTGAGATACTGTCTCAAAAGAAAAAAACAAAAGAAAACAAAAACCAAATCCTTTGAAATGGATGAAAGGGCTCAGGAGTTATGGAACTAGTTCTTGACAATTTGTCATAAAAATCTTCATTGTTGAGCCGGGCGTTGGTGGCGCTCGCCTTTAATCCCAGCACTCAGGAGGCAGAGGCAGAGGCAGGCGGATCTCTGTGAGTTCGAGGCCAGCCTGGTCTACGAGAGCTAGTTCCGGGACAGCCTCCAAAGCCATAGAGGAACCCTGTCTCGAAAAACCAAACAAATCTTCATTATTGTTGATGTTTCCCACTAGAAATCGTGTCTATATGTCTTGATAACACAGCTGAAACAGCCAGCTTATCGTTTTAAAGTTTATTATACTATGTATGAATATATGGGGGCTGTGCACAGAGGCCAACTTGTGGGTCTTGGTTCTTGATTTCCACCATGTGGGTCCCAGGGCTCAAACCCAGGTTGTTAGGCTTGGCAGCAAGTGCTTTTACATGCGAAAGGCCCCACTGGCCTACCTCCCGCCCTTCCCTGGTCCTTCATCTGGTGTCTATATGCTTTATAGGCCAAGTCATTATAATGGTCATCAAATTAAAGAAGAGACCATCTTACTTACTTTTGGGGTGGAATCACCTATCCTCTGGGATTATGAAATACAAGGGCTGGGCTACAGAGCAGTTCATGGGGCAGTGTGCTCACTTAGCATCCAGGAAGCCCTGGGTTAGACCTGTAGCAGTCCAGAGACAGGTATGGAAGCACATGTCTATAATCCCAGGACTGGTGAGAGGGAGACACAGGCTCAGGGGCTCCAGGTCATTGAGTTTGTGACCAGCTTGGCTTATGTGGAACCCTGTCAAGCAGGAACAAACATCTCTGTCCACCTCACCCCTCAAAGGAAGAAAATACAATGTGTGTGTGTGTGTGTGTGTGTGTGTGTATGTGTGTGTGTGTGTGTGTGTGATTTCCTAAGAACTCCCATGGATGTCACACAAACCGTGCAGTAGTAGCAGTAACAGCATATTATGCATTCAGTCAGCCTCTTGAACAGGATTTGTACAGTGCAAAGGGCAAAACCCACAAGAATTATGCTCCCTTCGTCCTCTCCCATAGGCAGGCAAGTATGGTATTTATGACTTGTTCTTTCAGACAAGGTCATGTAGCCCAAACTAGTCTCAAATTCTCTATGTAGCATGTTTTAGCCAAACCTGAAGCAAACTTTATTAAATACTGATCAGGATGATGGATGCTGGTCCATCGGGATCCCCAGTGAATGCTGTGAATTACATTAGTCAGAGGCTTATAAAGTCAAAACCACTATTAGGGAAGGCTAAATAGTTCCCTAATATTTGTTTTTTGAGTCAGGGCCTCATTATGTAGCCCTGGCTGTCCTGGAACTCCTTTTGTGGCCTCCAACTCACAGAGACCCTCCTGCCTCTGCCTCTGGAGTGCTGGGATTAAAAGTGTGCACCACAACTATTGGCTAATTAACATGTTTTGTTTTGTTTTTATGGAACAAATCATATAGGCTTGTCTGGCCTGAACCCTGCTATGCAGACTGCCTCTGTGGTGCTGGGATTAAAGGTGCTTCGATAGCTAGCCCAAGTGTTTTTGAGACAGGATCTCTCTACATAGCTCTGACTGTCCTAGAACTTGCTCTGTGAGCCAAGCTGGCCTGGAACTCTCAGAGATCCACCTGCTTCTGCCTCCTAAGTGCTAAGATTAAAGGCAAGTGCCACAACTCCCAGCTTCCAAATGTTGTTTTTTAATTACCATGCAAAGTTAATGGATTTCATTGTTTCCATACATTTATTTCATTATACTTAGCTGTTATTCATCTCCCTCCTCCAATCCTCCAGTGATTCTGTTTAAACTGTGAATTCCCTAAGGAAAAGGAGTGGTTCAGATCAGTGCTAGTGACTTGGGAACCAGCACAGGGAAGCAGGAGAGCAAAGGATGAAAATGTGAATAAAAGTTGGGCGTTGGTGGCGCACACCTTTCGTTTCAGCCCTCAGGAGGCAGAGGCAGGCAGATCTTTGGATTTGAGACCAGCCTAGTCTATAGACTGAGTTCCAGGACAGCCCGGACTACACAGAGAAACCGCCTCAAAAACCAAAAACAACAAAAAACCCAAAACAAAACAAAAAAGTGAGAAGGAACAGAAAAATAGCAAATTGAGGGGGGGGGGAGTCCAAGCAGAAAAACAAAAACTGCTCTTCAGCTTGGTGCATGTTTTAGTGTGGCTTTAGACAAGTCTCTATCTGTTTCCTGCCTTCCTATGACTACACAGTTTGAATAGTTTAAGTGTGGTCAAGGACCTAAATAAGTATAGGCTAGGGAGAATAAGTGGTCCCTCCAAGTCAAGGATGATGATCATGCAGGACAAACAGTGTTTGCACCTCAGAGGAGCCTGCATTCTGGCTCTGCCAGCCTCACTTTCCTCCTCTCTCAGAGGAGGAAATTCTTAACAGACCTCAGGAGCCCTGCGAGGTGCTGCACACCTTTAACCCTAGGTCTTTCTGAGTTTCAGGCTAGCCAGGGCATCACAGTGAGATCCTATCTTATTCTATAACAACAAAACAACACAAATCTTGCCTGGCATGATGACATATCATCTCAAAAAGAAAAAAATCATACACACATCTTCATATAACCTCCCAGTCTAAGGCAGCGTTTTTGTCTATCCTTACTGCCTCTCACGGCAAGAAAGGGACTTTTTTTGTTTGTTTTGTTTGAGACAGGGTCTCCCTACAAAGCCCTGGCTGTCCTGGAACTTACTCTGTAGACCAGGCTGGCCTTGAATTAACAGAGATCCTCCTGCCTGCCTCCACGGCCCCAGCAAGAAAGGGCTTTGTTTTAAATTTGCTGATTCTGAGGATCAAACCCAGAGCCTCAGGGAGACACTCTTTAATTCTTTTTTTTTTTTTTTTTTTTTTTTGGAAGTAGGGGTGGGGGAAGATGGCATCTCATGAAGTCTAAGCAGCCTTGAACTCCTTCCTGGTTATCCTTCCTCTGAGTCCTGATTCCTGGGATCATAAATAAGCCAGCTCCTGGTTTAGGCCAGCACTGTTTACTGACCTATGACCTAAGTACCCTAGCGCAGAAGAGGCTCAAGGCCTTGACCTTGATTTAATAGCACTCATGGGTAAAGCTAAGTTTTGCAAATATTTTGTGTTATTTTTACCAGTTATGTAAACTTTTATCCAACTGGGGGATCCCCTTCGTGAGCAAGAGGAAGGGCAGAAGCTGTGGCTTCCCATTTTCACCCCAGGTGCCACTTTCGAGGCCACCCACTGAGGGGAGAAAAGGGGGAGACTTCCACCTTTTTTTTCCTCTGTAGGGGTGTTTTGTCTGGATGTGTGTCTGGAAGTGTGCTCTTCAGCAGCCAGACCAGTGCATGGTGTCCCCCGGGACTAGAGTCACAGACACGAGCTGCTGTGTGGGCGTGGGGATTAACCCCTGACCCTCTAGAAGAGTCCTCAGTGCTCTTAATCAGGAAGCCATTCCTGCAACCTCTAGAGTTGCAGGAACTCTACAACATCTACAACATCTGATGGTGTGGTAGCCCCTGAGGAAGTGGGAAGAGAGGCGGGCACAAGGACAGGGTGAAGAGCAGGGTCTCCCTCTGCAAGACAGCACCTGGAGTTTTTACTAGGGGACTCCAGGGCACATGTGACAATGTTTGACAGCTTTTGTGGTTCTCCCCATGGCTGGCTTGGTACTGTGGTAGTCCAGGCTAACCTCAAACTCAGCAATCCTCTTGCTTCTGCCTCCAGAGTACTGAGGTTACAGGTGTGAGTAGTCACACTTGGCCAGCAATGTTAGTAAACATCTTGAAAGACACAGGGCAGCCCTCAGAACAAAAGTTACATCGCATTGCTCAAAAGAAAGACTGACCAATCCTCAGTTAGAGATGCTGCTCTGTGAGGTTTCTTTTCTTTCTCTCCTTTTTTTTTTTTTTTTTTTTTTTTTTTTTTTTTGAAATAGGGCCTCATAGTCCAGGCTGACTTTGTGATCCTCCTGCCTCTGCATTTTGAGTAGTCTGTAGTTTACTTCTAATAAAAGTACTCTACACTGGAGCCTGGGGTCTACACTGTGATCTAATCGGGGTCCACCTTTGCCTTGGATCCACTCACTCAGGGCTGGGGTACAACGGTGGACACCTGTGATTCCAGCACCTGGAGGCTGAGGCAGGAAGACTATTGCAAGGTCAGGGCAAGATCCTGTCTCAAAAACCAAAAATCAATCAATCAGCCAATCAGGGGCTGGAGAGCTAACTCAGTGGTTAAGGGTACTTCCTGCTCCATCCAAAGGACGTGAGTATGGTTTGAAGCACAATGTCTGGTGTCTCCCAACCACCAGCAACTCAAGCTCATGGGATCTGATGCCCTATTCTGGCCTCCACGGGTACAAGCACTCACGTGCACATCCTCAGCACAGACACACATGCAAACACATAATTGAAATAATAAAAATCTTTTTAAAAAGTCAGCTGTTTGGCGGGCATTGGTGGTGCGCGCCTTTAATTCCAGCACTTGGGAGGCAGAGGCAGGCAGATCTCTGTGAGTTCGAGGCCAGCCTGGTCTCCAGAGCGAGTGCCAGGATAGGCTCCAAAGCCACAGAGAAACCCTGTCTCCGAAAACAAAACAAAACAAACAACAACAAAAAAGTCAGCTGTTCTACGGAGAGGGTCTGGTTAGAAGCTGCGTGACAGAGGCCATGCAGCCACGAAGATGGAGTGATTTCTCAACCTTGTTTACGTCATCTGTAGTGACTACACAGAACTCTGATCTCTGATGCCCTACTAGTTCCCAAATTCTCAAAAAACCTGAACTTTCGGATATTCCTTTTTCTCTCTCTTTTATTATATTAGGCAGAGTCTCAATAGTTCAGGCAAGCCTAGAACTCACAATGTAGCTAAACTTCTGAGTTCAGCTGCACCCACCTTCTGAGTGCTGAGACGATAGTGGTGTGCCACCTCCTCCAGGGTATGGTGCAGGAGGCTGAAGCCAGGGCGTTCTGTGTGCTGGGGAAGCAGTCTACCAACAGGGACACATCTCCAGCATGTCCAGCCGGGGCAGTGACCTCGAGACTCATTCATGCCAGGCAAGTACTATGTCACAGAGCCATCAGTGGCTCCCCTGCTCCTGCCCTCTCCTCCCCTCCCCCTCCCTTTTCAGATCTCACCGTATTGCCCAGGTGGACCTCACACTGGGTTCAAGTCATTCCCCTGCCTCTGCCTTCTAAGTAGCTGTCCCACAGGCATGCTCCACCACACCCATCATGGGTATTTCTTGTAAGTTTGGGTCAATAGAAGAGGAAGTGACTCAGAAATCCGATAGAGGAAGCTGGAGAATGACTAAGATTTTCCTAATCATAAAAAGCATTTTGACATGACCCTTAATGTCAAAGACTCATGACAATTGAATTTCGCCAGGACTTTCCTCTACGAAGCTGAGTTAGTATTCACATGGGGTGGCTTTAGTCACAATTTGTCTCTGCCAAAAGAACAAAACAAAACAAAACAAAACCCTCCCTCATAAGTCTGTTGATATTTGAAATCTCTTTCCCTCCAGGTTTTCACGTAGCCCAGACTGCTGCCCTCAGACTCTGTGTAGCCAAGGATGCCTCTGAATTCTTGAGCTTCCTGCTTACACCTCTCAAGTGCTGGGATTACAGGTGTGCAGTACCACGCCCCACTTTGATGTTTGAAGTCCTGTTATCTGACTTTTGGCTCTAGTTAAAAACATAAGCATAGGTCAAAATAGCAGGGTAAGGTCACCTCCCTCCAGCTTGAAGGCTGGAGTTCCGTCTCTGGGACTGAACTGGTGGGGGGAGTGAACTGGCCCCCCACATACACACAACCGTTGCAATGTGCTCCCTGCCCCTGCCAAAATGAATGCATAAAGACGAAAAATAATTTTAAAAGCAAAAGTCATTTTGAAAATAGTAATAATGTCTATTGGTGCATAGACGTGACCCTTCCAGCGTTCAGGAGGCAGAGGTGGGAGAACAGGAAGTTCCAGGCCAGCCTGAGCTAATATTGAAATTTTGTTTCAAATACACAAAAGGATGCTAGTATGTGAACCAAGGAGGGAGTCCAGGAGCGGGGAGAGGAAAGTTGATGTTCTGTGTAAATTCTATTCATCTCAGTCTTTCCCAGCTAAATTTTCTAATAGATTAAACAAGCGTTCACAGAGGCTTCGGCTCTGGCTCAGGTGGTTGAGTGATGGCTTAGCATGCACAAATCCTGCGTTTGTGTTCAAGTACCACACACTCGGCATGGTGGTACACGAGTAATCCTAGCTCTTGAGAAGCAGAGGCAGGTGGACCAGAAATTTAAGGTTATCCTTGGCTACATAGTGAGTTCTAGGCCAGGCAAGAATACATAAGACCATGCCCCTCCCCCCATTTTTTTCTTCTTTTAAAATAATTAGCACCGAGAAACTCTGTCTCAAAAATAAATAAATAGAAATATGTAAATAAAATGATTAGCATAGATTCATTGCACAAAACAACAGTCTCTTTCTGCTTCCACATCAAATATGTGTGTGTGGCTTTAATTCTTGTTTACGGCTGAGTCACCTCCACTCTGTGTATATACACTCCATTCTTTCTGCGCTCACCTGGACTGTTCCCATCCCTGGCGAGTGCTTAGTGCAGCAGGGCATGGTGTCTGGACACCAGCGTGGGTCCCCTGGAGCGGATGCTCAGGAGCATGCAGCTGGGCCACACAGACATTCATTCCTATGCATAGTCTTTCCACCCCGTGCTCCCAGGTGAAACCCACTCTCCAGTCTTGCTTGGAAGGTGAGCGCTGCAGCACCATGTCTGCAGCTAGCATCCTTCTCAGAGAGCTCACACTTTAGTCATTGGAGGTTTTCAAAGGTGAGTGAGCAACACGGGGCATTCCCACAACTGGGGCATTGGTTTAGATCCTGGGACCATGTGGAAGGCTACTGTTTGCAAGACCAGAAACAGTTATTCATGGGCCTTTAGGTCTTTTAAAAAACATATTTTTATTAGCATTAGCATTAGCATATTTCTTTTTTTGGGGGTGGGGAGTCAACAGCCTTACCAGGCCCTGACCTTCGTGACCTGCAATAAAGACAAGAGTGTAACGAGACGGGCACAATAGTGGCATGAGTGATATGTGGTAACCTACCACTTTCTTACTGGATTAAGGCCTCCTTCACAAGAGGAAACTCGTGCCTAGTACTATAAACCTGGCTAAGAACCCATGGTTTGGGAGCTCACAAGCCCCAGGAGTGAACATACAACTATTATTCTGCTAAATGGACATAGTATCAAACTACTCAAAGATTCATGTCTTCATAGCCATAGATACGTGCAGGCAGCTCCCAGACCTCATTAGAGAACTTTGTGCAGTGCATGGTGGTTAATAAATACACAAACTCACAAGTGACCGAAGAGTAGATAATAAGTGACTGTGGAGTTATTAGCCACGAATGGGGACATCTATACCATACCCCCTTCCCAAGGCTTAGGGAAGAGTGTACCGGCCACAGGTTGGGTGGGGGTGGGGACCACCTGGGTGGTCCTCAGGACCACTGCCCTCATGAATGCACATCAGCATGTGGCTGCCTTCATTAAGACCAAGCCAGTTAGGAATCTAGCAAGGATTGGAAAGGTGTTATAATAGGCTCCACCCCTAAACGGAGAGCTACACGGACAACTGCCAGCTTCTTGGGGAGGGAGTGACAGCTTTCTTTAAGTGGTCCTGGTAGGTTGACCATGCTTTGGTGGACAGCCCCACACCCAGGCATAACTGCACAGCACAAAGTAGAGTTGATGGGTTATTTAAAAAATAAAGCAAAAACAGGCATTGGTGGCACATGCCTTTAATCCTAGCACTTGGGAGGCAGAGGCAGGGGGATCTCTATGAGTTCAAGGCCAGCCTGGTCTACAAAGTGAGTTCCAGGACAGCCAGGACTGTTACACAGAGAAACCCTGTCTCGACAAACAGAAGAACAAAAAAGAAAAGAAAAGAAAAAAGAAACAAAAATAAACAGGCCGGAGAGATGGTTCAGTGATCAAGAGCTCTTGCTGCTCTTCCTGAAGACTTGGGTTTGATTCCCAGTACCCACATGTCACTCCAGTTTTAGGAGATCTGGCATCCTCTTCTGGCCTCTCTCGGCACCAGGCACACAAATGGTGCACAAACATGCAGACAAAACAGCCAAGCAATAATATAAAGTGAAATAAAGAGTACACAAAGGAAGGGGGCTAAGGGACATGGATCTAGGAGGAGTTAGGGGAGGGAGCTGGAGTGAATAAGACTGAACTATATTGTATGAAATTCTCAAAGAATTAATTAAAAAGAAAGAGTGAGAATGAAGGCTTGGCAGAGTGGTACATGATTTTAATCAATCACTGGGGAGGCAGAGGTTGGTGGATCTACATAGGCTAGCCTGGTCTACATAGGCTAGCCTGGTCTACATAGGCCAGTCTGGTCTACAGTGCAAGTTCCAGGACAGCCAGGGTTCTGTCTCAAAAAGAAAAAAAAAGTGAGAATGAGACGGGGCGGGGCAGGGGGAGTACCACCATGAGGGGGTGGCATGGGGATGGATCTCTTCAGAGAGGGGCTTTCAGAGTGCCTCCCTAAGCAAAATCCCCCTGAAGTGTCTCCAAACCAAAATCCCCAGAACAAAGGTGAGATCTGAGCTTTTAAAGCCTTTCAGGAAGGGTAGAAAGTTCTGCTTCATGTGATTGGGTTCAGCACAGCAGATACGATGACAAAGGGCGTGGAGGAGCCAGGTGTCCTAAAGCAAGAGCTGGCTCATCACAAGACTGCTCCTTAGTTCCCTGCCCCAGACACAGCTGCAGGAAGCAAGCCCTGGTTCAGGCTGGGGGACTGGCCTAAAGGAACAGCCTCCTGTGCTAACTCCAGGAGTTCAAGGTCATTGCTAGCCACTTGGGGACTTGGGACCAGCCTGAGCTACATGAGAGCCTATCTAAAAAACCAAAAGCTACCAAGAATATAAAACTCAGTCATTTGCGACACAAAATTGCACGTTAGTATTCAGATAGACACTAAAACCCAGGACAGAAGAACCAAAAGTTATAAGGACTTAGGAAGCCACACACAGTAGTTTAATGTTTGGCATTAAAAATTTAGTGTTTGGGAGCTGGTTACTCTTCCAGAGGACCCAGGTTCAAATAGTAGCACCCACTTGGCAGTTCACAACTGTCTGAAACTAAAGTTCCAGTGTATCTTACACCCTCACACAGACACACATGCAGGCAAAATAAATATAAGTTACATAATGCCACATAAAATAATGTGCACATAAAATAAGACTAAATGAATCAACCAAATACCTAGCACTTGGGAGGCAGAGGCTGGTGGATTTCTGAGTTTGAAGCCAGCTTGGTCTATAGAGCTAGTTCCAGGATAGCGAGGCTGTTACACGGGGGAAACCCTGTCTCAACTCCCCCAAACCCCCCAAAAGAAAAACCCAACCAAATAAACAAACAAACCAAAAAAGAATTTAGTGTTTGGAGCTGGAGAGATGGCTCAGTTGTTAAGAGCACTTGTTCTTGTAGAGGACCCAGGTTTGGTTCCCAGCACTCACATGGAGGGTCACAATCTGACTCCTTAGGTACCAGGCACACATGTGCCACACATATATGCCTGCAGGCTAAACACTTACACACATAAAATAAGTAAATATAAAATAAAATCTAAAAAATTAGTGTTTGTTGAATATTGAATAAAAGTTCTCTTCCATTTGTTTTGGTCTGGCTAACATGCTCTTTGTACCTCCTTTTATTATTTTTTTTCTTTAAACTTCTAGTCTGTTTTCTTTTTTTCCAACATCTTCTCAGAGGCGGGACTTAATGCTACCATTCAGCATTCTGAGAGGCAAGCACCAAGGGGCTCCTTGGCTAATACTAAACCAACTTTTGAGTGCGCCCCCTCCCGGCATCCTCCTGTGGTAGCTGGGATTAGTCACACACACCACAGCACCCAACTGGGAGCTGATTATTGCATGTACGTTTGGCTCCAGGCTACGCTTCACTTAGCTCAGGGTGGAAAAGGCTGTTATCGAGGTCTAGAATTTTCCTGTGGCTGAGACGCAGGTCACCAGTGGGCGGGGCCGAGGTCATCAGCGGGCGGGGCCGAGGTCATGGGTGGATTCAGCAGGAGGAAGTTGCAACTTTACTCCCTCAGGTTTCTCAGTTCCACTTGTGTGGAGGCCCTTCCCCAAGTCTGCCCTGCCCCTGGCTTCTCTTCTGCTTGAAATAGTCTTACAAATTTGCGAAAATTTAGGCTAATTTCGCTCAATTTTTTTCCCCATCCCTTGAAGTCTCTGGGCTCGGCATATAGAATTTCCTAGCCACTTGGATTTCCATTCTGATTTTTAAATTTTTTTTTAAGGTGGGTTTTATGTAACCCATGATGACTGAAAGCTGCCATGTGGCTAAAGATGGCCGTGGATTGCTGACCCTTCTCCGTTATCCGTCCTTGTGTGGGATTACAGAAGCGCCAGCCACCCTGTGGCTCTTCCGCATATTGTTATCTGTTGGGTGCCCTGGAGCCTGAACCAAGGGCCTTCCTGGGTAAAGACTCTGCTGATGGCATGTGCAGTCCTGGCCAGAGTCCATCAACCTGGCCAGTATTTAATTAAAACTTGCTTCAGATTTGGCTCAAAATTGTAGAACTGGCTTCACTCAAATTTCAGGATTAGCATATATGTATAAAGTGTCATAACAAAACTATTATGTATCATTAACATGCATTAATAACAACAATGTAATGAGATTAAGATCCTACCTTGAAAACTACTCTATGACCCAGATGACTCCACCAGAGGCCAGAGATTAGCAGGCCGATGTACTTTTTTCTCCTTTTTAGACATAGTATCTATGAATATTTAACTTTTTAAAAAATACTATTTTGTGTGTGAGTGTTTGCATGTCTGTCTGTACACCACATGTGCCTGGTGCCTTAAAACTAGATATAGATGGCTGTGAGCTGTCATGTAGATGCTGGGAATTGAACTTGGGTTCTCTGCAAGAGTCATCTCTCCAGTTCATTAATTCTTCTTAGAAATTGTACTATGCTGGACGGTGGTGTCGCATGCCTTTACTCCCAGCATTTAGGAGGCAGAGGCAGGCAGATCTCCGTGAGTTCAAAGCCAGCCTGGTCTACAGCATGAGTTCCAGGACAGCCAGGACTACACAGAGAAACCCCGTCTCGAAAAACAAAAACAAACTTAAAAAGTGTCTGTGCTAATTTTTTAAATGATTTATTTATTTACTCCATGTGCATTAAGGGTTTTCCCCACATGTATGTCTGTGTGAGGGTGTCAGAGCCCCTAGAACTCGAATACAGACAGTTGTGAGCTGCCATATGGGTGCCGGGAATTGAAACCAATTCTCTGGAAGAACAGCCAGTGCTCTCAACTGCCGAGCCATCTCTCCAGCCCAATTCAACATCTTACTGGTGTTCTTGGGGAACTACCACCAACAAAACTGCTGTGGCTGGAAGCCTGTGTCGGGGCAGTGGAGTGGGGGAGGGGGAAGGTGGGGAGGGAACCATTCAAGGTCAAATTTAAGGAGGTCCAGGTCAGCCTCAGCTTCAGGACACCCCTCCTCAAAATAAACCAAGAAGACTGCATCTTCCAAAAATGACAGAACAACCCTCAGATACACAAATCCTCAGCTTCACAGGCCTTACGTGGGAAGTCCCGGGAAGCTGGGCCTCTCCTGCACCTCATGTTCCCAGCCCATCAGACTCAAATTTCAACACCAGTGGTGATGCTGTCAGGCACTTCCGGGCTACTCACTTCCGTCACTTCTGAATCATTTATTCTTTAACCTGTAAAGGTTTCTGTTGAGCTGTTGATTATGACTTCCTGGGCTTATCTATCTAGAACAGGTGGAGTCTTCAAACCACCGGTCACAAGGAACTTTGCTCCTTTGCTCTCTTGCCAATCCGTTTTTTTGCCCAGGCAGCTGAATACTGCCAGAGAACTAACGCGTTCCTCTCCAGTCTGTCCCTTAGCCCTTGGTTGTTCAGGGAGACCGTCTCCATGTGCAGTCTCAGCCGCCAGAGCACTGACACCATGCTCGCTGTCCTGGCTTCCTCTGTCCTTTTTACCCAGCATCTTTGCTTGGCTCTTTCCCCCATTCGTCTTCTCTTCTGCATCCTTCTCTAGCTGCTTTTTTAAAACTCCCACACAACTTCCACTGCAATTCAACTAGCAACTTGAACATATGACTTTACAGGGCTGGAAGGATGTTAGCTCAGTAGTAACTTGCCTGGATAAGTTCCATCTACAGCCTTCTTTATAAAGAAAATTGTGGTGGCCAGAGAAGGACAGCCATCAACTGCCTACCTCCAATCAAAAACTGCTGTCAGTCCAGACAAGATAAGGGTCACACCGTCTCCTTAAAACTAATTTCTTACTCTGCTGGTTTCCCACCCATACTAAATGGAGCATCTGGAAGAGCCTGGCACACAGTGAGAGCTCAGCAATTGTCTGCAGAGTGCGGCTGTTATGTAACTGAACCACGGGCACCTGGGCTCTCACCCCCACGCTCTCCTTAGAGCCAGGTTTAGAGTTACTATCATTGCAGAATGGGCTTCAATGCCTACTTATCCTTTCCACTCAACCCTTCAAATGTGTCTATCCCCACCCCCTTTATACTAGGCGGGCTTCAAACTTGCTAACAAGTTCAGATTGGCTTTCAGTTTGAGATCTCCTGGTTTCGGCCTCCTGGACTGAGTATCTACTTGATTTGAAACTTCTAGCCTTCCTAAGATCAATTTTAATCGACTGGCAAAGGTGAAGCCTTGCATGTGGTACTGAGTGATACGGGTGATTCAGCAGTTAAGGGAAGAATGTTTGCAGCTGGACATGGTGGGGGGAACATGCTTTTGTACCTAGGTCCTTTTCATCTTTTTAAAGATTTATCTTTATTTTATGTACATTGGTGTTTTGCCTACATGTATGTCTGTGTGAGGGTACCAGATTCCCTGGAACTGGAGTTAAAGACAGTCATGAGCTGCCATGTGGGTGCTGGGAATTGAACCCAGGTCCTCTGGAAGAACATCCAGTACTTTCAACCATTGAGCTTTCTCTGCACCCTGACCCCAATTCACTCTGCAGTTCATGCTATGTAAATTCACTAGCCTCCTACCTCAGTGCCTGGGATTGCAGCCATTGCCACCCCTGCTGGCTCATCTTCAATGCTTTCTTTCAGACAGGGTCTCGGCAGCCCAAGGTGTCCTTGACCTCGTCTTTATTACTTTGAAAATCATTTAAGGGCTGGAGAGATGGCTCAGTGGTTAGAAGAATTTGCTGCTCTTGCAGAGGACCTGAGTTCAGTTTCCAACATGAACATCAGGTGGATGACAGCCACCTTTAGCTCCAGTTGCATCTTCTAGCCTCCTCTAGCCCTGTAATGCATGCTGTATGCATACACAAACACACATAAATTTTAAAAAGCATTTAAAAGCCAGGTGTGGTGGCACACACCTTTAATCCCAGCCCTTGGAAGGCAGAGACAGGTGGATCTCTGTGAGTTCCAGGCCAGCAAGTTTGAGGTTAAAAAACCCAAAAGGTTTTTTGTTTTGTTTTGTTTTGTTTTGTTTGTTGGAGACAGGGTTTCTCTGTGTAGCTTTGGAGCCTATCCTGGCACTTGCTCTGGAGAGCAGGCTGGCCTCAAACTCACAGAGATCAGCCCACCTCTGCCTCCCGAGTGCTGGGATTAAAGGCGTGCGCCACCGATGCCCGGTAAAAGCTGCTTTTCTTAAATTACAACAATGTGTATGGCTAAATTCACTCTACAATAATAAATACAATGAATTGAAATAAACAAAAAGCATTTTAACAACTTGAGCTGAGTGTGAAAGTATTTACTTGTTTTCCCTAATTAGTGCTACAGCTATAAATTTACCAGATGTTTTGGTGAAGGCTGATAACCCTTGGAAGGCAGAGTCAGGAGATCACTACTATTCATGGCCTGCTTGTGGTACATAAGAGACCAACCCCAAAACAGCCAGAGAGGAGCTGGAGACACAGTTCAGTGGAGTACACACTGTTCTTGTAGAAGACAAGTTTATTCTCAGGACCCACATGGGAAGGCTCACAACTGCCAGTGACCCCAGCTCCAGGCGGGTCTGACTCCTCCCCTGCCTGTGCCCCAGCTCCAGGCAGCTTGCATTCACATGCATATACTAACCACTCCCCCATATAATTAACAATTAAAATAAAACAAACAAGCAAACTACATTGCATGGTAAATTCAAAGTGTATGTACTATGTACATATGTACAGAAAGGATTTTCTGGAGCCCAGGTTGGCCTAGAACTAACTGTAGATCAGAGTGGCCTCAAACTTGCAGCAATGCGCCTTCCTCAGTCTCCTGAGTACTGGGATAATAGGTGTATACCACCACACTGGCCTGGATGTTTACCTTTTAAAGAAACTATCACTATTTTTACATTTTCCAAAGTTCTGAGTAGGAATATATATTTTTTTTGGGGGGGGGGTGTTCCAGGCAGGTTTCCCTGTGGCTTTGGAGACTATGCTGGAACTAGCTCTTATAATAAGACCAGGCTGCTCTTGAACTCACAGAGATCCTCCTGCCTCTGCCTCCCAAGGGCTGGGACTAAAGGCATGCACTACCACTACCTGGCTAAAAATATATTTTTATAAAATACATACAAATATAAGAATATATAAAAATAAGTGGTGGTGGGTTACAGAGCCAGGCTCAGTGGTTAAGGACACTGACAGCTTTTCCAAAGGTCCTGCGTTCAATTCCCAGCACCCACATGGTGGCTCACAACCATCTGTAATGAGATCTGGTGCCCTTTTCTGGCCTGCAGATGTACATACAGGCAGAATACTGTATACACAATAAATAAATAAATAAATCTTTGAAGGCACACACCCTTGATCCCACACTTGGGAGGCAGAGGCAGGTGGATCTCTTTGAGTTCAAGGCCAGCCTGGTCTACAGAGCAAGTTCCAGGACAGCCATGGCTACACAGAGAAACCCAGGCTTGAAAAACCAAATAAAAAAAAGAAATAGAAATCTGAGCCAGGTGTGCTGGTGCACACATTTAATTCTAGCATTTGGGAGTCAGGCAGGTGGATCTCCATGAGTTTGAGCCTAGCAGGGTTTACAGAGCGAGCTCCAGGGCACACGGAATCAAACCCAGGGGCTGGTACATATTACCCAAGTGCTTGTTGTTGAGCTAAATCCCTAACTCCCTTGCTATGCAGCCCAGGCTAACTCTTAACTCTATCATTCTATCTCACCTTTGAAAGTACTGGGATTCCACATGTGAACACATATGAACCGCCATGCCTAGGTCCTCCAATTTTTTCTTCTTTTTTTGAGACAGTGTCTCATGTGTCCCAGGCCTGCCCTGAACTTCTGATCCTCTGTTTCTGCCTCCCAAATGCTGGGATTATAGTCATGTACCATCACACAGAGCTTTATATGGTATTGGAGACTGAGTCTAGAGCTTGTGTACTCTAGACACACACTCTACCAGGTAAGCTGTATTTTCAACAGTTTCATTATGTAGCCCAGGCTGGCTTTGAACTCATAGTGATCCACCTGCCTCTGCCTCCCAAGTGCTGGGGTAAAGGTGTGCAACACTACCGCCCGGCCAGGCTGGCTTCTTTAAGACAACTTTTAAGTTTTCTTTATTTAAAAGATCTTTTATTCTATGTAGGTGTGCATGTGTGTATGTGCCCTCAGGAGGTCAGGGAAGTCACATCTCTGGGACTAGAGTGACAGGCAGTTGTAAGTTTCCTGGAACCAAACTCAGGTCCTCTGCAAGAACAGCCAGGGCCATTACCCTGAGCCTCTCTCCAGCCCTGCGAAGCTGATGCTCTGGTTTCGGCCTCCATGCCCGTGTGCCACATCTGGCTCAAAATCTTCAGATAGCTTCTTAGTGCTTCTAGGGTAAAGTTCAAAGGGCCATTTATGATCCATCTCTTGCTTCCTTCTTCCCATCTCTAGCCTCACCCTTGTATGAATTATTTTTAGTTTGCAGAAGGTAGTATCTCTGAATCATTTTACATTGTCCCTCCTTGATGACTTTCCCAGTCTAATGTCTACATAAAAATTCTACCCCACCATTACATCTCATCTTAGAAAACCATTTTTAAGACAGATCTCATGTAGTCTAAGCCGTTCTTGAACTTGAACCCCCTGTGTAGCCAAGGGGGAACTGGAACTTGTGAGATCAGACTCAGGGCCTGTGCTGAGAAGCACTCACTCACTGAGTGACATCACCAGCTACAATAGGCCTTGTGTGAGAGGATGTTCCTGATCCAGAAGTGGAGGTGAACACCTGTAAGCTCAGGACCAGGAAGCAGAGACAGGAAGAAGACTTAGGAGCTCAGAGCCAGCCAGGACCAGCCAAGGCCAGCCAGTGAGCTCTTGGTGAGCGTGCAGTCACATTTTTGTGTACCCCTCCATCCTGTGACCCCCCCATGACTAATCTTACCTCACCTAATGTGTGCTGACACGTACAGAGATCCCTCAAAGTGTGACACTTTGACTGCAACCTCCATGAATACCTTCTCCTCACCTCATCTCCTGTTCATTCTTCAAGTGGCTCCAATGCTCTCTTCCAAGAAGCTCTGCTGGTCTAGTCTCCCCTCCCACTCAGCACTACTAGTCCTCTTGGCTCATGACATACAGTCATAGGCAGGCCAAATCTTCATTGCCTCAGTTCTTCAACTTTTAAGTTCCTATCCTGTATATAGTTTGAGCCTGGAAGCTCAGCACTTGGCCCGAAGTGCTTAAAGACCTGCTTTTTAAAAACCATTTTTCTGCCTTTCTCAGATTGAGAGGGCGCCTGCCTCTACATGTGCTCAGAGCAAGCTGTTTTATTTCAAATTTAGCATGGAAGCTCTGTGTTCTTTTTTTATTCATGTGTACATGGTGCACGCGAATGTGGAGGCAAGAGCAGGGTGCTGGGTGTCTTCTTCTTTCATTCTCTGCCTTATTGGGCCAACATGGGGTCTCTCACTGAAACAGTGGGTTGTATTTCTGCTCAGCTGGCTGGCCAGTGAGTTCCTGCGGACTGCCAATTTCAGCCCTCCAATGCTGAAGCACAGCCTTGCCTGGGGATTTGAACTCAGGTTCTCATGCTTGCAGAACAAGGGTTCTTAACCACTGCGCATCTCTCCAGTCCAGAATCCCTGCATTTATTCTACCTTCCTACCCACTTACTTACCTACCTATGTGTATACGGTACTGGAGATTGAACCTAGGACTCCGTGTATGCTAGAATAGTGCTTTACCACTGAGCTATATCCCCAGCTTAGCTCTGTCTATTTATTTCCCATAGACAGGGAACCCCTTGAGGACCGAGCCATATTTGTACACTGCTGTGGCCTTTGAAGGGTCTCACGTGCTTTGCACTCCGTATGGTAGATACGCACATCACTACACATAAGTGAGGCAGTTTAAGAAACTTGCCTAGAGTAGCATAAAACAAAACAACAAAAACTAAAAGATTGGGCTGGTGGATGAGCCTTACTACCTAAGCTTGATCCCTGGTGTTCACAAGGTAGAGGGGAAACCAACTCCCAAATGTTGTTCTCTGACCTCCATACACATGCTGTGGTACTTATATACACACACACTCCACACACAAATAAATAAAATGTAAACAAAATCAGGCTTCATTCCCAGCACCCACTAGGTGGCTGGCTCATAATGAGCTGTAACTTCAGTTTCAGGAACTCTAATGCCCTTTTCTGACCCCCTCCCAGTCATCTGGCAAAAAGGTGGTGCATGTATATACGTGCAGGTAAAACACTCATGCACATAAAAATAAATATGTTATTAAATTTAAAAAATCCAGCTAGGGGGCTGGAGAGATGGCTCAGCCGTTAAGAGCACTGACTGCTCTTCCAGAGGTCCTGAGTTCAATTCCCGGCAACCACATGGTGGCTCACAACCACCTTGAATGAGATCTGGTGCCCTCTGCTGGCATCAGGCAGAAGACTGTATACATAATAAATAAATAAAATCTTTTTTTTTTTTTTTTTTTTTTTTTTTTTTTTTTTTTTTTTCCGAGACAGGGTTTCTCTGCAGCTTTGGAGGCTGTCCTGGAACTAGCTCTTGTAGACCAGAGTTGGTCTCGAACTCACAGAGATCCACCTGCCTCTGCCTCCCTAGTGCTGGGATTAAAGGCGTGCCACCAACGCCCGGCAATAAATAAAATCTTTAAAAAAAAAAAAGTTAAAAAAATCCAGCTAGGCACATGGTGCATAAAGTGTTTGCTACTCAAGCATGGGGACCAGAGTTGGATTCCCAGCACCCATGTAAATGCTGGGTGTGGTGGCATGTGCCTGAGTGACAGAGATGATGCCTGAGGTTGTCCTATGCACCCCCTCCACACACATGCACACCTGCAGTCACACATCACCTCTGCCCCCAAATCAAAATATCAAAACCAGGGTTAAAACTAAGCCGTCATGCTGCCATTAAATCCATTCTTTAGCCAGGCACAATGGCACATGCCTATTAATCTCAGCAGTTGGGAGGCAGAGGTTCTGGAAAGTTCAAGGCCAACCTGTTCTACCTAACAAATTCCAGACCAGCTAAGCAGAAAGGGAACCAACTCCCACAGCCTATCCCTGACCTCTGGTAGTGTAGAGTGGCACTTGCCTCCTCCCACCAACCCCCACTAAATAAATAAAATGTAATAACAATAATAAAAACTTATTATTGTTATAATATTGTTATTGTTATTATTATTATGGGGGCGGATCCAATTGCAACTGACCTCTGCCCTCCACTTGCACACACACACACACACACACACACACACACACACACACACAGGTGAGTGCATCTTGATGAAATGAACAAAAAATAAATTCCTGTTCCACAATTTGGCATAAACCCATCTAAAACAGACAGGAGCAGCCCCCTGCTTGAAATCCCCTTGGTGGCTCCTATACCTGCCACACATATCACCCTCTGGGAGCCGACAGCTCCTTTATAGCCCGGTCTGGCCCAGAGTCTGCAGAGTTGCTTGGTTCTGTCCCTGCCATTGCACCCTTCCAGGGTTGCGCCTCTGCCAGTGTCTTCCTCATCCTGGTCTCCTGAAGCTGTTCTCTGTCAGAAGTTCGTCACGAAGTCTTTGCTCCCTCTGCTGTTACCTCAGTGCGTTCTACCTCTACTCTCAGACCCATGTGCCAGGAGCTCACACATGACCAGTTTCCCCTTTTCCCTTTATACATCTATGTAGACCAGGCCGATCTCAAACTTGTGGTGATCCTCCTGCCTCTGTGACTGTGTGCTAGGATACAAACATTTGCCACCACACACAGTTCATTTGGAGAGTCTTAATACATCGTAGCTAGCCTGGAACTTTCAATCCTCCTGCCTCAGCCTCCCAAGCACTAGAATTGCAAGTATGCACCACCATGCCTGTATCCCCCATTCCTCTTTGTCTATAGTGTTTTGCCTGTACATATGTATGTGAATTGTATGTGTGCCTGATCCCTATAGAAGCCAGAAAACGGTGTAGGATCCCCTGGAACTGGAATTACAGACCAGGGCAGGAGATGTTCCCAAACAAGGCAAAACAGAAGAACCTACATTACAGAGCTGAGGATTGAATAAGTTGATCCTATTTATCTGTTTAGCACGGCGCTTGACAACACTGCTCAAACTATTTGGGAAACTGTTGTGTAACAGGATATATATATATATATATATATATATATATATATATATATTTAACAATGTAAAGATGTGTTTCAATTGTTTATGCTGGATTTGTTTAACTATGTGTTGCTGTTTTACCTTGCCTTCCTAAAACACCTGATTGGTCTAATAAAAAACTGAATGGCCAATAGCTAGGCAGAAGAGGAGTAGGCAAGGCTGGAGGGCAGAGAGCAAAGGGGAGCCAGCCAGCCAGCTAGAGATGGGGAGCAGCCAGCTAGGAAGCAGGAAAGGAAAGCAGGATGGACAATACTCAGATGAGGTAAATGTGCCTTGAGGCACACAGATTAATAGAAATGGGTTAATTTAAGTTGAGAGAGAGAGAGAGAGAGAGAGAGAGAGCTAGAAACAAGTCTAAGCCAAGGCTGAACATTCATAATAGTTAAGTCTCCATGTAACAATTTGGGAGCTGGTGGTCCAAGAAAGCCTGCTTCAGGAATTTTTTTTGTTTTCTATCCCCACATAGATGGACCATGACTGCTAGAATGTGATGCTACCATGGCATTTATTCCCTTGCAATTTCCCTATCAGCGTCATCTCATTGAGAGCAGTGGCATGGATCATCCACCTTATGTTTTAGCATGGTACCTGGCATATTCTCAACACTTAGTAAATGGCCACTGAGCTGGACCGATGAAACCCTCCCTCCCTTTCAAGGCTCAAGCTTGTATGCCAGCACGCATGTTCAGCTGGATGTTCTCTCCTGGGGGCTGAACTGCCTAGTCCCCTGCCTGGCCTTATGCACAGGGACCCCGGTGAGCTTATGCTGCCTTCTCGAGTTTTCCGTCCCGTTGTTGGATCATAAGCATGGCAGCATCTTATTGTAGAGACCTCTCCTCCACCTTCTGGTTTCCTCCAGGGCAGTCATAAGAGCTGCATGAGCAGGTGCAGTTTGCTATGCAGTCCTGGCTGGCCTAGAACTAGCTACATAGACCATCCTTACCTGTGCCTTTGAGAACTGGCATGTGGCTGGCCTTTAATTTCTCATTTTCTAGATCTACCTCCTCAGTACTAAGATTTTGTGTGTACCATTACTTTTTTTGGGTGGTGGTGGCCTATGTAGCCCAGGCTAGCCTTGAACTTGTGGCAATCCTCTTGCCTCAGTCTCTTGACTACTAGGGTTACAGGTGTGTGCCACCTTGTTAGGCATCTATTTTTTCTATGTGTAGGAACACTAAAGTCAATACTGGTGGATTAGTGACTTGATTCCTGCCACTGCACATACAAAGGTTCAGGTGACAGACAGGTCTGTTGTCACAATCATCACAACCTTCACCCAATTCTTGTGTGATAAAAACTTCAGAAAACTGGCTGAATCAGCAGAGCCAAGTGCAGGTGTGGCAGTCTGCTTTCAACCTCAGCACACAGGAAGAGGCAGGAGCCAAGTTTGGGGCCAGCCCAGGTTACATAAGGAAAGTATTTGAGAAAAATGTTGGTTACAGAATTTGTTTACTTTGTTTGCTTGAGTCCTTGCATGAATAAAGAATAGATGGTAATAATTAAGATATTTGTGATAGAGTCTCACTGGCAGTCTTGGAACTATGTGGAACAGGCTGACCTTGAACTCAGAGGTCTACCTGCCTCTACCTCCCCAGGGAAGGGTTAAAAGCCCACACAACCACTTCAGACTCTATTTTTCATTCATTTATTTAGAGACAGGAGTCACTATGTATCCCTTGGCTGGTCTCAAACTCGTAAGAGATCCATCTGTCTCTGTTTCCAAAGGGCCGAGATTAAAGGTGTGTGCCACCACCATGCCAAAGTCCAGCCCTATTTTAAAACAATTTTATTACATGTATGTGCTTGTACTCTGAGGAGTCAGGTCTCTGCCCCCACCTTTCTGTGAGTTCTGGGAGTTCACCAGGTTGTTAGGCTTGTGCAGCAAGTGCATTACCTACAGAGCAATTTTGTTTGTTTTTTTTTTTTTTTTTTTTTTTTTTGTAGTCAGGTTTTCACTGTGTAGCCCCAACAGTTCTGGAACGCACTATGTCGACCAGTCTGGCTTTGAACTCAGATCGATCTGCCTGCCTCTGTCTCCGGGAGTGCTGGGATTAAAGGTGCGTGCTATCATTGCCCTGCTCCAAATAGCAAATTTTAAAACTGATATGTAAGTATCCAAAACCATTTCTTAGTACCCAGAGATGCTTGTAATGCTTGCATTACAATGCTTGTAACTAAGGTCCAGGGACTCCTGGACAGCAGGGAGGTTATACCACCACAGTTAGATACTAAAAAACACCAGCTCTTCCTTGGCCTGCTGCTTTCCAAGCAACTTATTTCCATACCTCAACTTCCTCACTTGTATGGAAATGAACCTGCACTGTCTGGATGCTCTGACACTGCTTTCCCACGCCTCAGACACACACATTTGGTGGACATTGGGAAAAGGCTTGGAACTAAGAGATGTCATGGTCTCCATGCAATAGCACCATTGCTTACACCAGGAATACACAGCTTTCAGTTTATTCCTGTCAAAGTACTGAATTTTTTTTTAATTGTTTCAGGTACACAATAAACTTTTTTTGCATGTGTTTTTGTTGTTGGGTGTACACGTCATCCTGCATGTGACAGTGCCCTCTATTGGGTGCTAGAATAGGTTCTCATCCCTGTTGTGGGTTCCAGGAATCAAACTCAGGCTTGGCTGCAAGTGCCCTTAACCAACTGGTTTTTGCTTTGAGACAGAGTCCTCTCACATGTCCTTGACATGCGACTCTTTGCATCTACTTCTGGAGTACTAGGTTTACAAGTAAGCACCACCAAGTCCAGGTGGAGGTTGACCAGTTGGCCTCTTGCAAACCCGATCGATCGATCGATCGAAAGAGGGAATGAACATCTGGGAGAGCATGATGAAGATCCATGTGTGGCTTAGCAGTCAAATGCATGTACTTGCACTGCTCAACTTTGTTTTTTTGGTTTTTTTTTTTTTTTTTTTTTTTTTTTTTTTTTTTTTTTTTTCAAAATAGGGCTTTATGTTTATGCAGCTGATGATGACCTTGGGACTCCTGATCCCCCTGCCTGTCTCCCAAGGGCTGGGATCCAGGCGTGCGCCAGTGCACCAGCTCAGCACACTTCTTTTTAATGCTCTTTCATTCAACCGGGCTCACTGTTCAGCAGCGCAAACTTTTAGGATGCCTCCCAATCCCCTGGCTGAGTCAGAAGAGAAAGCCAGAGCATCTCAAGCAGTTACAAATTTACCTGGAAAGCTCAACTAAGAAAAACAATGTCATGGATACTGAGAGCAAGGTCTCTTTCCTAGTGGACCCATTCCCAGCCCAGAAAACTGGTGATTTCACTCAGCTGTCTCCTGCACTTCCCTTTAGTGGCTTTCAGTGGCAGGAATTGAGGAGGGCAGGCTAGGACATCATGTGGGGATGGGTCACTTGCCTTCTGCTGGCCAGGACAGAAAGGCCAGCTTCTTTTGCTTATTACTAAGAACTTGCATTTCTTCCACAGACACAGAACTCTGGAATAGAAACTGAAGGGGAAAAGAAGAATGGGGCCCCATTTCTGCTGAGTCTGGACTCAGCTTTGGGTAATACACCATTTAATCACGTACCCCGAACCTCTCATTTTATAGGGTGCTGCAACTTCTGTATTAGCTACAGAGATGGTCAGTGGCTAGCAAAGGCCTGGTCTGTGCACCAACATTCTGGCTCCCTCTCCCAAGTGACAATCAGGAGCGCAGACTGTCTACTCCGAGAGAGCCCTGTGTTCTTGCAAACTCAGGGACCACACCCATCTCCCCCCTCAATCACATCTTCACCCCCCGAACCCCAATAAAACACACCAACTGCTTCAGAGTATTTCTGGGTTTGGTTTTTTCCATGGGTGTTTTTTTTTTTTTTGTTGTTGTTGTTCTTATTTTATTTTAAATACTGAAAAAATTCCCCAGGGTTCTGTGGGGCTCCCCACTCACTGCCCTTCTCCCCATAGCAAACCTATTTCAAGGACAGCACTTTTCTTAAAGGAACAATTCACACTGAAACCTCAGCTTGCTCTGCAGAACCAGAGAAATTGCGTCTACTGTGATGAGCACAACTCCTTTTTCCTGACTCCAGGTCACTAGCCACATTCAAATACTGCCATCTCTCTTCAGAGTTGAACTCAAGCCCTTGTCATTGGTCTGTGAAAATCTCTTCACCTTACCTCCATCCCAAACCTGTGGCTAAGGAGAATGATAGGAAATTGTCTTTTTTTACCAGCTACAAACCCGAGACATTTCCCCCACATCTTTCACTCCACCCCCTCAACCCCACCCTTGAGATTTCAATGAAATTTCTCTCAACAGTTATTTGGAAAAAAAAGGTAAAACAAACAAACAAAAAAAAGTTCAAGGTCTTGGTGCTCAGCCCAGTGGCTCCATGTGCTGGGACACCAGTGGGCAGGGGTCTCTGCCTCTTTAGCCTGCACCTGGGCCACCTCCTGACCCCTGGCTGCAAAAGCAGGGAGGGGCAGGAGCCAGCACAGGACCCCAAGAGGGCAGCGTCTCACGATCTGGTGGAGCCCCAGGCAGCATCATTCAACTTGGCCACTGTGGATGAACACAAAAAGAAACAAAAAACAAACAAACAAAAAGACACTGTCAAGTAAAAAGGGGAAACCCTCTTGATTTCCATCCCAGTGTCGACCCCACAGTTTCTCCAAGTACTTCATTAGGCTACCTGACATATACCTGCATATTAATCATAAGGAACTGTCTTTTCCTATCCATAAACAGAATGCTTTCTGTCTTTTTGACATACTCATGGAAACCAGAAAAACAAGGGGGAGGATGCCTGTCTCAGAGGCCATGCCAACACAGCCACTGGCAACGGTGGAGAGGGAAGCACAGCAGTGAGGTGGTGACTGGCAGACCACACACTTGTCGAGAGGAACTAAACAGCAATGACCGTTCTTCCTCAGAATATGGAAGAGTGAGAGTGATAGTCTGATTTTGATCCCCCCCCCATGTGCACTCACGAGTGGGTGTCTGCGTGTGTGTACCCACTAGCTACTGTGTATATTACTGGAGGCTGAAACTAGGGTCTCCTGTGTGACAGGAAAGCACTGTGCATCTGAACTATATTCTCTAGCCCTTTCTTGGCTTTTTTATTTTGAGACAGGGTCTTATTAAATTCTCAAGGCCAGCTCTGAACTCAACTCTGTAGCTCAGGCTAGCCTTGAAGTACCAAATTCTCATGCCTCAGCCTTCTGAACAGCTGGGATTACAAGCTAGCTTGATTTCCCTATTCCTCCTGTGCCTTCCTAAAAACCAGACTCACCGTGAACACCAACCTTGAAGACACAAAACTGACCAATAGAGAAGGCAGCTCAGACAGAAGAGAAAAAGGTACAGAATTCGAGAAGATCGGAGATGAAGAAAACGTACAAAATTATATATATATTTATATATATAATAACATGACATATCTATGTACAACATGGCTGGGACACTGAAGAAACTATACAATGATGTTCAGCATTGTCCCCTCCCCACATGGACTTTAGCTTGAGGATGACAGCATGAGAAAATGGAGCAAAAAACACAAAAATTATATACAATTACAAATGAGAGTCAAGGAGTTTAGGGGCCAGGGAGACCAGGGATCCTGCTCTCTCCACTCCTTCCTCACCAACCTGCTCCTATCCAATCTGAATGAGAGTCAGAGACCAGTGCGGCCAGTCAGGAGGACAGCATATTTACATGCTCTTCCCTGACACACACAGCAACAAACTCGCCAGACATTCTACGGAAACACTGGAATCTGTAAAGGGGAGACTGACTGCATCTTCTGCTCTTTTAGCAGTTCTCACTCAGGTCCTCTCGATAACAAGCAGGTGGTATTCAGTAAGATCCAGGCCAAACTAGTGATGACACAGCAAGACAGGCTGCTGCCTCCCCTCCCCACACCCTCTCTCCAGCCTCCACCAGTGAATCATCTGCTAAGGACCAGCTGCTCCAGCTGGTAGGAGCACTAACTCCTGGGGGCCAACTCTGTTCATCCCTTCCTCCTCCATGCCTTACATACACCTAGCATCTGATTATGTCTTAAGCAAGAATGCCACATGACTGAGCCTATTTCCTCAGGCCCATCCAATCTGCTGCCAGAGCAGCTTTGTAGCAGCTAGGGTCAACTGTAGACCCAGGAAAACGGGTAGAGTCAAAAAACTTCCAAGGCTAGCTTCTTCAGGTTTGTTCTCTCTCCCCATCCTCTCTCAAGAAGGCTATGAAACCTATGAGATTCTGAAGGATGGCCCTTAAATCTCAAACTTTCTCTCTTCCCACATAGCATCCCTCCTGCCTCCTGTATTTCTGGCTTTGCAGAGCTGAGGCCTGGCAATGGGCCTGCCTCAGTTTTGGTTTTATGATGAGCAGCAGTTGCGGCAGGTGTGGGATTTTAGAGTCAGAATTAGCCTACATGTTCCCTTCTCTTTAGAGATGAGGAACACAATCCGGAGAGGCCACATGACCCAGCCAAGCTCACAGACCAGTGCTGCTGCGCATGGGCAGAACTGCAGCCCAGGTATTTCGACTCCTAAACTCTTCCCACTACCCCATAATACTTTCTAAAGCAACATGCTGGAAGAGAAAAGACACCAATGTTTTATGAGTAACTTTCATCAAACTTTACATTCCTTGAGAAGCAGGGCAATAGCTGGAGGGACACAGCAGAGGTTAGGTGGGCACTGTGGTTTTAGGCAAGCAAATCCCTTCTCCTCTTTGAAGTTTCTCTAAACACCCACGATGGGAACACGAAGCACAGAGCCTAAGGGACAACACACTTAGAAGCACAGAGAGCGTCTCCTTCACTCTACCTTTCCAACACGTCAGCTCAGCCTTGGGACACTGAACCTACCACACCGCTCTAGACTCAGCCTGTCCAAGGACTTGCTCCTCCCAAAGGAGGCCTCACATTTCTCAGCACAGAAATAGCTGCAGTGCTATACAGTCTTCTCTTTCCTACTTTTGGGTCTCTACTGGGCTACAGTGAGGGTGTAGAAGTTTCAAATTACCCAAAGAAATGAACTCAGAGCCCCTCCTCAACCTAAGCCCCCAGCAGAATGTCTTCCCTGGATGGCAAGCTGAGCTCTGACTAGGTGCCCATTCCCTGCCTATTGTATATAAAGGTCCAGTGGGTGAGGAAGGGGAAGAGAGGGGCCCAGGTTACCCCGCAAGCTTGCTGGTGACGAGCGAGGACTTTCTCTGGGGCAGGTCCTGTGGGGTGGGGATGTGGTCACCGGTCACCAGGTTCTTGTCTGGTCCTGCACTCGGCAGCTGTTTGTTCTTCATCTTGGCTTTGGCCATGTTGTAGTCTCCTGAGTCAAAGTACTTTTGCTAAGAGACAAGAGGGAGGTTGAGATGAATGTGTAACTCTGGTGTTCTTCACAAACAGAAACTCAGGTCTGGCATCAGCAAGGCTCTCATGCAACCCAGCTGTCTAAGTTCTTCATGCACACTGTCCACAATACTCACGTGGACTGACATCTCCTAGCACGTTCTGACCTTTTCCTACAAGAAACACATACCTTTGCAGCTTAAGGGGCAGTTCTGTTCCTGAACCTGGTTGACAGCTCCTATCCTTTTGTACCTTACTGGGCAAAGGGTGGTTCAATCAGAACCACTTACTTCATTCACAACAGTTTCATGAGGACCTTACTTAGGTGGCAAAGGGAACAAGTAACTAAGATTCAAAGAAGGGTCAATCTGGGGCTACCTGCAACCAGAGCCAGTCAAAAACCAGCTTTCAGAGTTAGAAATGATTCTCCCAGACCAGGAATAGGAACTGGGCTTGCTCATGAGGCAGTGTGCTTTCCGGACTCGCACCACTCCCACACATGTCCCATGGTGAGACAGTCTGCCTACGCCTGGCTTGCCTGAGGAAGATAAGATGTAAATCAGCACCACACCATCATCTGTGACTAAGACAGAGCTCCTGGGATTCTCCAGAGGAAGCCACGTCCCTCTCCATCCCATCCATACACCCCAGCTCAATCCCTGTAGTCTGCCTGTCAGTTGTGGTAGAGAGACACCTGATCAAGAGGTAGATGGGAAGGCCATTCTGGTTGGTTTGTTAAATAAACTGTTGTGATCTTACAGGTTGAACCCAGGCTGAACAAGGGCATTCCCCTGGGGTACATATCTTATCATTCTGTACATGAAAAAGAACTGTGTGTTTCTTATTTTTATTTTATTTTTTGAAGACGGGTCACACTATGTAGCCTCAGCTGTCCTAGAACTTACAATTAGATCAGGCTGGCCTCAATCTCACAAAGATCTGCCTGTCTCTACTTATCCAGTGTTGGGATTAAAGGCAAGTACTTTTTTTTATTTCTAAACATTAAAAAAAATTATTTATGCATGTACACTTGTCCATGGAAGCCAGAGAGGGGGTCAGATTGTCCTGGAGTTGAAGTCACAGGCAATTGTCAACTGCCTGACATGGGTGCTGGGAATGAAGCTTTGGCTCTCTAACTGCTCACCCAGCCCGGGTTTTTGTTTTGTTTTTTAAGACAGGGTTTTTCTGTAGCTTTGGAGCCTGTCCTGGAACTCACTCTGTAGACCTGCCTGGCCTCAGACTCAGAGGTCCGCCTGCCTCTACCTCCTGAGTGCTGGGATTAAAGATGTGTGCTACCACCTCCTGGCTGGCCCTCTTTTTCTCTTCTTTTTAAAGGCAGGGTCTCATTTTAGCCTAGGCTGTCCTGAAACTTACCATGTAGACCATGCTGCTCTTGAATTTTTGGTAATCTTCCTGCTTCAGCTTAGGTACTGAGATCATACCCAGCTAATGTAAGTTTCTTGGGAGTATAGTTAATGTCTAATGCTAGTATCAATAGTCTGAAGAAACCTACTGCTCAAGTTGAAGATTTTTTGGATCTTCTGACATGAATCGCTCTAAATTTGTCTCTTAAGTCTTAATGAGGACACAACTCTTCACCTTACCACCACTCAACCAGTCAAATGCACAGGCACAAATTCATTTCCAGTCTCTAGCACCCTTCCTGCAGCCCCTGTCTACCACCCACCCAAATGCCCAACACTAAACCTTCATTTCCTATAACCACAGATTCACAATAATCTGTTTTCCTCTTTTCAAGTTTCTAAGTCATCTCTATTACCACCCAATAACCAACCTTACTGGAAGACATGCAGCAGAACCTCTACAGACTTTGCCCAAGGTGCCACAGTAAAGGTGCCCCATACCCCTTTCTGGAGCCTCTTCATGAGGAAGTCGGAGCCTCCAGGCTTTTGTCCTAGGCTGGGATATTTGGCCTTTAGCTTTGCCTCCTCAGCTCTCTCAGGGAGAATACCTTCTTTCTCCTGTGTGTCCTGAAGAAAACAAGCCAACTGAAATTAAAGACTGAAAAATGATGACTTCTAATACTTGATAACCTTTAAATTATCAATTATTTTCTGGATATTTTATCAGCTTGTAAACATGCCATCTCCACTCTGCTCTTTTTAGAGTGTGTATGTTTTAAAGACTTATTTCTTTTATGTGTATGTGTTTTGCATACAAGTATGTATGTGTACCACATGTATGCCTGGTGCCCTCAGGATTTAGAAGAGGGCATCAAATCTCCTACAACTGGAACTACAGATGGTTGTGAGCCACCACATGGGTGCTGGGAACCAAACCCAGGTCCTCTGCAGAGCAACAAGTACAGCCAAACAGTGGGGGCACACACCTTTAATCTCAGCACTTGGGAGGCAGAGGCAGGTGGATCTTTAAGTTCAAGGCCAGCCTGGTCTACAGAGCAAGTTCCAAGACAACCAGGCCTACACAGAGAAACCCTGTCTCAAACAAAGAGCAACAACTGCTCTTAACTACTGAGCCATCTTTCCAGCTCCTCAGATCTTAAAGTTAGACCTTTGTTCAGTTCCCTAAGGTTTACAATAACTGTACCTAGTGAAGACAAAGACAAGCTAGTTCTTACACTACACCCAGGGAATCACCCCAGTGACCTGTTCGTACTAGGCTAAAGGTGATATCTAAACATGATTCCTGAATCATGAGCTTACTCAGTACTGACAGCTCACTCAGCAACAATAGTAGGCAAGACACAAAAGGAACTGGCCAGGCCTTTTAGCAATACCAGGTAAGTAGGAGAGTTTCTGGCTGTCCTACAGGTCAAAGGACCTGAGTCTTCTGAGAGGCTCCCTCCTCATTCAGACTCTAAGAAGCCATCTGGTCTCACTGTGGAGGATGCTAGGCATGTGGTCTAGTCCAAAGATATCCATCTGAGTAATCCATTTCCATAAATGTAGGCAGGCAATCGGTAAACAGTTAACGTGACATTAGTTTTAACCTCAAAAAGAAACTAGTTTCACTGTGGTATTCATATATCAGTCTCATAAAAAAATAAATAAAAAGATTAATGCCTACCCTAGTCTAGGGAAACATCAAAGCTCAAATTGTTTACAGAGCTTCTCACCTCAGAGTCTCACTATGTAGCCCTGGTTAGCCTGGAACTCTCTATGTAGACCAAGCTGGCTTTTAACTCAGATTTTCCTGTCTCTGCTTCCCTAGTGCTGGATTTAAAATGTGTGCTGCCCCTGGTTGGCCTCTTGCTTCTTGTGTGTACATCTATTTGTTTATTATTATTCTGGGGAGACAGAGTCTCACTCCAATGCCCAAGGCACCTGGAACTTGCAGCAACCTTCTGCCTCAGCATCTGGAATGCTGGAATCACAAGCCTTTGGGTGTGCCACACTTGGCTGCTTTCTTTTTCGGTACTGGGCCCAAAAGCCTCCCTATGCTAACAAAACAGCCTACTCCTTACTTATAGTTCCAGCTTCCATTGCTGCTCTTTAATGATGTTTATTTTGTTTTTGCTTTTCTAGACAGGGTTTCTCTGTGTATCCCTGGCTGTCCTGGAACTCACTATGTAGACCAGGCTGTCCTGGAACTCGGAGATGTGCCTGCCTCTGCCTTCTGAGTTAAAGGCATGCACCATCATCGCCTGGCTAGTGGATTTGCTCTTGACAATCAGGTACTGACAGAACATAAAGTGTATTTAATGAATCCTTGAGTTAAGTGTTAAGAACTCAAATATAGAGCCGCAGAAGTTGGCATTAGTGGTTTCATCATGCGATGGTGGGTAGACTGTATCCCACTGAGGAGGAATTCAAGGGGATCTGCAAGTGACTGGCAGTGAACAACAAACCATCCCTATCAAAAGAGGTCTGAGGAAGGTTGCCACCTGAACTTATCCAAGGTAATAATGACCCTTTTCCCCTCCCCCAATTCTGGTTTATTTTAAATGTCTGGTTTATTTTAAAGGTACCTTTAACCGGTACCTTTCTGTGGATGAAGGATGAGTTCCAGGCTGGTGGTTAGGTCACTCACCTCTAATAATCAAACCATTTGTAACCCAGGACCACCAGCCAGCCCCCTTTCATTCGCCTCATCTTTCCAAATACCCGCCCACGCCAGAGCTCGGCCAATTACGGAACAGCTTCCACAGACTGACTAAAAGGCTTCCTGGCCAATCAGGAAGGGGATCCCTCAGAATGACAATCAGCTTGACTAATAGACATTAGGGCACCAGGCCGCGCCGAAATGCAGCCTGTGCGACATAAGCAGTAGCCAACCCCTATGGCGCCCGAGGCAGAGGCGGCCAATCAGCGGCGGCGGGGGCGGATCCCGCCCGCGCGGCCACCCCCGTCCCCCCCTTCCTCTCACCTGCTTTTCCTCGCCAGTCTCCTCCGCAGGGTTCTCTTCTTCTTGTTTCTGGGACATGGCAGGACCGGGACTGTGCAGTGCAGGGCCCGGGGAAGTCAGCCGGAAAAGGGAAGGGGGAGGGGAAACGGGGACAACCTGAGCTGCTGCCTCGGCTCCTGTCACTATGGTTGCTCAGTCAAAATGGCGGCCCGAGCCCGTGACGTTGAGACCGCCCCCTCCTGTGGGAGCCAATGAGAGAGGGCTTGATGGGGCAATGACGTAACGACACACCAATAAGCGTTGGCTGGGGGTGGGTGGGGGAAATCAGAGCAGACAGGCCAGCCGGAACGCGGCTTGGGAGAGAGCAAGCCACGAGAGCCAATTAGAAGGCTGCGGGGAGCTCAGGGGCAGGGCCGCTAGGTTTGGTATTTCTGCTTCTTGAGTGGGCAGAAGCTTCCTTCGGTTTCTTCGCTTGGTCCTGGTCTGGTTTCCGAATGTCAAGCTGGAGGGCCAACATGGAAACCCTGGTGCAAAGGATTAAGCGTTGAGCGGTGTTAACGAAGGAAGTTTCAGACGTCCAGAAAGAAAAACTGGAGGACAAACTGATATTCAGCAGTTTCGGGGACTCAGTGCGAGCTTGTACCAGACTGGCTTGTATGCCTTTCGTTCTACACTTCAGTCCTTATGTAGGCATTGTAATTGTCATTTTGTGGCTCGGTGGTGGCTGCACGCCTTTATAAAATCCGAGCGCTTGGGAGACAGAGGCAGGCGGATCTCAGGGAGTTCAAGGCCAGCCTGGTCTACAAAGCGAGTTCCAGGACAGCCAGTACTGTTACACAGAAAAAACCCTGTCTCGAAAAAACAAAACCAACCAACCAACCAAAGTCATTCTGTAGAGATGTAAATCCTTGAAATTAGCAGTGCAGTCCTAGATGTATGGTAAATGTTTAGTACATATACACATACATACATACATACGTACATGCATACTGCTTGTTTTTCTAGACAGGGTTTCTCTGTGGCTTTGGAGGCTGTCCTGGAACTAGCTCTTGTAGACCAGGCTGGTGTGGAACTCACAGAGATCCCCCTTCCTCTGCCTCCCGAATGCTGGGACTAAAGGCGTGCACCATCACTGCCCGGCCATTTAGCACATATATTAAATACCTGTTTTAAGCATTATGGTAGCTCCGATGGAAAGGTATTCTGGCACTCAGGAGCCAACAACTACTGATGTTACAGCTCTGGGAGCCAAGGAATACCACAGGTCACAGTGTTGCCGCTTACAGCTCTGCTCAGACAAGGGAGGGCTTCAGCAGCCAAGTTGTTATAGTTTGGCTCCAGTCCCCCAGAGTATAACAACTCCACCTCACTAGGGGAAGGTTTCCCTCAGCAAAAGTGTTAACAGCCCTGCTCTGCTCCTCTGTGCCCAGGCTGTCTCGGGTAGAAAGTTATTTCTCTTTTCCATTCAGGCAAAGAAAGGTCTCACCCAAACCTCACTTGAGACTCATTGGGAGGGAAGAACCCAGGAGAGTGGCTGCCTCTGCCAGGGTGGAAGAGGACAGCCAGACAGCCACAAGTTGAACAGGCACAGGGTTTATATAGGACTTCTTAGGGGCAGAGTTTTTCCAAGGGAAGAGATTTCCAGGGTGGGGAATGGTCAGATTTCAATCCCTGAGCTCAGATTGGCTAGATTTCGTGCTCAGGGGTTTCAGGACCAAAGTGTGTTTCTTTCACTGGTCCTTTTTAGCCCTTTGACTCTAATTTTAGGACCAGGGTGTATTTCTTTCATTGACTCCAATTCTAGGGCCAAAGTGTGTTTCTTTGGCACTAGTTTCAGGGTCAGGGTGCATTTGGCTCTTGTTGAAGGGCCAAGTGTGTTTCTTTGGCTCTGCTCAGGGTATGTTTGTTTTGGCTGGTCCTTTTCCTCTACACCTGACCTGTTAATGCAAACAGAATCATAGTTCAACAACAGTTCTTAACCTGTGTGGTGGTTCTTGTCTGTAATACCCACACAAAGGACGCTGAAGCAGGAGGATCTCCTGAGTTTGAGGCTAACTTAGGCTACACAGTGTGACCTGGTCTCAAAAACCAAAAGCAACCAAAGAAATAGAATAGTTCTTGAGCATCTGTCATTATTTTATAGGAATACATACAAAAGGCAGCCCCTGCCCTACAAAGCATTTTAATTCTCAGGATCAAGTCTTCAAAGAGTATTCGTAAAAAAGTATTACATATTTATATTTTGAATAACTGATCTAACTGTAGGGTGAATAGGGCCAAGGAAAAACACCCTGACTTGGGAAACAAGGATTGAAATTCCACCAATCTCTGAGGTCTCTCAGCACAAAACTCCACCAATCCCTGAGCACAAAACCCCAGCAATCCCAAGCCACCCTGGAAAGCTCCACTGCTGTCCAAGGAACTCTATATAAAGCTCTGTGCCCAGTTCAGTTTGCTGCTGCCATCATTGTAGGCAGCCACCCTCCTGGTGACTCTATTGAATGAGGTTTGGGTGATGACCTCCTTTTGTAGGAGTGGAGTGAAGCACAAAATTAACAACTTTCCCCAGAGCTCAAGGAAGTCCAAGCAGAGCAGAGCTATAACTTCGCTGGGGAAGCCCTCCCCTGCTGGAGCAGAGTTGTTACACTCGGTAAACATTTGCCTCCAGCAGGGCTGCTACTCTTAGGGTGATTTTGTCGTATTCCTTGGCTCCCAACTAAGAGTGTACCACTAACAGCTGGGCATAAGACCACACTTGTGATTCTAGCACTTGTGAGGCATAGGCAAGGAGATCAGGGGTTCAAGGCCATCTTTGGCTACATAGTGAATCCAAAGCCATATGGAGACCCTGCCACAAAGCAGAAAACAAACAAATAAAAACAAGGAATAATGGCTACAGGCACTGTCTAGATAGTAAAAACCCACTGTTCTCTTGTTGTATACTAAATTTCCAAAATCAGAGCCTATACAATAACAACACTGCCAGCTTCACTTTTTCTTTTTTTTCCTTTCCTCCCTCCTTGCCCCCAGACAGGGTTTCTCTGTGTAGCTCTGGCTGTACTTGAACTCACTCTGAATACCAACCTGGCCTTAAACTCAGAGATCCACCTGCCTCTGCCTCCTGAGTGCTGGGATTAAAGACCTGTGCCACCATAGCCCAGGCCCACTTTTTCTTTTTCTGAAACTGGATCTCACTGTGTAGCTCTGACTGGCTTTAACTCGATATGTAGACAGGCTAGACTGGCTTTGAACCCCTAGAGAGCTGGGGTTAAAGGCATGCCACAACAAATTGTTTTTTGGTAACTTCTTGTGACAGATAGGCTTGGGAGCTACCTGTTCATTTGTCATAGCATTAGGTTTATTTCTCTGAGAAACACTGGAAAACACAGATTATTACTATACAAGGCAAAGTCTGATAAGCATAATAGAAATGTTTATAAAGCTCTGTAGGAATTTTAAAAAGTGTTCCTGACAAAGATCACTTAGAAACAACAGGACAAATCAGTGAAATGCTTTCTTAATTGAATCTTCAGCAGGGTTAATTTGTTGGTGATGAATACAAATGTTCAGAAATTTAGGTTGAAAGACACTAGAGAGGGGCAGTCTAGCCCCAGTCTACTGCCATCATCAGGTGAGAGACCTAGAAACGTGGTGGTTAAGAGCAAAACAGAGCTGTGCTTACACAGGCCAGTGGTAGAGCACTAGCCTAGCATGCTGAAGCCCTAATCTCAGTACTGCATGGGGTGGGGGTACAGAGAAGAGGAGAAAGAGAGAAATTAAGGAAAACAAAACAAAACGAAAAAACCCAACAAAACTAAACCTTAATCAGCAGTACATGAGAAGCTGGACCTGGTATAGGAGGCCTCTAAGGTCAGAAACTCAGGAGGCTCAAACAGGAGAATTACAAATCCAAGGCCAGCCTGGGAAACTTAGGCCCTGTCTTTAAAAACATTTTGAAAAGAGAAATAATAATGGGGAGAAGCCTGGAGTTAAGAGTGTTGGTATTTCTTGCAGAGGACACAGGTTTGGTTCTCTACACCTACAAGATGTACAACCATCTGGGACTCCAGTTCCTGGGGATCTGAGGCCCTCTTCTGGTCTCCACTGGAATTACATCAATGTGGTACACATGCAGACAAAACATTCACACACAGGGTTTCTCTGTGTAGCCCTGGCTGCCCTGGAACTCGCTTTGTAGAACAGGCTGGCCTTGAACTCAGAGATCAGCCTTTTGGGATTTAAGGCTTGAGCCACGACTGCCCAGCCAAAATAAAAGACTTTAAGATAATAAAGAGGGTCTGGGAGTCAACGGCCACATGTGTGAGTGTGCATGTGTGTGATTTATTACTTTAGAGGTAGATTGAATACAGGGGTGAGGAAGCTATGTTTCTCCAATTGACTATTTGTACAAGCAGTAAGTTAAAAAACAAGGAACCAGGACTAGAGAAATGGCTCAGCAGATAAAGGCACTTGCGGCCAAACCTGATGACAGGAATTCAATCCCAGGGACTCATAAGGTATTAAGAGGAGAATTGGTTCCCACGTGGTGGTGGTGGTGGTGCTGCTGCTGCTTCTTCCTCCTCCTCCTCCTCCTCCTCCTTCTCCTCTCTTCATTTCTTCTTTTTTTCCCAAGACAGGGTTTCTCTGCATAGCCTTGGCTGTCATGGAACTCATTCTGTAGACCAGGTTGGCCTCAGACTCAGAGATCCACCCACCTCTGCCTCCTGAGTGCTGGGACTAAAGGCGTGTGCCATCACTGCCCGGCCCACATGCTTCATTTTACACAGCAAAGTATAGCCACTCTAAATACATTTCTTCCTGTTCCTTGTGCTGTAGACATTCTAAGGGAGGGAAGAACAATAAGCCAATCATAGGCACAGTTACATTTTTATAAGCTAATGGTTACAGCTGGTTGGTCTATTAGCTATCAAGTGCATTGTTAGGTTCATCTCTTAGATAAACTCGTGTCATCTGAAATGTATTCACAGAAGTCATTCCTATTCTCCTCAATGGTAATATGGTATTACTGAGAAACTTACTTTGATTGAGATGGAGACCCTACTGGGATGTTAGCTGGAGCCCAGGTCAGCACTGCTGTGCCCTGTCAATACATATCACAATTAATCAAGTTATAAACAATGTACAGAGAGACCAGAGGCACAACTACTGATCTTTATTGTACAGAAATGTGACAGCAATTATACACTAAATGAGTGTTTGGCAGTGAACATTACACAGATTTGAAGTGAAGACATCCTCATTTTATGGACATATAAAAATAAACACTGAGAGTTGCAAGAAAGAACTCAACTTCTATTCCCCTAATCGAGCGAAGCTTTCCACAGGAAAACCTGGTTTCAATTCATGCCGAATTTTTCCAATGGGAAGACAAGCTAAGCCGCTAGATAGCACATGGGCTGGCTTTTGTACTTCTAGAGAGCCAGGCTAAGGCTCTACTTGCTTCTCAAATTACAACTTATCTAAGAGACATATGAAATGAAAACAATAATGATGAATTGGAGAGTGTCCATGGATCTAGGTAGGTTCAGGGGAGTGGATAAAGTTAGAGCAATTTACTTTTGATGAGCAGGATTTGGTATGAGTTCAAGTCATCTCTATTGGCTGTCTGGCAGCTTGTTTCTCCCCAGTAGTCAACAAGGTACTTAGAATCAGCACAAGCAGTGCTGGCCTCTTCAGAGCCCCTAAACATAGGCTTGTATCAGCTGCCATTGACACTCTAAAACCCATCTAAATAGGATCTCTTCTATCAAAGTCTCTCTTCACCCTCACTACTAAAGCAAAAACATTTAAAGAGATTTGGCCAGAATGATGGTTGTGTTGAAAGAAGACACAATTTGGAGGGTATCTGTAGACTAAATATAAACAGAATTATTGTCAAAGCCCTTAAATAGTGAGAATTTATCAATTTATATATGAAATAAAAATGGAGATTATGAAGATAGGGAGTTTGGCTACAATTCCCTTAATTTAATCAGAGTAGAGACGTTTGAAGTAGTCTGGAGCAAACAAGACAGTCACATGATAAAGGCTGAAAATTCTTTAATTTTTGAGTGAGAGATAGTCTCATACAGCCCTGGCTAGCCTTGAACTTACTAATCTAGCTGGATTGACCTTCAGCTCCAGATCCTTCTGCCACGATCTCCCAAGTGCTAGGATGACAGGTATGTCCCCCAACATCTGGCTTCAAAGATGTGAATTTTGTTGCTTCCCTTTACAAGTTCTAATGCTGCTGTATAAAGGAGGTGATTGAGGCACATTGCTCTTTAAATTCAAACTTTGTCTTAATGATTGTGAAAGCAGGATAGTGCTAAAATGGAGTGTGGAATATATTTCTGCTTCTACAACTATGGGATTCAGGTCATCAAACTTGGAGTGTTTTCATTAGATAAGGATAAAAAAAAAATCACAGGCAGGACATACAATCTCAGGGACCATTTACTCCAAAGATTAGCCTTTTTCTACTGCCCTTCATTCAAAGAGACAGTGATGTGTCGTTAAGCAACATTGTTTAGCAGAGTCAGAGAGAATCAGGGAGAAAAATAAATGAATATACTGTTTGCTCTTCATCTTCACATTTTGTTGCTATAAAACTCTAACCTCCTCATAGATACTCCTATTGATCCAAGAGCACACTGAAACTAAACCCAGAAACAGGAGATGCTTATTGAATGTGCATGGGCTAACCCCTTTTCATTCGGGTATGGAATGGAAGTATGAGGAGAAATAGTCTGCTTAGAATGGTCATGGCCCATGAAGAGGCCCTGAGGTTGTCCTTCCCAAGTTATGAGTCTGATTCAAAAAAGAGGAAAAAATGATGACAATATCTCATTAGACAAAACTCAGTGATGGGGTCTCTGACAGTCACCAGCCTGCAGGGGAAAGGAGGAACCCGCCTGCTAGCTTTAGGATTTGTTGAAGGCTGCCAGCACAGCCCAGATCATCTCTGTGGCATTGTGCTTTGTCCCTTCTACTTCAGGGTCCAGTTCTACTAGGTCCTTGGTTCGATTCATTGCCACATCATACTTGTCATCTGTCAGACAGGAGAAGACATTCTCTAGCACATCGGAGGAGTGGGCCAGCACCAGGAGTGCCAGTGTTCGCCTGTCCATGCGCTGAGGGTCATTTACCCACCGTTCTAGCACACTGTCTTGAAGCTTTTTCACTAGTCGCTGTTTCTCTGTTGTATTGGTCACTGGATGAGTGGTCATATCGAATAGCAGGAAATTCTGCTTTTCTGTGGTTAGAATACCCTTCTCTACTAGATTCTTGGCAATTCGCTCTCGCACATTTCTCAGCTGGTATTGTAATTTGAAGGGGTTCCATGTCTCACCTTTGGTAAACAGAGGAAAACAAATAGTCAGTTTTTTATTTGAACCTTGTTTAAAAGCATGATCTCCATCCATAGGGGAACAAGGTCAATTCTTTTTTAAACCATTCTTTGTGCTTTATGTGTTGGTTTTGACTCCAACTATATTTTACATTAAACAACCCTCAAAAATTGTTCTCACACATACATGAATGCACACAGGCACACACACACATACACATATACATATGCACAGACACACATATCTGCATGCACACACACACGTGTACTGACATGTGCACACATATCACCATGGGTTTCCATGCTAGTGCTCAAGGAGTAAATTTTTTTATACTTATTTATGATTTAGCATGCATGAAAGCATGTGTGCTATGGTACTAGTTTCTCTCCTCCCACCTTGTAGCTTCTAGGGATCAAACTCAGGTTGTGAAGCTTGGCAGCAAGTACTTTCGCTTGATAAAACAGTCTTCCAGATTTTTTATATTTGTCATTAAAAATTTTTTTGTTGTTGGGTGGTGTTGGTGCACTCCTTTAATCCCAGCACTTGGGAGGCAGTTTTTCTTTGCAGATGTCTGAGGTGGAGTGAGTTCTGGGACAGTCAGGACTGTTTCACAGAGAAACCCTGTGTCCAAAAACAAAACTTTTTTTTTAAATTATTTGTATTTATGTATGTTTGCAGGTGTTCACAGAAGCCAAAAGAGGGTGTTGAATATCCTGAAGCTGGAATTACAGGTTGTTGTGAGTCACCAGACACAGATGTAGGGTGAGGTCTTCTGGACAAGCAGAAAAGCACTCCTAACAATTGAGCTATCTTTCTGGCCCCTTATTTCAGTTCATATTTGGTTTCTCTGTTATGATGTTCATCATTATTGGATTTGTGTGTGTGTGTGTGTGTGTGTGTGTGTGTGAGAGAGAGAGAGAGAGAGAGAGAGAGAGAGAGAGAGAGAGAGAGAGAGAGAGACAGAGAGAGAGACACAGAGAGAGAACATGGATCAGAGAATAGCCTCAGGTGTCATTCAGCCCTACCTTCCCCCCTTTTTTAGACAGGGTCTCTCATGTACCTACAGCTTGTTTCAGTAGACTGGCTGGTGGGCCATCAAGCTAGCCTCCTCACTTGGATCATAAATGCAGACATTTGGCCTAGATTATTCTCCTCTCTCCCTCCCTCCCCCCACCCCCTGGTTCTGAGGACCAAACTCATGTCCTTATACTTGCAATACAAGCTATTTACCGATTGGGCTCTCTCCAGCCCTTATTCTTTTATTTTTTTGCCATTCTCTTCAAGACTCCAGTCTTTCTGGGATGACTTCTCTTCCATATCAAATGTGTTCTAGTTGGGTTGGTAAAACTGAAAAGACTGTGCTTGCTTCAGCAGCACACATACTAAAATTGGAATGATACAGAGAAGATTAGCATGGCCTCTGAGCAAGAGTGACATGCAAATTCATGAAGCATTCCATATTTAAAAATAACATATAATTTATATGTTATAAAAATAACACATAAGGGGACTAAAGTCCCCTTCTTCTACTTATCAGGTGGAAGGCCTATCCAGGCGTGGTGGGCTGGCAATACTGGGGCTCAAATTGTCCCATTCTAACTTCTTTGAAGAATAGAGGTCTTAGACTAGAAAAGGAGAGCCAAGAGGATGAGAGGCTGCCACTCCTCCACTACAAACACAGTAAGAGGGTATCACACTAGGAGAAGTGGACTAAAAGCCTGAAGGAAGGGTTCCACAGCTGTACCTGAGAAGTCCATTTGATCAAGTATAGAAAATCCTAAATCTAAAGGTATTACTGAAAACCATGGGCATCTTGGTGCAAAACAACTGCCAGGATACTGAGAGCAAATATCAACTGGCAAAACCTCCTAGAATTTAACAGTAACCAGAGGAAAATGCAGGAAAACCCTGCTGGCATCATGGTCAGCCCTGGTGGGTGCAAGGGTGTGTGCTTGTACTAGATGCACACACTCAGGAGCAATTGGAACAGAATTTGGGACTTGATTAGATGATGTCACTGACCCCAGGGGTTTAAGCAAAACCTCTGACAGAACACATAACAGTAACCAATATACTCCCAGAGACAGCATCTCAGCATATACCTGGTAGCTTTGATTTCCTTATGTAGCTCAAGCTGACCTCAAACTAGTGATTCTCCTGACTCAGCTTCTCAAGTGTTAGGAGTACAGGTGTGCATTCCCATGCCTAGATAATAGGTTGCTATAACTCTAAGAAGCTAGGTTTAAAATCTAATCATGCATCTCTGGTAGACTCTTCCTGGTTCTCCTGGAATGCTGGTTTTCTATATTGCAGAAGCTCTGTTTGACCTGGTAAAGCTGAGAAGACTGATGTTTGCCTCCGTTGCTTAAAGGACAGAAGCTGGATTCCCAGTGTGGTAGGCTAGCAACACTGGGAACCTAATTGTCCCATTCTAACATTGAGGAGAAGTTCTGCACCAGAAGGGGCAAGCTGTGTTCATAATCAAGACTTCCCCAGAAGAAAACAGAAAAGAAAACAGAAAAGGAATTCCCAAGCTACTAACCCATATTCTTATATAGGTAGGTAAAAAGGTAAACTTTCTGAATTGTGATACCTTTGTTAAAATCATGTATCACACATATTCAACAGTAAAAAGGTAAAAAAAAATCTAATTAGTGGGGTTGGAGTCCAGCTCAGAAGCTTAGCATGTGTGAGGCCTTAAAATGAATCCCCAGCACCAAAGAAAGAACAATAACATTTAAATGGGACAGAAATGTGGCCCTATGCCAGAAATCCCAGCACTCGGGAGGCAGAGCAGGAACATGAAGACTTCAGGGTCATCTTCAGCTATACATATTGCCTAGGCAATATGAGACCTTGTATCAGTAAACAACAATTAAATAACAATGAAACATCAAAAAAATAGAGAAGACTTGCTGCTCTTCCAGAGGACTTGGGTTTGGCTCCCATCACCCACAATGGCAGTTCACAACTGTCTGAAACTTCAGTTCTAGGGAATCTGATACCCTTTTTTCACTTCCACAGGCTCTGAACACATGTAATACAGTAATATACAAATAGGCAAACACTCATACACATTAAAAGAAAAAAAACAACAACAACATGTAACTGTCTAAAAGGGATGCAACAGTTACTCTTCATTGCTGACTTGACTTAGAATCCCAGGAGAGGGCTGGCCAGAAGGTACAGCAGGTAAAAAGTGCTTGCTAGTGACCTGAGGCTGATCCCTCCTTGGGTGGAAGGAGAGAATCAACTCCTGAAAGCTGTCCTCTCACCTCCTCATGGGTACAGTGGCATGTTAGCATGTGCATACACACCTTTGAGATGGCTCAGTAGGTCAAGGTGCTTGCTGCCAAGATTGACAATCTATGGACTCTGACCTGAATGGTGGAAGAAAACTGACTCCTATAAGTTGCCTCTGACCTGTGCACACCCCACACACCAACTATATAAATAAAAATTTAGTAATAATAAAAAGGAATTGCCTAGAAGGCACACCTCTGGTATGTCTGTAAGGTTTAGCTGAGAAGGAGAGACCCAATCTAGACATTGGATGTGTACCTAGACTAAGTAGAAGGAGACGAAGGAAAGCCTTTTGAGCACCAACATTCATCCCTCTGCTTCCTGCCTCCCACTTCCAATGCTATGTCTCCCCTCCTAGGACAGACAGTAGCATACTCTCAAAACTTGCACCAAATTTAATTCTCTTCATTCATTTTTTTTTTCCCCCCCGAGACAGGGTTTCTTTGCATGGCTTTGGAGGTTGTCTTGGAACTCCCTCTGCTGACCAGGCTGGCCTCCAACTCACAGAGATCTGCCTGCCTCTGCCTCCTGAGTGCTGGAACTAAAGACGTGTGCCACCAATGCCTGGCCTAATTCTCTTCTCTTAAATTACTTCTTGCCATGTATTTGGCAAAACCTTTGACTAAGAAGTGGCTTATTCTAATTCTTAAGACTTAAAGTTAAGACTAAATATGAGAGACAGAGAGAACACTGGAGACATGCTTTATTTAGTGGTTAGGAATACACATAGCTCTTACAGAGGATCCAGCACCTATGTCAAACATGACTGCCTATAATGACAGCTACTATGGGGTGGAGGAGTCTTATACTCTCTTATGGCCTTTGCAGGCATCGGCAGTCATATGAATGTTTCCACATATAGACACAGACTCTTAATTAAAATAAAAATTAGAAAAAAATTTCAACAGTGATCAGAAACTATATAACTATACAGAAATTGTGGAGTTTGAGAGAAAAAAAAAAGCAAAATAAAAAATTTACTTAACAGCCGGGCGTTGGTGGCGCACGCCTTTAATCCCAGCGCTCGGGAGGCAGAGGCAGGTGTTCGAGCCAGCCTGGTCTCCAGAGCGAGTACCACGATAGGCCCCAAAGCTACACAGAGAAACCCTGTCTTGAAAAACAAACAAAACAAAAATGTACTTAACCAGTCACAAACTTGAGCTAGGGAAAGAATCAGCAATCTTTGAGACAGTAGGGATTATGCAGTTTGAGCTAGGCACTGTGAATCTTTGAGACAGTAGGGATTATGCAGTTTGAGCTAGTCTGAGGCCATCCAAGGCTATGTGAAATCTGTTTAACAATACAAAATGAGATTATGTAGTCTAAAGAGAGCCTCCAAGAAATGTGAGGTACCCTGAGGACAGACACATGTGTAAAAAGTACAGAAAGAGATGACGGGAAAGAAAGGGAGAGAAAAAAAAAGGCAATCCTATATTTCATGAAAAACATCTGCCTACACATTTTGAGCTCAATGAACTCCACATAGGATACATGTAGAGAGAAAGGAAAAATATGTAATCTAACGCTAGGTACTAAGAGGCAGTCTTGGAAGGTGGCCTGAGAAAATGACTTTCACAACAGAGCTGCATTGAGATCAACAGCAACTTAAAGTAAGAAGAAATGGAGTCCACAGAAGTAAAATGATTAGCTCAAAGCACAGACTGACAAAACTGTCCAACAAGAGCCTTCTTTTCTTTTTTTTTTTTTATTTTTAGAGACAGCATTTCTTTGTGTAGCCCTGGCTGTCCTGGAACTATCTCTATAGATCAGGCTGGCCTTGAACTCACAGAAGGTGGTCCACAAATGGGGCCATAGGCAAAGGCACTTTCCAACCAAACCTGACTACCTCAGTTCAAAAACAGGAGAACCAACTCCTCAGAGTGGTCCCCTAACCCTCACATATACACTATGGTGGTGGGGTGGGGGAGGGGCATGTACATGCATTAAAAACATAGCAAGAAAAAAATATTTTTTTGAGACAGGATTTCTCTGTGTGCTGTCCTGGAACTCACTTTGACCAAGCTGGCCTCAAACTCACAGAGATCCATCTGCCTCTGCCTCCTGAGTGTTGGGATTAAAGGCATGCACCACCATGCCCAGCTGAAAAAATTTTTAAATTGTTCACAGATGTTTACAGTAGCCTTGGTCCCAATAGCCAAAAAAGTAGAGTAACTAAAATATCCATCAGCTAAATGGCCAAACAAATGTGATACATAAATTCATAAAATATTAGTTGTAAAAACAGCTAATTCTGGGAGATTCAAGATAGAAAGATTTTATCTATGTCAATGTCCTGGTTGCCATCTCAATAAATATTATTACTATTTTGAGATAGGGTTTTACTATGAATACAAGGCTCATCTTGAACCTCTCTTCTTTAGTCTCTCAAATGGTAGGATTACCAGCATTTGCTATTATAGCTGGCTTAACTTTAAATAAAAAAAAATTAGTGTGTGTGCACGAGAATACAAGAACACACACACACTCTTGTGATCATGTACATTCCCAAAGGGGCCAGAGAAGGCATCAGATTCTTTGGAGCTAGAGTTACAGGGGTTGTAAGCGTTAGACATGGGTTCAGGAACTGAACTTGCATCCTCTTTGAGAGTAGTACTCATTCTAACCATTGAGCCATCTCTCAGGACTCCAGTTTTTACCTTAGTCTTTTATGTACATACTTTTTGGGGGAGGGTGTTGGGGATTTAGTCCCTTTTTTTGTGTGTGTTTTTAAGATAGTGTTTCCAAATGTAGCCCAGACTGACCTTGAACTATCAGTAATTCTGCCTCAGCCTCACAGGTGCTAGGATGATTACAGATGTATACCACCATTCCTGGCTAATAAAGTTTTTTTTTTTCAAGAATAATAAGCTTTAATAAATGTTTCTTTTAAAAAAGGGCTGGTGAAATAGTTTGGCAGGTAGAAACACTAATCAAAAAGTCTAACAATTTGAGCGAATACTGGTCAATCACCTAAAGGATACACACACACAGTTTCTTGAGGAGGTCTGGGGAATGAAGCTCAGCTGGTCCAGTGCTTCCCTTTCATCCTTGAAGTACTGGCTTTGATCTCTAGCACCACATGACTAGGGTGATGGTTTATGCCTATAATCCCTGCACTTGGGAGGTGAAGGCAATAGGATTAGAACTTCAAGGTCATCCTTGGCTACATAGCAAGTTTGAGGCCAATCTGGAATATGAGATGCTGTCTCAAAAAAAAAAAAAAAAAAAAAAAGCTCCTTGCCTGGATAAAGTGGTGCACACTAAAGGTTTAGTCCTAGCACTTGGGAGGCAGAAGCAGGAGGATCTCTATTAGTTTGGGGCCTACAAGTTCTCATGCTGAGGCCCTGTTTCAAACAAACAAAAACAACAAAATCAAGTCCCATTGAAGAACACTGTTAAGCTGGATGCTATCTACCTGTAATTTCAGTAGTAGGGAGTCTGAGGCACAAGGGTTGAGAGTTCCAAGCCACCTCAGTTTATATAGTGAGACCTGTCTCAAAAAGCCCAACAAAGTAAAACTGTCAAGAGCTCTTATCGGCTGAATGTGATGGCACATGCTTGTCCCAGTGGGTGGAAGATCAGGAATTCAGGGTCATCCTTCGCTGCACAGCAAGTTGAAAGCAAGCCTGGGCTAAATGAGATCCTGTCAGAAAATAAAAAACCTTTCAGAGTAGGATTGCAGATTATAAGCTGACTCGTTTGGAAAGCTTTAGGTGCTGTTTAACCTTACCTAGCATGCTACACTTCTCTACTTTTCCTCTAACCTTACAAGCAGTCTAAGATAACCAAGGGTGGAATCTGGGTGTTATTTTCAGTCATCTCACCAGTGAGTAGCTCTATCCATGTCTGGACAGTTTCTGTTGGCTCAGTTGCTTTGATGTGTTTGAGAGTTTCATCCAGCAAAACATCACCTGTTGGGCTGTCTGACTTTAGCAGGACCTTAAAGAAAGAAACAGAAGACACTGCTTTACTCAAATGCAAATCCTTTAGTGTACAATATGCTGGTTAGGAGTGTGAGGAAGCAGAATATATGGCCCATGTCATGGAAAAGTTTAATATGTAGTATGACTTCACAGTAGGCAAAATTACATTTCAAGTGGAACCTAGTAGCAAATATATATATATTATGGACAAAAGATTTCATAGTATCTTTCTAAGTTTGGAAAACCACCTGGTAAAACCACAAATAAAGGCAGGAGAATCAGAAGTTAATTTGGGGGAACCTGTCAAGCCTGGCTTTTGACTGTGTTGGGATAGCCAAGTTGAAATGTCTAGTCAATAGTTAACATGTTCCTGGAAGCTAAAGCTAAAGAAATGTCTACAAATTTGGAAGTGAATTTCCTGGAGGTAATACAGCTGAAAAGGTGAGTGGCATTTCCAAAAGGCTAGAAAAATCACCTAACAGAATACAAACTGAGACTTAGCTATAAGGGAATAGGGAATTAAAGGAAACAGGATACAGTCAGAGAAAAAATATAATCTGAAAAAGGCCAAGAATGTCAAGTAGGGGAGTGGCAAAAAGTGTCAAAGGGTGTAGTGACACATGCCTTTGATCACAGCACTCAGGAGGCAGGAGCAGGCAGATCTGTGAGAGTTCAGGGCCAGCCTGGCCTACAAAGTGACTTTCAGGACAGCTACACAGTGAGATCCTGTCACAAACAAAAGTGCCAAATACTATATGTATTAAAAGATGGTTCTATCTAAGAATATAATAGAGTACTTGGGGGCAGGTATTGTGAGTGGAAAAGAAATGATTAAGAAATGTTTATCTAAGAGACAGCTCATCTGTTGCAGGGGATTTTCTTTTCCTTCCTTCCTTCCTTCCTTCCTTCCTTCCTTCCTTCCTCCCTTCCTTCCTCCCTTTCTTTTTGTGTTTTTGAGATAGGGTTTCTCTGTGTAGCCCTGGCTGTCCTGGAACTCACTCTGTAGACCGGGATGGCCTCAAACTCAGAGATCTGTTTGCCTCTGCCTCCCCAGTGCTGGGATTAAAAGCCTGAGCCACCACTGCCTGGGGAAGGGGATTTTCAGTAAATGTAATAGATCTGAATGATTATCAGAGAATATCTTGGGATGATTAAGACAGGCCTGACTCATGATTTCCTTAGTCTACATTATATTTTATTTCATACACAGAGAGGGAAAGATAATCAATAGCATCCTAAATGTGACTTTGTGTTGGAAAAAATACAAAACCATGCTTCTATGACTCTTTAAGGATATCTGATTCTTTTCCATATAACTAAACCAACTAGACAATAGGACAACTGAGCCAGTGTATATTATTCAAATTTTCTTTTTTTTATGTATATGAGTGTTTTGCCTGTATGTATGTACTCTGTGCACTGTATTTGGAGGCAGAGTTTTTCTTTTGTTCCAACAACATGGTTTCAAATAATCACACAATAGTTTATATTAATTACAAAATGTTTGGCTTATAGCTCAGGCTTATTACTAACTAGCTCTTACAACTTAAATTAACCCATTTCTATTCATCTACATTTTGCCGCATGGCTCATGGCTTTACTTGTCCTCTAGCTCATCTTGTTCCTTGGAGGCTAGCTCCAATCTCCCAACTCCATCCTTCTCTGTATTTTCAGTTTGGCTTTCCTGCCTAGCCTCATTCTGTCTTGCTATAGGCCAAATCAGCTTTATTATTAACCAATGAGAGTAAAACATTCACGGCACACAGAAGGATTATCCCACAGCAGTACACCACAGGTGACCAAAGCCTGTGGAGGCCATAAGAAACTAAGATTCCTGGAACTGGAGTTAGAGACAGTTGTTGGCCATCATGTGGGTTTGGGAACCAAATCCAGGTCCTCTGCAAGAACAAGAACTTTTAACTGCTGAACCATCTCTTCAGTCCTCAAATATTCTTATTCTTCTGAAATGTACTGTTGGTATTTGACTCTCCATCATTCAGAGGATATTGTACCTTTCTGTCTAGGAGTCGCTTCTTACGCATGGTGGGAGGTTCCAGATAGATTCGACCCCGCATGGCCAGCTCTATCAGGATGCCTCCTCGAAGCCCAGAGGATATACAATCATTCCAGAAAGATGTGTAGCCCTAGGAAAGGGAAAAGAAAACAAAGGATGTTCTTAAAGTAATACTGACTTCCAGTCAGTACCTTAAGAATAAGATGTAATATTTTTGTGATTACTTTCACATCACACTGCATGAACTCAAAGCAAGGTACAGAATAAGATGAGGGCATGTTGTGTTGTTTCAGCAGTGTTTAGGACAGAACATAGGGACTTATACATACTAATAAGTGCTCTACTACTGAGCCCCATCCCTTGACCACTAGAATGTTTCATTAGTCACTGAAATCTAATTTTTATTTTACACACACAGTTTATTCTACATTAGTGCCATGGTGAGCCTACAGAGGTCAGAGAACAATTTAGGAGTCAGTTCTTTCCTTCCACCATGTTGAACAATTTAACCAGTAATAATTGCCTTAATCTAAATAACCAAAATACTATTTTCTGTTGAACTTTTGAGTTTTTTTTTATTTTTTTTATTTTTTTTTTGAAACAGGGTTTCTCTGTGTAGCTTTGGATTGTGTCCTAGAACTCGCTATGTAGACCAGGCTGGCCTCACAGAGATCTGCCTGCCTCTGCTTCCCAAGTGCTGGGATTAAAGGTGTGCGCTACCATGGCCCTATTACTTTGCTATTACTTGAAAATTGGCATGTCAGATTTTGATTTCAATTGAGTTCTGGTTTGAAACAAATACTTTTCTTACATTTATTTATCTGTTTATGGTGTGAGGTAGGGTCATGCAAGAAACCTTCAGGAGCTGGTTCTCTCCTTCCACGACTTGAGTCCTGAGGATCATGTGGCTTGGTACTAAGTTGCCTTTCCACACTCAGCCATCTCCATGGCAGGAGCTTTCCTTTGGAAAGGTTTGTAAGATGCTCTGAATTGCAGAGCAGTGTATGGAAAAGGTATAAATGAAAGTATAAGCTATATCTATTGCTTGGTTGTTGTTGCTCTTCCTAGAGATCTAGGTATAACAAGTCATTAACCCATTTATATTAATCTGCATTCTATCATGTGGCGTTACCTCTCTTTCATCGTGCACCTCCTGTTTCCTCTCCACGTCTCCTGGCATCCTGTGCACCTAGATTCTCCTTCTCTTCTTTTCTCTCCCTGGAAATCTTGCCTATACCTCCTGCCTACCTATTAACTTTTTGTTACACCAATCACAGAAAATACATTTTCACACAGTATGCAAATATCCCATAACATCTAGGTATGTATGTTTTACAAACTTTCTGTGTCTCTTTTTATGTGTGTGTACTGTGACTGAACTCAGGGCTGTGTACATGCTAAGCCACATCTCCACCTGAACAAACTATTCTGATGCACAAAAGGCACAGGACAAACCCACTGATTAGTTAAGGACCTTGGGCTTGTTACTTAACCTTTCCTAAGTCCAATGTCTTTATTGGTAAAATGGGGACACTAATATCTATTTTTGTAATTTGTTATGATGTCTCAATATAATGCACTATATGAGGAAGGGCTGAGCACAGGGCCTGGACTACAAAAATACACGTTCATCTTTCCCAGGAGACACGGGGATACACCAAGAGGTAAGACAGCCACGACCTAAAGGAGCCAAGAATCTAGATGGAAACTTAAATAAAAGCTGAACTGAAAGAGATGAAGAGATAGGCTCAAACAGCTGATAAGTTTAGTTTGTATAACAGTCCTACAATTTTAAGTCAGTGTTAAGCGCACAGACATACCTCTACAGGGCCTGAGCTGGGGGACTGAAGGATAGGTTTAATTTGCACTGAGAATTTTCTGGGAGAAGAAAATCATCCAACTTCTGTTCTTAGCTATAAATATCAGATATCTCAGATATATTCAGGAGATAAAGCTCAAGGGCTTTGTTTTTGTTGTTGCTGCTGTTTATTGAGATTGCTTTTATGTAACAGAGGCTGGCTTTGAACTCCTAATCTTGTTTCCATCTCCTGGGATTATTTAACGCAAAGTTTTAAAGAAAAATCCTGAGATTCAAGATGGATAGGGTCAGGCTTTGAATTTCCAAACAAAAGGCAAATAATCATGATGGATTTAATGGAGCAGTTATGGCCAGTATCGGAAGACCTAACTATTGTAAACTGCTCAGTGTTCTGGCAAGAGGCTTATAGCAGGTTGGAGTGCTTGCTGCCTAGCCAGATGATTTCAACTCCAGCCCCACGACCCATGTGGTAGAAGAGGAACCAACTCCCAAAGGTTGTTTTTTGACTGCTGTACCTCTTATGCTAAAATAAATGTAAAAAATTTTGACTATATTTGTGTGCGTGGACATATGCATACATACACATACAATAATGCCTAAGAAGAGGATAACTCTCAGAATCACCTGTCCTCTCTATGGGAACCTGGGATCAAACTCAGACCATCAGGCTTGATAGCAAGTGCTTAATCTATTAAGCTACTTTGCTGGTCCTTATTTTAAAACTTTTAAAGCTGGGCATGGTGTCCTATAACTGTGATCCCAGAATTTAGGAATTGAAAGCAGGAAAATCAGGTATTCAAGGCCATTTCTCATCGATATAGCAGATATGAGACTAGCATGTCCCCATGTCTAAATATGTTTCAATTGCTCTACTTAGCTTTCAGGATTGAGTCTAAATGGCTTATCATAACATTCAAACCAAGGAGTTTCTTGCTAGTCTCTTCTCTAGCCTCTACTTATTTACTTTAATGTATGTTGGGTGGTGGTAGTGCCCACCTTTAGTCCCAGGACTAGGGAGGCAGAGGTAGAAGGATCTCTGTGAGTTCAAGGCCAGCCTGGTTTACAGAGCTAGTTCCAGGACAGCTAGGGCTGTTACACAGAGAAACCCTGTCTCAAAAAACAAACAAACAAAAAAGATTTATTTATGTGAAAAGCCAGGGAGTGGTAGTGCATTCCTTTAATCCCAGCACTCAGGAGGCATAGGCAGGTGAATCTCTGAATTCAAGGACTGCCTGGTCTACAGAAGTGAGTTGCAGGACAGCCAGGGCTATGTAGAGTAGCCCCCCAAAACCAATCAAAAAACAAAACAAAAAAGAAACCGGGAAGATGGCTCAGCAGTTAGAGCACTGGTAGCTCTCCCAGAGGACCCAGGTTTGATTTCCAGCACCCACATGGCAGCTCACAACTGTCTGAAACTCCAGTTTCAAGAGATCTGACATTCTCACAACAGACATATATGCGGGCAAAACACCAAATGCACATAAAACAAAAATAAATATAAACAAGCAAACAAACAACCCCCCCAAAAAAACCCAAAGATTTATTTATGTCTCTTGGTGTTTTGCTTATTTGTATGTATGTGTACTATGTGCATCCCTGGTGCTTTCAGAAGTTAGAAGAGGGAGTCAGACCTCCTGAAACTGGAGTTATGGATGATTGGGAGGTAGGTACTGAGTCCTCTGAAAAAGCAACAAGTGCTCTTAATGACTGAACCATACTTAGTTATATTTAAAATAGGGACTAATGCAGCCTAGGTTGGCCTCGAACTATGTAGCTTAAAAGTTTCTTCCTAGCGGGCGTTGGTGGCGCACGCCTTTATTCCCAGCACTCGGGAGGCAGAGGCAGGTGGATCTCTGTGAGTTCGAGGCCAGCCTGGTCTGCAGAGCAAGTGCCAGGATAGGCTCCAAAGCTACACAGAGAAACCCTGTCTAGAAAAACCAAAAAAAAAAAAACAAAGTTTTCTTCCTTTGGGGAACCCCTGTGGAGGGCCCTATCCTCCATGGGGAGTGGAGGAGGAAGGAGGAGGTGAGGGGTGGGGGGGGTTGGGAGAAGAGGAGAAGGGATTGATATATAAAATTATAATTTTGTAAAAATTAATAAAAAACAAAAAAGAAAAGAAAAAAGTTTCTTCCTAAAAAAATTAAAAAAAAAAAAAGTTTCTTCCTATGCTGGGCATGATAGCACACACCTTTAATCTCATCTACACAGAGAAATCCTGTCTCAAAAAAAAAAAAAGTTTCTTCCTGCTCCCAGGTTCAGAGGTATGTGCCACCATCCTAGCTTTATGCAGTTTATGCCGTCCTGAGGATCTAGTCAGGGCTTAATTCCTACCAACAGAGCTATAGAAAGAGACCAGCTGCTCTCGGGTCTCTCTCTTCTGGATCATTATATTTTAGCTATCACCAATTATTTTAAGTGTTTCTGTATGTATGTATGTATGTATGTATGTATGTATGTATGTATGTATGTATGTATGTGGTTTGCCTACATGCATGTCTGGATACCACAGACATGCCTGATGCCCACAGAGGCCAGAAAAGAGGGTAGAACTGGATGGTTGTGAGCCACCATGTGGGTTCTGGGAATTGAACCCAGGACCTCTGGAAGAGTAGTCAGTGCTCTTAATTGCTGAGCCATCTTTCTAACCCCATGTTTTTGTTATAAATTTTTTTATAGATTTTATTTATTTATTATGTACACAACGTTCTGCTTTCATGTATATCTGCACATCAGAAGAGGGCACCAGATCTCATAATGGATGGTTGTGAGCCACCATGCGGTTGCTGGGAACTGAACTCAGGACCTCTGGAAGAGCAGTCAGTGCTCTTAACCTCTGAGCCATCTCTCCAGCCCTGTTATAAATTTTTAAATGATTTTATTTTTATTTATCAATTGACTTTTTTTTTCCCCTGAAAGGGTTGCGCTATACAGACCAGGCTAGCCTTGAACTCACTAGGTAGCTCAGATTAGCCTTGAGGCAATTCTCCTGCCTTGAAAGTGCTGGGATTACAGGCATTCAGCACCATAGCTGGTATATGTAGTGCTGGGAATCAAACCTATGCAAGCACTCTAGCACTTAAGCTACCTACCCAGGCCCACCCCACTTTTTATTGAGTGCTCTGGATTTCTTCCTTCCTTGATTCCTTCCTTCCTTCTTCCCTCCCTCTCCTACCTTCCTTCCTTTCTTTCTTCTTTAGACAAGATCTCAGGTGGCCTATGTTATCCTGGGATTCAATATGTAGCTAAGGATAACCTTGAACTTCTGATCCTCCTGTTTCTACCCAGAGTACTGGAATTACAAGCACACATCACTATGCTTGTTGTCTATGTGCCTGGGGACTGGAAACTGAACTGTATCATATCCCAGCCCCTACCCCTTCTTGTTAAGTGCTCTAAATGCCTTTGTACACTCGGAGCCAATACTGTTCTTTCTCCAACTTCTCTTTGCACTTCAGGATTGAGTGCAGGGCTCACATCTGTATAACATTTTCTAACACTGTTTCTCTTTCCACTCCATCATCTGGGTTATGTTCCTTTCCAGAGTGTGCCTATATACACACTCCTTTTCTAACCTCTGTTATATCATGACTAGCTTGTTCGTTCTCACTACATCTTAAGAATAGAATATCTTTGCTGGGCATGGTGATGTATGCCTTTAATCCTAGCACTTAAGGATCTCTAAGTATAAAGCCAGCCCTAACTCAAAAAAAAAAAAAAAAAAAAAAAAAAAGAGAATGATACCCTATATGACAGACATATATTATCTACTCAATAAAATTATTTTTCCTGTAGTGGTGGGGATGAAAGCAAACTTTCAATCATAATTTATGAATTCAAGAAATGTTTGTTGGGCATTGGAAAGTGGAAACAACAGGAATTAAAGGCCGGACCAGGCTATATGAGATTCTGTCTCAAAAATCTGAAGTAGGAAAAAGCATGTAACCAAATATGTTAGCTTTCAAAAACCTCAGCTAGGGTCATAAACATTCATGAGACATTTCTAAATTTCCGGAGGGCCTGAGATCTTTGATCCAAGGCAGGGTTATACTTTCCTCTCCTGCTCAAGCCATGCCCACTCCAGGGACAGACACAGTTGATTCCTCTTTAAGGACAGTATAGAGTAGTTTTTTAGCTAAATACTTGATTTTTATGCAATTTAGTTGTCCAATTAGATTGTTAAATTATAATTTACTTCAGAACAGACAGTTGAATCAGGCACAGCATATATAACCCCAACAGGTGTGCAAACATCATGGTTAGAATTAACTGGAGGGAAGTTTTCTTTTCCATTTCTTCCTTGCTATATGTAGCGTCTGTTTCAAGGACAATTCATATTGCCAACAGAATTATATAAAAGAAGCACTGTAAATATAGACACTATAGTGACCAATGTAGATTTTATTTTTTATTTTTTATTTTGAGACAGGGTCTCATAAAGTCCAGGTTAGCCTTGAACTCACTATAGTTAAGGGTAACTCTGAACAGAACCTACTACTTACTCCTACACCTCTGGAATATTGGATTATAAATGTGCACCACTATTTACTGGTGACTGGACTCACGGCTTTGTGAATACTCAGCAAGGACTCTTACCAACTGAGTTATACTCTAGGTTCATAGGAATCCTTTAAATATTACTCTTTCCCATCACAGCATCTCAAGACATGTAAAAAACTCTCCAAATGAGTCATTAAACTTACTAATATGCAATAGAAAAAAGTGTAAAAACATACTTAGCTTAAAAATTAAAAGCACCTGTGGAACTATAACATCAATTTAAAAAGATAATGACTGAAGAAAAGTAAAGGGGTAGGCATATGTCCCATCTATGAAGACCACAGATGACAACACAGACCATCATATCATTTACTAGGGTAGAATCTTGAAAGAGTACATTTGTGTCATAATCAGATGTAGAGTAGCCTGGGGGGAAGGAAAATATCACTCCTTACATTGCCAAGGTTCTTTTCTCTTCATATAAATAGTTTGGTGAAATCTCAAACTACTTGTACTAAAGACTGTGTTAAAGGGCCAATACCTTGGTATGCCCAAGCAGGGAGAGCTACCACACACAAAGGTCACCTTTGAATCACTAAAATATATTGCCAGAAGCTACACATATGAGGAAGAAAAAAGAAAACATTTTTGGGCTTGAGAGAAAAGAGACAGAATTGCACACTACCTCAGTACCAGTTGGGGGATTGTCTCTGGACACCTGGCAGGATAACAGCTTTTTGTTTGTTTTGTTTTTTATTGTTTTTGTTTTTTTGACACAGGGTTTCTCTGTGTAGCTTTGGAGCTTATCCTGGCACTGCTCTGTAGACCAGGCTGGCCTTGGACTCACATAGATCAGCCTGTGTCTGCCTCACAAGTTCTGGGATTAAAGGCTTATGCCACCACCACCCACTGACAGTTTACTTTTAAAACTCGTTTTGGGTGAAGGGTTGAGACAGGGTCTTACTTTGTAGCCCAGGCTAGCCTTGAATTTATTGTGCAGACCATGTTGCAATGGAAAGCTATCCTGCTACCTCTACCTCCTGAGTATTGTAATTAAAGCCACGTAACACAATATCTGGCCAAATGAGAATTTTGAATAGTAGTTTTGTTTTGTATTGATTATAAAAGTAGGTAATTTTTAAAAAGAAAAGGTACCCCCCACTCCAAAAAAAAAAAAAGTCTCAGGCCTGGCAGGGGTGTGGTGGTGCAAGCTTTTAATCCCAGCACTCAGGAAGCAGAGGCAGGTGGATCTATTTGAGTTCAAGGCCAGCCTGATCTCTAGAAGGAGTTCCAGGACAGGCTCTAAAGCTACAGAGAAACCTTGTCTTGAAAAACTACACACACACACACACAAAAAAAAAAAAAAAAAAGAAAGAAAGAAAAGAAAGAAAGAAAAGAAAACCACAAAAAAGAAAGAAAGAAAAAGAAAAAGCCCACATGAAAACCTATAATTTTAAAAGTAAAAGCCTAAACCAGGTATGGTGGCCCACAACTTTAGTCCTAGTACTTGGGAGGTAGAGATAGACAGATCTTTAAGTTAGAGGCCAGTTTGCTCTACAAAGTGAGTTCCAGGCCAACTAGACAACCAGACAGTCAGGACTACACTAAAAAAATCCTGTATTGAAAAAAACAAAACAAAACAAAACAGAATTTCTTTCAGATGATTACTATAAATAGGTTAGTAGGTAATTTTTCTAATTTATCTATTTATTTAAAATTTACCTTTATTTTATATGTATTGGTGTTGGGTTCCCTGGAACTAGAGATACAGACAGTTGTGGGCTGTCATGTGGGAACTGGGAATTGAACCTTGGTCCTCTGGAAGAGTAGTCAGTGCTCTTAACCACTAAGACATCTCTCCAGCCCCCAGTTTTTCTAACTTAACATATGCTTATTTATAACAAAAAAAGAAAAAGGAGGGCAAGGCATGTAGCTTACTTGGTAGTGTGCTTGTCTAGCATGAGTTCGAGTCCCAGCATAAAAAACAAAAAACAAACTGGGTATAGTGGTTCTTGCTGTAATTCTAGCACTGGGATAATAGAAGCAGAATGACTAGAAAGTTAAGGTCATCTACATTATGATTTTGTGGCCAGCCTGGTATAAATGAAAAACTGTCTTAAAAAAAAAAAAAGATGAAAAGAAAGTTAATATCATTTTGCCAGTATATTTCTAAATAAACCCCTAAGAGAAACATTTTAGTTAAAGATTATACATATTTATTATAATTTTGCTACTGTCAAAGAGCCTGAGCAATAAGCGTTCATTATATACAAAGAGTCACTTTTATATGGAATTCCAATTAGTCAAGTATTCAAAGTGCCCTTCCTTCCTTAGTCAAACATCCTGGAAGACACACCTTAAAACAACCACAAATGTTAAATATCTTAGAGTTGGCAGCTGAGGGTGGCAAATAGAAATGAGGTAGGAAAGAAAAGAAAATGTAAAGCATCATTTAAAACCAGGCATCCAGCTGAGGATGGTGGTGGTGCTCATCTGTCACCCCAGCAGCAATGGAGAAGTGGAGGCAGAATCATCAGGAGCTCACAGTCATCCATGGCTAGAGATCAACACCAGTCCACAATAAAAGACACCCTGTGTCAAAAACAACTACCCCAAACAATGGAGGCCATCCTGGGCTACATGGTGATTTCCAAGACCAGTGAGACCATTTAAAAAACCCCAAACCACCAGGTGGTGGTGGTGTTCATCTTTAATCCCAGCCCTCAGGAGGCAGAGGCAGGCTGATCTCTGTGACTTCCAGCACCCATATGGCAGCTAATCATCTGTAACTCCAGTTCCAGGGGATCCAGTGCCTTCTTCTGGCCTCTGCAGGTACTGCACACATGTAGTACACATAAATGCAGACAAACACTCATACACATAAAAATAAATCTTTCAAGCTGGGCATTGGTGGCACACTCCTTTAATCCCAGTACTTGGGAGGCAGAGGCAGAGGAAGGTGGATCTCTGTGAGTTCAAGGCCAGCCTGGTCTTTAAAGAGAGTTCCAGGACAGTCTCCAAACCTACAGAGAAACCCTGTCTCAAAAAACCAAAATAAATAAATAAATAAACAAATAAATCTTTGATGTGTTTGTGTGATATTTGTTTTCAAGCTCCACTGTTAACCTTAAGGTAAATTTAAATGTAAGCTCCACCAATAAACTACCAGATAGTTAATCTTGCTTTGACTCCCATAAAGGGAACATTTTCTCTGCCTTGCAAGATCAAGCAAGGAAAGGTACAAAGTTTTAAAAAATGCTCAATCTAGTCAAACTATGAAGGAGACAAAAGGCTCACAGTAAATTTATAGGCTCAGTGGTTATAGCCAAAGGCTCAATTTTAAGTAGTAGGTGGCTTTATCTTAATTTTGGTATCATATATTTTAGAACAATGGGCATTTTAGAATTAGGAGGAACCAGGAGAGGTTCTAAGGAAGCAGCTAAAGTTTTATTTTCCTGCTGTCAAAACAGGACTTTGATCTCTGGCTCATTTCTTTGGGCGTAAAGCTGGATATAATAACGAACAAGACAAAGTTCTTCTTTTTTAATAGCCCATATAAAGTGCACACACAAATGCAAAGGAATATACTTGCACTATTCACAATGAGCTAATGGCTGAAAGACTCAGTGTTCATTATGCATCATCAAGAAACTAGAAGGAAAACGCAAGTAGTGACCTAAATTAGACCTTCAAATTTTTAAAAATTTTCATTAAAAAAAATTTTTTTGAGACATGTTCTCATGTAGCCTATGCTGATCTCAGACTCACTCTGGAGACCAGGATAACCCTAAATTTCTGATCTTCCTTACTCCCCTTCTAGAGGGCTTTGGGATATCTGTGCTTAGGGTCAAACCAAGGGCTTCCTGCATACTAAGGAGGCACTTTATTAACTGAGCTGCATTCCTAGCCCATGCTTTGGTTAACTGACACAAGGTCTTGCTATGTAGCCTAGGCTGGCCAAGAATTTAGGATAATCTTCCTGTCTTAGCCTTCCAAGTGCTGAAATTATAGGTGTGAGCAACTACACCTAACTCTGAAAAGGTAAATTTAAAACACTGTCACCAAAAGGGGTGGTGAGATGGCTCAGCAGGTAAGGGTGCTCGCCATGAAGCCTCACAACTTAGATTTCATCGATGGGACCCACATAGTGGGAGGAGACAACCACACACATTCTAGATAAATTTAAAAAACAATTTTTTTTTTTTGTTTTTAGTTTTTGGAGACAGGGTTTCTCTGTGGCTTTGGAGGCTATCCTAGAACTAGCTTTTGTAGACCTACAATTATTATCAGAGAATAAGAGAACCAACTTTCAAAAATTATTCTCTGACCTCCACATGTACACTGTGGCATGCTTACATATCCACACACACACAATATACACACAACTCAAACAAACAATTGTGAAAATTAAAAAAAAAAAATTATCCAGCCTGGTCTACAAGAGCGAGTTCCAGGACAGCCTCCAAAGCCACAGAGAAACCCTGCTTTGAGAAACCAAATAAATAAATAAATAAATTATCACCAAGTTAAAAATTAATAGGCTCAGTTCTTACATGTTTTTTTTCTTTTCTTTGTTTAAAGACAGGGTTCCTCTGAGTAGCCTTGGCTGTCTTGGAACTAGATCTGTAGGTCAGGCTGGCCTTGAACTCACAGAGATCTGCCTGCCTCTGCCTCTCAAGTGCCAGGACTCTTATAGGTATCAGAGCTCTTAGCCAGGTGGTGGTGGCACACGTCTTTAATCCCAGCACTCAGGAAACTATCTCAAGACCAATTCTACTATAAAGTAAGTGTTCTCTCTAGATAGAAATAGGATTGCTGTGGATTTGAGGGTCTGGTCTAGCTAGTGAGTTCCAGGACAGTTAAGAATAAATAGCAAAACCCTGCTTCTAATAGAAAACAATGAAAGAAAATTGTTGGACTGGAAAATGTCACTCATTTGATAAGGTACTGGTCTAGCATGTATGAAGCCCTGGGTTCAATCACCAGCATTCATAAACCAGGCACAGTGGCACATGCCTTAACCCAGAACTCTGGAGGTGAAGACAGGAGGATCATCAAGGCCAGTTTGTGCATGTTGAGTCTTTTTAGACAGCCAAAGTTACATGAGATTCAAATAAAAACTTAAAAAAAAAAAAAATTGTTCACCAGGATCACCATGTAATCCAGGCTGTCCCCAAACTTGCTATGTAGCCCACGCTGACACTGAATCCTTGACTATACTGCCTTAAGATTCCTGAATGCCAGAACCATAACATAACCTGGCCTAAATTTTCTGAGTAAGGAGAAATTCAGAAATAAAGAAATGAAGCCAGGAGAGTTCCAGGACAGACTTCAAAGCTACACAGAGAAACCCTGTCTCCAAAAACAAAACAAAAAAACAAAAAACAAAAAAGAAAGGAAAAGAAAAATTATTGTTTTGCTTTTGAGACAGGGTCTTGAAGTATCCAGGCAGCCTTGGCTTCACTATGTAGTATAGGGTAGCCTTGAACTTTCTAACTACGCTTAGCCTTCCAAGCGTTGGGATAATAAACTTTTTTGTTTGTTTTGCTTTGGTTTGGTTTTTCAAGACAGGGTTTCTCTGTATTGCTTTGGAGCCTGTCCTGGAACTCACTCTGTAGACCAGGATGGCCTCGAACTCACAAAGATCATCATCCTGCCTTTGCCTCCAGAGTACTGGGATTAAAGATATGCGCCACCACACCTGGATCCCCTATGATTTTTTTTTGAGACAGGGTTTCAAACTGTCAAGTACTTCAGGTTAGTCTTGAACTCAGTATATGTGTAAGATAACCTTGAACTCCTGATCCTCCTGCCCCAACTCCCTAGTGCTGGAATTATAGATGTATATCATAAATCCTGGGCTGAAAAATATTATTTCTACTGTAAGAAACTCAGTCATTATTTGTTTTAGTAAACAGATAGCCATATACAGATTCCTTGTTATTTGTTAGCATTTGCTTATTTAATTTTGAGATAGGGTCTTGCTATATAGCCCTGATTAGCCTATAACTCATTAGGTAGATCAAGTTAGCCTTGAACTCACGGAGATGCTCCTGCCCCTATATCCTGAATAGTTGGCTCATAAGTGTGTGCCACCATACCTGCTGTTGTTCTTGTCTCTTAAGATTTCTAGACAGAATAGTAATGTACACCTTTAATCCCAGCACTTGGGGAACAGTGCCAGGTGGATCTCTAGTTGGAGGCCAACTTGGCCTACGAGAGAGTTCCAGGACAGCTAAAGTTACACAGAGAAACCCTGTCTCAGAAAACAAAACAAAACAACAACAAAAGACTTTTTCTTCCAGGCTCAAGAAGACTTGACTGAATGGGCCTCTTTCTTACTTTAGTAAGAGATCATTACTCCACCATCAAACTGAGCTGGGAAGCTACAAGTACTAACACTATGCTAATCCATCTTTGTCCTCCATAATTTTGCAATTAAATTATACTTAAAATACTTATATTTCAGCCGGGCGGAGGTGGCTCACGCCTTTTGTCCCAGCACTCGGGAGGCAGAGGCAGGCGGATCTCTGCGAGTTCAAGACCAGCCTGGTCTAAAGAGCTAGTTCTAGGACAGCCTCCAAAGCCACAGAGAAACCCTGTCTCAAAAAACAAAACAAAAATCAAAAACTTATATTTCTGGATTTTACCTTGCAGATATTCTCTTTCCCATGTTCCTCCAACTCCAATGTGGCTGTAGTTTACTTCCTAAAACATTCTAAGATTTGTGTCTTCAAGCTAAACTTAGCAAACATAATATCATTACCTCTTTATCTTTTAGTCCCAGGAGCAATACTTCTTCCATAAGAGTGAGTCGGATATCCTTAGAGTCTCCAGGGTCTTCATTATCTGGACTCCTTTCTTGATTAGTGTCTTCCTCACTTTCTACTTTCTTTTCAGAGCTCTTACTGACTTCAGTTCGACGGGTACGGTGAGTTAATGTGGTCATTCTCACCTGTTTATGGAGAGATGTGAAAAATATGTGTGTGTTTTAGTAAGTAAATATAAGTCCACAGAAGACCTATACACACACACACACACACACACACACACACACACACACACACACACACACACAGACACTCTATACACAGGAAAATGTATAAGCACAAATACAGAAAGTAGTAAATAGAAACACTGGATAACATGCTCTCTTTTTCAAAGCATAACAGCTTAAATTACAGAAAGCAATGAAAAGTGATCAGTAATTTAAAAGTTCATTAGAAATGATCATCTTTTTAGTGTGCTTATTTCACCTACAACCCAGGAGTGAATTTCTACCACTGTTACTTCTCTTTCTTAAAATGGGTCCCCAAGTTAAGTAAGATGGAATAGCAAAACTTCACGAGCATGTGCCCGAGTACAGACAATTTATAATTTCTATAGTTAATAGCACATTATGAAACAAAAATTATACATGACAAGAACACATTTTAATATTTTAAATTATTGTGTTTGTATAATATTTGTGGGTTCTTATGACGTGTGCACATGTGAAGGTCAGAGGACAGCTTTTTGTTTTGTTTTGTATTTTTTGTTTTTTTGAGACAGGGTTTCCCTGTGGCTTTGGAGGCTGTCCTGGAACTAGCTCTTGTAGACCAGGCTGGTCTCCAATTCACAGAGATCTGCCTGCATCTGCCTCCCGAGTGCTGGGACTAAAGGCGTGCGCCACCACTGTCCAGCAGAGAACAACTTTTTGGGGCCCTCTATCCTACCTTTATGTGAGTTCTGGGGATTGAACTCAGGTTGCTTGGCTTGTGTAGCAATTGCCTTTACTCACTTAGCCATCTCTCCATGCCCATGTTTTAACATTTTCCTTCTTTTTTAAAAGATGTATTTTATTTTGTATATATGAGTTTTTTGCGTGCATGCATGTCTGTGTACTGCATGCATGCCTGGTGTGTGAGGAAGTGGTAAACCTCCATGGTGGGATGCTGGGAATCAAACCTGGGTCCTTTGTAAGAACAAGTGCTCTTAACACTGAGCCAGTATTTTTCAGCCCAGTGTTTTCTCTTTTTCTATCATAACAACTCATTTCATGCATTCATTTTGGAAAGCACCAGAGTATAACACTTAAGTGAATATCAAGTATAGTAACTTAGCATTCTTGTTCTAGCTGGCTATCTTGTGAATACACAAAAAGCTGTAACAACAACAACAACAACAAAAACCCCAACAAGACTGTTAAAAGATTATTAAATTCTCAAAAGAAAACGGGGTTGGAATGTGACTCAGTGTTACAGTTTGTGTTAGTATGTACAAGGGCCTAAGTGCCATTCCCAGCAATGGGGGAAAAAATCAGAGCATACACCCTTTTTTATTCAGCATTACACTCTAAATCACCTGTGATAAAGCTTAAAGTTAGCACATTTTACACAAATGTAAATGCCAATTTCTATCTTTAAAAACAAGCACTTAGTATCAGCAATTATATATTCTTGAGATCAAAAGAGTAGTATATAAAAGGTGCTATGGCTTCGTCTAGTTCTACCTTGCAACAATTTTTTTTTTTTTTTTTTTTTTTTTTTTTTTTTTTTTTTTTTTTTGCTTTTGAGACGGGGTTTCTCTGTATTGTTTTGGAGCCTGTCCTGGAACTTGATCGGTAGACCAGGCTGGCCTTGAACTTATAGAGATCCTCCTGCCTCTGCTTCCCGAGTGCTGGTATTAAAAACGTGCAACAATTTTATCAAACATGTCTTGTTTTCTTTCTGCCTCTGATCTTTGTTATTCTGGGGTTCTCTCCCTTTCACTTTCCTCCCTAAATGTTGCCCAGTCGTTGAAGGCCTACCAAAGACTGTGAAGCCTTAAGGTGAATTCCTATCTCTACATTATGCATATGTCCCATGATTAGAATTGGTTTCTTTCAGCTATACTTTAACAGAATTTTATTTATACTTACTCCCTTTAAATATTCACTATAGTCCCTATTTTGTTATGGCTGTACGTTAAACTTTTTGAGGACTGGAATACTGTCATCTTGAGTTTTTATGTTCTCCATAGCAACTAGCACAGTGTCTTTAACATTGTAATTGCTCAATAAATATATACTCATTAAAATGGATATTCAGGAAAGCATGTGAACATTAAAAATAGAAATACACACCAAGTGTCTTACAAATAATTCATACAAGGATATATTTCAAATATAATTTTTTTGTGGGAAGTAAGAAAAGCGAAGAAAGAGCAGAACACGTTACAATGCCTTAGGGTACTAATTCTACTTGGCATTGAGTCGGGGTTATTTCCAAACCCAATCCAAGAAACTTTACACCCTCGAGGGGAATGGAGGCAATTTTCTTTGAGGACACTTATTAGTTAAAACACCTTATCTGAAGACATGAAGACCAACAATAGATAAGTAAAAACCACTAAAGTAAAACATTGAGCAGTTCTGTTGGACGTTAAGAAGTGTTATTTTCTGTTCCTTACCTGACGTTGTTCCGGGGCTGCAGTAGGACGCAGGCTGCAGTTCGCACTCTATTTTTGAAGGGCACCTGTTTCCCTTACCCCAGCCCGGTACTAGTAGGTGAAAAACTTCTCAGCTACGCAGAGAGCACAAACTTCCTGATCCTTCGATGCAGAGAGGGAATAACACATCAGCTTCCACAGGATCACTAGGCAACCTACCTTGGTGTTTCTTCAGTGGGCCAATCAGAACCCCCCAAGGTTGAGTCTAACCAATCGGAGCTTACGAGGGGAGGCCCTCCCGGCTATTGTGTTGCGATCCAGACAAACATCACCAAAAGGAGGCAGGTTTGCGTTCAACCTGACAGCTGGTCAATCCAATGAAGGAACCTCCGTGGAGGCCAGGAAAAGGCTGCGCCCCACCCCAACGAAACTACCCAATCAAAGTATCCCGTGAGACAACAAATGCTGCCAATCACGAAAGACTCTGTTGGCCAATTTCAGTGTAGCAGGTGTGTTTTGTAGCTTTTTGTATTGGCACGAATGGGTAAGAAATGTTGGCATTCAAGCAATAAGGCTAAGAGTAAATAACACCTCCCCTCCCACCCCACCCCGCTTGATATCTGGACTCTAGAAAAACCTGATCTGACTCAGTTTGTGGACGTTACCGGGTTTACACTGAACAGCATGGGCACATTCCTACCACCACACACATAACATCCCTATGGAACACTTTGATAATCCTGTGGCTACTGGACGTTTTGGAATATGGCTGCTGAAACTACAAGACACAAACCGATCAAGTTTTAGGTTTGCCTTTTCTGAAGCAAAGGAAATAAATGGCAAGGCTGGGACTAGGTCTCAGGTCTCTCGTCAGAAGTTCTAAGTGTGTTCAACTCTTGCAAGATAATACTTACCTAAATCCTATCAAAATTAATAGCTGAACACTTTCTTTCTGCTAATTAAAAACTAGAAGCCATGAAAGAGCCTGAACACCGAGTATCTTAATCATGCTAGTAAAATGCCAGTCTTTTATTAGCCATTGCTTTCAGTCATCTTTTTGCCCTAAATATACATTGAATGTTATATATCATGCTAATAACACTATATCAAAATATCAAACATAATTTTAATAACACCAATTAAATGCTACAGCTTTAACATAAGTAAAAAGAGAATCCTTACAAAATTTAAATGCCAGAATAAACATTTCAGAAATGCAGAGCCTTAAAAGTTAATACATATTTTTAAAAAGCTTTCTTTAAAATGAAAGGCAGATTCAGTGAATAATGAGCAAAATCAATGATGACATTTGTACTTTGGTTTAGTTAAAAGTTCCCTTGGATAGGTCAGGTAGACACAATATAATAGCTAAAACTTTCATTAGTGTAATAACTGTGTCAACCACAAAATAATTTTCAGAGGTACAGAAAGCACACTTTCAAATAATAATACAGCATCTTTTAGTATGAATGTTGAGAATTGCAAATATGCATAAGAAAAAGAATTTTTAGGTATGTTCCTTTGGTTCACTAACTCTCTTTCTTTTTGTCGATGATTCTTCACTAGAAGATTCCGAGAAATGAAGGACCTGTCAAAAGAACACAACTATTTAGAGACTTTCTAGTTTTAATTTCTTTTTTTATAATTTATGTATTTTTACTTTATGAGCATTGGTGTGTTTTTGCCTGCAGGTATGTCTGTATGAAGGCATCAGATACCTGGAACAGAAGTTACAGACAGCTGTGGACTGCCATTAGGGTACTAGGAATTGAACCTGGGACCTCTGGAAGAGCATTCAGTACTCTTAACCGCTGAGCCATCTCTCCAGCCCTACCCCTTTTTTGAGACAGGTTTTCTTTGTGTAGCCCTGCTGTCCTGGAACTCTCTCTGAAGAACAGGCTGGCCTCGAACTCAGAGCTCTGCCTGCCTCTGCTTCCCAAGTGCTGGGATTACAGGTGCCACCATTATCTTGTTCTTTCTTGTTTTTACAACAGTCTCATGTGGCCCAGAGTTGCTTCCTAGACACTATATAGCAGAGTTGGTTTGAACTTCTTGTCTCTCATCATATACTCAGTGTTGGGATCATAGGGTTATGCTCCTACATACCGTTTGATGTGGTGCTGAAGGTCTAACACAGTGCTCCATGCATGCTAAGCAAGCATTCTACTAACTACAGCTCAACATAGGTATTTTCTACTAAAATAGGATATTTTTAAAGTAGAGTACGTTATTGGCATACAAGTTACTCATGAGTAACTGCTAAAAGTATATACTCACAAAAGGTAATATATTCACTTGAGTTGTTGTAGATAGAAGGAAAAACATTGTATCATTGAAATAGTAAAAAAAATTGGAGAAATGAAAAGGGAATAAAGATTTTAATCACAATAGGTGCATTTATCCATGCAGAGACACAAACACATAAACATCCTTTTTTGTTTTGAGGCAGGTTCTCTCTACGTAGTTATGGCTGTCCTGGAATTCATAATGTGGACTAGGCTGACTTTGAACTCACAGAGATCCACCTGCCTCTGCCTCCTGTGTACTGGAATTAAAGGCATGTGCTACCATGTCCAGCCATTTTTTTTTGAAACAGGATATACTATATAGCCCTGACTGGCATGGAACTTGTTATATAGACCAGGCTGGCCTGAGACTCACTATGTAAACTGGCCTGGCCTTGAACTCGAGTTCTTCTTCTGCTTCCTGAGTGTTGGGATCAAAGGTGTGGACCACTACTCCTGGCCAAACATACATACATACATACATATACGTTTTACAAAAAAATAAATCTTTGGGAGGCTAGAGAGATGTTCAGTGGTTTAGAGTACTTCTGTTCCCAGCATCCAGATGGCTCATAACCATCTATAACTTCTGTCCCAGGGAATTCAACACCCTCTTCTGACTTCCAGAACACTAGGCATGCATGCAGTGAATATAAATACATGGAGGCAAAACATCCACACATATTAACATTTTTCTTTTTGGTTTTTGGAGACAGGGTGTCTCCCTTAAGGGTGTGAACCACCACTTTGCCATATAAATCTTAAGAAATGGAGAAATGAAAGAAACCTAATGTCTTTTTTAAAAAAGATTTTATTTATTATGTATACAACATTCTGCTTCCATGTATATCTGCACACCAGAAGAGGGCACCAGATCTCATAACGGATGGTTATGGGCCACCATGTAGTTGCTGGCAATTGAACTCCTCAGGTCCTCTGGAAGAGGACCAGTGCTCTTAACCTCTGAGCCATCTCTCCAGCCCCCGAAACCTAATGTCTTAGTGGAATGTAAAGTTATTCCATTCTTTCTTTTTCACTGGGTAGCTCAGGACATGGAACTCACTATGAAATCTAAACTAGCCCCAGACTCATGGTCATCCTTCTGATTTATCTACTCATCTGCTGAGAAATTCATAAATATGTCACTTCATCCTGCTCCATTCCCTTCTGAAATGATGTATATTAAAAATAATGACTGGCAGGATATGACTGGTTTTGTGTGTCAACCTGACACGAACTAGAGTCATCAGAGAGGAAGGAGCCTCAGTTGATGCTTCCATGAAATCCAGCTGTAAAGCATTTTCTCAATTAGTGATCAATGAGGGAGGGCCCAGCACACTGTGGGTGGTGCCATCCCTGGGCTGGTGGCCTGGGTTCTATGAGACAGCAGGATGGCTGGGTGGTGATGGCGCATGCCTTTAATCCCAGCACTTGGGAAGCAGAGACAGGTGGATCTCTGAGTTTGAGGCCCACCTGGTCTACAGAGTGAGTGCCAGGACAGGCTCGAAAGCTCCAGAGAAACCCTGTCTAGACCCCCCACCCACCCAAAAGAAAGCAGGCTGAACAAGTCATGGGCAACAAGCCAGTAAGCAGCATCCTCCATGGCCTCTGCATCAGCTCCTGCCTAGAGGTTCCTGCCCTGTTTGAGCACCTGTCCTGACTTCCTTTTATGGTGAACATGCTGTGGAAATGTAAGCCAAATAAACCCTTTCCTCCCCAACTTGCTTTTTTGGTCATGGTATTTCATTGCAGCAATAGGACCCTAACTAAGAAACAGGGGATGTGGAGAAATGGTTTAGTGGTTAAGAGCACTGGACACACTTCTAGAGGACCCTGGCTTGACTTCTAGCACCCACATGGAGGCTCACAACTGTCTATTACACTTCAGTTCCAGGAGATTGATGCTCTCTTCAGGCCTCCACCAGTACTTCAGTATGTGGTGTATAGCCATATATCCAGGTGAAATACCCACACACATAAAATAATAATAAAAAAAAGAAAACTAACTGGAGGGCTGGTGAAATGAGTTAGTGGGTAAAGACACTTGCCAATAAGCATGATGACTTAAGTCTGATCCCTGGAACCCACATGGTAGAAGAAGGAAACCAAGTTTTGCAAGTTAGTTGTCCTCTGACCTACACATGGGTGTACTGTGGCAAGTGAATACACACACATATACATATGTACAAATATATGCAGAATGAATGAATGAATGAATGAATAAATGTAATAGAACCTTTTTTATTTTGTTTTTAAATACCAGTTAGGGAATGGTTCAGTCAATACAGTGCTTGCTCAACATTCAGGAAGCTCTGGGTTCTATAGTCACTGCATAAACTGCCTGTGGTGGTGCATACCTATAGTCCCATCGCTCAGGAGATGGAGGAAGGAGGACTAGAAATTTAATGTCATACCTGGACTACATAGACCTGTTTCTAAATCAAAAGAACATTAACTAAATGCCTATATAGTTTAGATTCTCTTTAAACATTTCAAACAGTTGGTTTTTTTGTGTTGTTTTGTTTTTCAAGACAGGGTTTCTCTGTGTAGCTTTGGAGGCTGTCCTGGAACTCACTCTGTAGACCAGGTGGGTCTCGAACTCAGAGATCCACCTGTCTCTGCCTCCTTTGTGCTGTGCCATCACTACCTGGATGTTTCAAACATTTCAGTTGTTTAAATTCTTTTTGTTCTTAGAAATCAAATTCAAAGTACCTAAGCAAGCACTCTACTACCAACATCCCAGTTTTTCAGTTGTCTAATAATATTCAAACCCTAGTGTTGTGAGATTTCAGTCCATTTAGTCAATGACATTTGGGGCAGCCTATGTGGCAGTTTAAAAGCTGTGTGAGAGCTCTCTCTTGCTCTGCACTCTCTTGGGTGGTGGGAGTGGAGCAGGTGGCTTGCTACTTGTGCTCTTCACTCCTGGACAGAAATAGACAAGGTAGCTGGATCAGCAGTGGTGTCTAATTGGTTCTGTATCAGTGAGTGATTGTCCCTATTCTTTACCTAAATAAATTCTTTCTCATGGATTCACACTACATCCTAGTTAAAATATAAGTATTTTTAAAAATGACAAATGTATCATCAGATTCAGTAAAGTAAGTTTCCAAGAATAGAAAAACTACAGTATATGTGTGTGTGTGTGTGTGTGTGTGTATATATATAAATTTTTTTTACTTAACCTTATTTTATGTGCACTGGGGTGAAAGTATCAGATCCCCTAGAACTAGAGTTATAGACAGTTGTGAGCTGCCATATGGGTGCTGGGAATGTTTGAACCCGGGTCCTCTGAAGAACACTCAGTACTCTTAACTGCTGAGCCATCTCTCCAGCCCCGAGATATTATATTTTTAAGAAACGTGAATAATGACAACTTTGTTATTTCTCTTAGTTTTGATCTCCAGAAAGTTCTGTTTAATTGTATAGCCCAAATGTCCTGAATATTCTTAGGTCATTGTATCATTGTACTTATATTTTTTCAGATACAGATTTTTATTTTATAAATTTTTCTAATAACTGATTTGCTCATGGAATGGGCAGGAGCTACTCACATTTAGAAAAGCCCTTTATTTTTTGGAGACAGTGTCTCACACTAAAGCTCAAACTGGATTAGAACTTAATGTGTAGGCCAGGTTGAACTTGAACTGTTGGCAATCCTTCTGCGTTAGTCTCCCAAGAACTAGGATTACAGGAAGGACCTATCACATCCAGAAGCCTCAGATATTTGAACAAGTTTTGAGTATCAGAGCTTTGAAGTATGCTCAGTTATTTAATTTACAGTCATGTCATTCAGATATTTGCCATTTTATTCAATCCATACACTACCATTAGACTTACTGTTTTCACTGGCTGACGAAGACTTCTCTTTCGATATTCTTTAGAAGTTTGTCCTTGTTGACTTCCATTTACCTCCCAAACACAGAAAAATTACTCTTTCATTATTTCTCAAGGAACAGGCAACAACAGATTTTTTTCAACCGTATGCACTGACACACAATACAGATGCCGTATGATTTTCCTATGTTAAGCGTACAGTTCAATAATTTTAAGAGTATTCAGAATTGCATAATTTACCAGTATAGTAAGTATTGGAACACTTCATCACTCTGGAAGCCCACCTTTAGCTATCAGTCTCTTTATCTCTTAATCTCCTACCATTCCTAACACTTTCTGTTTCAATAGCTGCCCCTCTACCTCCCCCTGGCTATCCTGAAACTTACAGAGATCTGCCAGTCTCTGTCTCCCTAGTACTGGGATTAACAACAGCATGCACCATCATGTTTGACCTCAAATTCTGACTTGATTTTTTGAGACACGGTTTCTCTGTAATTTATGACTTTCATATGAGTAAAATCATGGTATATGCCTCTGTGGTTGGTATATGCCTTCAAGTGGTTGTTGCAGGTATATTGATGTTTTATTCCTTTTATGGCTGATTCTATTGTATGGCTATTTTTTTCTACTTCTTGACAATAGCAATTAATGTCATATGCATAATTATTAAGATAAATATTAGAAAGTGGAAAATTGCTGGGCGTTGGTGGCACATGCCTTTAATCCCAGCACTTGGAAGGCAGAGGCAGCAGATCTCTGTGAGTTTGAGGCCAGCCTGGTCTCCAGAGCGAGTGCCAGGATAGGCTCCAAAGCTATACAGAGAAATCCTGTCTGGAAAACCCTCCCCCCAAAAAAAAGAAAGTGGAAAATTGTCAATATTACTTTTCTCTAAAAAGACATACTTCTTGTTTTATATTATTAACAGAATTTTTTCAAAAAAAATTTTGGACAGTATCTTACTATGTAGACACAAATTCAACATGTAGCCCAGGCTGGCTGAAAATTGACAACCTTCTTGTTTCTGCCTCCTGAGTGCTGAGATTATAGGTATCTGGTACTGTACCTGATACATCTTTTTTTATGCTTCAAATTGCCCTTTCAGCTGAAGGTATAGCTCAGTATCTTACATGTGTGAGGCCCTGGATTCCCAACACTGCTAACATCCTTTTTTTTCCCCCTTTCTTTCTTCCTTCATTTCTTTTTTGAGACAGGGTTTCTCTGTGTAGCTTTGGAGGCTGTCCTGGAACTCACTCTGTAGACCAGGCTGGCCTCAAACTCACATAGATCTACCTGCCTCTGCCTCCCGAGTGCTGGGATTAAAGGCGTGCACCACCACCACCCGGCTTTTTTTTTTTTTTAAAGATTTTATTTATTTAGTATACAGTGTTCTTCCAGCATGTCTACACCCCAGAAGAGGGCACCAGGTCTCATTATAGATGGTTGTGAGCCACCATGTGGTTGCTGGGAATTGAACTCAGGACCTCAGGAAGAACAGTCAGTGCTCTTAACCTCTGAGCCATCTCTTCAGCCCCCTGCCTCTCTTCTTATATCCTAGTGAAAGATATTCATCCTAACAGGTGGATAACAGGTGTGCACCACCACACCCAGCTTACATTTCTTTCTTTCATGCTTTCATCAGCATACTAGCTTGATTATTGCCTTCAGCTAGTTTTAACTTCCTGAGAATGTGGGGAAGAAAAAGACATATAAGCAAGGTAGTATAATCACTGAGACTCTTTTTACAATCAGCTCTATGGGAGACATCCTGAGGCATTTGTTGATTTCTATGCTGTGAGTATTCCTAATGTCCAATTTCAAACTGCCATCGTGATGTCACTGAACAGGGTGTTAGGAAGCTATGTTCCAGCATATCACTGACAAAGTAAGTTCTTTGTCCCTTAACTTTGCATATATTTTATAGAATGCTTTTTCTCCACTCCTGAATCTTTGAGAGTAACATAAATGTCTAAAATAAAATATGAGCTAGGCATGGAGTATGCAGTTATAGTCACTGTTCACTGAAGGCAACAGGTGGAGCAAGAATTAAAGCCATCTTCAGCTACACAGTGAGTTCAACACCAATTTGGGTTACTTGAGACCTTGTCTTGAAAAACCAAATCAAATATGAACTTCTATTTAGTAAAATTAGTTATGGAAACTAAAACTGTTATTTTTGCTTAATAATGTTTATTTTATGCAAGAAATCTACAAAAGATCAATTTGTAATGTAATCAATTTTGTAAATAATTTACAAATTAGAACATGGGAACCTTTTGGTATTCTAGAATACTTCCCTTAAGAGTCTAGATATAAAAAAATAAAAAAAAGAGTCTAGATAACAGGCAGGTGGTAGCAGCACACACTTTAATCCTATCTCAAAACAAAACCAACCAACTAACCAAATAAACAAAAAATACAGAAAAATAAATTCACACATGAAAGGGGAATTACAAAGAGTATTTACCATTTTACTCTGAAAGATTTTTCCACTTCTTGTTTTGCTTTCAGACACATCAAGTTCAGATGTTTTACTGACTAACTGTTCAACCTAGAAAAGATATTTCACAAAACCATATAGCATACCATAATAAGTGGGGCCCAAAATATTAATCATATAAAGTTTAGTATCTTGTGGTGGATAGTAGCTCATACTTCTTTTTGGTTTTATGAGACAGGGCTTCTCTGTGTATCCCTGGCTGTCCTGGAACTCACAGAGATCCACCTGCCTCTGCCTCCTGAGTGCTGGGATCAAAAGCGTGCGCCACCACTACCTGGCACGAATAATAGGCAGAAGGAGGACTGTCATAAATTTGAGACCAGCCTAGTCTAGTGAGTTTCAGGCTAGCTAAGGTTACATAATAGGTATAAGGATTCAGGCATTATACTGGCTGCCCCTGTCACCTGGTAGAGTGCACTCAGGCAGTATCCTGGTCAGATCAGGTGCAAAGGACCAAGTTAAAGAAAGACCCTGCCACTTACACTCCTTCCCACTCCTCTCTTTTCTACTGTTCCCCTGTGGCAGAAAGGACTTTTCATGCTTCCCTCTTCTGTTCTGACATCTGTCTCTGTGTTTCTTAACCTCTTTTTTCTTTCCCTCCTCTTTCCCTTTCTATAAAACTTCTCACTAAGCTCTTTCTGCCTGGCATGTTTGTCTCCCCACCTTGGTCACCCTTGCCCCACATGGAATCTGCCAAGGTCCCTCATGCAAGGTTCCCATCTCGATTTATCATAACAATAGGACCCTCTCTCAATCCCTCAAACAAACCAAAAAAACAAATGTAAGATTATATCTAGTTTTGAAATTCTTAGGGTCTATAACATTAAAATTTTTTTTACTTATTTACTGGGGAAAGAAGTATGTACACCACAACCACAGCGTATATGTTAAAGATCAGAGGACTTTAACATAAAGATCTTGAAGGAATTGAGTCCTGGGAATCAAACTGAGGTCATACAGTTTGGTAGCAAGTCCCTTTATCTTCTGAGCTATCTCACCAGCCCTCTACAAACATCTTAAGGTTTATTATTAATTAAATTCACAGTGATATAATAAAAAACCTTTTAAATATATAATTTTATCTATAATAATTTATCTAAATATTTTCATTCTATAACACATAAGAAAATCTGAGGACTAGTGAAATAAGCATATAAGCAACCATCTTTTAAAAAAATTAATGCATCCTTTAATCCCAGCACTCGGGAGGCAGAGGCAGGCAGATCTCTGTGAGTTCCAGGCCAGTCTGGTCTACAGAGCGAATGCCAGGATAGGCTCCAAAGTTACAAAGGGAAACCCTGTCTCGAAAAACAAAAACCAAACCAAACCAAATCAAAAGAATTAACACAGGGGCTGGAAAGATGGCTCTATGGTAAAGAACACTGGCTGCTCTTTACAGAAGACAAGTGATCCTAGCACCTACACAGTGGACTCACAACTGGCTGTAACTCCAGTTCTAGGGGAATCTGATGTCCTCTTCTAGCCTCCATGGGCACCAGACATTCATATAGTTCACATAAATATACAGAGGCAAAATACTCATGCACATAAACAAGTTTAAAAATAATTTAAGGCCAGATGTGATGGTTCACATCTGTAATACCAGCATTCAAGATGCAGAGGTAGGAACATGGCTGCAAGTTTGAGGCCAGTCTGGTCTGTATAGAGAGTTCTAGGTTAACTAGAGCTATATTGTAAGATCCTGTCTCTTTCTCTGTTTCTTGAGACAGGGTTTCTCTGTGTAACAGTCCTGGCTTCCTGGAACTTGTTCTGTAGACCAGGCTGGCCTTGAACTCACAGAGATCCATCTGAAAGGCATGTGCCACCACTACCATCTAGCTAAGAACCCGTCTCAAACAAGGTAACACAAGATGAAATAAAATTGAAAGCCAGCTGGAACTACCAAGTTTACCTGACAATGAGTAATTGAAGGACTTGGGTTTTTTTTGAGCTGCATAATTTCTTCTCCCTTACAATCTAAATTTGGTTCTGTTAAAAAAAAAAGACAGTTAAAATGGTATAAAATTGAAATTGGTAGTTAATAAACATTTTTTGTTAGCTTCTTACCTTTAATTTCAGAAGCTCCCAAGTTTTCTTTCTGCTCATCCATTTTAGTTTTAATGTCAAAATTATTCTATATAAATATGAAGAAAAATTGAACACATTTTAGGAGTAAATGAAAATAATTAGGTAGGAATATTAATGAACACATTTGCTTTATGTAAAGGACAAATACAACTATCTTAGGCTTGCTAGAAATACAAATGATGCTAGAATTACTACCACAAGGCAACCTTTTTTTTTTTTTTTTTTTTTTTTTTTTGAGACAGAGTTCCCCTGTCTAACAGCGCTGGCTGTCCTGGAACTTGGTTTGTATTGTAGACCAGGCTGGCTTTGAACTCAGAGATTTGTATACTTCTGCCTCCTGAGTGCTGGGACTTAAAGGTGTGTACCACCATGCCAAGCTTATTTATGTATTTTTGAGACAGAGTCTATCACTGACTGAACCTGGAGCTGAGTGTTTAGCCAGCAAGTTCCGGGAATCCTCCTGTTTCTAGCCCCAACCCTCCCAGTGCAAGGGTTACAGATTTGTGTAATCATACGCAGCTTTTACATGTGTTCTGGGAAACTGATAACGCACATCTTTATGCTTGTGTAGCAAGAACTTTACCCACTGAACAATTTCTCTCATCCTGGGACTCAAATATTTTTTTTTATTTATTTTTTAATTTATTTTGGTTTTTTGAGACAGGGTTTCTCTGTGGCTCTGCAGGCTGTCCTGGAACTAGCTCTTGTAGACCAGGCTGGTCTTGAACTCACAGAGATCTGCTTGCCTCTGCTTCTTGAGTGCTAGAATTAAAGGCATGCGCCACTGCCCGGATAGACTCAAATATTTTAAAGAATGCTACAAAGATCCTAGCTGGCATAATGGTTCACAACTGCAATCTCAACATTTAGGAGGTGGAGGCAGGAGGATTAGGAGTTCAACGATAGCTTCTGCTACACAGCAACTCAGCAGCTACCCTGAACCCTGTCTTTTAAAAATAAGAGCCTGTGAGATGGCACAGCAAATAAGGTGCTCAAGGAACAGGCCTAGCAATCAGAATTTGATCTCCTGTATAGCAGCCATTTGATCCTGTCTCAAAGTTCTTCCAACCTTATGATTTCACTACAGTATTTATAGAAACATTAAGATCTATCAAAGTCAGCGTTTGCTACCATTGTATTTTATAACTCTTTAAGTATGTTCACACTTACATGATTTTCATCTTCTCCATCATCTTTGTCCATTAGAATTTTTCGAAATGGTATTTTTGATTGTTTTGGTGTTAATATGGTTGAATCGATATTTTCCATTCGGTCTTTCTCAGTGGTCACTTTTAATCTGAAGGTGTGAAAAGGTGTTGGGACTTCTCCCACATTTAAGTATGTAGGGTTGCCATCAAATATTACTCCTTCACAATCACCATCCTTAAAACCTGGAGGTTGGTAATCTGGGGGTGTAACTGCAAAAAAGGAAGTATAAAACTGTACCATTTATAAAACAAAAAGCTGAGCTAGTCATATAAGAACACAGCAAGATTAAATTCAGATAGAAAAACCTAAGCTGAAATGTAGAGATGCACCTCCTATATCAAAGTCCTCATTCCTTAAGGGTAACATTCGTTTTGTTTACTGGCTGCATGACTGTGAGCAAATTATCACTCTTGGTTTGGTTTCTTTGTCAAAAGGGGAAAATAATAATAATCTATACACAAGAGGTCGCTGCGATATAAAATAGTAAAGTGTAAAATGTTCAGAACTGAACAGGCACATACAGGTGTTATTGAGCCAGGCGGTGGTGGCGCACGTCTTTAACCCCAGTACTTGGGAGGCAGAGGCTGGTGGATGTCTGTGAGTTTGAGACCAGCCTGGTCTACAAGAGCTAGTTCCAGGATAGGCTCCAAAGCCATAGAAAAACCCTGCTCCGAAGAACCAGAAAAAAAAAAGATGTTATTGTTATTGTTGTTGCCTTATGTTCTAAAAAATACCATGCATGTAATAAAATGACAATGTTTTATGGTTACATAGAACATATGATAGTAATCTTTCACGTGTATGTATATGTTTTATAAAATATATCCTTAAACATTCTTTAAAAATTCAGGGAGATCATGCCTAGTTCTTTTTTCACTACTTTGCAAGTGCAAACGGCTAGTCAGTAACAAGAGCACTGCTGCAGCCCCTCTGTGATTTTAAAGGTTCATTAGTATTTTTTTTTTTAACATGGGTGCAACATAATTTAATCACTCAAGTCTCCAAGGGAGACACTCTATTTGTTTTTACTTTGTTCCTATTTTAACCACTGCTATAATGAAAAGTCTTATAAATATATAATCTTGAATATTCATGCAAGCTATTCTCAAAATATTTTTCTAGGTATATAATTTGTAAGTTAAAATACTAAAATTTGGAGAGATATGACTTCATGGTAGAATGCTTGTCTAGCCTTAAGTTCAAGCCCCAGCAACACAAAACTAAAACTTTTTTTTTTAAATTTTTGAGACAGGGTTTCCTCTGTGTAACAGCCCTAGCTGTCCTGGAACTCACTCTGTAGACTTGGTTGGCCTCAAACTCACAGAGATCTGCCTGCCTCTGCCTCCCGAGTGCTGGGATTAAAGGTGAGCACCACCACCACTCAACTGCCACCAAAACCTTTTTCCCCCCAGTTATGAGGTATTTATTCATTATATACACCTGAAAGAAACACTGTATATTTCTTTTCCTGTTCTCTATAACAAAATTATAAAAAGATGATATAAAATAGTTTTAAAATCAAAACACAATTGTATTAGAAAGGAAACAGACAACTATATCCTTATATAGCAGGTAAGAACACAGGCACGGTGGTGGCACATGCCTTTAAATCCAGCACTCGGGAGGCAAAGGCAGAAGGATCTCTGTGGGTAAGCCCCTCTGGTGTTGCACCATGACTAATGGAGAAAAGAGCAAAACAAGGGGCTGATGATTAGAATGTAGTAGCTGGAATGTCACTCTAAATGTAGCCTGGCTGACCTGCCCAGATCCTTAATGCAATGTTGAAAGCCAACATTTTTTTGATACTGACATGTCTTCTGAAAACTTTGCTCCTGTATGTGTTCTCTCAAGAAGGTCTAAGAGCACATATTGAGAAAATATGGGAAATTCACAAGTTTTACCAATATGGTAATTTCACTATTTCATTTCTTTAATTATGGGTAAGTTACATTTCCTATAGATTTTTTTTTATCACTAGAGAAATGAAATGCATTTTTAAAAAAGATTTAATTTTATGTATATAAGTGCTCTATCGACTATAGGCCAGAAGAGGGCATCAGATCCCACTATAGATGATGGAGCCACCATGTGGTTACTGGGAATTAAACTCAGGTCCTCTAGAAGAACAGCCAATGCTCTTAATTGCTGAGTCATTTCTCCAGCCCCAAGAAATGCTTTTTTTTTTTTTTTTTGGTTTTTCGAGACAGGGTTTCTCTGTGTAGCTTTGAAGCTTATCCTGACACTCCCTCTGTAGACCAGGCTGGCCGCGAACTCACAGAGATCCACCTGCCTCTACCTCCCGAGTGCTGGGATTAAAGGCGTGCGTCACCACTGCCCGGCAAGAAATGCATTTTAAATCCTACTTTTGCAAACATCTTTTGTTTTAGTTTTCCTCTTCCTCCTTCTCCTCCTCCTTTTTGGTTTTTCAAGACATGGTTTCTCTCTGTAACAGTAGACCAGGCTGGCCTCTTACACAGACCCACCTGCCTCTGCCTCCCAGGTGCTGGAATTAAAGGCATGTGCTACCACCACCCAGCAACATTTTTGTTTTTCAATATATAATTGATTTTTATTCATTTTGTGTGTATGATTGCCTGTCTATCTGACTGTCTATCTTGGTGCACAGGTGTCTGGGAATACCAGAAGAGGGCATTGAATTGCCCTGGACATGGAGTTACAGGCAATTTTATAGCCTAATATAATTGGTTCTTGAAACAAACTCTAGTCCTCTGTAAGGGCAGCAAGTGCTTTTAACCTTTTAATCATCTCCCCAGTCCCCAATGTTTCTTTTTCAAATACTCATATTAAATGCAAGTTTTCTAATTTCAAAGACTCTAACAATTTAGGTGCAAAAATATTGAAAGTGGAAACCAATTTTTTGAAATATAAAACTAAAACAAGACATACTGCAAGTAGTACCTTCATCATAGTAAAAAAGTTTCATAGTCAAACAAACATCATTGGGTAAAGGTCCTAGATTTTGCATTAGGACATAAATCTTCCGAATGAGGAGAATACTTGCTTTCTTGGTGTCAGCAGATGTTGCACTAGATCTATTGTTTTGATTTTTGCTAGAAAAGAATCAGAAATAATTTCTTTCATTAAGACTTATGATTTCTAATATTATTCCACATTTTAACAATTTGAGATTTTATTCTTTTAAAACATTGTTATTAGGTTGAAAGTTACCACAAAATACTTTAATGTCACTATTATAAAAATTTAGTATCACTATTAACATCATTATTATAAGTTAAATATAAATTTTACATAAGCAAAACAAATACAAATTTTATAGATAAGTATTTAAAGGAAATGAATGATAGATTATAATTACATTTCTAACCATTCAAATCCCTTTTTTTGTAATTTAAATAGTATAAACTCAGCACATAATCTTGTCTTGTGGCATTCTAAGTTTTGCTCCATTTTGAGAGCTTGTCTGGGGGTTCTAGCAGAAAAATCACAGCTACTCATAATCCCTGAATGAAGAACAGTCCTCCACTATCAGGGAAGGCAGTCCTCTTTCACTGAGTGTGAAGCATTGGGAAGGAATCACTTGGACAGATGATAAGGGAAGGGAGCAAGCACCACTCTAGGCAGCCAGAATAGTCAAATAAATGCTGGGGATCAACAACGGGTGATAGATATCACAACCACATTGACCTCACATTTCACTACTCCATTTTGCAAAGCAAAATTGCTAACTGGGAGATTGAGAAGTTTCAGAAATAACCTTGGAGTCTAGCTAAATAGCATCAATAAGCAGCAATTGATAATATAAAAATAAAACTATAGAACAATACCTTATAAAGTCCATGATTGGTCCATTTTTTGTGTACTTGAACTTAAACTGGTAACATTCTGAAATTGTCTTAAATAGAAAACATTACAGTTATGTAACTCAGGCACAGTTCTCACTGCCATTGCTTTTATATGACTTCAAACATGCAGTTTTCTATAATGTGTTAATTCCTATTGGTTCACTGGAGTTTTCAAGTTCTCATAGTTAATGCTGATGGTCTGGGATTTGGTGCTTTAGTTTTGGAGAGGGAGAGTGCCTGACTCAATAAAATGCCTGTTACTGATGCTAAATAGTAGGAAAGCTTCAGCAGGCAAGTTGGGGAGGAACCACATCTCAGCAGAGTGGGTAAGGGCTGTGGTTTGAATTGCCTGCAAAGTTTATGTATTGGAAACTTAAGTCCCCAGTGCAACAATTTGAGGAATGGAATTTTTTTCTGGAAGCAAAAAAAAGATGAATCTTTTAATTGAAGTCATAATTCTTTTTTTGGGGGGGGGTTTCCAGACAGGGCTTCTTCTCTGTGGCTTTGGAGGCTGTCCTGGAATGAGCTCTTGAGGGCCAGGGTGGTCTCAAACTCACAGAGATCCGACTGCCTCTGCCTCCAGAGTTCTGGGACTAAAGGTGTGCGCTGCTGCCACCACCACCACCACCAAGCTGAAGTCATAATTCTTGAGACTGATTTTGCACAGTATCTAGGATGTTTGTTTTATCAGAAAAAGCAGTTGAAGCCAATTTGATCAACTAGTGCTAAACAAAAGCAAAAAGACTGCATTGGGTAGACTCCCATCACATCTATAGCATTTTTGTTATTAACTTAAATGAGCCCACTAGACAGGGCAATCAAATACAAAAGTTGCTGCTTTGGGTTGACACAGCTATATTATAATTGACTATATAGAAGAAAGGAAGGAGATTTTAAAGAAATAATTAGGTTAAGGCAGTGGTTTTCAACGTTCCTAATGCTGGACCCTTTAATACAGTTCCTCATGTTGCGGTGATTCTGCAACCATAAAATTAAATATCTGTTTTCTGATGGTCTTAAGACAACCCCTATGAAAGGGTCGTTCAACCCCCAAAAGTGTTGAACTGGTCAAAAGCCATTAGGTTAAGGAGACCCTGCCCTCATGAGTAATTAAATAGAAGTAGTCAAATATTGTGCAAGTGTGTTCCTTAAAAAAAGATGTCTCTATCTTCCACTTCCACATTGTGTGTGTGTGTGTGTGTGTGTAAAAGGGGAGAGAGAGAGAGACAGAGAGAGAGAGAGAGAGAGAGAGAGAGAGAGAGAGAGAGAGAGACAAAGCCCAGCCTCTACAACTAGAATAAATTCATAACCTTAGATCCTAGCCTCCAGAATCATAAATGGATTAAGCCTTTATTCTTTATAAGTTGCCAAATCTCTGTAACAGAAAAGGAACTAAGACAGATACTAAGCATAGGATTTATTTTGTTATTATTATTTCCATTATTATTTATGTTTTGGATATTTTTGAGACAGGGTTTCTTTGTGTAGCCTTGGCTGTGCTGGAACTAGCTCTGTGAACCAGGTTGGACTTGAACACATAGAGATCCATCTGTTTCTGACTCCCCAGTGCTGGGATTAAAGGTGTGAGCCACCAGCACCCAGCTTATTATAATTTTCATCATTATTACTTTGTCATGAGTCCAGGTTTGCCTTGACCACACTATGTAGCCAAGGACTGACTCTGAATTCTAATTCTTCTTGGTTCCACCTCCTAAGTGCTGTAATAGCAGCCATGCCCCGCTATAGCATGAGTTGTGGGTTTGTGCCCCACATTGGGTGCCAGGTATAGCGTGAGCGAAGACAATACATACGTGAGGTTAAGATATCTTTATTCATATAAACACCGGCCAAGCATAAGCCAGAGCGTACCCAGAGATAGCAGGCTAGGGAGGCCAGAGAGAGGCTCCCACGTGTCTGCTGCCCCCTTAAGAACTCCCCACTCGTCATCCTGAACCTCCCCTGACCACGCCCTGACAGGCATAGTCAAGCACACCTGTACCTAGCTCCTAGGAGGCGGGGCTACAGTGTCTCCCTACACCCTGCCACATCCAGTAAAAACAGATTGAAAAAAAAAAAAACTTTTGGTTTTTTGAGACAGGGTTTCTTCTGTGGCTTTGGAGGTTGTCCTGGAACTAGCTCTTGTAGACCAGGCTGGTCTCGAACTCACAGAGATCCACCTGCCTCTGCCTCCCGAGTGCTGGGATTAAAGGCGTGCGCCACCAGCGCCCGGCTTAAAAAAAAAAAACAAAACTTTTTTTAAAAGACAGGGTCTCACTATGTAGCTCTGACTGGCCTGGAAGTGGGTATGTAGACCAGGCTAGCTTTGAACTCACAAAGATCTGCCTACTTCTACTTCCTGAGTGCTGGTATTCAGGAGGTTTTTAACCCTGGCTATGCTATAACCACATGCAAACCATTTAAGTTTTCTATTTCCCTAGCTAAGAAAGGAGTTGTATTAAAAATTCCACGTTATTATCAAATGGCTAATTTGATAAGAGTCCTTAACAAAGTTGATATCACACAATATTTAATAAGTACCACTAATGCACAATAAGACTGTTTACCTGCTAATGGAAAAATGCATACCTTTGAAAATACCTTTTTTTTCAAGAGAAAAAAACCACCCAGTAATGAATATTTTCTGAAAAATTAACCATAGCCTTTCCCTCAAACAGTCCCCTTTGTAATTATGGACATATATTAAACATTACTTGTTGGCATGAGTTTCAAAGAAAAGACTCATAGTCAGCCTTCCTTAAGCTTGGAATATTTAGCTTAAAAATCTACTATGAGGCTGGAGAGATAGCTCAGCAGTTCAGAGCATTGGCTACTCTTCTAGAGGACCTGGGTTCAAATTCCCAGCACATACATGGTAGTTCACCACTGTAACTCAGCTCCAGGAGCTCCAACACTGTTACATAGACACACATGCAGGCAAAAGCAAATGAACATAAAAAATTAAATAATTTTTAAAAATCCACTGTGTTTAACTAGGAGTCATGGGTTACTCCACTGAAGAAAATGACTTTTATTCTCCCAGCAACCATTTACTACCAATAGTGCCTCAGCTAAGGTTGGAAATACTTTGCTTTCTTTGCCTATCAGTACACACTCTGGAACAGAGGATAATTTCTCTTTAAAAATAATTTCATTTATTTATAATAGTTTTGTATATCTCAGGCTGACCTCAATCTCTATGTAGTGGATAACCTTGAACTTCTGATCCTCCTGACTGTAATTCCCAAGTTCTGGGATTTCTGGTGTATGCTACTATACCTAGTGTTATTTTTTCATCTAGGGCTTTGTGTAAGTTCAACAAGCTTTTTACCAATTGAGCCACATCCTCAGCCCTGATCAGTTTAAATATGCTTCCAGGACTAAGTGAAATGTTACATTTTAATTAACAGTTAAAACCATCACATGGTGAGCTGGTTTTCCTAGTTCAAATTTGGTTTTGTTTTGTCCGCCACTCAACCTTAGGTAAGAAACCTTGAATCCTGAGATTTTACTCAGCTGGTAAAAGAGTTTGGTACACTAGTATGAGCAATAGATTCCAAATCCCCAGAACCCATGTAAAAACTGGTGAGTGTGGTTGCATGAGGAAGCAGGACAGGAAGTTCACTGGGCTTGCCGGCCAACAGCCTAGCTCCTGGATCAGAGAAAGAATCTATCTCAAAGGAATAAGGATAAAGCAGGACACCCAACATGTATTCATACACCACCTGTATATATATGCACCACAGATACACAAAACACACATTCCTAATCTGTAAAGTAGTGATGATAATTCTAATTAGGTTATGGCAAATAGATGAGGGATAATGTCCATAAAGCCCTAAAAAATAAAGTCTATTATAGAATAAGCACACAAGATCTTCTGAAGGCTGGGGGTGTGGTTTGTAATAGAGAACTTGTCTAGCATGTTCAAGGCTCAAGATTCATCTCTAGTAAAACAACAAAATAAAAATAATATTAATCCCCCCAAAACTGAGTGTGGTGACCCATGCCTGTAACACAGGAGGTGGAGGCAGTAGTATCTTTGGGAGTTCATAGGTAGTGTGGGTTTCATAGTGGGTTTCAGACCAGTCTATGCTAAGAAAGAAGTCTCTGTCTGGGAAAGGTGCTGAAGTTGTAGTTCATTGGAAGTGGGCTTGCCTATGATACAGGAAATCTGGCTTGATAGCACAAGTCTGTAAATCCCAGCACTCAGGAGGCATGAGGATCAGAAGTTCAAGGTCCTCTTCAGATACTCAGCAGATCTGAGGCCATCCGAGGTTACACAGGGAGACCTTGTCTCAACAGTAAAAGAATACTGTATGGAGTCAGAAGTCAAGCAACATAGGTTATTTCTAATAGTTTATTGGGCTCATGGGCTAAAATCAGTTACAAAATCTCTAGCAGTGAGTATATGCATCTTTTAAAATATAACAATACAAACCATGCCTCACCTCAAAACTTTTACAAGTTTCAAACATGAAAAAAATATAGAAGTATATTGATTAAAATACAAAAGCATGCTGGGCAGTGGTGGTATGCACCTGTAATCCCAGTACTCAGGAGGCAAAGGCAGATGGATCTCTGGGTTCAAGGCCAGCCTGGTCTACAGAGTGAGTTCTTGGACAGCCAGAGCTACACAAAAAAACTCTCTCAAAAAAGAAATCAAAGAAAAACAAACAAAAACCCAAGAAGCATTAACTCTTAAAAGAACTTAGATATTAGAAGCATTACATTTCTAACACTTCTAACTCAAGCACACTTACCCGAGGATCTTCTGGATTGGTGTATACCTATGTAGAAACGAATTACAATTAAGTGAGGATAGTATTCAGAAAGAACAAAATTGGACATTAAAGTATTGAGTTGGTCAATGAAACAAAACAAAAAACCAGAATGACTCTCCCAATAAGAAGTTTTCTTCATTTTCTCTGGGGCTAAAGAGATGCTCAGTGGTTAGAAGTGCTCTTCAGGGTTCGATTTCTAGCACCCACATGGTAGCTCACAACTGTCTGAAACTCCAGTTCCAGGGGATCTGAGACCCTCACACAGACATATATGCTGGCAAAACCCCGATGCACATAAAAATAAATAAATCTTTTTAAAAAGTTAACTCCCCCCACTAGATACATCAGCTAGTTGAATAAAGTGACATAAATCATCTCACAGTTTCAGTGTCATTTAATAAGGGAAAATTTTAAGTGTTAAAAGATACAATATAAAAGTACTTACAGCTAGAATGATCATCCTTAGCTGAAATACAACAGAGAACAAAATCTTAATTGCATTCTATAAAATGCATTTTCATGATGGATCATAAAAATTCTTTGTTTTCATTCAGGGGCTTGGAGCATAGCTCAGCAGTAGAGCACCCACTTAGCACATGCAAGACCCTGAATTCAACCTTTAGTGTTTCCCCATCCCCAAGGAAGAATTTTTGTTCTATCTCAAAATTTCTTTTGTGTGTGTGGAGGGGTTGTGGTGCTTTTTGAGACAGAATCTTACTAACTAGTCCTGGTTGTCTTGGAACTTGCTATATAGACCAGGCTGGCCTTGAACTTATAGAGATCCACTGACTTCTGCTCCCAAGTGCTAAAATTAAAGGCCTATACTAGCATAGCCATCATTCAACATGTCTTCCTTTTCTTTCTTTTTTCCTTCCTTTTTCTTCTGTCCTCCCTCCCTCCCTCCCTCCCTCCCTCCCTCCCACCCTTCTCCCCCTTCTCTTATTTCCAAGAGAGGGGTTCTCTGTGTAGCTCTGGCTGTCCTGAAACTCACTCTGTACACCAGGCTGGCCTCATACTTAGAGATCTGCCTGCCTCGGTCTCTCTGGTGCTGGGATTAAAGGTGTGTACCACTACTGTACTGCAATAGTTTAATTTTAATTAAGATTTTATAATAGACTACAAGCCTTTTTTAACATAGTTATTGTTTTAAGAAATATATACAAAGAAGTCCAGTTCTAGCATAATTTTTATGCCTAGTCTCTAAGACAGTAAATATGAAACACTATATACATTCTGGAACACAGGAGCATTGGTAAACTAGCAATAGCTAACAGTAAAGAAGTAAATACTGTTGTATCCTACATTGCCATTAACTACATGGTAGAAAACATTTTGAATTCCTGATCCTCTTGTTTCTACCTCTCAAGTCTAGGTTTGTAGGCATGTAGCATCATGACTAGCAATAAGCAATAATAATTATTATTATCAAGTGAGAGAGGGTCTCACAGTGTATCCCTGACAGGACTTGAACTCACAGAAATCTACCTACTTCTGCCTCCAGAGTGCTAGGATTAACAGTGTGCATAAATATTTCTTTCTTTTTTGTTTTTTTTTTCTGTTTCAAAAAAGAACAAATTATTAAAATACTAGCATAAGCATGGCTGTGGAATATATGTAAACTAATACAATATTTAAAAACATTTAAATTCAATTTTGTAAGTTAATATGTGCTATTAATACTAATGAGTGCATGCTAATTTGTTAAAACATAGTTTGGCAACTTTTTTTAGTATTAATTGCATTAGCTTAGATGAACTTAAGACTGGTATTTAAAATATTCAAATGCAGCCAGGTATGATGACCCATGTCTTTAATACTAGCAGTGGGGAGGAAAAGGTAGATTGGTTTCTTGTGAGTTCAAGGCCAGTGTGGTCTACATAGCAAGTTCCAGGCCAGTCTGAAACTATGTAGTGAGATCTTGTCTCAAAAATTTAACAGTGTTTGCTGTTCTCGAGGACCAGAGTTTGGTTCCCAGCAGCCATAATGGGCAGCATATATATATATATATATATATAATATCCTTTTCTGGACTCCATGAGCACCAGCAGATATGAGCACACACATGTATATCCATATAAATAAATAAAAATAAATCTTTAAACTATTCAAATGCTCAATTTTTGTAATAATTGAGACTGATCTATATCAAGTTAGTTTAAATTACTAATGGTAACTCCCGTTGTAGCTATAGGGAAGAGAAGAAGAGATGTCTAAAGACTTACATATTTCTTCTGTAAAGCATCATAGCATCCTAGCATCCTAAAAAAAAGTCAAAAATTCACTTTTATATTCAATGCATTTTCAGAAAATAGTTCTTTTCATAAATCTCTATATTTACCCTTATAAAATAAAATTAACTAAATTAAAGCATCTTTCTTATTAACTAGCTTAAAACTGAACAAAATAAAACAATGAAACAGGGTATGGAGAGATGACCCAGTGGTTAACAGTGCTTATTGCTTTGATCCCAGCACCCACAAGGCAGTTCACAACTACAGTTGCAGGGTCTTATACTCTCTTTTGCTCTTCTATGGCTTCTGAACTCACAAGATACACATACATGCATTCAGGCACACACACATTAAAGTTTTTTTTTTAATCTTGGAAAAAGAAAAACCAGCCAGGCAGTGGTGGTGCATGCCTTTAATCCCAGCACTTGGGAGGCAGAGGCAGGTGATTCTCTGAGTTTGAGGCCAGCCTGGCTTAAAGAGTGAGTTCCAGGACAGCCAGGGCTACACAAGAGAAACCCTGTGTCAAAATAGCAGGAAAAAAAGGAAGAAAAAGAGAAAGAAAAAAGAAAAACCATAACAAGGAAGCAGAAATATGGATATGGAGGATGGAAGGAAAATTATAAAATCTAATAGTTATTTGTAGAGTTATAAATAGGAAAATGAATCCTATTTACATGGAGCATGAAATAAAAAATACATAAATCCAAAGACCTAAAAACATGGTACTTGGACTAAACGGTCAGTCACTAAAATCTGGTTATACATTGAAAAGTATTCAATGTACAAAAAGTATGATTAGAAAAGTAGTACAGCCAGGCATTGGTGTCGCACACCTTTAATCCCAGCACTCGGGAGGCAGAGGCAGGCAGATTTCCAGAGGGAGTGCCAGGATAAGCTCCAAAGCTACACAGAGAAACCCTGTCTTAAAAAAAAAAAAAGAAAGAAAGAAAAAAGAAAAAAGAAAAGTAGTACCAAAAAATGTAGTGATTATTTTTCCTTTAAGTATTCTTTAACTTACCACTTCACTAACTGTGAAGAACCTGGACAATTTTTATCTTCTTTCAGAATTTTGACACAAAGATCTAAATGAAAAATGAAATATAGAAGTACTTAGAAATAGCTGATTTAATCAATCATATTTATTTGTGTTACATGAGAATATGTATGGGTGCACATGTATCAAAACACATATGTGTGGCAACCACAGACTTTTGGGAGCTGGTTCTCTCCTTGTACCATGTGGGTTATGGGGATCCAAATCAGATTGTCAGATCTGGTGGCAAGTGCCTTTCAATAGCTAAGCCATTTTGTCAGCCTCAACAGTATTTTTTTTTTTTTTCGAGACAGGGTTTCTCTGTGTAGCTTTGGAGACTATCCTGGCACTTGCTTTGGAGACCAGGCTGGCCTCGAACTCACAGAGATCCGCCTGCCTCTGCCTCCCGAGTGCTGGGATTAAAGGGTGCGTCACCAATGCCCGGCTTCAACAGTAAATTTTAAATTATTTTTACTTTCTTTAGCTATAAATTATGGGTATATTATTTTTTGAGGCAGGGTCTCACTATATAGCCTAGGCTGGTCTTGAACCCAACAGTTCCCCTACCTTAACCTATCCAGTATTGGGATTACACAAGTGTGTGCCATCCACCTGGCTCATTATATGAATATTATTAGTGGCAGCTTTGAAATAATTGGTACTCATTGTAAAATGCCATAATAATGATTAAGAATTTAAGTTGATGAATAAATTTTTTCCTATTTCTGTAGCTTAGTTGGTAAGTAGTTTGTAAATGGCTTGCAAAGTCCTAGGTTAAATTCTGAGCACCAAGTAAACTGGGTGTAGTGGTGCATGCCTATAGTCCCAGTACTAAGAAGGTAGAGGAAGTAGAAACCCAGAGTTGTAGACCAGCCTCAGCTATATAACCAGTGCAAGGCCAGCCTGGATTACCTAAGTAATACTCTGAAAAAAATGGGGCAGGGAGAGGCAGAAAAAATAGCTCAGGATTAAGAGTATAGTCTGCTCTTCCAGAAGACCTAGGTTAGATTTCCAGCACTCAAGTGGGCAGCTCATGCTAATTGTAGTTCCAGGGGATCTGATACCCTTTCTGGTCTCCAAGAGCACCAAGTATACATATAGCATGCATGCATACATGCAGGCAAAACAATCATAAATTAAATAAAATTTAGATATATTTTCATACAATAACTTTCCAACAGTCTTAGAATGTTCGCTATGAACTCATTCTACTGAAAAATGTGTAACTGGGCCAAAATTTGACTCTCAAAGATAAAGACTCTGCAGAGACACAACATGTAACAATTGGAAAGGACTGAGAACATCACTCTTAGATTCTTCATCTAATAAACAGGGATAATCACTGCTGTCTGGGGGTCAGCCTCCAGCAGCACAGGGCCTTGAAAGGAATCTACAGTGTTGTAAGCTAAGACTTTTCTAACTGAGAGGGTTTAGGGAAAAGGCACTCATGCTCTCTTGATGGTTCCCTCCTTTATTCTATGTTCTTTTTTTTTTTTTTTTTTTAAGATTTATTTATTATGTGTATAGTGTTCAGCCTGCTAGTATGCCTGCAGGCCAGAAGAGGGCACCAAATCTCATTACAGATGTTTGTGAGCCACCATGTGGTTGCTGGGAATTGAACTCAGGACCTTTGGAAGAGCAGGCAGTGCTCTTAACCGCTGAGCCACTCTCCAGCCCCTATTCTCTGTTCTTTTCATGTTCTTTCAACTGTATACTTTTTTTTACAGCTTATCTATTCCAATAAAGTTTTTCAGGTAATACAGGGATTACAATGTAGTTACACTCTGCTTCTGCCTCTTGAGTGCTGGGATTAAAGATGTGTGCCACCATTGCCTGGTATAACAGGGTTTTAGATCTGTTTAAATTATTAGAGGTCTTATGTCAGGTGAAGATATCTTGCAAAATTGAGGGGGAAATTATAATTAAGTGGTTTCTAAAGTATTCGATATCCCTAAAAAACTTTTGAAGGTTAGAAACATAGCACAGTAAAAGAGCACTTTTCTAAGCATGTATAAGGCCCTGGGTTTGATGTCTAGCAAGAAACAAACAAAGAAAAACCACAACTTGCATATGAATGTGGCTTCACACATTAAGAGCACAAAAAAGGAAACAACCTAAGTTGGCTTGTATGGCCATACACTGGGATATTATTCAGCAGTGAGAAGGAAATCAATTATTAGTTCTTGTTACAGCATTATGGTGAATTAAATAAGTCAGTTAGAAAGAACATACTACATGATTCCCTTTATGAAAAATATCCAGAATAGTAGGTACATTCACTGAAACAGAAAGTAGTTGTCTCTAACTAGAAAGATTGGAGAGGAGAATGATTTATTATAGATGTATTTCTTTTGGAGAGTGGTGAAATGTTCTAAAATTATGGTGGTAATTGCATGCTGCTGTGAGCACTTAATAATTGAACTGTACACTTTACATCAATGAAACTACTACCAAAACACATTCTCTAAGTAAAAAAAAAGCAAAGAAGATCTCAAATATTATAAATTACCATCCAGATATCTTGTCCCATAAGCACGTTCTGGAAATATCCCTCTCAAATAGGTGATGCAGGATACCGAAACTGCCAGGAGCCTCTTCACAAACATCAAAGACTGATGCTCAGTTGATATCTTATTGGGGAACACCAATGCACTCTAAAATTCAAGAGAAATTAAAGTATCTTAATTGACATTTGTTGAGAACACAGTTTTGGATAAGCGCTTTCCCAAACAATTCTCCAAGATCATCATCCCCAGAAAGTCACTGCAGTCTTTAAAATGTGTTTAGGGTAACAGTCCAAAAATGAAGCAAAATGTGTTTAACAGTCTTAAGAATCCTTGAGATTGAAGGGTGCGGTGGCACACGTCTTAAGCATTCTAGAGCAGCCAGGATTGTTGTACAGAAAAACCTTGTCTTGAAAAAAACAAAACAAAAGAATCTTTGATATTAACTAAAAATGCAAATAACAGAGAATATTAATTCTTTAATCATTGACTAGGATGAACACAGATTAAATATAATGCAAGATTCTATGCAAATAGTATAATTTCTTTGTCTCTGAGTCACAGACATTTTCTAGTATGAACTTCTATAAACAATTTCATAAAAGCAGTGGAATAAAAAAGATTTAAAACAGCAGTGGAATAACATTCATTAATAGCTAATGTAAACTAAATGTGAATGACCATGGTGGTTTGGTTTGGTTTTTTGAGACAGGGTCTCACTATGTCATCTTGGCTGGCCCTCTATGAAGACCGGGCTTGCCTCAAACTTATAGAGATCCACTTGTCTCTGTCTCCCAAATGCTGGGATCAAAGGCATGTGCCACCATGCTTACTTAGTCAAATGGGCATTTTAAATTTAGCAAATATTTTACTAGTTTCTATAATAAAACCAATGTAATTAAGTCCTTACATATTTAATATTACTGTTGTACAAATGAAAAAAAATCAGTGATTCTAGACCAATCCAGCTTGTTAGTTTTTGTACAACAAAAACAAATTAAACTGGGATGCTTTTCTCTGAGGCTGACAGCACAGACAAATTTTTCAAAAAGTCTAATATGTATTATTATAATTATAATAATATTTATATTAAAAGATAAATAATAGTGGTATGTTATGCACCAAAAGTAGCAAGAACTTCACAGGTTCTGTAGTCATCCAAAGAAAATTGTAGCATGTCCATTAAAAAAAAGTAAAAAACGAAATTTCAGAAAGTAACAGTTCTCTAACTGTGGTACCCTGCACCATATTTTTTCTTTTAAATTAGCTTCTCAATCATCATCTGCAAAGAAGACATCTTGAGTAACACTGTTAAAAGTAGCTCTAACAAACCATGGTCATGTAATAGCAGGTGCAGCTATTTTACATCCACAGAGGTATAATACACTACCGGCCCACAGCTAGAGTACTCAGGATACAAGTGAAAAAGCATTATATGAGACTTGATTTAGCTTTTCAAGCAAAGGGTTCAAAGGAATGTATAATAAAACTTTTATAAAGAAATGCACTTTAAGAAGTGGAGAAATGGTTCAGCAGTCAAAAGCATTGGCTGATCTTCTAGGACTCAGATTTGATCCCCTGCATCCACATGGTGGCTCACAACTGTCGATAACATTAGTTCCACATAGTACAAGACATATGCAGACAAACAACCCATACATTATAAATAGGAAAGAGATGTACTTTGAGCTAGATGTGGTAGCATATGCATTTTTTTAATCCCAGTTCTCAAAAGGCAGAGACAGGTGGATCTCTGTGAGCAGAGTCTAGTCTACATAGAGAGTTCCAGGCCAGCCAGGACTATGTAGTGAGATGATGTCTAAAATCATGATACAATAGTGGGGGCTGGAGAGATGGCTCAGAGTTGCACTTCCAGGGGTCCTAAGTTCAATTCCCAGCAACCACACAGTGACTCACAACCATCTGTAATGAGATCTGGTGTTCTGGCCTGCAGGCATACATGCAGGCATAACACTATATACATAATAAACAAATCTTTAAATAATAATATCAATAATAATAGTAATAAACAACAACAAAGAAATACTCTCTTATATAGAATTTCCTCTCATTAGTGGCACAGTTCTAAATATTCACTCTCTTCATTAACAGTAGCTAAACACCATTATTAAGAAAAAAATCCTCTGAAACAAAGCACAAGCACCAGGCTTATACACAAATGGCCCAGTGGAAGCAAACAGGACAAACCTTACTTTCTTGCTTGCACTTTACAGCTGTCACATTTGGCTGATGAGAGCTCCAAGGAAAAGAGCAGATGCCACTGAATGAACAGCTTATGGTAACATACCAATGTCTAAAAAAACTCTACATTACTTCTTTCCTTAAAGTACAGCGGGGTCCTGGTATTATTAAAACCTCAAATACTTGTTACTTTTAAACAGTAAAATAATTATGGCTAAGGTGGGCCATGGTGGCACACATGCCTTTAATCCCAGCAGTCAGGAGTCTGGCCTGGTCTACAGAGCTATTTCCAAGACAGCTGGGGCTACACAAAGAAACCCTGCCTCAAAAAAAAAAATTAATAAAGAAACTCAGTTAAATTAATACATATTAAATTATAAGAAAGAAATCATACCATGGAAGCCGTCCTCCGCAACTGCATAGTGGCCATTTTCTTCAACCATGTAACACAAATACAAATTTTAATTTCAGATTTCATTTTTAACCCTAAAACTCTTATTACTCAAATTTTTATCTTAATAAAATTTTAGAATTTTACATAAAATAGAATCTTTAAAAATGACAATGTATAGTCCCAGTTTGTAGTACATGCTGTAATTCTAACACTTTTGAGGCTGAGGCAGGAAGATCACGAGTTGAAGTTTATCCTTGGCTAGTTAGCAAGTTACAGACTAGGCTACCTGAGACCCTGGGGTTTTTGTTGTTGTTTTGTTTTCTGATATTTTTTTGGGGGGAGTCTGCCTTGTAATTAAAAAAATGTATATCAAAAAATATTCATTCAAATCAGATGATTCCTTTATCAGGGCTCAGTATACATTGTCTACTCTGGAACCATAACAGCAAAGCGGGGAGGGCACAAGACGGCTCGTTGGTAAAGGAGCTTGCCTTCTATAGACCCTGCTGATCCGAGATGGTAGGACCAACATGGTGGAAGGAGAAAATAGATTCCCACAAAGTCTTTGACTTCTACAAGTGCCACAGTACAATGTATGCCACTCCCCCCGACCGAAAAAATGTAAACTTTTTTTTAAGGCAACATAAATTGATTTTTTTCATAAATAGATTTTAAAAATTCTTCTGAGATAGGCTTTCATGTAGCCCAGGCTGGACTCCAAGCAAGAATCATACTGAACTTTTCTTTTGACACAGGCTCTCTCCCTATGCACCTCTGGCTAGTTCGAGGTCGGGGCTGACCTGGAACAAAGTGCGGGGACTAAATGAGTGCACCACCACCACACCGGGCTTGACCTGGAACTCCCCGCCCGCCTCCACCTCCCCAGCGCCACCAGTTTCGTTTATTCTAACATTTTACTTTTGCTTATACTTTGGGGCAAGCTCTCCTTGCGTAGCTCTGGCTAGCCTGTGACTCGCTGTGTAGACGGCGGCGGCGGCCTCAAACCCGCCCGCCTCTCAAATTCCTCTAACGACTGACTCCCAAGTCCCAACTGTCTTTAAATTTAAATCTCCTTGCGCTCTGGTCCCGCGTCATCTGTTAACACCCTTCAACCAGCAGCCAGCCGCCACAGAGCGAGCGAGCGAGCGAGCGAGTGCGCGAACACGGCTGAAGAAGCCGTTGGCACTATGGCGGCGTCGCCCCTCAGCGAACTCCGGGACACAAACGCACAAAACCTCTCAGTCGACGCCCCTCACGCCACGGGAACCTTGAGCGCGCGCGCGGGGACACACAAAGGAGACTCGGCAGAGACCGCGCTACGAGACCCAACCCCAAAGGAAACACATATTACGCAACGCCTGGGAGACGCGGGCGACAGCGACAGGAAGCAGGCGCGAAGTGCGGCACTCGCTGCGGCACGCGCGCCCAGTGCGCACGCGCGCCAACTGTCGCCGGCACGAGGAGCGCGCCCTTTGACCTGCAGGCGAGATCAGCGTTCCCGCCAAAAGCTGCGCCGCAAGGCCTGCCGGGAGCGCTCTTCCCGCAGGCTCAGGCCGGTCGTTGATTGGCCCGAACCTTCCAACGCGCAGGCGCGCCGCTCCTTAGAGACCGCCGCGTCTCCAGGCGCCGCTGGCTCCTCCTGGCTTTGCTTGTTTTCTGGCTTTGGATTTTGTTATCCCGTCTTCCGTGTTGTTTAGTCCCGCTGTCCAGTCGATGATCTGAGGAAATCAGTTGTTCTACGGTCTGATTACCTAGGCATTTATTTCTGCTATCAGGTTGTTTTTAATTTTTCGTATTATTTGTGTGTGGTGTGTGTGTGTGATTTCTGCTACTAGGTTGTTTTTAATTTTTAGTATTATTTGTGTGCGTGTGTGTGTGCGTGCGTGTGTGTGTGCGTGCGTGTGTGTGTGTGTGTGTGTGTGTGTGTGTGTGTGTGTGTGATTTCTGCTACTAGGTTTTTTTTAAATTTTTAGTATTGTGTGTGTGGTGTGTGTGTGTGTGTGTGATTTCTGCTACTAGGTTTTTTTTAAATTTTTAGTATTGTGTGTGTGTGGTGTGTGGTTTATTTCTGCTACTAGGTTGTTTTTAATTTTTAGTATTATTTGTGTGTGTGTGTGTTTTATTTCTGCTCCTAGATTGTTTTTAATTTTTAGTATTCTCTGTGTGTGTGTGAGTGTGTGTGTTTTATTTCTGCTACTAGGTTGCTTTTAATTTTAGTATTATTTGTGTGTGTGTGTGTGTGTGTGTGTGTGTGTGTGTGTGTGTGTGCTTTACTTCTGCTACTAGGTTGTTTTTAATTTTTAGTATTATTTGTGTGTGTGTTTTATTTCTGCTACTAGGTTGTTTTTTAATTTTTAGTATTATTTGTGTGTGTATGTTTTATTTCTGCTCCTAGATTGTTTTTAATTTTTAGTATTCTCTCTCTCTCTCTCTCTCTCTCTCTCTCTCTGTGTGTGTGTGTGTGTGTGTGTGTTTTATTTCTGCTACTAGGTTGTTTTTAATTTTTAGTATTATTTTTGTGTGTGTGTTTTATTTCTGCTACTAGGTTGTTTTTAATTTTAGTATTATTTCTCTCTGTGTGTGTTTTATTTCTGTTACTAGGTTGTTTTTAATTTTAGTATTATTTGTGTGTGTGTGTGTGTGTGTGCTTCTGCTACTAGGTTGTTTTTAATTTTTAGTATTATTTGTGTGTGTGTTTTATTTCTGCTACTAGGTTGTTTTTAATTTTAGTATTTCTCTGTGTGTGTTTTATTTCTGCTACTAGGTTGTTTTTAATTTTTAGTATTATTTGTGTGTGTGTGTGTGTGTGTGTGTGTGTGTGTGTGTGTGTGTGCTTTACTTCTGCTACTAGGTTGTTTTTAATTTTTAGTATTATTTGTGTGGTGTGTGTGTGTGTGATTTCTGCTACTAGTTTTTTTTTTAATTTTTAGTATTATTTGTGTGTGTGTGTGTGTGTGTGTGTGTGTGTGTGTGTGTGTGTGGTGAGTGTGTGTTTTATTTCTGCTACTAGGTTGTTTTTAATTTTTAGTATTATTTGTGTGTGTGTGTGTGTGTGTGTGTGTGTGTGTGTGCCCTGTGCCGTTCATTGAGAGGCCAGAGGACAATATCGGGCATGCTCACACCACAGCACCTGTGGTTGGTAATCAGAGGCTACTCGAAGCCGGTTCTCTCCTAGCTCAGTTGCCAGGCACTCTTATCTGCTGAGGCGTCTCATCCGCCCCAATACTTCTATCTTCTTTTCCCTACTTAGCTGAAGTTGGTCCTTGAACGGCCATCCTCCCTGCTTTTACCCTGCCCCCACACTAGAGGTACAGGCATATGTCACCATTTTACTTAGCTATTTCTACTAACTGGGGACAGTGGAGGGGGGGTAGCTTTGAAAACAATTTGTCTCATTTAGAAACAAAATTAAGCTCTATTTTTGGAGTGGTGATTTTCTTTTGTTTTTTTTTTTTTTGAGATTTTTTTAATAATACTTTTTTTTCTTTATTTGAATTAGAAACAAGATTGTTTTACATGCCAATCCAAGTTCCCACTCCCTCCCCTGGAGTGATGATTATCAGTACTGGCACTCAAGTTTGTGGGTGGTTGCCAAACTGCTGGTCCTTCACCAACAGCACTGCCTCACACAACTATCTTGAAAACACAGTCACCAAGCTGTCAAAATGGCTCAGTGGGTAAAGGCAGGTTCTACCAAGCTTGATGAACTGATAACTATTCCTAGAAAATGTTCCCTGTCCTCCACATGTGCACCCTAGCATATGTGCCCACATAGGCAAATAAATAAATAAACATTAGGGAAGACAACACCATTCTAGAGGGGAAAAAAGCTGTCTGAGAAGGCTAATGGAGCCCGGGGAGTGTGTGGGTGGGATGTTCTACATGGAGGTTCTGTGGTTCTCACAGTGATGCAGCAGCATGTGTCGTGCCTCAGTCAGTTGTGGTTTTATTCTGCAGGAAGCAGGGCTGGCTTCAGGCATCACAGTCGTGGCTTTGTTCAGGTTTATTTCTCTGTGGATCAGCAATCTCTGTCACTGAGCTTTTCTTTGGGGTACAGTGCTTATTGACTAGTGTTAGCTGCCATCTATAGACAGACTTGGAAGTTTTTATTTATTTACTTATTTTGTGTGTATAAGTGTCTGCATGTGCCGGGCGGTGGTGGCGCACACCTTTAATCCCAGCACTTGGGAGGCAAAGGCAGTCAGATCTCTGTGAGTTCCAGGCCAACCTGGTCTCCAGAGTGAGTGCCAGGATAGGCTCCAAAGCTACACAGACAAACCCTGTCTCGAAAAACCAAAAAAAAAAAAAAAAAAAAAAAAAGTGTCTGCATGTATGTATGTGCACAGGTGTATGACTGGTACTCTTGAAAGTCAGAAGAGGGCTTTGGATCCCTGGGAACCAGGGTTACAGATAGTTGTGAGTCATCATGTGGGTGTCAGGAGGTGAACCCCAGTGCCCTGTGAGAGCAGCAAATGCTCTTAACCAGTCAACCATCTCTCTCCAGACTCCAACAGATCAGTTTTAACCATGGAAAAACAGCATGAAAGGTAGTTGGAGACTGTATGGTAGTGGACGGTTCTTCCTTTACTGTGTACTGTTTCATAGACTTTGATATATTTTCATCAAGAGGAAACCACAGACAGGAAAAGGCCTGCCCAAAGTTAATCAGTGTAGGAGGCCTGTAGGTCCTTGTGCTCACAGATAAATACTAGGGAAAACAGAATGTTAAACACACAGAGCTGTCTTTTCAAAGGGAGAGGTGTGCAGACCTGTTTTCCACCCAGAAATCTGAGAACAGATGTGGTGACCTTTGCAGTATCTGTGTGGCCAGGCCACACCAGCTCCCCAGACCTTATCTTGAGGTTGTCTCAGTTAATCTGTAGTGCTATCCTCCCCCAGACCCTTATTAGAAGCTTGCTATCTTGAGCTCATTTCCTCAGTCAATCTATCTTTGTGGAAGATGTCACTTGTACTTTACAAAGAGTTTTAATGTAGTCATGTCTTAAGCTTTGTTATGTACACCGGATTAGTTATCACCAGAAAACTTTGTTCCCAATTGTGCTGTACTTAAATATGCCTAAAAATAAATGACCTGGTATCAGACTCTGAAAGTTTAAACCAATGCCAGCTACTAAGTCTTTTGAACCAAACTGTCTTCTTTCCTTTCATGGACCAACACTCTGCTGGCCTTGGTGGTCTCAGAGGCCCCCACATTCAGATGTATGAAGAATAATGAAGACTAGGATCTTGTTTTCAGAATAAAAGATATGGTGAAAATCTTGCTCTAACGTTTACCACACTTTTTTTCTCACATTTAAAAATTTCCAAGAATTTTCAAATTCATTGTTTTAGTATTACATTGCTTCTATAAGAGCCTTGTAAGAGAGACAGATATCACCACTTCCTGCGTTCTCTCTTCTTCCTCTCCCCACCCCCATTCCTCTCTACCTCTCCCCTGCCCCCCCTTTTTTTTTTGGTTTTAATCATTGGGGGTTTTTGTTTGTTTAAGAGATGAGGAAATAGACTTAGGCACAGTTGGTTTTCCCAAGATCACAAGAAATATCAGTGTGGACAGAGGAGGCCACTATACCACTGAAACATGGCATATTAAATTTCCAATATAGCCCAGCATATTAAGAAGGGACTGACTCTAGCAAGTCATCCTCTAACCTCCACATGTGGCCACACAGTTTATAGAGCCCTGGGAATAGATCCCAGGGCTTAGTGAGTGTAAAGGACACACAGAAAGCACTAGAGAAACCAGGATTGCTAGTTAAGCAGGCTTTCTTATTCAAAGGAAGGAAACAATGCCCGTACACCTGGAAGGCTGGAGTGGATGTTGTCTACCGACCTGGTGATCTTTCAATATCCCTTGGAGCCAGTCTTCACCTGAATCCCCCCAAAATCCTGAGCATTGTCTCTCATGCAATAGAACCCATCTTTATGCTTGTTACAAATCCTTCCTCCCTAGACCCATGTCTAGTGGCATAGCTCACTGGTAGAGAAATTACTTGGCATATGGAAGACTCTGTTTGATCACCAACACCACAGAAATAAGTAACTAATTCTTCAAAGGTGTTCAAAACCAGCTTTGCTTTTTGAAAAAGAAGAATTAATTTTATGAGCATTTTGCCTGTGTATGTTTATGTGCATCATGTGTGTGTGTGATGCTCAGTGAGACCAGAAGAAGGCAGTGGACCCCTGGAACTGAATTAGGGACCACCATGTGGGTTCTGGAAAATGAATCCAGGTCCCCTACAAAAGGAGCAAGTGCGCTCAACCACTGAGTCATTTTCAAAACAAAAACAAAAAACAAAAAAGCTTTACTTTTAACCATTTATGTGCTTCAAATTTAAAACATTTATTAAATAATTGTATGAATCAAAATACAACTTCGTCTTCTGGACATTTTATAACAACATTTTGTAGTGTTTTGTTTCAAGACAGGGTTTCTCTATGTAGTCATGGAACTCACTCTATAGACCAGGCTGGCCTCAAACTCAGAGATCTACCTGCCTCTACCTCTCAAGTGCTTGGATTAAAGGCGTGAGCTACTACACACAGCATTTTTTAGTTTTTATAACATTTTCCTTATCACAGTGGCTATAGCTCATCACTAACATAGCCATGCTTATGATAAGGTATAAAGGTTACTTAAGGACAACCTGAAAAAAACGGTATGTGACAAAAACAGAGATTTGAAATGACTGATTTATTAAGCACTTCATGGATATTATGGTTATTAGAAAACATAAAGATAGCAAGGTGTAAGGGGTAGAAAGAACAAACATGAATATCCCAGGAATGGACTCTGATAGAGTTCCATCTACAGTACATTCTTGTTCGCAGACTTTTCAGAGAGAAAGTTGTAAAGTGAACGAACTATAACCTAGTTAGAACATTAAATACAAATTGGTCATGACACATTTGTTTCTTCGGGACAGAGCAGGTGAAATTAAATTAAGAGAGTGCATTTCATCTTCATGGCTTGTTAGAAAGAGAAGACCTTGTTTAGATTTCTGGGTAAGAGCCATAGCTAGCAATCCCACATTGATTTTTATTATTTCTTGCCATCCGAATATATCCTTGATCACCAAAGTGAAGGCCCCAGCTATAAAAAGAGAAAGAGCACAAAATTATAAATTAATATAACAAAACAGTATTATCAATATTTTATCTTGTTGGGTGTTGGTGGCGCATGCCTTTCATCTCAGCACTGGGAGGTAGGCAGAGGCAGGAGTATCTCTGTGAGTTCGAGGCCAGCCTAGTCTACAAGAGCTAGTTCCAGGACAGCCTCCAAAGCCACAGAGAAACCTTGTCTTGAAAAAACAAAAAAAAAAATTATCTTTTTGCTTCTCCCTAAAACACTTATATGTTTTTAATTAATTAATTAATTTTATTTTATGTGCATTGGGGTTTTGCCTGCATTTATGTCTGTGTGAGGGTGTCAGATTCCCCTGGACCTGGAGTTACAGAGAGTTGTGAGCTACCATGTGGGAAAACCCAACTGTGCTTCAAAGTCTTGGCTTTACATATTTCCTCCCATAGCAGAAAGATTCAGGAACTGGAGAGATGGCTCAGTGGTTAAGAACACATACTGGACTTCCAGGGAACCTGAGTTTGAGTCCCAGCACCCATGTTAGGAGGCTCACATCCACCTGTAACCCAGGTCCAGGGGATCCTATGCCTCGGGCCATCTTGGTCACCTGCACTCCTGTGCACACACCTACACACATAATTAGAAATAAAGCTTTAAACTATCTTAAAATAATTTATGTCTTATTATGCGTGCCTGCTAGTTTATATGCACATGAGTGTCACAGAGTCTAAAAATGGGCCTCAAAGCCCCAGGAACTGTAGTCTAGGACAGCTGTGAGCCTCTTGATTGGGTGCTAGGAACAGAACCCAGGTCCTGGGCAAGAGCAACAAAGGCTCTTAACTGCTGAGCCATCTCTCCAGCCTCTTCTTTCCCCTTTTCCCTCTGAAAGTTGTACTCATTTTGCTTATGAGTTATACACTGCAGTGCAGTATTGAGGGGGTCACTGTGAGCCAGAACGGGGCTGAGGATGAAAATCAAGTCTGTCTTCATGGCTACCACAACTACTCATAAGCACCCAACTTATATTCAAGTTGGAAAATTCTTTGGCTCTGAATCTATAAAATAGTTTGGCAGCATAGTGGCTGAAGAGATGGCTAAATGGTTAGGAGCACTGGCTGCTCTTGCAGAGGACCTGGTTAGGTTCCCGGCACCCTCATGGTGACTCACAACCATCCTTGACTGCAGTTCTGCGCTGATGCCTCCCTCTTCTAAACTCTGAGGGCAACAGGCATACAAGTGATGCACGCCTTTAATCCCAGCACCTGTAAGGCAGAGGCAGACAAATCTCTGTGAGTTCCAGGCTAATTTAGTATACACAGTAAGTTCCAATCTCAAAAAAAAAAAAAAAAGCATTTTACTTATTCCAAACATTCAGAGATTTTATTTTCCAGAATAGATAATGTTCAAGCTGCTTTGGTTTAAAATATTTTTACTACATTTTTCTCTATGGGGGAGGCTTGAGTTAGTGGAGGTCAGAGGACAAATTGGAAGAGCCAGTTCTCTCTCCTTTCACCATGCAGGATGTAGGATCAAGCTCAGGTTGTAAGGCTGGACAACAGTACCTTTACCCACTGAGCCATATGGTTGGTCTTTTTTTTTTTTTTAATTGCATTTTGGATATTTTAAGTCTGTATTTTATTTTATTGAGGGACATGAAGACAGGTCACATGTAGCTCAGGCTGGCCTAGAATTTTGTGTGTAGCCAACAATGACCTACTTCCACCTCCTAAGTGCTGGAGTGATAAGAAAAGCAAGTGGAGAATAGCAGTGTGCATCTGTAATCCCAACACTCAGGAGCCAGATACAAAGGATGGCCGTAAGTTCAAGGCTAACTGGAAGATATAGTGAGTTCCAGGTCATCTAGGAGTAATAGCAAGACCCCATCTCAAAACACCAAATGATATAAAATAGAATGAAAAGTATTATAGAAGACAAATTGTAAAAATAAAGATGAAGGTGGGTGCCTTAGTCACTGTCCTATTGCTGTGAAGAGACATCATGACCACAGCATTTTATTAGGAGTTTGATTACGGTTTCAGAGGGTCAGTCCATTACCATCATGGCAGGGAGCATGGCAGCAAGCATGATGCTAGAGCAGTAGGCAAAAGCTACATCCTGACCCTCAAGCAGAGAGAGGGAGAGAGAGACAGACAGGGAGGGAGGGAGGGAGGGCTTGGCCTGGCCTGGCATTTTGAAAGCTTTAAGCCCACCCCCAGTGACACGTTTCCTCCAACAAAGCCACACCTCCTAATCATTGTAATACTTCTCCAATAGTGCCACTCCCTGATGACTAAGCCTATGAGGGCCATTCTTATTAAAATCCACCCCAGTAAATGCTCATCCTTGTTGCTATGGTGACCAGCATCCTAACAGCAAGAGTACATTTGTTGATGCCCCCGCCCCCCACAGTTCTGACAATGGAGCTGACACTGATGTGCAAATGTATTACCTGTTTTTCACAAGCCAGTAGTCTTTCCCATCAAGGTTCCCATAGCCAACCACTAGTACACCATGGTTTACGTTCTCAGTACAGGAGGGCTCATCATAGACACCTGAGAATAAACCACAGATGAGAAAGAGGCAAGTGCTACAGGATAACACAACGTATGGACACTCAACTACTTTTTATAAGGATCTTGGAGATATGACAAAGTGATTTAGACATCACAGTTGTTTAACATTGATACTGCTTCCCTGACAAGTTTGAGACTGATCCATCAAAAAAAATTATTATATTCATTCAGCACATTTTTCTTTTTTTTTTTAGGATTCATTTATTTATTATGAATACAACATTCTGCCTCCATGTATGTCTGCACACCAGAAGACGTCACCAGATCTTATAACTGATGGTTGTGAGCCACCGTGTGGTTGCTGGGAATTGAACTCAGGACCTCTGGAAGAGCAGCCAGTGCTCTTAACCTCTGAGCCATCTTTCCAGCCCTGGCCAGCACATTTTTTCTAATTCTCCTAATTTATATATAATCAGTTGTATTTCTTTGTATAAGTTCATAAATTGTTTTGTCCCCTTTGAGCCTTTTCTATTAAATTCTCCTTAGTGCCTATTGTTGCTTTCTACTGTGTATAATACAGAGTTCTGTATTTATTGGACTCTCGGGGACTGTGTCATTGAGCTTTTATGAGGGTGTATACAGTTTTAAGTGTCAACCTTAGAGAAGTGTTATGTGCCCTCCTTTAAGTTTCCATAGTGCTTAAGGCCAGGGTGGCACATAGGTCCCCTAACAGGCCTCAAACTTGATAAGTAGTCAGAGATGACCTCGAACTTCTGATCCTCCTGGCTGCATTTCCCAAGAGCTGAGACGACAGGCTTGTACCACTATGCCCAGTATATATGTGTGCTGGGCACTGACCCCAAGGCTTCATGTATAGTGAGCAAACATTTTACTACCTGAGCCACGTTCCCATTCCTGCATTCTTTTTTTCTAACAGCCAAATAGCATCCGACGTTGTATATGTGCCATCTTTCCTTTATCCACTCATCAGTTGGTGGTCACTTAGGTTGTACTGCAATGAACTTGAGAGATGTCTTTTCATTATACTGATTTGATTTCTTTGGGATATGTTCCTGGCAGTGGAATTGCTGGGTCAAATTATAGCTCTATTTTTTTTTATCTTTTTGGGGAATTTCTATATATTCTATATAAGAATTGATATTCTTATCATCAGTGTGCAAAGGTTCTGTTTTCTCCATGTCACCAGCATTAGGTTATCTTTTATCTATATGTTTGTTTGAGACATGTTCTTCTATGTAGTCCTGGCTGGTCTGGAATCTGTAGGGGATGCTGTAGCCACACCTGCTTAGGGGCTGGCTACAGGTGTGCCTGACCACGCCTGTGAGGGCATGGCCAAGGTGACATAGAGATAGTTTAAGAGTGAGGGACGCTTACATGGGGCCCTGCTTTCGCTTTCATCTTCGGCTTGCTGTACTTACTGCTGCCCTGCTGGCTGGCTAGATTGCTCTGTAAGGAAGGCTTTTCCCAATTAAATTCCCTTGTATTTTTACCTGACTCTGTATTGATAATTTCACACATTAGGAATCCTCACTATCTAGTCAGTGTCCTGGTGAGTTTTTCATTGACTTGACACAAGCTAAATTATTTGGGGGAAAGGAACCTCAATTGAGAAAATGCCTCCTCCTGGAACAGCCATATCTGATGGGAACAGCAAAAGTCATAAGACCAGCATAGCTGTTTGACAAAATCCAACAAGCTGAGCCACATGATGGTTGCCATGCTAACTTTGGTTTTTATCTCCACCTGTTGTATACTTGGGAGACTTTTTTTTGAGACAGTGTTTCTCTGTGTAGCTATGTAGACCAGGCTGGCCTTGAACTCACATAGATCCACCTACCTTTGCCTCCTGAGTGCTGGAATTAAAGGTGTGTACCACCACTTCTTGGCTGAGACTTTTAATATTTGTACAATTTAGAAATATTGGATTGATGGAAAATTTCTTATGAATCATTTATGCCTTCTCCCGGGAGTACTGCTTGCTAGCTTCCCCAGGAAAGTCCTGAACACACTACCACTCCCACTTTTACAAGATATCCTTACTTATTTGAAGGTCTTTCTTATGCCTTGGAGGTTGTGACACACATAAAGAAGTCAGAGGTCTCTTTATGAAGACTATGAGACATTCTTGGAGCATCCGTCCCTGTACTTACACAGGAACAAGATACTCAAAACACAGTAAACTCAAAAAGGTTAACAAGATTCAGCCACAGTTCAGATTGCAAGCCTCTTTCCACTGTACACTCAGGTGATTATGTGGCATATACAACAACAAAATTAGATTAGTGGAAGTTATATCTATCCTACACGGAGACTTATACTGATGGGCAAAGAATGATGTAGAAAGATGATAAACATATTCTATAAAATGTAAACATTGTAATATGCCAGAATTTGAATAATAACTGCAGCAGCTTTGGCCTGAGGATATTCCCTGGGCACTCTGACCATTAAGAGTTAATAATAGCCGGGCGTTGGTGGCACATGCCTTTAGTCCTAGCACTCGGAAGGCAGAGGCAGGCAGATCTCTGTGAGTTCGAGACCACCCTGGTCTACAAGAGCGAGTTCCAGGACAGCCTCCAAAGCCACAGAGAAACCCTGTCTCAAAAAAAAACAAAAACAAACAAACAAACAAAAAAAGAGTTAATAATACACGCTTGGGATATGACAGCATGTCTGGGATGGCTTGAAGATTGTTTTGGTCCAGTGTCCTTGTACCTACAAAAGCTACCAACCTAAAAACAGGCTGTCATATGCCTCTAGATTTTTTTTTTCCTGAGCCAGGGTTTCTCTGTAGCGTTGGAGTCTGTCCTGGAGAACCTCCAGGCTGGTGTTGAATTCACAGAGATCTGCCTGCCTCTGCCTCCCAAGTGCTGGGACTAAAGGCATGCCCCACCACTACCTGCTGCCTCTAGATTCTTAAAAATTGGGTTATGGGGTTGATGAGTAAAAATGGTTATGAAAAATAACTGTTTATCAATGATGTCAAAACTTGAGGGAAAATGATTGGAAATGATAACTCTGTTCTGTCATAGTTTATTAATGATGACTAAAAGATGAATGAGAGAAAATGTTAAACACATGTCCAAAACCAAAAATGGAATGACCTATGATTTGGAACAACATGAATGTATCCTTACTTACTAAATTCTGTATAAATAAAGAAGCACTCTGGCTGCAATATTCTCCCGACCACCATGGTCTGGCTCACTTCCTTCCCTTGCCAACTCCTTACATCCTTGGCTGGGACCTGTCCACCACTGGGGATGGCTCCCAGCAACCATCAGATTGGCCTGGAGGCAAATCTGTAGGTCATTTTCTTGAAAACATGCTTAATGTGGGAGGGTTCAGGGTTCAGCCAACTGGGGGTGGTGCCTTGCCTGGGAAGGTTCTCCTGGGTGGAATAAGAAAGCAAACTGAGAAAGCCATGAGGAGGGAGCAAGCCTGTAAGCAATGCCTTCCATTGGCTCAGCTTCAGCTCCTGCCTTGGATTCCCCTGAAGATGGATTGTGAACTGCAAACCAAATAAACTTTCCTTCCCAAGTTGCTTTTGGTCAGTGTTTTAACACAGCAATAGAAGCCTAACAAGGCTCGTCAGGCTGGCTTCAAACTTGAGGTAATCCTGCCTCTGATTCCCAAGGGCTAGCGTTACAAGCATGTGCTAACATGCCAGGCTGTGTTTTTGAGAGAGGGTCTTGCTGTTCTGTTTTGTTGGTCTGGGGTCTGTTTTTATGCTGACACCATGCTGTTTGGTTGCTGTAACTCAGGAATGCAGTCTCTTGTCTTGCTCCCTTTGTTAAGATGGCTTTGGCTATTGAGGGTTTTCACGGTTTCATACACTCTTTAGGATTATTCTATCTAGTTTTGCAAAGAATTGGATTGATATTTAGGTCCATTCTGTAAACAGAGGGTATAGCTTTCACCTCTGGGTGTATCCTTTGGAGTCTCACTAGAGCACCTTCTGCTCTCTAGATAAATTTATCATTACTTCCACCCCCAGTTGTAAGTGGAAGTCCTCTTTTGATTTTTAGTTCATATAATGTACTCTTGGTGTATTTAAAAAAAAAAAAACTAATTTTTTTGTTTGCTTTATTTTTGCTTTTTTGATAGTCTCACTGTGTAACCCAAGCCTCAACCTTGTTATCCCTCTACCTCTGTCTCCAAAAATGCTAAGATTACAGACACACTCACCAACCCTAGCCACAACTTATTTTCATGTATGGATTGTGTAGCCTGTCTCATGGTTTTAGATTGCATACATTTTAATCCAGCACCACTTTCAGGCTGAGTGGCTTAGGCTAACCTTTTTTTCCCCCCCTTAATTTTGTTTTTAGATTTATTTTTATTATTTTACGTGTATGAGTGTTTTTGCCTGGATATGCACCACATGCCTGCCTGGTGCCTGAGGAGGTATGATCTAGGAATTGAATCTGGGTCCTTTGCTCTTAATCACTAAGCCAACTCTTCAGCCCTGAGGCAGATTAGTATTGCCAAGCAGTGTTCATGTAATTAGGGTTACTGAGTGGATGGAATAAGATACATGAGGAACTTAGTGAAGGGGTACTAATAAGCTTTCACCAGTGGGATGCTCAGTCTACACCCCAAGCGTAGCAAATAACAAGAGGCCAGCGCCTCCATTTTTACCACTTTTGTAGAGGAAGAAGGAAGGATGGCTGGCATCAATGCCCACAGACACAGGTCCTTTATTAGCCACAGCTTCTTTCAGCGCCTCTTCATCACCCGAAGGGAGCTCCATATACCTTGAACATGTGGCAGCTCGACTTTTTGAGTCATAGTGACATTTTTCAGCCTGCAAATAAACAAGCATAAAGTCTACTTCAGCTTCCTGGATTTCAAACATGACTCCTCCCCACCCTCCACTTTACCCCTTTAAACCCGCTAAGATCCTCTCTCCCTCTGTTCCTCTCTTTCCACCCCCTTTATTGTTTTGCTCCAGGTTTTTCTGTTTGTTTGTTTAAACACTGTGTCAAACTGGGAATGGTAGCATAGGCTTATAAGCCAAGTTCTGGGCCAGCTGGAGCTATATGAGATAGCACAAAACAAACATAACCCCCCAGAGACAGTACTCAGGAGGCAGAGGCAGGTGCATCTCTTATGAGTTCAAGGCCAGTCTGGTCCGCAGAGTGAGTTCCAGGACAGCCAGAGCTATGTAGTGAGACTGTCTCAAAAGCAAAAAACAAATAAAAAAACCCAGGAGGTTACTGTTGGTTAAATATATGATTGTGTTTATCCCTAAAATCATAACAGAAAAGAGACTGAAAGAAATAAACCAAAGTAATAATGCCCAAGGTAGGAAGTTTTCAAATGATAATTTTTTAAAAATGTGATTTTGTTTGGTTATGTTTTCGAGACAGGGTTTCTCTCTGTAGTCCTGGCTGTCCTAGAACTAGCTCCGTAGACCAGGCTGGCCTTGAATTCAGAGATCCGCCTGCCTCTGCCTCTCAAGTGCTGGGATTAAAGGCACCACTGCTTGGATAAACTGTGATTTTTTTAATTATCTAATTTTATTTCATGTACATGGATGTTTTGTCTATGTGAGGGTGTCAGATCCCCTGGAACTGGAGTTACAGAACGTTGTGAACTGCCATGTGGGTGCTGGGAATTGAACCCAGGTCCTCTGGAAGAGCAGCCAGTGTTCTTAACCACTGAGCCACCTCTGTAAGACTTTAGGCATTATGCTGGCCTGCCCTGTCACCTGGCAGAATGCACTCAGCAGTACCCAGGGTTCCATGGCTACTAGTCTGCACGCAGGTGCAAATGACGCCTTTAAAAGACAGACCCCAGCCGGGCGTTAGTGGCGCATGCCTTTAATCCCAGCACTCGGGAGGCAGAAGCAGGCGAATCTCTGTGAGTTCAAGGCCAGCCTGGTCTCCAGAGCGACGGCCAGGATAGGCTCCAAAACTACACAGAGAAACCCTGACTTGAAAAACAAAACAAAACAAAACAAAACAAAAACCAGACCCCCCAGCCCACTTACGCTCTCTCTTTCCTGCTGTTCCCCTGGGGCAAACAAGACTTTTCCTGTCTCCCTCTTCTCTCTATCTCTGTTTCTGTCTCTGTGTCTCTTTACCTCTTTTCTTTCCTTCCCCCTCCCTCCCCTTTCTAATAAAACTTCTCACTTAAGCTGTCTGCCTGGCATGTTTGTCCCTCCTCAGTCAACCTCACCTGCCATGGAATCCGACATGGTTACCCCTGCGCTTTATCATAACAACCTCTCTAGCCCCTAAAATGTGATTTTTATTGCATTTATTTATGTAGTGTGGAGGTCAGAGGATGACTTACAGGACTTGGTTTTCTCCTATCACATGGGACCAGTGATCAAACTCAGGTTGTCAGACTTGGCATTAAAGCCTGAACCTTTCAGTAGGTGCCTTTACCTAATGAGCCATCTTGCCAGCCCTGGAGGGATAATTTTTCTTTTCCGTTTTTTTTTTTTTTTGTTATATTACTCAACAGAATTTGTAAGAAAACAAAATGAAAGTCTTATAGCAACGAGGATAACATTATTGAGCCTTTCAAGTGGGAGAACAAGCTTGCTGATGACCCAAGAATATCATTAAGCATTGAAGGTTGCAGGACTAAAAAGCTAAATATCAGATAATACACAGAAAGCTTTTTAAAATGTTTTCTTTAAGCCTGTATTTAAATATGAATGCTACCTTCTTGTTTGAAAATATTTTCTTCTTAGAGCTTGGCGGCTAACCCCTATAATTCAGCATTTGGGAGGTATAGGCAGAGGGTACAGAAATTCAGAATCTCCTCAGCTATGATGTGAATTGGAGACCAGCCTGGACTGCAACAAACAAGCATCAAAACCCACGGGTAGATTAAGATGGTCAGGGCATGTCGAAGAGAACTCCTGCTACTGAAAAGAGTTTCTAGAAGGGGTCAAGCAGTTGTGTTGTCGGTGCCAGTGTGGCAGTGGTGGGAACGAACTCACAGGAGACATGCGTGACGTACCACGGCTTTGTAGGGATAGGAAGCATCTGAGTCAATGCCACCATTATCGATGATGTACTGAAAAGCCCTTGTCATGAAGCCACCATCGCAGCCTTTATTCCCGTATTTTTCTTCGGTAGAGCAATCCACCAGGTTCTGTGCGCTGAGAGACACCAGCTTCCCTGTTTTCAGCTTCAGCTGCGCCTCCAGGGCCCCTACGGCACTGAAAGCCCAACAGGACCCACAAGAACCCTGAAACAGAGAAGTCAGTCTCAGAATCAGTAAGGATAGCTTCCGCAGTGCAGATGGCTCCAGCTCTGCCACGAAAAGCTCCTTCCAGCATTGTCTCTCATTGTCCAGGCAAGGTCCTGCCCTGGTGGAGGAGGTTAAATTACAGCAAGCATTTCGAGTGCATTGACAGTACACACCAAACATGTTCAAAGTCCCAACTATCCTCTCCTCTCAGCAAACAGATGCAACAGGTGTCAGATCTTAAACCCAGGACGAGTGGTTAACATATCAAAGCAGATCTGGCCACCAGGTTCTCCCAGCATCCCCCAGTCCCTACCTGTTACAGGGTATGGGGTTGGCATATCCCATCCCCTACTGTAAATTTCTCCAGCCCAGAGGCTGGGCTGCCATTCCTCCAGCTGCCTTTTCTCATATATTCCAGCTATTTTGGGTATCTGGCCCTTTTAGACTACCCTTGACTCTCCTGGCTCTCGCCTATCCCCTCCCTCCTCTCCTCACATGGTCCGGCTCAGGATCATGTGCACTCTGACCCCCCCCAAATGTCCCTGCCTCTGGCTATGCTCTCCCTCATATCTACAATAAACCTTCTCCTCCTCCATACCTAGGAGCAGCCATGTCCTTCCTTTTTAAATTCTTTTTTCCACTCAATGGGAAAACGATTTTGAGAGGAGACAGAATAACTCGGGGCCAACTGAGCCAGGCAGGAGGGACAGGGAGAGGCACTTTAGTTGGGGGATATTTGATCACACTGTGAACCCCGAGTTTGCATTTGCATTAACTAAATAAAATTAACCTTGGGTCAGGAGGATGCATTAGCAACTAGTTGACAGAAAGTAATCATGGGGCATTAAGGGCCTCCAGGAGAGACAGAGAGACACAGGAAGTAGTAGGGAGGATTTGGAGTGGATTTGTAGCTTTTTCTGGTTTGGCAAAGGAGCATGGGTCTTTCAAAGACTCCAGCAAGGAGAGAAGGTTAGCTATTTGCAACTCAGTCTCTCTGAGCTAGCAGGTTTTCACCCCAACCTTTGATGCTTGAGTCTTATTTACAAATAGAACGACAGAGATTTAGTTAAAGCTACCTTTAGAGGCAGCCACAGAGCTGGTGCCTGATGGAACAGAATTCCCAACAGACTGTAGCCTGAGCAGTCAGGACGCTGCTAGAGAAGAGGGTTGGTAACTATGGAGTTGTCACTGCTGGCTGAGATAGTACTAGATTAAGGGACAGCCACTGTGCTGAAGTTAAAACAACACACTTTTGTATTCTTCAGACCTCATGTTGTAGAAAGGAGCCTTCATTACACATTGTAAACAGTGTGGCCAGGGCACACAGTGAATGGTTAGCTGTTGAGTCAGTGCACTAGCCCAGGTGACACCACAGGAGAACAGCAGGGCTCAGTGGCCTGGGAAGAAGGCAAACCAGCTACCAGAGAGGTGATAATGAGACATGCTCAGAAGGTGGTAGGGAGGAGGCACTAAGACCAAGAGTCTCACAGACCACTTGAGCGGAGGCTAAGGCTCAACTTTGGAACGACTGACTGCTTCATTTCCACTCCCTATAAAGCCTGCTGCCAGAGATGAGAAGCAAGACAGACTTCCAGAATGTCCACCTGCTACCTTCTCAGGCCAGCAATTCACAGAAGAAAACGCAGCCTAAAGATTCAGCTCTGGGGCTGCAGAGACGGCTTAGTGATTAACAGTCCTTGCTTCTCTTGCAGAGGGCCAGGTTCTGGTGCCCAGCACCCATGTGTTAGCTCACCACCTTCAGTGACTCCAGTTCCAGGGGACCTGATGCCCTCATCTGACCTCTGCAGGCATTCCGTGCATGTGGTAGAAACACCCCCCCCACACACACACACACATCACACACACACACACACACACACACACACACCTACATACACCATACACAAACCACACACACACACACACACACCTACACACCACACACACCCCCCCCACACACACCTACACCACACACACACACCTATACACCACACACACACATACACACACATACACACACCTATACACACACACCACACACCTATATATACACACACACCTACACACCACACACACACACACACACACACACACACACCTACATACACCATACACAAACCACACACACACACCTACACACCTACACACCACACACACACACACACCACACACACACACACACACACACACATACACACACCTATACACACACACCACACACCTATATACACACACACCTACACACCACACACACACACACCTACACACCTACACACACACACACATATACCTACACACATACACACATACACACACACACCTACACACACACACCTACACACCACACACACACACACCTACACACCACATACCACACACCTACACACACCTACACACACACCTACACACCACACACACACACTACACACCACATACCACACACCTACACACACCACACACACACACACCTACACACCACACACACCTACACATATGCCACACACACCTACACACACACACACCTACACCCAGCCACCCACCCCACACCTACACACACACACACACCTACACACCCACCCACCCACACCTACACACACTCACACACCTACACACACCCACACGGGGGGGGGGGAAGGGGAGACAGAGAGATGGAGAGAGAGAGAGAGGCAAAATGTGTACACATTAATAAATTTTAAAATTTTAATTTTAAAAGATTCAGTTCCTATCTCTGTTCATTGACATTTGTGATGTTCGGCATTCTTGAACTCCAGTGTTCTGCCACAAAATGATGCCTCAAACAAAAGGGCTTTAACCCTAGGAAAACTGTTTTCAAACATTATTATCAAAGAGTCTCAAAAATTTGAGGGTTTTTTTGTTTGTTTTTTTTTTGTTTGTTTTATTTTTTGTTTTTAGGACAGGGTTTCTCCGTGGCTTTGGAGTCTGTCCTGGACCTAGTTATTGTAGATCAGGCTGATCTCGAACTCACAGAGATCCTCCTGCCTCTGCCTCCCAAGTGCTGGTATTAAAGGCGTGCACCACCACCCGGCTAAAAAAAATTGTTTTATTATTTACACATACATGTATGCGTATGTATGCATGCATGTGCAGGTGCCCTCAGAGGCCAAAAGAGGGCATTGGATCTCTTGAGGCCAAAGTTACAGTCAGTTGTGAGTTGCTTGTTGTAGGTGTTGGAACCAAACGTAAGTCCTCCGGAAGTACAGTCAGTGCTCTCAACTGCTGGGCCAACTTTCTAGTTTCTGTGCTTAGAATTTTTTGATCACCTGGGCAGTGATGGCACATGCCTTTAATCTAGCACTCAGAAGGCAGAAGCAGGCAGATCTCTGTGTGTTCGAGGCCAGCCTGGTCTACAGAGAGAGTTCCCGGACAGCCAGGGCTACACAGAGAAACTATGTGTTGCAAAACCAATAATAATAATAATAATTTTTGATTGAAAATATTGTACAGACTGAGCATGCAAATTACATATTTGATAAGGGGCTAAGATGGATTTGAGACCCGCCTGGGCTATGTATATAAGCCAAAATAAATAAGTAAAACCAAGCCAAACAAACAAACAACAAAAATCCCTCAGAATTTAGTTGGAAGCCAGGTGGTGGTGTCCTACACCTTTAATCCCAGTAGTCGGGAGGCAGAGGCAGGCGGATCTCTGTGAGTTCGAGGCCAGCCTGGTCTCCAGAGCGAGTGCCAGGATAGGTTCCAAAGCTGCACAGAGAAACCCTGTCTCAAAAAAAAAAAAAAAAAAAAAAAAAAAAGAACTTTCTGAAAAGAGAGGATAATAAAAACAACCAGAAAGTAGCCAAGAGACAGTGAGTATCACGACAGGCATGTGCAGCTAGACTTTGGAAGGGAGTGCTCGGACCAGGGTTCAGTGGCTGTGACGCTCACCTGGTATTTCACTTCCGTGACACACCCCTTCTCTCGCCAGTCCATAGAATCGGGCAGTTTCTGATTAGGGTTTGACTTGTAGGTGCTGTTTCTATGCCGCTGGCTGGGAACTCTCAGGGGTCTCATCTGACCAAGGACCTCTTCACTGGTCTGCAAAGCAAGAAAACAGCACATTTCTCTTAGAACATTTAATTCTATACCCTTCGGTTACTCCTTCCTTTCTCGTGCACGTGTTTGTGGGGCTGGGACGCACGTGCCATGGCTCACATGTGGAAGAAGTCAGGCGACAACTTGAAGGAGTCAGTATGCTCTTTCTACCATCTGGGTACCCAGGATCGAATCCAGGTTGTCAGGCTTCCACCGCAAGTGCCTTCACCTGGCGATGCTGGCTCCTTTTGTTTGTTTTTGTTAATCCTAAGAATTGTAATGTGAATATATTTTTTTAATTTTTATTTTTTATTTTTCAAGACAGGGTTTCTCTGTGTAGCTTTGTTGACCAGGCTGGCCTCAAACTCATAGAGATCTGTCTGCCTCTGCCTCCTGAGTGCTGGGATTAAAGGCGTGCGCCACTACTGCCTGGCTGAAAGGCAGAATCTTACAAAGCCATGTATGATCGAGAGAACTACAAAGGATATTGTTACATCTAAGTAGAAATTGGTTGCCAAGATGTCCCTTCCCAAAGCACTAAGATTATTTTCTTCCTTGTTTTTATTTTCTCCTCCAGCAACCCGTGTGTGGGGGGGGGGGGGGGGAGAGAGAGAGAGAGAGAGAGAGAGAGAGAGAGAGAGAGAGAGAGAGAGAGAGAGACTAGGCTACCAGCTAATTTTCTGTGTCCCATCACTTTCTACCTTATTACCTGAGTATTTGAGACAGAGTTTCTCACTAAATCTGGAACTCTATTTCATCTACACCACCTGCCAGCAAAGCCGCAGGTATCCATGTCTCCACAGCCCTGCACACAAGCTCTTTACCCACTGAAATATATCCCAGGTATGACATTTCTCTTTGTTTTTAAGTATTGTGATTCTTAATTTTGAGTGCATCGTACATTTTTGTTGGTGGTAATGTTTTTGGTTTTCATTTTTATTTTGGGGTTTTTGTTTTCGTTTTTGTTGTTTATTTGTTTTGTTTTTCAAGACAGGGCTTCTCTGCATAGCCCTAATGTCCTGGAACTCACTCTGTAGACCAGTCTGGCCTCAGTATTTTGTAAGTTTTAAATTTTCTGTAAAGAAGGGATTTGGCAGGTGGGATGTGGTAATACAGACTTATAGCCCCAGCATTCTGGAGGCAAGAGAAGAAGGAGTTCCAGGTCATTCTCAGTTACACAGACTGTTCTAGCCTTGGCTACATGAGACCATATCAGATAGGGAAAGATGGAAGAGGAGTTTTTTGTTTTGTTTCGTTTTGTTTTTTAAGAATTCAGCCAAAGTAAACTAAATAAGAATTTTTCAGTGTCTTTCAGACTCAGGCTGCCCGGTTTGGCAGCAAGCAATTATATCTTGGAGCCATCTCACTGACTCCAGCACTCATCTTATCTTTCTTTTTCTTTTCACTTTTTAAAATATTTATTTATCTTTTGTATATGGATGTTTTGTCTGCATGTATTTCTGCACACCAGAAGAGGGCATTGGATCTCACGGGACTACAATTATAGATGGTTGTGAGATGCAATGTTGCGACTGGGAATTGAACTCAAGACCTCTGTGAGAACAGCCAGTGCTCTTACCCCTGAGCGCATATCTCCAGTCTTCTTCTTCTTCTTTTTCTTCTTCTTCTTCTTCTTCTTCTTCTTCTTCTTCTTCTTCTTCTTTTCTTCTTCTTCTTCTTCTTCTTCTTCTTCTTCTTCTTCTTCTTCTTCTTCTTCTTCTTCTTTCTCCTCCTCCTCCTCTTCTTCCTTTTCTTCCTCTTCTTCCTCCTCTTCCTCCTCTTCTTTTTCTTTTTGTTTGTTTTTCACAACAGGGTTCCTCTGTGTAGCCTTGACTGTCCTGGAACTCACTCTGTAGACCAGGCTGACCTCTCACTCAGAGACCCCCCTGTTTCTGCCCCGAGGGCTTGGATTAAAGGCTTGTGCCACCACCTTCCTGATCTCTCTTTCTTCATGGTGGTGTTAGGGATGAAACCTAGGACTTTGAATGCAGGGGAGAAGTGTACTCTGCCACTAGGCCACACTGCAGCCCTGGCTATACAGTCTCCTTTGGTTTTATTATCGTCCCAATAGACCTTCAAATTACTCTTGGTGGTACAGAAATCATACTTGTCCAGTCATGAAATAAGGACTGTTTGTGATTTACCTACCATGTCTCCCATATGGTTCATGCCCAGGCTATATGAATGCATTTCCAAAGAATATTCTAGATTGTGAAGCATCACAAGTTTCAGATTCTTTTCCCAGATGAGGCGTCGGGCTTCTTCTTCATTCTGAAACAGAAGGAAAATGAATGCAAGAGGAATTTACTTTATTAATTTAAAAAATTCTCTCTGTGCACATGTCTCTCTCTGTCTCACCGTGTGTGTGTGTGTGTGTGTGTGTGTGTGTGTGTGTGTGTGTGTGTGTGTGTGTGCGCGCGCGCGCGCGCGCACATGCACGTGTATGAGTGTGTGGGTTCAGGTCTTCACAGAGGCCAGAAGAGGGCATCAGATTCTGTGGCACTAAAGTTTCAGGTGGCTGTGAGCCATCCGAAGTGGGTGCTGGGAACTAAACCTGGGTTCTCTGCAAGAGCATCAGGTGCTCTTTGCTGCTGGGTCATCTTTCCAGTGTCCCAGATAGTATTCCACTAAGTGTGGATATATCTAGAAGTGTATAAACAAATGACTACATTCAAAACAACTGCTAAACTCACATGTTAATTTAAATTCTTGCTCTTAATTTGTAGGTGCCTATTAATATATGATATACACAAATGAATTTTCCTCTCTTTTTCCTCCTTTACTTATTGTGAAGTTGCTTCTTAACGCTCCAAACTTTAGAAACTTGTTTGATGTGTGTCCCTTACAGGTAACATGCTCTAATCCCTCTAGATTTTTGAGGAGGCCTAACTTAACATCAGTACAGCCATGACAGGCTGCAGGCTAGGGACTAGGTCTCGCCCTTACAATGGCTCCAAACCCAGGGACCAATCAGGATTGAGACAAACAAGTGCCAGATGTTCCAGAACGTTAAAGATAACTAGCATAACTTGTATATAGGTTGCCAATTTCCTTGTAGCAATACCAACACCAATCCCTGTTTGACAGGACTCCTGTTGCCCTACTCCTGCCCAATCAGGAATTCAACCCCCATCTGAACTCAGAATTCCCTATTTCCCCACCCTTTACTATTTAAAAACCCTGCCACAACTGAGCTTGGGGCTCTCCATTCCACTGGCTGCATTGGAATGGATGGAAAGTCCAAGATGGAGCTTGCAATAAAGGCTCTTTGCTTTTTCATATGAACTTGGACTCCTGGTGGTCTCTGGTGGTGGTGGTGGTGCTGGAAGGGACAACACTCATGATTCTTGACGGGGTTTCTCTGTGGCTTTGGAGGCTGTTCTTGAACTAACTCTTAAAGACCAAGCTGGTCTCAAACTCACAGAGATCCGCCTGCCTCTGCCTCCCGAGTGCTGGGACTGAAGGCAGGTGCTAACACCACCCAGCTTATTATTTATTTTAAAGATATTTTAAAGTAGCCCTGGCTGTCCTAATTCTTCTTGCCTAGGTTGACCTCAGACTTGCTGTGTAGCCCATGCTGGCTACTCTCAATGTCCTCCTATGCCTATCTACTGGGTGCTGGGGTTGTACAAATGTGTCATCACACCTGGCTACAGTACTGCTGTTCTAACTGGGCTCATTGGCATTTGTAATTTTTTTCTTAAAAGTCTTGTGTTTCCTTATGTGTGTCTTGGTGTGGGGCTTTACATTTTTTCCCCGTTAGCTTGGTTTGATGACTCAGGAATATTTTTATAGCTGAAAATTCTTAACAACATCTTTTCATGCATCATTTATCCACCATTCTGTTGGACTCTTAGGTGCACTCAGGAGCCTCAAACTCTCATGTCTCCAGCTTTTGTTTGCGTGCACTCTGCTCCATTTTACTTCTGTATGCTGCTTTCTTTGTGGATGTCTCAGAACTATTTTCAAGATTACTGATTTGGGGCTAGAGAGGCAGCTTAGTGGTAACAACACCTACTATTCTTGTAGAGGACCTGGGTTTGGCTCCAGGACCCACAAGGTAGCTCACCACCATTTGTAATTCTAGTTCCTGGGATTCAGTGTTTCTTCTGACATTCAGAGGCTCCTGCATGCGTGTAGTGCAGTACTCTCTGGCACGCATGCACGCACACACACACACACACACACACACACACACACACACACACACACACACACTTTACATTGGCATGGTTGCTTTTTTTCTGTATTGTTGTAGGTTTTAGGTTTTTTTTTTTTTTTAAGACAAGGTTCCACGTTGCTGGGTTGGTCTTAAGTTCACTGCAGATGGCTCACTCTCGTTCCTCTACTTTACCTCCCAAGTGCTAGGATTTCCAGTGTGTGCTACAACTCCTGACTAAGGACAGTCATTTGGGTTCTACTATTGTAATATATCTAGAGGTAATTATGATGTTAACTATTGACTTTTCTTGTCCTCTCAGAGATGGGTTTCCACAGACTACAATGTACTCAATGTGCAGAGGGCTGTGTATCAAGCTTTTTCTTCTGGACCACCAGCCAGCTTCCAAGTCATGACACTGAGTCTTCTTACTAGTTTTGAATGCTCAGCCTAGCTCGGCTCATTTCTGGATAGCTCTTTTAACTTAAATTACTCTGCTTCTCTTCATCTACCTTTTGCCTCACTGCTTCTCATGTCAGACTGGCAGCTGCCTGGCTTCTTGCCCTGGGCATGTTCTCCTCTTTCTCCCTCATTCTCTCCTCTCTTCTTCTCTCGCTCCCCTCCAGCCTAGATTTCTCCTGTTTATCCTTTCTCCTTGCCAACCCTCCTTCCTCCTGCCTAGCTATTGGCCATTCATCTTTTTATTAGACTACTTAGGTGCTTTAGGCAGGCAAGGTGCAACAAATGAAACTCATATATATATAATTAAACACACATCCTTACATCATTAAACAATGCAGCATACACAAATGTAACACCTCTTTGCCTAGTTAGAATAATATTCCACACCAGTGCCTCCCCTGTTAGCTGAAACCCTTCCAGAGATCTACAAAGCCATCCCCCGCCCCAGTGAGAAACACTCAGGATTGTCTGTCCTGCTTCAGTCTTGGCACAGCCCCTCTCCCCGTGTACGAGTTTTAGAATAACCCTGGAGATAGACATAATGAGCACACATGATGAACACATCCCAAACTCTAGAGGAAAAAAATTGGAATAAGTAAAAATAAATCTAAAAACTATAGGAAAAGAAAAAAGAATAAGCTAATTTAGAGATTAGATATTGAGGTAAGCTACCCATAAATCCTATGTCCATGAACTGGAGAGATGGCTCACCAGTGAAGTGCTGGTGCTGAATTATGAGGGCCCAGCTTTATAAACATAGCATCCATGGGAAACACAAAGGCACTCACCTGTAATCACAGCACTGTGGAAGTAGAAATAAGAGGATTTGCTTCCAGAAGTTGAGCTCTTGCCTCAAAAAAATAAGTGGAGCGCAATTGAGAAAGAAATCTATTGCCCCCAGCACTCAGGAGGCAGAGGCAGGTGGATTTCTGTGTGTTCGAGACAAGCCTGGACTACAAGAGCTAGTTCCAGGACAGCCTCCAAAGCTACAGAGAAACCCTGTCTTGAAAAAAAAAAAGAAAGAAAGAAAGAAAAAGAAAGAAAAATCTATTGTCTATCTCTGGCCTACACACACACACACACACACACACACACACACACACACACACACCACATACACACACACACATACACACATCATACACACACATACACCACACATACCACAAAACCACACACACACACACACACACACACACCACTGTTAAACTGATAAACAGATTCAGAAGTCTCAGGATATAAAACCAATCTACAAAAATTAGTAGCATTTTGTATATTTAAATAACACTTTGAAAAAGATATCAAGGAAACAATTATAAAATATTTAGGGGGCTGAGCATATTGCTCAATGGATAAAGTGCTTGCCATGCAAGCATTCATACATGAGTTCAGATGTCCAATACCCATGTAAAGTGGGCATGTCAGTCTGCCTGTAATTCCAGTATCCTGAAGGCAGAGAGCAGGGATTCCCAAGGCAAGCTCCCTATCTAGACTAGTTGTACTGACGAGCTCTGGGTTCAGTTGAGAAACCATAAGTCAGTGGGGAGTGACTGAGGAGGACTCTTCAATGTCCAGGTTGGGCCTCTATACACATACACATATGTATGTGTATAACATACATACCTGTACATACATGTATACCCACACACATGCAAAAAAATACTTAGCAATAAATTCAGTCAAGGAAGTGAAGGCTCAGTGCAACTCTGTGAGGAACCGTGAAGAATCAGACCCCGTTTCCCAAGAATGCAAATATCCTTGGTTGCTCAAATCCCTTGAGAGTTGTAAGCTAAATATAATGACTCACACTCGGGGTTAAGCAGGAAGGCATCTGAGAGTTCACAGTCAGCCTGGACTCCACAGTGACTTTCACACCAGCTTAAGATACAGTGCAGAGGCTGGAGAAATGGCTCAGTGGTTAAGGATACTGGCTACTTACTCTTCCAGAAGACCCAAGTTCTACTCCCAGCACCCAAATGACTGCTCACAACCATCTGTAACTCCAGTTCCAAGGGGTCTGATGCCCCCTTCTGACCTCTTTGGGCACCACATGCACGTTGTACAGAGCCATGCATGCAGTCAAAACACCCATATACATGAAATAAAAATAAAAGCAATTCACAAATGATACACAGTGATACCCTGCCTCAAGAAAATCAACAAAAAGTGAAGTACTTTCATATAATTTACCTACCTACGTAGGTATAGGATTATAATATAGTTGCTATATTGTATTGTGTAGGGGATTTTTTTTTTTTTTGAGACAGGGTTTCTCTGTGTAACTTTGGAGCTTATCCTGGCACTCACTCTGGAGACCAGGCTGGCCTCGAACTCAAAGAGATCTGCCTGCCTCTGCCTCCTAAGTGCTGGGATTAAAGGCGTGAGCTACCAACGCCTGGCATGTAGGGATGTTACGAGAAAAAAAAAAAAACAGTCTATGGGACTGTTAAGAGAACATGCGGTGGACCCATGTTGCGTTCCCAGCACACCGTGTTGGGTGGCTGTAACTCTACCACCTATAACTCTGTGCCCTCTTCTCACCTTCTCACACATCTGCATTCACAAACACCCACCCATACATAGATACACAGAGACGTAAATATTTAAAGTCTGCATGTGTTTAGGTGAGATGTGTTTGTTTTGTTCAATCTTTAACATTTAGTTGTGTGTGTGTGTGTGTGTGTGTGTGCGTGCGTGCGTGCGTGCGTGCGTGCGTGTGTGTGTGTGTGTGTGTGTGTGTGTTTGTGTGTGTGTGTGTTTGTGTGTGTGTGTATGTGTGTGTGTAGTACAGGTGTGGAAGCCAGAGGACCACTCTGTGGAGTTGGTTTCCACCTTCCATCATGAGATCTGGTAATTTGAAGCTGGCTTCAAATTCCTTACGTAGCCAAGGATGACCTGGAGCTCCTGATTCTCCTGCCTCTACCTCCTGAGTACTTGGGTGTGCTACCATGCCCAGATAAAAAGAATATTTTCAGTCCATAGATTGTTGAATCCATAAATTCAGAACATGCAGATCTGGGAGAGACAGCTGTATGCTAAAAACTGTAAAATGGTAGTGAAAGAAGTTCAAATTGATACACTGCACATATCCAGGGATTGGAAGAATAAGATCATTGAAATCTCCAAACTATTCAAAACAATTTAGAGACTCATAATCCCTGTAAAAATTCCAATAGCATTCTTCTCAAACACAGAAAAAAAAATCCTGAAAGTTTATGTGGAGCCGATAACCTCAAACATTCAAGTGGTGGGCGAAAGGAACGGAAGTGGAGGCCTCACGGACAGTTTCTGATCTCACAAGGCGCCACAAGCCACAGTGACCAAAGCACACACAGGCCGAGAGTGTAACACGACAGAGAGATCAGAAACAAACAGATGCATTCATGCCCAGTCCATTTTCAGCAAATACAGATGGCATAGAAAGGGATAGAACAACCTCATTGCTCTAACAGTGTGGGAATCGCAATCCACACACAGAAGTATGAAACTGGGCCCTAACCTGGTTGTACAAGAATCATTCACAATTGATTAAAGAATGAAAAACAGGACTGGTGAGATGGCTTAGTGGGCAAAGCCACCTGCAGCCAAGTGTGACAACCCAGAACCCACATGGTGGAAGGTGAGAACTCCCCCAGATTGCTTCTGAGTGTCTCAGAGGAGCTATAACACAGAAAATAAATCAATAAAAATGTAAAAATAAGCCAGGTGGGATGGAACATGCCTTTAATCCCAGCACTTGAAGGCAGATGGATCTCTGTGAGTTCTAGGCCAGTCTGGTCTACACTGAGAGTTCCAGGACAGCCAGGGCTATGAAAATAGATCCCGTCTCAGAAACACTAAGAAAGCCAACAAACAAACCAAAAATAAAACAATTTTTTAAAAAAAAGAAAACCATTTTCCAAACTGGGTTTGAGAAGAGGCTCAGCAGTTAAGAACACTTGCTGCTCTTGCAAAGGACCCCAGTTAAGTTCCCGGTGTCACTGGGCACCGACAGCTAATTATAATCCAGCTGCAGGTGATGCAATGCCCTGCTCATGGATTCACCTATGCACACTCACACACAGACATTGACACACACCATCAACACAACTTTAGAAAGTATATAAGAAGAAAACAATACATAAAGGGCTGGAGGAATGGCTTAGTGGTAGACACACACACACACACACACACACACACACACACACACACAAATAAGTAAATAAATAAATAAATAAATAAATGTAACACAAATATTTTAGTCCACTATAGACAGACCTACCGTATGTCCTATCAACCCATTTCTGGATAAACATCTAAAGGAAACAAATTCAGGACATGGAAGAGAGATCTTCTCTCCTGTGTTCACTACAGCACCTTTCACAATGGCTGAGATACAGTATCAACCCATAAGTCTTGGCACAGATGAAGAGAATGGGGTATATATACACAATCTAATGTTCTTTAGTCTTTTAAAAGGAGGGACCCTGTCATACACAACAAGATGGGTGAGTCTGAGCACATTATGCTAAATAAGCCTGGCACAGAAGTACACTTAACCACAAGATCTCACTGATATGTAGGATTTGCAAACATCTAAGTCACCCAGAGTGTAGCTCACAGATAGAGCACTTGCCGTGCATGCTTGAGGCCCTAGATTCTATCTACAGCACCAATAAATGATTAAATAAAACAAAAAAATAAAAAGCCAAACTCATAGAAGTAGAGAGTAGCATGACGGGTAGGCTCGGCTGGGGGATCCGAGGGCATGGACTCTCAGTGGGAGGAGTCAGTTGCCGTGACCTGCCTGTTGTACAGCTGCTAGTTAGAATAATGACAAACTGTTACATATCTTGATTTAATTTGCTAATTTGCAAAAGACATCCCACAGTTACAGGACCTACTTATTTGAAGTTATGGTTAACATTTTAAGAACAACCAACAAGTATGCTTTGAAATAAAAGCCAAAAACCGGAGTGAGAAGTGAGATTCAGGACCCTATCTATCTAGCTGAGCATGATGGTGTGTGCCTCCAATCCCTGCCCTAGGAAGGCAGAGGCAAATCTCCATGAGTTTGAGACCAAGCTGACCTACATAGCCAGTTCCAGGCCAGCTGGAGCTGCGTGTTAAGACCCTGTCAAAAAAAATTCTATCTTGAAGCACTTTGGTGGGCAGGGACCACAATGAGGAGTTTTAGAATTATTCCCTATGGAATTGGAGCGATGGATCAACGGTTAAGAGCACTTGCTGTTCTAGAGGTCACAAGTTTGGGTCCAGCTCCCAAATCAGTCAGCTCACAAACACCTGTGACTCCAGCTCCTGGGGACCCAATGCCTCTGGTCTCCTGGCACCTACACTCACACGCACAGACAGACACACCAGCAGATACCTAAAAATATAGAGCTAGTGAGTTGACTCCTCAGTGGTTAAAAGCACTTGCTGCCCCAGCAGAGAACCCAGGGCTGGTTCCCAACACCCACACAGCAGTTCACAACTACCCAAACCTCAGTTCTAGGGGGTCTGATGCCTTCTTCTGGCCTCTAGGTGTGCATGCAGTGCATGTAAATACATGAAAGCAAAACATTCATCCACATAAAATAAAATTAGTAAACCAGGAAAAAAAAAAAAAAACCGGGCTGGAGGACTAGCTCAGAAGTTAAGAGCACTGTCTGTTCTTACAGAGGAGCCAGTTTGATTCCCAGCACCCACTTGGCATCTCAACTGCCTGAAAGTCCAGTTCTAGGGGATCTGACGCCCTCTTCTGTCCTTCACAGGGACTACACACATGGTGCACAGACATACGCCGCAAAACACTCATCCACATAAATTTTTAAATGTTTACTTTTTCTCTGTGAATGTGTGTGTGTGTGTGTGTGTGTGTGTGTGTGTGTGTGTGTGTGTGTGTGTGTGTGTGTGTGTGTGTGTGTGTGTGTTTAGGCCACATTGTTCATGTAGAGGTCAGAGGTTTTCCTCTTCTACACTTTGAGACGGGGTCTCTTTTTTGACCCTTCATCTTGTTAGGATATACACCTGGCTGACCCTGCGCCCTAACAACGGGCGGGACACGTGCTACGTCATCACACGTACACCCGCCACACATTACAGCCTGCATGAGGACTCTGTGCATGCGTGAAACCTCAGTGCACATGCGCCGTCTTCCCTTTGAAAGGTCCAGCGCCCCCTTCTCTCTCTCCGTCTCTTGTTGGGTTGGCTGACAATCCAGCCCCATCCTGCCCTCTTCTCTTGTCGATAAACTCCATGTGGGTTGTTCAATTGTAGCTTCTTTTCTCTCCACCGATAGCTGCAGCAAAAGTCTAACACATGTGCCAGGCTGATGGCTCATTAAGCTATTTCTCCACCTCAAATTAGGAGGACACACTACTGTGCCAGTCTTTCCTGGGATCTAGATATCTGAACTCAGTTCCTCATATGTATGACAAGCACTTTACCCACTGAGCTGTCTCCACAGCAAGACTTTCTGTTCCTCAAATGTGCCAAATGTGGGCTTTCCTCAGAACCCTGTACTCATTCCCCTGGCTCAGGACCGTTCCTGTCTTTCGCCCATTTTGTCTGTTGCCATGTTTCTATCAGCCCTCTGCTAAAATGTCTCATTCTCTGTTGGGTTTTCCCTCAGCCTCCTACCACATTTCCACCGTCCTCTGGGTCCCCCTGTTTTCCCTGCCTTTCTTTACATGTATGAGCTTTGTCTGTCACCATTGGCACTATGTCTGCCTATTGACTGTTTCTCACACTGTAACATGAGCTCCATAGCAACAAGAATGTGCTGTGTTTCTACTCAAAGCAGCATATTGCTGGAAAAAAAGTATACAGTACTTCTAGAAAGCATTGCTTGTCCAAACGTCATTTGGGGAAAACAACACCGCAAAAGCACGCTGCTCTTGAAGCAACCCCATCTACCTTCTCCTTGTATTGTTTGCCATGGAATTTCTTCCAGAGATCCCAGTGGTGGTCCAGGGTCGGGTCTCTCTGCAGCTGGTCTCCTGCCAGGCAGCACACCATGGGCACCCAGAACAGCCATCTTGTACTGCTTACGGGAAGGGAGCAGAGGAAGCATAGCAGTTAGCTCCGTGTATTTTGATCATCCAGCTTCCTTTTGTTTGCTTGCTTTTAATTTATAAAGATAGGTTGTTCTATAGCCCAGGCTGTCCTGGAACTCACCACACAGCCTAGGCTACTCTTGACCTTGTTAACAATCTGCCTGACTCTGCCTCCCAAGTGCTGGGATTACAGGCACAGGTATGAACCACCACCATGAATGTGGCAATGTGGTCTCAAAACAGAAAGCAACAATGCAACATCTATCAAAGGAACACACTCCTGTAAATTAGGATAATACACGAAACTTCCTGGAATGTTCAGGAGGAAGAAGCAATTATGCCCAAAATACTATTCTGAATATTTTAATACTATATTAATACTTTAAGAAGGGACCACAGCTGGGCAGTGGCATATGACTTTAATCCCAAGACTCAGGAGGCAGAGGCAGAGGCAGGTGGATCTCTAGGAGTTCAAGGGCCAGCCTGGTCTACATAGCAAGTTTCAGTACAGCCAGAGCAATGTAGATAGAATCTGTCTGAAAAAGAAAAGGAAATACCTTCAGAATTTCTCAAGCAGGGCTAGAGAGATGCTCTTTGAGTAAGAGGCCACTCTTCCAGAGGACCAGGGTTCGATTCCCATAACCCACACCACAGCAATCAACCTTCTGTGACTCTAGTTCCAGAGAGAGCTGTCGCCCTCTTTGGGTCTCCATGGGTACTGCACGCACTTGGTGCACATACAACACATAACTGGCAAAATACCCATACACATAAAACTTAAAAAAAAATTCCCCCAAACATACTCAGATAGTTAAAATCAAAGACTGCAGGATTTTCCAACAAACCTAGTCAAGGAAATTCCTCCTTTCTCCTTCCCTCTTCCTCCTTCTCCTCTTCCTCCTTCTCCTCCTGTTTGTTTTTTGAGACAGGCTTTCTCTGTGTGGCCCTGGCTGTTCTGAAACTCACACTGTAGACCAGTCTGGCCTCGAACTCACAGATATCCACCTGCCTCTGCCTCCAGAATGCTGGGATTACAGACGTGTGCCACCACCACCTGGTTCCTTTCTCCTTTCTTAAAGAAAACTTCCTTAGCTGGGGAGGCAGTCACACACACCTTTAGTCCTGGCACCAGGAGGGTAGAGGCAGGTGGATCTCTGTGAGTTTGAGGCCAGCCTGGTCTACAGAGTGAGTTCCAGGACAGCCAAGGCTACACAGAGAAATCCTGTCTTGAAAAACAACAAAAACAAAACAAAGAAACCTTCCTTACGAAGACATGCCTCTGTCTTGATCAGCCATTTAAATATTTAAATCACGACAACCCAGTGTGTGCATGTATTGCATGTATTAGTACCTCACTAATATTTAATTTCAAAAACAAGCCAGGTGCAATGGCAGGCAGCTTCTGAAAAAGCTGAGGCAGGAGGATTGCTTGCAAAAGGGCATCAAGGCCTGTTTGGTCAATATAGATAGACCAAATCTCCAAAAGCAACAAATAGTGCTCTACCTCACAGTACTTGTCCAGTGATGGTGCAAAGTCCTTGGCCAGACCCTGAACACCAAAGTAAATACAAACAACCCAACAGATAAGCTTTCAGTATAAAATAAATGTTTAGACACCTTTACAGATAGATAAAAGACGACTCAGTTTTTCGATTGTACACCCTTAGGTTATTTTCCTTTTTCACTTTTCTCCTCAACAAATCAAATATCTGTTTCTAAGGAGGTACCCCAAAACATCATTTTTTCAGCAGGCATAGAAACTATACTTGTGACCCCCGGACTGTGGAGGCAGAGGGGAGGCAGAAAACACTCACCACACAGTTGAGGCCATATCAAGTTCCAAGGCAGCCAGATCTAAGAGGTGAGACCGTCTCTAAACAATAGCACACCCAACACTCACTCTGTTTCTTTATTTGACAGAAATTCAGTAGTCACCTGGAACTGGATCTTTTAAATTCAGAACAGTTTGGGTTTTAACCAGGTGAGCCTTTAGTTCACACTTCACAGAAACCCAGGCCTTAGGAACCTCTTACACAGATGCTCCCTAATCAGAGGCCAGTGGGGGCAACACGATTTTTTGTTTTCAGCTTACTTCCTGAAAGCAAAGATTTGAAAACCTGGCCGCCCGGCTGATGAGAAGATAGAGAACTGTTAAGACCAAATATATGAACAAAACAAATCACAAAGCAGACAGTACTTACATGGTAGCATGGGCAGGAGTCCCCATGGTCACCCTGAAACGTGGTCCTCACTCCAAAGATGTCCCAGGCAGCAGGAGGCTGGTTGGACTGACTTCAAAAAGAACTTGGAGCCTGTCACATGAAGCATCCACAATGAGGAAGTGAACTTTCATTTCGGTTTCACATAAACCCTGACGTGACGAGCTAGCTGCCTCCAGCTCATTCCCTCTCACCTTAGAGCCACGTGACCACAGTGGGCTGCGGAGAGACCATCAATTGGATGCCCTCAGTGGAGAGTAGCACAAGGTTATCCTTCAACCCTGCATCATTTTCATGATCCACTTAATTCACAGTGTCAGTTGGCTCTGAAATGGAACAGTTTTGTTATAAAGATGTTGGGGTTGGGCTTCTCAAATCTCAGCTCCTTTCTCAGCGGTCTGCAGGGACTATTTTTACTAGGTTCTGGCTAGCGATCCCTGGCAGGGCTATATACTAATCCCACCTTCTCGAAGTCTTCCACTGGTCTTTTAACTTTGCTTATCTGATTTTTTTTTCTATTTGAAAATTTAAAATGTTAAAATAGAACATTTTACTCATGCCTGGTATAGTGGTCTATGCCTCTAATTCTAGAATTGGAGGCAGGAAGTTAAGGAGCTCAAGGCCAACTCAAGCCACAAGAGATTGTTTCAAAATGAGCAGGGCTGGAAGGAGGGCTCAGTGGTTAAGAGCACTCCCTGATTTGACAGAGGCCCCAGGTTTGGGTCCGGCATCCACATAGTGACATGGTGACATGGTGAATCTGTAATTCCAGTTCCAGGTGATCCAATGCCCTCTTCTGGTATGAATCTGATATACATACATACATTGAAAACAAATAAGCCATGTATGTGGAGGCTCATAGGAGGATCAGCAGTGGGACTGTCATAAGATTGACAGAGGCAGCCTGGGCTACATAGTGCATTTTGGGATAGCCTATCGAAAACAACTTTTTAAATCTAAAATGATGCAAATATGTAAAAATAGAGATATGGCCACAGATGGTGTGACATGCCTATAATTCCAGCATTTTGAAGGCAGAGGAAAGAAGATCAGCCTTTACTGCACCCATCGCCAGTCTCCAGCAAGCCTGGGTCACATGAAACTTTGTCTACAAAATGTAAAACAGGAAAGTCCCTCTGAAACTATTATTTTGTTTCAACAATTGTCAGTAACTGACCAAATTGTTTCATTTATACTCTTTACCCAGATTATTTTGAAACTCCTGGATGTCATAGCTTCCTCTGTACTGTGAAATGATTCAAGTGTTTATCCTTTTTAGGTGTGTGTGTGTGTGTGTGTGTGTGTGTGGTGAACCTGTGTCATAGTGTGCATGTGGAGGCCAGAGGACTACTCCAGGGACTGAAAAGGCACTTGGTGACAAGTGCCTTTGCCTAGTGTATATATTTTTGAGAGAGATATACTAAAGAAATACAAGCACAAACCATGATGACATCTAAACTGAATGTCACTTTTTCGTTGTTTTTTTTTTTTTTTTTTTTTTTTTTCCGAGACAGGGTTTCTCTGTGGCTTTGAAGCCTATCCTGGAACTAGCTCTTGTAGACCAGGCTGGTCTCGAACTCACAGAGATCTGCCTGCCTCTGCCTCCTGTGTGCTGGGATTAAAGGCATGCGCCGCCAAGGCCTAGCTCCTGAACGTCACTTTTAAATATATTTTTCTAGTTTAAAGATGTATTTTATTTTTAATTATGGATATATTGGAATCTCTTTGTAGGTATCTCTGTGTTGTGTTCACATGAGTCAGGTGTCCTTAGAGACGAGAAATGGGTGTCAGATCCCCTGGAGTTGACGTTATAGATGGCTATTATCTCCTTAGGTCCTGAAAAGGAGCTGCCCATGCTCCTGTAACTGCCATCTCTCCTGGCCCTTGAAAGCAGGGTCTCCTTAGCCCAGACTCTTCTTGGCCGTGCCATGCAGTGGTCTGCTCATGAATTCCTGATCCTCCTGCCTCCATCTGGAGAATTTCCCATGTTACAAATTTTACTCCTCCATGTTGAGGTCAGAACTTACATCTAAGGCCCCACTCAGTTCAGGCTCAGATGCATGACGTAGGCTTTGTTCTATAAAAAGACTTCATTTTACAAATCAGCCTGTAAGGAACTAGAACCACGAAATCCCTCTCTGGTGAGGGCTGTGTTAGGGTGGTGTAGCAGCAGCTCTGGCATTGACTCCTGGAGCCAACTGTGCAAATTAGTGTTCATGTCAACATCATGGCTGGAGCATCAGCCTTCCTTCTGTGATTGGATAACAAGCTCACAGTTACATAATATTCTCTGTGGTTGACTGACTCTGGACTCCCAAAGATTCTGGAAGCCTTCTGCAATGTTTTAAAATAAAGCTTTATTTTTATTTTATGCGTATGGGTATTTTGTCCACATGTGTGTATGTATATATGTGAACCACGTGTGTGCAATGCCCAAAGACGTCAGAAGAGGGCATCAGACCTCTAGAATTGGAGTAACAGACAATTGTGAGCTGCCACAAGGATAATGGGAATCGAACCTGGGTTCTTTGAAAGATTAATCAGTGCTCTCAACTTCGGAGTCATCTCTCCGGCCCCCTCTCTGCAACTTTTAAAGAAACTGTAGTACCCAAATAGATAGGTCAGAAATGATAGCCGAAAGAGTGTTGACAGCAGCAAAACAAGAGCTGGGCCTCAGGGGCAGACTGGGAAATTGCTGCTCTCAGGCTACAAACAGGAAGTATAAGGAGAAAATAATTGTGAAATCCACAGTAACCACAGACCCCCCACCTTCTCTGTTCTTCTGTTATATGTCAGATTGTTGTGCTCTAATGTGTGTGTGTTCATGGGTGTGCAGGAGTGCATGCATGAGTGTGTGCACAGAGGCCTAAGGACAACCTCCAGTGCCATCCACAGAGACACAGTCCTCTAAGTTGGTCTCCCACTGGCTTGTTCTCACCAATAAGTCTAGACTGCTGGCCAGTGAGCCCAGGAATATTGCTGTCTCTGTTCCTCAGCACTGATTCCGAGGGCATGCCTTCATGCCTGGAGTCTGTTCTTGGCTCTGTGGATCCATCCCCGTTCCTAGTGCTTGTAAGGTAAGCACTTCACCACCTGACCCTACATATCTGATTTTACACTTTTTTTTTTTTTTTTTGATGAGGGTGTTTTAGCTTTTATTCCCTCTATATGTATTTGCTCTCTGAAACATACATGGCTCAGTTTCCTCAGTGGGAAATGAGCATTGTCTTGGAGTTTCTATTGCCGGGATAAAACACTATGAGCAAAAGCAACTCGGGAGGGGAGGGTTTATTCCAGCTTACAGTTCCGTAGCACAGGCCATCACTAAGGAATACCGTGAAAGGAGCCTGGAAGCAGGAGCTGGTGCATGGCCTTGAATACTGCCTCCTGGCCCGCTTAGCCTGCCTTCTTATAGTTCTCAGGACCACCAGCCCAGGGTGACACTGCTCAGAGTGGGCTACACCCTCCCACATCAATCATCCGTCAAGAAAATGCACTACAGGCATGCCAATTTTCTCAGTTGAGGTTTCCTCTTCCAGAATGACTCTAGCCTGTGTCAAGTTGACAAAAAACTAAGCAAGACAAGGCTAAAAGAAAAAATCATTTCTGTTGGGTGGTGGTGGCACATACCTTTAATCCCAGTAATCAGGAGGCAGGGCAGGTGGATCTGGGTTTGAGGCCAGCCTGGTCTACAGAGTAAGTTCCAGGAGAGCCAGGGACAGAGAAACCTTGTCTTAAAAAAAAGATAACAAGATAAAAAAAATATCAAATAGGGTTTGGTGATACACATCTATAATTTTACCTCTTGGGTGGTAGAGGCAGGAAGATTAGGAATTCAAGATCATTCTTTGTCTTGAGCAGTTAGTTCAAGACCAACTTGGGCACATGAGACTCTTCTGAAGAAGGAAGAGAAAGAAAATTGGAAAAAATTTCATGCAATATCTTGATCATAATTTCCACATGCTCAAATTATTTTCTATATTTAAATGTGGTTTAGGTCAAGCTCAGCACACCTGTGCCCGTGTGAAAGCCTGAAGATGACATAGGGTCCCTTAGAGCTGAAGGCACAGGCTTTTATGGCTGCTTTGTCACCTGGGTACTGGGCTCTAAACTCTGACCCTAGGACTTGTACATCAAGTCCTTTTCACTGCTCAGCAGCTTCCCAGGGCCAGCAGGAAATCTTTTTTTATTTGTTACTTATTCGAGACAGGGTGTCACTCTGCCTTTAGCCCCGTCTGGGCTTCCTGTCTCAGCCTCTCAAGTGTTGAGATTACAGGCATGAGACACCATGTGTGGCTTAAATCTACTCATGTAACGTGGTGTGTGTGTGTGTGTGTGTGTGTGTGTGTGTGTGTGTGTGTGTCTGTGTGTGTGTGTCTGTGTGTGTTGTGCTTATGGAGGCCAGAGGAGGATGTGAAGTGCACCTTATTCTTTTAAGACAGGGTCTCTCACTGAGCCAGGGAGTCCCGGCACTAGGTCTGTCTGTGCCAGTTGGTTGTTCTGGGGTTACATTCCCAACCTGGGTTTCCATGTGGGAGCTGACTGATGATTTGAACTCAGGTCCTCATGATTGGGCAGCAAATGTCCTTTATGCTTTTAAGGCTTCTTCCGCCACAAACTGCCCGTTCTTGAGTATTGTACTCAACATGGAGCAGGTCTTCCTGGGAACCCCCATCTGCTGTAGTCATGCTCTCACCGGCCTTGCTCCTTGTCCAGACACTCTTACCCCTTCCGGAAGGGTGGCTTCCTCTATTCCCTGACCTCCACATTTCGAGAACTTGCAGGAAGCCTCTTCCAACGTCCCAGATGACCCCCACTCACTTTTCCTTGTCTGTGGTATTGTGATCCCACAAATTGTAGCTCAAAGTTATGACTTCGTTCCATACCATGTCACTTACCATCACTTAATCCTTCCAGCTAACTTAAAGAATACAAGATCTGAAGTGGTTATGGCAGCACAAAGCTGTGATCCCAGCACTTGGGAATTGGAGGAAATAAAGTAAGCCCATGCTGAGGTGGGTGGTCAAATAAGGGAATTCAGAATAACTACGATCATATGTTGATTAAGGTCTTTAGTTATAGGGGTATCACATTCCGGCGGCGTAAGAGAAGAAAGAAAGGATCATTCTGGAACATTCCAAGACAGCAAACTGGATTTTGTATACTAGATCTCCCCTGGAATGGTGCATGCCAGACACTCCATGTTGATTTGTCTAGAGTAATGAAAAGAGTGAGGCAGGCCGCTAGAACACTGGCACCTTGTAGATGAGGGCAAAATCCCAGAATGACTGGGAGGGGGAAATGAAAGCAGAATGGGGAAGCATTGCACAGCAGCCGCCTTGTCCTCTCTGACTTGAAATCATCCCTCTGCTTCATGACCTTGAAATGGCTGCTCCAAGGTTTCCTGAGGAACTTTCTTACTCAATGTTAAAAGGCTCTGAATTTTAAGATGACACAATGGCTGCTTTTTGCTTCTTAATCTACATGATTGTGCTGGAGATTTAATAGCAGATAGTATTTTCATCGTAAAACAGCCCACTTACTATTCTCCCTCCAAGCAGCCCTCCGAAGTGAGGGGGGCCTGTAGTGGGCTTAGCATAGAGGATTTAGGGAGGATGATGTGGGGGGCTCAGGAGCTGCACAGTAAGAGGGCTTGTTCTGTGACATCGAGGCCCCAAGTCTGAATCCCAGCACCCATGTATCAAGCCAGGTGCGGCTGCATGTCCTTGTAACCCAGAATTTCGGGGTGGGGACAGGCAGATCCCAAGAGCTTGCTGGCCAGCTAGCCTAGCTTCTGGTTTAATGAGATAACCTGTTTTAAAGGAATATGGAAGATAAAGATAGAGAAAGGTGGCCTCGAGAGAGACACCACGTAGCTGTCCAAGGAGTAAGAGGTCCAGCCATTCTCGGGTAAGATGAGGTCATATAGAAATACACAAATTAATAGTTATGGGTTAATAAAGAGAGAGCTAGTCAGTAAGAAGCCTGAGCCATCAGCCAGTTTATAATTAAAGATAGAGAAAGGCACACAGTGTCATCCTCTACGTGTGCATGTATACATGTCCCTACATATTAAATCACATGCATGTAACATACATGTAGTTGGATTTTTCTTTGGGCCACCTGCTCACAAGTATCAACACAGAGACCATTATTAATTATAAAAGCTTGGCCTTAGCTTAGGCTTGTTCCTAACTAGTTCTTTTTTTTTCTTTTTCTTTTTTTTTTTTTTCTTTTTTCTTTTTTGGTTTTTCGAGACAGGGTTTCTCTGTGTAGCTTTGAAGCCTATCCTGGCACTCGCTCTGGAGACCAGGCTGGCCTCGAACTCACAGAGATCCTCCTGCCTCTGCCTCCAGAGTGCTGGGATTAAAAGCATGTGCCACCATCACCCAGCTCCTAACTAGTTCTTATAACTTAAATTAAACCGGATTTTTGGTTTTTGGTTTTGGTTTTTTGAGACAGGGTTTCTCTGCATTGTTTTGGAGCCTGTCCTGGAACTTGTTCCATAAGCCAGGCTGGCTTTGAACTCACAGAAAATCTGCCTGCCTCTGCCTCCCAAGTGCTGGGATTAAATGCATTCGCCACCAATGCCCAACAAATTAATCCGTATTTTTAATTTACATTCTTCTGCGAGGCTCATTACCTCATCTCCATACTGCTCATCCCATCTGGGTATGCCTTTCTCCTTTCCAGAGTCCTTTTTCTTCCCTGGAAGCCCCACCCAGCCTTCTTCCTGCCTAGCTATTGGCTGTTCGGCTCTTTATTAAACCAATCAGAAGGTGTATGGCAAAGACACATCTTTAAAATGTAAAGTATACTATTTACTCGCAGAGTAAATAGTATAAATAAATAGGACAATTTTAACATGTAGTTCGCTAAGAAACTCTTTGATAAACGTAGCATTAAATTATGTGGGAATGAGTGCCGTGGAGAGTGCTCCTATAATCCAAGCACTTGCGAGGCAATGCTCCTCCCTCTCTGTAATCTTCCCACCTCCTGCGTTCCTATTAAGCAGGAGCCATGATCCCCACTGACCCCCCACCCCTGTGCGTTCTGTTCTGCTTCATGTCTCTGACTTGACCGTATTAAATCGCTCCAGTGTGTGAAAGCATACCATGGGAACGTTTTGCTTTGCGCACTTCACTTACGTGTTTTCAATGTTCAAACACGTGATAGAATACAGCAGAATTCTCTCTCTTTGAGATAGGATCTTGCTAAATAGCTCAGGCTAGCCTCCAACTCACTTCTTAGTTCAAGCCAGCCTTGAAATTGGAGAAGTCCTCCTCGCCTCAGCCCTGCTGTGGGAATGTAGGTGTGTGTCACCTCCATGTGTCATTCCCAGCTCAGCATTTTTCATGACTGAAACAGTGACTTCAGTGTTTGGAACAGTAGTTCATCTGTTTATTGATCATTCATCTGTCTGACGGCTCCTTGTTTTCTTACTTTTATTATTTTTTAAATGCCTCTAAAATACAGGTGTTCAACTCTCTGTCTGAATTCTTGCTTTCTTTTGGATCTGTATCTTAGAGTGAAATTATCAAGTCACTGATAATTCGTTGTTTAAATTTTGCACACTTTTTTTTTTTTTTCCCGAGACAGGGTTTCTCTGTGGCTTTGTAGACTGTCCTGGAACTCACAGAGATCCACCTGCCTCTGCCTCCCGAGTGCTGGGATTAAAGGCATGCACCACCAATGCCTGGCAAATTTTGCACACCTTTCCATTTGTTTTTTTTTCCTTTTTTTCTTAGAGAGTTATAGGATATCATTATTAACCCAGATAGACATGAAACTCACTCTGTCCAGGATGGCTTTGAACTTGCAGCAATCCTCCTGCCTCAGCTTCCCAAGAGCTGGAAGTACACATATGAACTACCATACCTAGAGTTTAGTTAGGTTTTCCTTTTCCTTATATTTATTTTTTATTTCACTTTTACAGACAGTCTTGCTATGTGTCATTGGCTGGCCATAAACTCACCATAAAGACCAGGCCTCCATCTTATGCTGACCCTCCTGCCTCTCTCTGCCCCCTGAGAGCTGAGATTGCAAGTGTGTGCAACCCAGCCTTTCTTAACTTTTTAAAACAAAACTTGGAGGTTTGCAGAATGTAATTTTTGCGCTTTTTGGTTTTTTCATTATTCTTTTGGATGTTACTTTAAATAGTTTTCTTAATGTCATTTTCAGTGTGTTAATAAGGAAATAACCAGTGTGTGTGTCTGTGTGTGTGTGTGTGTGTGTGTGGTGTGTGTGTGTGTGTGTGTGTGTGTGTGTGTGTGTGTGTGTGTGTGGGTGTGGTGTGTGTGTGTGTGTGTGTGTGTGTGTGTGTCTGTTTGTCTGTCTGTCTGTCTGTCTGTCTTGTAGGAGACCAAGAAAATGCCGAAGACTCCAGACTCAAATAGTATGTAAGAGGAAAACAGCGTTTATTATACCACTATCCGTGGGGTTGTTCACCTGTATAAAACAGTGATGACCCTGAGAGGTGCAGGCTCCTTTTAGCACACACAGCTAGTGGAAATTCAGGGACAGTTAGGTCATCTCAAGCATACTTGGATAAGCAAGCAGCAGTTACATTAGTATTCTTTTAATTGGCTGAGGCTTTATCTCTGGACATAGTTGGGTAAGTTTCAAGGGGTTGCAGGAACTGTCCTTGAGACACTGTGGGGCTGACCCAGGCCTTCTTTGTGTTCTCTCTCTCATCCCTGGAGGTAATTTGTTGATAAATGGCCCTTTGTTAGGAAAGACACCTGTTTGCCCCTCTCAGAGAACTGAGTTGTAAAAATGGGAAAGTTCAAACCCTTCCATTTGAGACAGAGTTTCTCTGTGTAACAGTCTTGGCTGTCCTGGAACTCACCTTGTAGACCAGGCTAGCCTCAAACTCACAGAGATCCTCCTGCCTTTGCCTCCGAAGTGCTGGGATTAAAGATGTGTTCCACTATGCCTGACTGACTTTCTTATCTTGATTTTGTGTTTTGCAACTATGTCAAGCTCATTTCATTAGTTCTGATTGTTTTTCAATGAATTTCCTATACATAAGGTCTTTTGGCCACACAGAGAAAATACCAGCATATATAGACCAGATATCATGATGCATGCCTATAATCACAGCACTGGGGAAGCTGAGGCAGGAGAATCACAAGTTTGATGCTGGCCTGGGCTATAGAGTAAGTTCCAGGCCAGTCTAAGCTAGAGAGAGAGCCTATCTTACAATAAAAAAGAAAATTTATCCATGGAAATTGCTTCAGGGGGCTGAAGAGATGGTTTAGCAGAAGGGCTAATTGCTTTACCAGACTTTGGATCCCAGTTTCTATCATTAGGTGGCTCACAAATGCCTGCAATTCCAGCTCTAGGAGATCTTGTGTCCTCTTCTGGCCTCTGAGGGCACTGCGTTTCCTCACCTCCCTCCTTCCTCCACTAAAATAAAATAAAAAGAAGTCTTTTTTTAAGAGTCTCAGGAAATAAAGACTTTAAGACTGTCTTAAAGTAACAAAGTGAAGGACTGGATTACTGAAGTCCCTGACAAGTGGACTGTAAATACAAAGCCTGTCAATGACTCAAGGAAGCTTTCCAATGACACTGCAGTCAAACATAAACAATATGAAAGTTATCACAGAACTCTTGGTTTCAATAATGCCCATATAACTAAAAGGCAGCCAGGCAGCGGTAGCACACACCTTTAATCTCAGCACTTGGGAGGCAGAGGCAGGCGGATCTCTTTGAGTTGGAGGCCAGCCTGGTCTACAGAGCAAGTTCCAGGACAGGCTCCAAAGCTACACAGAGAAACCCTGTCTTGAAAAACCAAACCAAAACAACAACAAAAACAGTAGAACGGGTTGTGGTGATATTTGCTTGTACAAAGAAAGACTGAAGATCAGAGAATGGAGCTTGCTGGTCTGACCAGACCTACCATGATGAGAAGGTGTTAATCCTTCTCACCATGTCTGTGAAGGATTATGAGAAACAGTATCGATTTCAGTAATGGGAGCACTGGGACCTTGGGCACAGAGAGGAAGCAATTAATCAAACCACTTTACTGAATCAATAATATTGATGAGCTATTAAATCAATGAATGTATGGGTTACTGCAGACACCAGGGTTGGCAGAGTAAATGGTCCACATGGGCAAGAAGGAAATCCGGTTCAGCACAACATAGTTAGCCGATGTCGGTTCACGCAGTTTATTGTAAGCATATTTCAATATGGTACAATTAGGAAAAAGTTTCCTGGTGTAACACAATCCCCTGTGCACGTGAGACACACTTCTCAAAGTACATGCCACCTCTTCCATGAAGATGGGTTCTAAAGAAAGGCTACATGTGTCAAGGACCTGGGGTGGATCTTGTGTGTTCTCAGTCATACAGATAGCATGAAGCTCATCTGGGATATCAGCCACCTATGGTCCTGGTTATGGGAACCTGGAGATACAGATAATGCAAATGTCACCTAGACTATTAAGTATCTCCTGTCCTGCTAGTGGGAGCTTGGTTATTAATCAACTCCATTCCCAGCCTTCTGGGTGGAAAAACAGGTTATACATTTCTTCACTGAAAAGACAATCTGCATGTTCAACATTCCTGCTTTCCTGAGTGCTTGTCCGTGAGAATAAGCACCTTTGTGCACCCAACAAATTAAAGAAAAAAAGTATGTGTATGAGGAGGATGGGAGTAGGAAGGGTGACAGTTAAAGAACAAAGCATACCTTTCGAACAGTACATGTATTTATTGTTTGTGTGCACACAAGCGTGCACGTACCACAAAATATGTGTGGAGGACAGAGGACAACTTGAGGGAGTCAGTGCCCGCCTCCCCCATGTAGGTCCTGAGGATGGAACGCAAGTACCCAGGCTTGATGGCAAGTGTCTTTACTTGCTGAACCATCTTGCTGACCCTGCAGTATACTAGATAACATCCAGTGTGTAAAGCTGCTTTGGTCCAGACTTGAAGTAACTAACAGTGAAAAGGTTCTTTAAGCAACTGGATTAAATAGCAAATGATTTTTAACAAACAATTGTGATGCCTGGAGAGATGGCTCAGTAGTTGAGATGCTTGCTGTTTTGTGGAGTCTTGATTCAGTTCCAAGCACCCATATGGCTGCTCACAACTGTCTAGCTCCAGCTCCAGAGGGTCCAACACCTTCTTCTGGCTTCCCTGGGTACCAAGAATGCAAATAGAGCATACACATACATGGGGGGGGAGGGAAATGAATCAGATAAACTAATATTTAAAAAATAGCTAGGGTATTGATGAATGATTGTCATCCCAGGGCTAAGGAAGAAGAATAGGAGACTCCCTAGTGACTACTGACTGGCCAGCCTCACCTACTTGGAAAGTCTGTGGCAAGTGAGTGACTGTATGAAAGGAAGGACAGCATCTGAGGAATAACACCCAAGGTTGACCTCTGACCTCCACATACACAAAAGAAAGCACATCCAAACATATGTGTGCACTCCCACAAAGCACTAAAAAGACTGACAAATTAATCATTTTAAACTGTGTCAAAATATCAACTACTAATTGCAATGTTAGTTATAACCTAAAACACTGAGAGTAACATTTGTTTAATGGGAGCTAAATAAGTATGTGTATTTTTACATTTATGGGTTCATTATGTATGTGTGTGAGTCGGACAAGTTGAGGGAGTCATTTCCTCCGTCACCTGGGTCTCAAGGCTTGAATCTGAATCATTGGGGGTGATGGCTCCTACACATCTCCACAGTAGGACTCATTGCACTACAAAACCATTATGTTTCTGGATCAAGATTGTTGATTCCCATTACTTACTATCATTTTGGAGAGATGCAAATACACAAAACATAAACTAGAGAAAATTGGAAAGAAAAAGATAAGATTTAGCTCTGTGTGTTTATACACTTACATACTCAAAAAAATTAAAGAGAATCAATTTAAAAACTCAAAGAAAAAATTCAAGATAAGGTAGCTGTATGAGACAGAAATCAGTATCTTTCATATATACAAATAAACCCATTACAAGATGTATTGGAAATAACCCCATATTTTTTAAAGATTTATTTATTTATTATATATACAGTGTTCTGACTGCATGCCAGAAGAGGGCAACAGATCTCATTATAGATGGTTGTGAGCCACTATGTGGTTGCTGGGAGTTGAACTCTAAGCAGCCAGTGCTCTTAACCTCTGAGCCATCTCACCAGCCCCAATAACCCCATTTTAACCTGCCAAAATGTAATAAAAGGCAAACTTCCCTGAAAAACACTTATCAAGAAACTAGCAAGACGCCTGCAAGATGGCCCAGAACCACGTGCTACCAAGTAAAATGACCTGAGTTTGGCTGGGTTGGTGGTGGCACATGCCTTTAATCCCAGCACTCAGGAGGCAGAGGCAGGCAGATCTCTATGAGTTCGAGACCAGCCTGGTCTACAAGAGCTAGTTCCAGGATAGCTCCAAAGCCACAGAACCCTGTTTCCAAAAGAGAGAGAGAGAGAGAGAAAGAGAGAGGAGAGAGAGAGAGAGAGAGAGAGAGGAAGAGAGAGAGAGAGAGACCCTGAGTTTGATTCCCTAGACATAGTCGCACATAGACATACACATACTTCAAAAATCAGAAATCTAAAGGATATTCTTTAGGCAGACAGAAATGGGGAAGTAAATTCTACAACAAAGCAAGAGAATTCTTTACAAAGTCATCCAATAGGGAATCAGATATTTTATTAGCTTGTCTTTGGTCCTTTCAACACTCAATAAGAGTATTCAGATTATATATATACATATATATCTTGTGTGTGTGTGTGTGTGTGTGTGTGTGTGTGTGTGTGTGTTTACATTTGCTGGCCTGAGAACACTGCTTATCAAAAGAATGCTTATCTTGCATGGTGAGGCCACAGGTTTGATCCCCAACACTGTAAAGCTTTGTAGATTGTTCAATGTGCTCTCACACCTACACACTTGGGGTTAATTGCTTCATCTTGGGTGCAATTTCGTCTCTTCCCTGTCTGCTAAACTTAAACTTGGGAAAAGGTTTGGATCTGTTCTTCCGTGAAGGATTTTATTCCCCCTTTGAGGAGCAACAGAACAAATGTAGAGAACAATGAAATATAGGCTCATGCAGCAGTTTTCTCTGGGATTAGAACCTTATTTGGAAGAAAGCTCCTTAAGACTCAGATGATCTAAAGGAGGTAAAACATCCCATTCTACTGGCTCAGAAAGTGAACAAAGCACCAGTTTCAGGAAGACACTGAAGCTGACCAGATTTGCTAGGCCCCTTACTTTTAAAGCACATATATGCTGCAAAGACTGATGGGAGACACCGAGACAAGCCGAGCCGCCTGGAAAGCACTACCAACATTCTAGCGGTGAGCTCTGGGTTTTCACCTTTCATGAGCTGTCACCCATTCTGAGGTGGGACCTGGTGGTGCAACTGCCTTTGAGTCATTTATGGTCCTCTAAGTAACCCCAATAAAACTCACTGGCTCACCAAGTTGAACTTTGGTATCAGTACTTGTGTCTGTTTAGGGTGAGATATTTATACATCCCCTGGAATAGTGTCCCACACTAAGGCCTTCTCTAGTCTTTTGCTTCTTCATTTTGTTCATCACTTGTTGTTTACACAAAGAATATTATTAAAGTACAGATCTGGTCATGATTTTTTTTTCTAGTTGTTCAAAAAATGCTTGATATGTACTACCTGCCGGTGAGTCTCTGGTACACACTGAACATGTGAGGCTCCCAGGAGCCACCTCCTCTGCTCTCATCTTAGCTCCACTATGTACTCCGCACTGGGTGTGAGCCATGCCAGCCTCAGCTCCCCCAGAACCTTCGGCTGTGTGAACTTTCACCCTGCCACACCCCTCGTGCTGTCACTAAAGCCACCACCTAAAATCCAATACATTACTTACATTACTTACTTCTGTAGTTATGAGCAGTATCTCATTCTCACAATCACTGGTTGTATTTATTACACTATAAATATTTATTAATGTCCTACTACATTCCTGCTTTTAAACTTTTTTTTTTTTAGTTTTTATGAGACTATCTCTCTCTACATAGACCTGTTTGTCCTGGAACTTACTACATAAACCAGGTTGGCTTCAAACTCACAGAGATCACCTGCCTCTGCCTCCTGTGGGCTGAGATTAATGGTATGCATTACCACAAACTACTTTAGCATTTCAGTATCTTTTACTCTCTGGACTTTTTTTTTTGAAACATTTGCTGTGGTGTCATCAGGCTTTGAACTCCTGGGTTTAAGTGATTTTCAAAGAGTTAAAACTGCAGGCGCATGGCATGACCATATGTAGCGATCTATGACATGCTTCAAGGCAGAACTGATTTTTTCCATTGCTTTAAGCTTAAATATTGCTTGCTACACGTCCATGTATTTTGGGGTGGGGAGGTTTAAGACAGGATCTCACTATGTAGGCTGGCTGAATTGGGATTCACTATATAGAACAGGCTGGCCTCAAACTCACAGAGGCATATGCTACCCTATATGTACCTGGCATATCCTAAAGGCCAAAAAAGTAGAAGAGGGGTTTGCCAAGAATGAAAGAAGTGTGACTTGGGGGCTGGAGAGAGGGCTCAGAGGTTGAGAGCTGTAGTGATATATTACTTGATTTATTAAAGCTTGTCTGAAAGCAAAGTCAGCCATAAGCCATAGAAAACTAGGCACACACCTTTTTTTAAAAAAAAATATTTTATTTATTTATTGTATACAACATTCTGCTTCCATGTATATCTGCACTCCAGAAGAGGGCACCAGATCTCATAACGGGATGGTTGTGAGCCACCATGTGGTTGCTGGGGATTGAACTCAGGACCTCTGGAAGAACAGTCAGTGCTCTTAACCTCTGAGCCATCTCTCCAGCCCCTAGGCACACACCTTTAATCCCAGCAGCCAGAAGCTAGGAGGTGGTGGTACACACCTTTAATCCTAGGACTCAGGGTTAAGAGGTAGATGGATCTCTGTGAGTACAAGACCTCCCAGATCTACACAAGATTGAATCAGTCTAAAAGAGAATTATAGCTCACACCTTTAATCCCAGCACTAGTGGGGAATAAAAAACAGGAGCAAGGATTCAGTATGAGGCATTTGTTCTCCAGCCGCACTGAGGAGCGACTGCAGTTTGAGACTTGGTGAAGTGCTCCTGTGTGGAACAGCCCTTTCAGCTTGAGCTAGAGGTGAGAGCTGGTGGCTGGTGGCTGCTTTGCTTTGAACCCCATTATCTGTCTCTGGGTCTTTTGTCATGTTACAGAGAGCACTAGCAGCTCTCTACCAAAGGTTTGACTCTCAACATTCACAATCCAGCCCCAGGAGATCGGATACCCTCTTCGGGCCTGTGTAGATACCAGGCATGCACATGGCAGACATACATGCAGACAAAACACCCATATATATAAAATAAATAATTCAAAATGCATATTCAGTTTTTGTGTTTCTTTGGTTTTTGTTTTGAGACAGAGTTCTCTGTGTAGCCCTGGCTATCCTGAAACTTGATCTGTAGACCAGGCTGGCCTTGAGATCTACCTGCCTCTGTCTCCTGAGTACTGGGATTAAAGGCATGCACCACCACCAACTGGCTAAATTTAAAAATATTTTAAACCAGAGTGCATGACAATGAATATGAATATTCAGTAACTATGAACACTATTTTTTTCAAGATAAGATTTCTCTGTGTAACAGTCCTAGCTGTCCTGGAACTCACTCTATAGACCAGGCTGGTCTGAACTCACAAAGATCTGCCTGCCTTTTCCTCCTGACTGCTGGGATTAAAGGCGTGTACCACCATAGCCTGGCCAACTGTGAACCTTTGTCACGATATAACAGTATTTTGTGGAAAATGGAAAAACACGTTGTGCTAATTTATTCTTCTAGAACGTGGTTCTCAACCTGTAGGTTGCAACCCTTTTGGGGTTGAAAGACCCTTCCACAGGGGTCATCACAGACCATCAGAAAACACAGATTTACATTATGAAGTAGAAACAAAAATAATTTTATGAATGGGGGTCACCACAACATGAAACTGTATTAAAGGCTTGCAGTATTAGGAAGGCTGAGAACCCTTGTTCTAGCAGCAATACAACCTAAAAACTATTATAAGGCATCTTCAGTCCTGCATGGTGGTGCACAAGACTACAACCCCATTTCTGGGAGGTAGAGACAGGAGGATCTTGAGTCTGAGACCAGCATATGCTACATATAAGACTGGTTTATTTTTCTTAAAAAAAAAAAAATCTCTGACCAGGAATTCACTTCATCATCAATCTCAGATTCATAGTGAGTTTGAGGACAGCCTTGTCTAACTGAGACTCTGTCTCAAAAATAAAATACAATAAAACAACCTCAGGAAACCTGATTTTTTTTTTTTTTCTTTTTTGGTTTTTCAAGACAGGGTTTCTCTGTGGCTTTGGAGGCTGTCCTGGAACTAGCTCTTGTAGACCAGGCTGGTCTCGAACTCACAGAGATCCACCTGCCTCTACCTCCCGAGTGCTGGAATTAAAGGCGTGCACCACCAAATCTGATTTTTGAAAGCTTAGGTATACATGTCAGTTACTGCTGTGATCCCCCTGCCTCTGTCTCTCGGGTACTGGTACCATTGGCACAGTGCACTATGTCCAGCTTCATGGCAGTTTTAAATATTGAAAGATCTTCTTAGGGCCAGAAATTTACAGTTCTCATGATACAGTAAGTACATTATAAATGCAGGTGAGCACCATATCCAACACCAGTGTAGATGCAATGTCACTTATTAAATTGTAAATGAGATACTTTATTTTAAATTCAGAGAAAGAAAAGCACACATATTTATTGTGTAGATTTGTCAAAGAATTATGAATCAGTTTGTGGATCTTGGTGGAAAACAGAAATGTGCCCTGGAGCATATGGGAGACAGGGACTTGGGAAGTCCCTCCAGCCTGCTGGGGACCTCCAGTGTCTGTCTGCACAGCATCAGGTGAGTCTGTGGCCAGAGAGCTTAAGAGTCTAAATATAACTCTCAGAGAGTTTCCTATTGTGTCCACAAAGAAAGGGGGCTTGGGTGGAGAGAAGCAAAGTTACAGAGGTGTCACTGGGAGCACCAATGAAGAGAAACTAAGCAGTCTTCGTGACAACAATCCGCTTCAGGAGTGCTTTGTTAACTCCCTCCAAAATACACAGATACATGGCACCATCAAAGAAGGAACAGGAGAACAGGATGGGTTGGCTGGCTGGAATCACATCTTGGGGAAGCTGGCCAGGTTGGTAATGCCACACGCGTTGTTTCTATTCCGAGCCAAGAGAACATATCCTTTGTTTCCCCAGCTTTCTCCCCAGCTGTAGAACCAATGGAGAAAGATACTTATCACCTTAATTTATATAGTCCTTAAAACGCTTACTGTAGTTCACTAATAATATAAAAACTGAGTAAGTCTTAAAGCCATGACGTGGAAAGAAGGTGTGCTACCCAGGTTGGTTCTGTAACAGTGTTAATTGTCAACTTAACAGAATCTAGAATCAGTTGGGAGATGGACTTGTGGGAATAATCTCGACAATGTTAAGTGATGGGAGACTATTCCTTGCACAGACCCTGGACTGTAGAAAACGGGGACATCAAGCCAAACACCAGCATCCATTGTGCTCATCTCTCTGTTCCCAACTTCGGCTGTGCTGTGACAGCAGCTTCAAACCCTGATGGCCTAGACCCCTGCCTTGATGTACGGTGCCCTGGGACTGCGAAATAAGCCTTTTCTCCCGTAGGTTACTTTGTCAGAATACTTTATCACAGCAACAGAAGAAACTAAGACAGGTTTTAAAGACAGTGGAGACTGCCGGGTGTGTTGTCGCAGGCCTTTAATCCCAGTACCTGGGAGACAGAGGCGGGTGGCTCTCTGCGAGTTCCATGCTGGCTTGGTCTACACAGTGAGTTCAGGCCAGCAGGAGCTACATTACCCGGTCTCCAGAGGAGGAGAGGTGAAAGAGGAGGAAACGTGACGGACAGGTGGTGATTGAGACTGAACGTGAGGGACGAATGCACTTTGTGGGCGTGGGAGGAGGCAGAAGGACGTAAAATTGATGGTAGGTGGGAAAGTGGGATGTGTTAGGACAGTGTGGTTAGAAAACAGGGTTTGTCACAAACTGAAGTGGGAGGCAGATCTGCAGAGGTGGTCAGATGGCAGCAGTGCTCTCTCTCACTGTTACCTGTTCTTAATTATCCAGTGCTTGTTTCCCTTCTGGGCGCCATAGCCCACTACCAACACGGCATGGTTCACATTATCACCGTCGCAATTTTCGTCATAGTACACACCTACGAAACAAACTGTGGGTGAGCTTCTCTGCAACCTGAGGGGTCCTGCATGTTCCCTTGTCTCAGTCGGGGCTTACAACTGAGATGCCCTGCGCTGCAGCAGGGGCCAAGTACTCAAGCCTCTCTCTCGCAAGCACACCCGCACCCTAGCAGAGGGGGCTGCACAGGAAGAGGCTCTCACCTCTGCTGTAAAACTGGAAAGAGGTCAAGCTGGCGTCAATTGACACAGAGATGGGTCCCACCCGAGCCACTGCTCTCTTCAGGGCCTTCTCACTGCCCACAGGGATCTCTCTGTACCCTCTGCATTTAGCTGCCTTTGCTGTTGGGTTGTACATACAACTTTGATCCTGGAAAAAAGAAAATCAAGGGTGGAATAGGACTGCAGTTAAACAACTGGCAATAAGTTGGTAAGAAAGTCAACCAATGTTAGAGGTAATGGACTAGTCTTTGGGTCTTACCATTTTAGAAAACTATGTAAAGAAGCCAGGTTTGGTGATGCACACTTGTAAACCCAGAAATCAAGAGGCTGCAGGAAGATTGTCATGAATTCAAGGCCAGCCTGGGCTACACAGTACGATCCTGTCTCAAAAACTAAAAACAAAAAATGCAGGGGGGAAGTGGTTTCCTGCTTTCTAGCACTCACAAAAATCAACTCCAAAAGAGACCGTTTTCTTTATCACTCAGATATCTCTCTAGCCCCTTGTCATCACATCACCATCTTCTTTCTCTCTCTCTCTCTCTCTCTCTCTCTCTCTCTCTCTCTCTCTCTCTCTCTCTCTCTTTTTGGTTTTTCGAGACACGGTTTCTCTGTGGCTTTGGAGGCTGTCCTGGAACTAGCTCTTGTAGACCAGGCTGGTCTCGAACTCACAGAGATCCGCCTGCCTCTGCCTCCCGAGTGTGCCACCAACGCCCGGCCATCTTCTTTTTCTTACTGAGACTGGGTACCACATAGCCCAGGCTGGCCCTCAACCCAGTGCATAGCTATATAGTGATGACCCTAACCACTGGACCCTCTGGCCTCTACCTCCATGTTCTGGGATTACATGCATGTCCCACCTCTCCCATCTCAAGAGACTGTTTTTACTAATGCAGGATAGGAAAAGATTTTTCAAATAAGAGTTTTTTTAAAATGCAAATTATCTTCTGCCTATGAAGCATATGCAAGGTTCAGTGGGCAGGAAGGTACCAGCTGCTCTGTGGGGAGTTTGCCAACAACAAGCCCAGTTCAAGAGATGGCCTTGACCCTCTGTATACAACTTAGGAATGCTAGTATGGGGTAAAGAGTTTAGCTAGACCTTATGTTTTCATCAGAGATAGAAATAAGTATGTAAAATGACATGAAAATGAACTGATAACTAAGTAATTTAACTTCTGACCTTCTAAGAGCATGCAAGCTTTGCAAGCCTCGCTAACAATATGAGGTCTTGTCAAGGTGATGCTCTTTGTGGCAGCAATCCGCTACACACTAGTCCTTTAACACCCTAAGGTTGTATCTATAAGAACACAGATTTAATACCAAAAGTACTGTCAGCATTTGATGTGATAGTCTAAGGTTACAGTGACTTACTGCCTTAATTTCTCAAAACCTGTTTGTTCTCTGCCACGTGATTCTGGTGTTACACTTCTCAGATCAACAGGACACAATTGTGTGGCACATCCCTGAGATCTCAGCACGACACAAGGGGATCTCAAATTCTAGATAAGCCTTGGTGCTGCATGATCTCATGAAAGAAAGAAGGGAAGGAAGGAAGAAAGAAAAAAGGAGAGAGAAGATCTTGTGCAAATGAAATATAATAATAACAAATGAAATGAAGTGTCTTGTGAATGGACTCAGAGAATATCAGGACCTGCCATGGCCCAGACTCTGACCCATCTCAGGAGACAGAGAGACTGAGTCTGTGTGCACCCAGGCCAGTCTAGACCACAATTTCAAAACAAACAAACAAAACCCCAGGACAAAAAAAAAATCTTAACAAATGATTAATATAGAGCTGGATAAATCATGTAAGCCAGGCTAGAAGGACAGCTCAGAAGTCAAAAGGACCTAAGCTTGGCACCCAGCATCCACATGGTGGTTCACAAGCATCTGTAACTCCAGTTCCAGAGGTTCAATGTCCTTCTAACCTCTGGGGCACCAGGCACATTCATGATCTACATACATGCAGGCAAAACACTCATACACGTAAAATAAAATCTTCTAAAAAGATGCAAGTTGTCAATTAGTTCTTTAGTTTATACTTTTCTCAAATATATCCTTTAATTGGTGACTGGGAAATATGTTAAGTAATGTCAGTAAATTAACAGACAACAAACTAGACTCTATATAGAGTGTCTCTCCTTCTTTTCCATTTTATTTTGGTTTTTGGTGTTTTGTCCCATCCTTCCCTGCATAGGAGCTCCTGTAGCTCAGGGTGGCTACATTCAGATTCACCATGTACCTTAGGATGATCTTGAATTCCTAATCCTCTTGCCCCCACCTCCCATTACAGCATGCCCACTGGGCCCCTAAGTAGCAGTTTACAAGAAGAAACACAAATAGCCAGGGAAATATACTGTTGAAGACGTGACTGTGAATCACTTACTTACTGTAGGTAGGAGTTAGAAGTTTTGGAAAACAATTGGACATTACATAGTAAATTTTAAGATACAGATGCCTTCAAACCCAGGTGATTCTGTTCCAAAGAAACATACCGTATTCTAAGTCTTACATGAGTGCATGCATGCACCAGATTAGCAGGCCTGGTGGCTAAATCTCATTTGGTTAGATGTCATAGTGGGTAAAATTCTTGCTTAATAAGCCTGATAACTGGAGTTTGATCCCCCAGGGCCCATGGTGGAAGGAGAGAATCCAGAAAGTTTTCCCTGGCTTTTACTTGCACAAGATAGCACCAGCCCACCTGCACATACAAACATGCTGAATACACACAATAATACATTTTATAAAATACTGGTTTCATTACAGACTGCAGTATGGAATTTGAGTATGTTGTGATATCTCCTTAAATATCAAGGATAAGCCAACCTTTTAAGAAAATATGCTTAGGACACACCTTAGCAGATAGTCACCAACATTTTTACCACTAAAACTTGCTGGTCCTCTCTCAATGGTCCATATCACAAAGAATTCTATTGCCTATCAGTCCCAACTATATTAAAAACCCAATGGGGCTGGAGAGATGGCTCAAAGTTTTCCTATATTATAGAAACTTGGCTTTCTAAGACAATTCTATTAAGAAAGTGGGACAGCCATGTGTGGGACCCAGGCCTGTGATCCTAGCAGGGAAGCTCAAGGCAAGACAAGTTCAGGGTCATCCTCAGCTACTTAGTAAGTTCAAGGCCAACATGGACTATATGAGATCTTGTCTCAAAAAAAAGGGGACCAAGCTAGGCTAGCTTGGGATACATAGTAAGATACTGTCTAAAAATTAAAGGGAAAGAAAGAGAAGGGGAAGGAGGAACAGGAAGAAAGAAAAGAGAGAGATGGGGAAGGAAGGAAGGAAGGAAGGAAGGAAGGAAGGAAGGAAGGAAGGAAGGAAGAAAGGAAGGAAGAAGGGAGGGAGGAGGGAGGGAGGGAGGGAGGGAGGGAGGGAGGGAGGGAGGGAGGGAGGGAAGCAGATACAACAACAGGAAACAAAGTTATGCTGGGGGAAGAGCCCGCACAGCCTCCACACTGTGGTGGGTGTCATCTCACCTGACCCACATATGGATAAGCATCTTCAGAGTCAATGCCCCCATTCGTCTGCACATACCGGAAGGCAGTGGTCATATAGCCGCCTCCACAGCCGTAATTCTCAGACACACAATCCACAAGATTCTGAGGACTGAGATTTAAGAGTTTGCCTGTCTTCTTCTTGAGTTGGCCCTCCAGGGCACCTGCAGAGCTAAAAGCCCAACAGGAACCACACTCACCCTGAGAGACATACAGAAAAACTGTCAGTCATGGATTTTCACATGGGTGCATCTTTCTACCAGCCTAAAAATGTTCACACATTTTGTGAATTCAACACAAATGCTGGTTTTGTTGTGAACCTTATTGTCGTTCCCCATGATAACAACTGTAATAACTGTTTCCTTTAACTGGAGTCAAGTACAGTACTTTGTGGCTTTGGAGACAGTTCTCCTGAAGTCTAACCCTGGTTTTGCACACTAGTTTTGTGACCTTGATTTGTTACTGAACTTCTCTGTGTCCCAGTTTCCTTACCTTTAAAAATGAGAATAAGTTGGGCTTAGTTGGACATACCTGTAATTCCATCACTTGAGAGGCAGAGGCAAGAAGATCAGGAGTTCAAGGTGAATCTCAGCCATATACTGAGATGCAGGCCAGCCTGAGCAATGTGAGAACAGAAAAGGGAGTGTATTATAGTTAATGTATTGACTCCTGTGAGCAGTGAGAGACTTCACTGACATGTAAATCACAGAAACTCCTTGTGCACAGAGATCTCTCAGGAATCGTCAGCTATTATTAGTGTCTACTCTCCTCGACTGCACAATTGTCTTTTTCCCAGATTTTCTGTTTTTTAAGAATAAGAAGTTCTTGAGGAGGAAGTCTTGACTCTTTACCAGGTAGCTAGCACCCTACTTGCTTGGTTCTAGGAGAAGGGTGGTATTTGTAGAATGAATGTTATATCAATAATTCATCTTACTGACGACACAGCCCTGTGCTGTTAAGATCCTAGGAAAACTGAGATTCTCTTGCAGATAAGAATCTAATATTGTAAAAACCTTTGGGGGGAGAATTCTCTATGTCCTAGTAACTACAATTTTAGAATTTACTTTGCACAAATATTTCTACATGAGCACAAAAATATATGCATCAGATGCTTGTTGTAATACTGTAAGTTTTTAAAAGCAGAAAAAAACCCTATATATACAAAATAGGTAATGATTAAATAATAGAATATGATGTATTCTTGTAGCATAAGATATACCTCAGTTCAGGCCAGACTACCTACACACACACAAGCAAGCACACCTGATTTTTGACTGGAGTAACATATCCTTTCTTTCGATAGTCGATGGCATCTGGGGCTCTGCCTTCCCACTCTGGGATGTAGAGAGTGTCATTACTGTGGGAGTGAGAAGGTGGTAATTTGAGTCCTGTCATCTTCTGAACCACTTCTTCACTGGTCTGAGACAAAGCAGAAGGCCAAGCATTAGCAGGGACCATGGTAAAAACAGTGGGTGGGCCTGGATCCCAGAGGCAACTCACCATGTCTCCCAAGTGATTCATGGCCAGTTCATACGTATGGACACCAAGAGAGGCCTCAAGGTTATGGATAGAAATATGCTTCAGGTTTTTTTCCCAAATTAAACGCCGAGAGATTTCATCCACCTAAATATAACAGTCAATAAATTCATTGACTGTGTGTCGTTATATAGGTAGGTTTTAGGAGAAAAATGTACCATAACCAAAAAGAGTTTGCAATCTAGCTGGGGAACTTAAAGGTCCACACACAAAAACAAAAAACATATGCAAAGTTCTAGAGATACCATAGCATAATAGTATTATAATGAGACATACACACGGCACAGACACATCTTTGGTGCTGGGTACTGGACTCAGTGATGTTCCTGAGCCATCCCTCCAGCGGGCCTGCCGCACAAAAGTAAAGCCAGCTGGAGAGTTAGGCAATAGGGACTGCTTGCTTGGGGCAAAGCACTGTACTCTGATTGAAGGGAATCTAAAACTAAAGCAGAGGCCTCAAGCCCCAGCCCTCCTCCCTGCTTCCCTTGCAGGCCCCAGGCACCTTGCTGTTATACTGCTTCCTATGGGTCTTCTTCCATAGCTCCCACTGGGTATCCAGCATCTCCTCAGGGTACAGAGCGAAGCTCAACATGGGTAGCAGCAGAAACTTGAACACCCACATCCTGTGAGAGGAATAATTAGGGGAGACTTCCATCGACAGGAGGTTCAGTCTAAGCCAGCCTGTGGGTGTGGAAATGATGGCAGACACATTACCAGGAAGGCATTTGTACTGGCCTGCCTTTGGGGTTCTGACAGTATATGCCTCAGAGGCTGCCACTAAGAGCACCATCTGTGCCTGTTCACTATGTTCCCCTTTAAAAGGGCCCTGCTCACCTATCCCACCCGCCTGGCTGTTCCTCCCTCCCCTCCCCTCTTTTCCCCTCCTCTCTCGCCCACTGCTCCTGTCCATGGAGGCTGATTCCCCCTCACCCCCTTCCCTTTTTACAATCATTTTCCCTTAATAAAGAAACCATTCTGATTGAACTCTGTCACATGGTGTCATTCTCTCTGGAGCAGCTTTTTTAAAGTCACAACAAAGGTGCCTTTTAACTTTTTAGGAGCTATAAAAATGAGTTCTGTCTACCAGAAAATTACACATACATGCATTAATCCTAAGGGATTCATAAACCCAAAAGAACTACACACACACACACACACACACACACACACACACACACACACACACAGGAACGTGATTTTAGAGATATGGTTTTGCTTTGTAAGTCTCTTAGAGATATGGTTTTGCTTTGTAAGTCTCTAAGTCTTGTCTAGCCTTGAGCTCACTATGTTGACCAAGATGGCTTTGAATTCAAAGGTCTGTCCCCTCTTCCACCCTGCACTAGGATTAAAGGCATGAGTTAGTATGCCTAGCTTAAGAATCCCTTCTTTTGAACTATAAGGCTGGCAATGTTGGCTGTATGTGGAAAACAGACAAAGAATTGCAGGCGATTTTCATGATAAAGCAATAATGGGCAGAAGTGGGGGTGGGGTGCTGGGACATCTGATTTCAATTATTCCAACTCAAAGATGTTCCATCAAAACTGCATACATGGCAGACAACCAGAGCCGGTGACTGGGAAAGGCTGGGCACTGCTCTTCTCCAATACCCCCAGTGAGGACAGAATAAGCACAGTGTGAACGTGGTTAGAGACAGTTCCATCTACAGTGTGCTTCCTGCTTTGTTCATGGCATCCTTCCTCCTTTGCCAGATCTTGCCAGGAAAGAACAGGGCTAATTTGCAGTTTTTATCTAAGATATGTTCACTGTGTCATTTGCCCTATCCATTTTCTCCTTTCCTCAATCCTCTCCCTCTTTAGGCAGGAAATGGTTCTAATCTTAACCAGATGCCATGGGTTTTTTTTCTTTTTTTTTCAGAGACGTGGCTGCTTCACAGGACAAAAGCCGCAGATGTGTAAGAAGAAAATGCAAGACAGAAGGACAATATTCTATAATGACCAAGTCCACAATTCACAACTTTTCAGGAATTTGCTCTGGCTTCATTAATTTCTTGCAGTGACTTAATTGCAAATTCTTAAGTTTAAAAACCACTTCCTGTCTCCAGCACATCATATGACTTGTGCAACACTGACTACACTTCTATGTACTCTTTGCAAAGCAATAAAATATCCAGCAGAGCATTTAATAGCAGAGTGTTACAGGCTTGGAGGTGGCCATTAACTATTCCTCTTCCTCAGGAGCAAGGGAGTCAGTTAACCCTTTAGTTAAGCAGAGCTGCAGAAAGAATCCACTTTGGAGGCAGGCTCACAGAATCCTCATCTCTCACCAACAATCACATCGTCATTCACATCCACAGTCATACATAGAATCCTAAAGATTTGCATTTAGCCTGAAAATGAACTAAATACAATTTTTTTATTCAGGCATCCCCAACCAACTATATCCCTTCTCTTCTTAAAATAAGGTAACTGGTAGGAATGAGATGCAGAAAGATCCAGAAGTTAAAAACGATACCTGTTGTTGAGAATCTGTTGTCTAGGCTCCTTTCAGACAGCAAGTGTGGCTACTGTGAGTGGGAGACTAAGGGTGGCTAGATTTATTCCATCAGGATTGCGGAAGTCAACTCCAGCGATGGCTGGAAAATTTGGATGAGGGAGGGAGGCAGGGATAGGATGAGAGGGGGGTTAGGGTGGAAGGATGGACACACGTTTGCACAAAGTTCCTGAGAGCTGCTAAGTGTTCAGTTTCATCTGACTCTTTGGGGGAAAAATATGACAGCAAATTATTCATATTGAGGCTTTGGTGAGGAAATGAAAAAGACACAGATCTAGTTGTCTCCACCCCTTCTCAGAATGTCTTATTGGAGAATTCCATCGTTTTCTACCCTTTTAGTCATGGCCTACCCCCACCCCAACCCCTGAACCATTTTCAACTCTGTCTCAGATCCTCTTCTGAGATGATAGGGGGCACAGAGCCACGTGCACATGGTGTGTGTGTGGGGGGGGGGTGGAGACACACCAAAGAGCAATATACGGCAATAGAAGGCTCCAATTTAAACATTTTAAAAAAATTTTGTGACTGCTGGCTAATGTTACTGTTTCTGGGCAGGGAGGAGCTGTTCCAACCCATTATGGCTGTGCAGAAAGTCAGGGTGAAATGGTTTAAAGTAAACAGAAAGCTGAAGGTGTGTAATGGTGCAGGCAGTCAGGAATCTAAAGCCAAATCACAGCTGGCTGTGGGCACACCTTTACCCCACTCCTGGCACAAGGCAGCAGGGGCAGGGGAGGTCAAGGTCAGACCAGTTCTACAGAGTGAGTCTGAAGTCAGCCAAGGCTATATAGTGAGATGCTGTCTCTGAATAAGGAAGAGCAGACTTACAAGTTCAAGCCTAGCCTAGGAAACTTGGTGAGCTCCCGTCTAAAATGGAAGTTAAAAGAGGACTGAGGAACATAACTCAGTGGTGGTGTGCTTGCCTAGCGTCATGCAGCCCAAGGCTCACGACCCAAATGCAGCATTAAGAAAAGAAAGCAAGCCACCCAATGTAACATCTATTATTTACAACCCTTGGATCAACCACGACGGGCTGACGGATATACATGTGACTCCACTAAACTCTCAGATGGTAGAATCTGATGAGCACTGCATCTCAATCATTAAAATCCCCAACTAGGTCCAGTCACAAGATCATCTCCAAACACTTCCCCAAAATCCATGCATGTGGCACATCATAAGACTCCAGCTCAGCCAACCATGACTCTGAATTCCATAAACAGATGTGAGGAACCCTGGAATAGAAAGGGCATTGCCGCAAATCCAGATTCAGTTTCTAGCTGGATTCCGAACACCCCAATTCCAGAGTCCAGGCTCGCCTTTGGATTTCAAGAGGTACCAATGACCCGTCACGCATGTAGAGGAAGCTCAGATCCACATTTGCACAGCTTAAAGTTGACAATCCCCTTACCTCCTTTCAATTGGGAGGAAATACAGGGGGTAAGACATTCACATGTCCCCAAGTGGTTGCAAATTCCAAGAGCTCTTCCCAGCATCTTGTAATAGGTTAGACAACCCCCACTCCCAGTGTGACCAGAGTGTGTCTACTGACTTTACTCACGATGTGTCAGGATCAGGAGGGTAAGTAAGCAAGAAACAGGGTGCTGAGTGATCAGGACCCTATGATCTCTAATTCCCGAAATCAAGACTCGACCATGCTTTATGCTGGTGTATCTGAGCCCAATTATGGATTCTTTCAGTTGTGCATGTATGTTATCTAGGGACTGGACAGGGATAAGGAAGCCGCAATCAACATCACACAACACGATAAACTTTATAAAAGAAAAAATACTTTGTTTTAAAATCTTTGCTACATGTCATTATTTTTGCCACTGTAAGGCTTAGCACATATGGCTGACAAGAAAAAACAATCAAAAATAAAACCCTGAAGGAAAAGCAGAAAAAACCCTCAGAGTAGCTTCTCCCTCCCTCCCCTTCTTCAAAAGCCCTGTAATAACTGTACATTATAGTTCTGATCACATTTAAAAACAAGTTGATTATTAAAAACAAATATTTCATTGGAAACTCAACTTTTTGGTTCAGTAAATTGTGATATAAATATATAATGTATACTGTATGTGTGCACTTAGAATAAAAAAATAGCCTCCCTTTCCACTCTATTGACTGGCACCAGACTGTAGACAAATGAAGGGAAACTTAGAATGTAACATTCCCTCAGCCTCTCCATGAGTCTCTCCATCCTGGCTCCTCATTCCCTATGAATACACTTAATAGATGTTTTCCATATTAGTTTAATCTTTCACTTAGATACTGACAGGAGCCAGAAAAAAAAAAAAAGGGGGGGGCTACATATATGTGAGATGCACCTGAGGACAGTAAAGGTTGAAAGCAGTAGCTCATATCTGCGTTTCTATGGCTATAATTATCAAGTGACCCTGTGGAAATTTGAGTCCAGGACCCAACTAACAAAGAGACTCACATTTATGTTCCAAAGCAAAACCCAAATCTGAGTTTGGAGAGGCAGCAAAGAACGATAGACTTCAGGAAGACCTAAATATTGTTTTGACAACAGGAAGGAGGGGACATGTATAGGAGGGCTTTCTATTTGGTTTATTCCCTCATCGGTGAGGACTTCCACTCAGATAGCTAATCCAAGAAGTTGAGTTTCCATGCAGAAATAACCTCTCCAGAACACACATGTGACTCTGACAGAAAAATGCAGCATTATCCTATGGGCAGGTCTGGGGTTTCTGACAGTGTTTATCTAGCCAGCCTATTCTGGTAATATCTGCAGCTCTTCCACATAAATTGAGAGCACCAAAGAGCACGAGTAATCCTGCTTGATCACTGACTGTGTTCTGTAGGAGACCAGCCCTATCAACATGGGCATGAGTTTAAGTGCAGCAAAGACTTAATTTAAATACTCTTTGGCTGCAATACTAAATACAAAAATACCTAGAAAAATTAATTTCTTAGGACTCTTTGAAGAGCAAGCAGAAAGACAAAGAAAATCTGGGACAAACTTTGCATAAACTCCCTAATGGGAGAAAGAACGAAACAGAGGGGCTCAAACACATGTACACACAAGGACAAGGACAAGGACAAGGACAAACACACACACACACACACACACACACTCACTCACACATGTTCATCCTCTTCCATGTTTCTTTCCAAGGATTGCTCATTTCTGAAAGCTCCACATACACCTATCATATTTCACAATCCTCAGTTATGAGGGTCTTTCTCCTCTCCTCTCCTCTATTCAGAATATCTACCCAGAACAAGCCACAGTCTCCAAGGCAATTAGTGGCTGTCAGGTCGTTTATTCTGCCCCTTGTCTCCAGTTCATCTATTCTGCCCCTTGTCTCCAGCACAAGTCATTTCTGTGACACTTCTGGTAAGAAGACATAAACAGGACTTCTAACCTCACCTGTCCTCAGATTTTCAGAAGACCTAAAAGTCTGGGAATTCAGTCCATTTCTTCTATAAATGTTACTTCAGAGTCAAGGGGTGAAGGGGGTACATATCGGGGGTGAGGGAAGGGAAGGGAGAGGAACTTTTATTCTGTTTACAAAAGATTTGCTTTTAAAAACAAACAGTGATTTTTTCCCCCACCCTTATCCTCACCCCAATAATTCTATTCTGAAAAGGGGGGGAACATAGTTAGATCAGGAAATTCTTCATTGTTGTAGCTGTTGCTCTGGTCTCCCAGCATGGACAGCATTTCCTGATGAAGAAAAAAGATTAGATTGGGTTACATACCCTTACTCTGATGGTGAGCTGCCGCCCCCCCCCCCAGCACTCCCCCAAGCTACCATTCTTGACCTCATAGCCTTCTTCCTAGTCTCTTCTCCATCTTCCTCCTATAATTCCTTTATTTCCTTTTACCTAGGCCTTGACATTTCCTTTCTCCTTTAAATTTTATGTGCATTGGTGTTTTGCCTGAATGTGTGTCTGTGTGAGGGTGTTGGAACTCCTGGAGCTAGAGTTACAGACAGTGGTGAGTTACCATATAGGTGCTGGGAATTGAACCTGGGTCCTCTGGAAAAATCAGCCAGTGCTCTTTTACTGCTGAGCCATTTCTCCAGCCCTCTTTGACATTTTAAAAGAAAATATGCATGCCAACCTTTCATTTACCCCTACAGTCATATCTAAAATGTGTCTAATCACATTTGTTTCTGACCAAACCCTATCTGCCTTCTTTTTAGTCTGTTTTTGACTAATTTATTCTCTGTCTAAGATTATCAAATTCAATCTTGCAGTCCCCTCAGGTGAAAACAGATGTTTATAGCTGTAATCAGTATGTTCTATTTCAAGTACTTTTTAATTATCCTATTTAAATCCAAAGCTACTTTGAGATATGGATCCCTGTACATAATTAAAATAACTTTCTTCAGCATCTTTACATGGTGCTTCACATCAGTAACTTTGGTCTGGTTAATGGGTATGTTTATAATACTTTATAATTTAAATTAATAATGTCAATTACTGACATTATGTATCCTGTCTTCCCTTCTGTCTCATCTCATACTACCCCAACCAATACAACGTATGAGTCTTTCTCTTCCCTGACCCTCTCTCTATTCCTGAAGTCTTTATCTATTCACCTGAAAAACCTCAGGCTGGCTAGGCGGTTGTGCTGATGTCTGCTGAACATGTTGCTCGTTAGAACTGGACCGATGATGGGGCTGCTGGCCCTGCCACTGTGGCCAGACACCCACACCCTCTGCTGTCCGGGACTGGAATTGTCCTGCAGTCTGTCCTGCAGTTTCAGAAGCTAGAAATACAGTAAGAATAAACAGTTTGAATCTATTAGTTTCAATGGTGGGGAGAAACCAGCACACAGCTACATGTAAGTCAGTAATTTTACGTATATACCTTCTGCTCTTCTATCTGCTTCTATTTCAAAGCCCATTCTCAAATTAACTTTCATTCCCAAGATAGCATTTCTAAAGAATTCTTTGTTCATTTAAGTATGCATTCCACTACATGTATGTGGTTTTTGTAGTATGATTGTTGTAAATATTATAATAATTCATATGGCTTCTATTACAAATATTGAAATAGTTTTCCTATAGTAAGTTTGTATAAGGATTTTTAAAAGTTATTACTGTTTTGTGTATAGCACCTGTGAGCATGTGTGTTGTGGCTCATTGATGGTCAGAAGACAGCTTGGTGGAGTCAGCTCCTCCTACACATGGGTTCTGGGGACTAAACTCAAGTACTCAGGCTTGTGAGTTAAGCACTTTGCCCAATGGGCCATTTCAACATTCCATGTGCAAGGTTTTTCAATTTCAAACAGACTGCATTTTCTTATAATTATGCCAGCACATAAAGAATACAGGGAAACAATGCTAACTACCAAATCCTCTTTCTTTAGTAGTTGATTTTCCTGTTACTTTTCTTCTCATCTCAACTTACGAAAGTTGGATCCACGGTTGGTGAGAGTAGGGTAGGCAGAAGTACCCTGTGGTGCCGTGGGAGCACCCGGGAGAGACATAGCACTGAATGAGGAGGAAGTCTGAAAGTTGCTCACACCAAACTGGGAAGAACGAGTCTTGGCTGTAGCCTGTGTGGGCACCTGATGAAGAAAGAGGGATACAGAATAAGGGAAATATTGTGTACTTCATCTCTATGAGTCAATACTCATTAACCACTATATTCTTCTAAACCCAACTCATCACCTGTCTCTAACTGTATACTTCTGATGAACTCCCAATTCCTGCTAAAACCATTTTTTTAGGCAACTAAAAGTACAAAAAGCAAAGAATTACAGATTTAATAAAAATAATAACAATTAGTTAATTAAGCTCACTGGGTCATGAAACAAGGAAAAAAAATACATTAAAGTAGAATAAGGGCTGGTTGATAAGAGGAAGAAGTATCAATGAGTCTAGAGTAGAACAAGAGGTTATGGTAAAAATACATTATAGACATACATGAAAACAGTATAACAAACCCATTCTTATATACAATGAGCTCATACACAAACACAGCAACCAAAGACCAATGTGTCTTCCTCAGTTGTTCTCCACCTTATGTGAATGTTCACGTATATATCTGTGGTAAGTGGGTGCATGTACACGCATGTATAGAAGCCAGATGTTATGTTGGGTGTCTTCCTTTATTACTCTCTACCTAATATTTGTTTTGTTTTGGGGGGGCAGAGTTTCTCTGTGTAGACCAGGCTGGCCTGGAATTCACAGAGACCCACCTGCCTCTGGCCTCTCAAGTGCTTGGATTAAAGGTGTATGTACTACCACCACCTGGCTTCCACCTTATTTTATGAGACTGAATCTTTCACTGACCCTGCAGCTCACCCATCTGGCAAGCAAGCTCTAGGGAGCCATCTGTCTCCACTTTCCCAGTCCTGGGAATACAGGTGCTTTCCACCACACCTGATTTAATTTTCTTTCCTTTTTCACATTTACTTAGTGTGCATGAGTCTGCACACACACAAGTGAACACATGCATGCATGAGCATGGGTGTCAGAAGACAACATGCAGGAGTTGGTTCTCTTTTTCCCACCAAGTGGGTCTTGTCGATTAAACTTAGGTCATAAGGCTTGAGTGACAAGCACTTTATCATTAATTAGAGTCATCTCCCCAGTCCCAAAAGTAGAGTTCTATAAAAGAAAAACCACTGCATCATCTACGCAGTCTGTCTTCCCTCCATTTCCAGCTTCTTCTCCCTAAAGAGTGCCATCTTCCCTTTTAGTGGAACATATGTGTAATACAAAAGAGTTTGATGACAACTCTTAGGAAAGTTCATGCCCACACATAGATATGTCTTTCTGAGTGTTTCTCTTGAATTTCAGCTTAATTCTATATTTAAAGAGTCTTTTAATAAAAACTCTAGATCTGCTTCAAAAAGAAAAGAAAAAAATGGAAAAAAAAAACCCCAAAAAACCAAAACAAAACAAAAAACAAACTGCCTGGCATTGGTGGCGCATGCCTTTAATCCCAGCGCTTGGGAGATAGAGGCAGGTGAATCTCTGTGAGTTCCAGGCCAGCCTGGTCTACAGAGCGAGTGCCAGGATAGGCTCCAAAATTACACAGAGAAACCCTGTCTCGAAAAGAAAAACAAAAAACAAAAAAACAAAAAACAAAACAAAACAAAAAACAAAACAAAAAACCTAAACTAAAAAACTAGAAATGAAGCCTCATTATTAACCTCACCAGGAGAGACTCATGGCTGATACTTTGGACAACATCTTCATGCTTTTATTTTCCACTGTATTTTTTGTTCTTGTTCTGTTCCTTTTTTGAGACAGTTTATCTCACTAGGTGGCCCAGGCAGGTCTTGAATGCACCATCTTCCTGTCTCAGCCTCTTCTATGTTGGGATTAAAGCTGTGTACTGTCACACCCAGCTGAACTAAGAAACTAGTCACCACCTCAACATTTTTTATGGACTCATAAATTCTTTTTATTCCCTTTGGTTTTTCAAGACAGGGACTCTCTGTGTAGACCAGGCTGGCCTTGAACTCAAAGAGATCTGCCTGCCTCTGTCTACCACATGTTGGGATTAAAGGTGTGCATCACCACCCAGGTGGAATCATAATTTCTACAGACATTCATAAATACTACAATCTTTAAAGTAACTCCTAGGGAGACAATATATGCATGCTTGATTATACTGAAGCACTGAAAATGATGCTAGTGACTGTCTTCAGCATCAACGCTCATCCTGGCCATGGAGAAATGGATAACCTTCTGTGTGTTTTTATACAATTAAGGTATATATATGGAACAATTCTGGAGCATGGTTTGAGTTTTCATTTTTTTCCTTTTCTAAAGTATTATTTATACAAGAGAAATGCACAAGAGAAATAAGCCTAATTTTATATGCATAGATACTATACCAAGATTTTTCACTATTTTAACAAATAGTCAATGAATATAATTACTAATTTTCTACTTTGGTACTATATTACATAGTCCTAAACAAAGACAACTCTTTGAATTTACTCTAAAGAAATCAAAGCTGTTTGAACTGCTCTTAATGAGCAGTTCTGACTTAAGGTGACTATGTGAAAACCAGAGGCAACAATGAGATTTTTGGAAGTATCTCTGGTATTTTAATTATCTGGCTGCTCTCAACAAACATGAAAATTATAAGTAAGATCAAGAACAGGAATTGGAGAGGAGGTATCATCTAAGATGGCAATAATAAATTTACTTGTAGGGAAAAAAGACCCCAACAAACAAAAAACAACATACAGGTCAGACAGATAAGAGGCTTTACCTGTGCAGAGAAGCCTGGACGGGTACTAGGGGTCCAAGTTGGAGCTGCTCCCTGGGTAGAGTTGGAGTGACGAGAAATCTGGGCCAACATCTGCCCTGCAGAAGATGATGGCTGGACAATGGTTACAGGAGGGGTCAGACCACTATTCCTAGGAGGAACAAATAGAGAGGTAAAGGATTCAAAGGTGATTCTGTCAAGGAAGCTAAGAATCAAAGGACAACCAAATTCTATCCCTATATCCCTTCGATTTCCTTGGAGCTAAGGAAAACCTGATAAATTTGAAAAACATAAGAAAGACTGACAGTCACACACTGACCACACAGAGAGATGGAACCTACAACAAGGCAATAGAATAGGTGCAAAAAATAGGAGGAAAAAAAGCAGCTTCCTCATCTCACCCTAGGTCCAGTTAAGTCCTACTGCTTTGTCTGAAACGACCAGAGAAAGCAAGGGAAGAATGGCACGAGGATTCAGCAACTGAATCCTGCAGAGCCCTGTCAAGCAGCACACACATATGGGGCTCACCTGAAATTTTCTGCCGGCCGGGGGTTAGGAGGGAATGAGTTGCCCTGGGAGAATAGCTGTTGGGTAGCAGGGACAGTGCTGGAGGAGATGCCTTTACTCTGATCTGTGGACCAAAAGGAGTTGGGGGAGGGCCATCAAGGGGCTGTAGTATATAGTTAAATAAATTCCTATTTACTCATGAAGCACGTAATTTACGTGGAAGTATGCTGGAAGACTACCAATTGGGCAGAAGCAGTCCAATCAGTGATAATCAAAATCAGACTGGAAAAGGAGTCTGCGGAAGAAAGCTGTACCTGCACTGATGTTGGGATAGATTTCTGAAAACCTTGGATCTCTGTCCTGGGCAAAGAGACCATCTGACTTCTCAAGGGATTTGTTGTGTTCTGCTCCTGTAGTTGCCACAGGCTGGACAGAAACCTAGGGAATAAAATAATGGAAACCATCAGTAATGGTTGATGTAGCAATTCAATAATGTTCAATTTCACATAAAACACACATTCTCACTGGTTCTGGGAGTTTTTAAGATTAGTTTTTATCTTTTTAATTATGTGTGTGTATATATACACGAATACAGTGCTTACAGAGGTCAGAGGCATCAGACCTGCAACTAAAGTTACAGGTAGTTGTGACATCCACTGTTGGTACTAGGAACTAAACTTGGGTCTTCTGCAAAAGCAGTACTTCCTTAACTACTAACCAATCATGCCAGCTTCGAGATTCATTTTAAAGAAATGCTCACTGTCCTTTTACAGAAGAAGACACACACCCACCTGGGAATGGTTATAGCTGGTCAGCCCATCTCTTCCTGGAACCATATCTAATTCTGTTTGCTGCTGCTGCTGTTGCTGCCTATATGTCAAATAATCAGTGTGGAAAGCAATAAAAAGGATTTTTAACAAAGAATTTGGAGAAAGGGCCTTTAAAAACATAAACCGCATGCAGCAACAACAAAAAAAAATCACCACATTCTGGCTGGTGACTGCACAAAACTTATTATCTTCACAATTTCTCACCTGGATGCCAGCTGCCCTGAACTCATCTCTAGAGACAGATTAGTTGTCGGACCTAGCTGTGACCTCTGGATTGTGTTAGACAGTGTAGGCCGTGGTTCCTGACTAGAGTTCCTAGGAAAATAAAGTAGACAAGAACACACAGAGAGGAAACAAGAAATGACTCAATAAAATAAACTCCATATATTGACCTGTAAAGGGAGGCAATCACTAACAGATCTTTCTTTATAAAGTACAGTCCCATAGGTAACCCATGAAGTTGGTTTCAGAAAAAAAAAAAAAAAATTGCGCTACGGACAACATAGTACCAACTGAAACTATGTCCTAAGAAACAAGGGCTCATTCTGTTTTTTGTTTGTTTGTTTTTAAAGATTTATTTATTTATTATGTATATAGTGTTCTGTCTTCATGTACCCAGGCCAGAAGAGGGCACCAGATCTCATTACAGATGATTGTGAGCCACCATATGGTTGCTGGGAATCGAACTCAGGACCTCTGGAAGAACAAGCAGTGCTGTTAACCACTGAGCCATCTCTCCAGCCCCTCATTCTGTTTGTTGTTGTTTTGAAACAGGATTTCCACAGCCCAGGCTAGCTTAAACTCCGAAGTATGGCGACTTTTAATTTCTGATCACCTGTCTGTACCTCCAAGGACTGAGATTACAAACATGCACCACCACATTCAGTTCATGAGGTGCTAGGGACCAAACTCGGGGTCACCTGCATGCTAGACAGGCACTCTACCAACTGAGCTTTTGCCCTAAAATGAATGTATACATTAAAACAGTTTGGTCTTTTTAAAGACAGGGTATCTCTCTGTATCCCTGACTGTCCTGGAACTCTCTAAGTCAATGGTGATCAACCTTCTTAATGTTATAATTCTTCACTACAGTTCCTTACGTTGTGGTGACCATAAAATTATTATTGCTGCTACTTCATAATGGTAATTTTGCTACTCTTATAAATTGTATGGTAAATATCCGATATGTAACCCCTGTGAAAGGGTCATTTGACCCAGGGGTAATGACCCACAGATTGAGAATCAATGCTCTAGGTAGCTCAGGCTGGCCTCAAATTCACAGGGATCCACTTATGCACCATTATACCCTGATAACAATTTGCTATTTAAAAAGTAATCTCAAGTCAGGCATGGTGATGCTCATCTTTAATCCCAGCACTTGGAGGTCTGCAAAGGATTTCTGTGAGTTTGAGGTCACCTTGGTCTACATGGTGAGTTGCAAGACAACACAAAACATAGGAATATTTGTGCTTCATTCTGAATAGCCAGACAATATAAATAACCCAATGTCCATCACCTGATGAATACAATGGGTCTCCTTATTTAGTAAATCACCCCAACCAAGACACTATCTGCAACTGATACTCTCTTGCAAAAGAAAAATTAGTTTTCTCCAATGGAGTCTCACTAGGTGTATTAACCTCATTTTACTTCAAAGTAGGACCCTTGACTATGAGTAGCTGACCAACATAAGTGTACTCGTTCATAAGTGGTATTTTTGAAGACTTTTTGTCTCATATTGCTCTGTTTGGACATCTTTTTTTTTTTTTGCCTTATCTTTTGCTATATTATTTTGTTTTGGGTCCCCTCCCCCTCCCCTCTGTGTGTGTGTGTGTGTGTGTGTGTGTGTGTGTGTGTGTGTGTGTGTGTGTGTGTGTTGAGAGAATTGGGTAGGTGGAAAGGAGCTAGAAGGAGCTTGGAGAGGGAGAAAGTGTGATCAGAATATAGTATTAATGCACAGCACCAACAATAAAATGAGGTACTAATATATACTACCACATGGTTGTCCCAGGAAGCAGTGAGACCACTCACAAAGGAACCATTTTGTGATTTACACATCTCCAAAATAAGCAGATTTATAGAGATACTAAATTAGATGTTTAAGACTTCAGAGGAAAGGGGAGAATGCACAATTTTAGTGGGCTCAGGGTTTGAGTAGGGATAAAAATGTTCTGAAAATAGATGGTTCTTAGAGTTGCACAACTGCATACCAAACTAAAAACAGTGCCTGTGTAATGGGTGGGATATATGCCCTGTGCAACGTATTTCAATCAAACTTTTTAAAAAGCCGAGAGCTAGGGGACAGAGAGATGGCTCAGTGGTTAAGAGTACTTTCTGTTCTTGCAAAGGACCCAGGTTCAGTTCCCAGTACCCACGTGGCTTCTCACAACTGTCTCCAAGTCTAGTTCCAAGGGAATTTGGTCCCCTTCTGACCTCTGAGGACATCATACATATATGTAGGCAGAACACTCATAATAAAGCTGGATGGAAGCTTGGCATGGTAGTGCACACCTGTAATTCTAGAACTCATGAGGCAGAAGAATAATGACTACTGTGAGTTCAAGTCCAGTCTGGTCTACTTAATGAGTTTCAGATCATTCAGGACTACATAGAGAGGCCTTGTCTCAAACAAACAAACAAAAAGCAAAAGCATAAACAAAACAAACAAGACCAACAACAAAATCAAGCTCAGAAAAAGGAACAGAAATTAATAAGAGTGTGATGTTACTATGCTCTGCAGTAAGCCTTGATCCATGGATCAACTTTAATCCATCACCAGTTTTATATACATTAAAAACTATAGGACACAGACATGGCATTTCTGTGCCTGATTTAATACCACAACAGCAGAGCTGAGTAGTTGCAGTAAAGAGCATATGGTCTAGACCAGGCTGAAATATTTACTATCCTGTCCTTCATAGAAAAGTTTGCCCAACTTTGTTTTAGATGAAAATCCTCCTAGACTAGAGCAAAACACTGGCAGAGTCAAGTGGAGCATACCTTTAACCACAGCACTTAGGGAGGTAGATGGGTATCTGTGAGTTCAAGGCCATCCTGGTCTACAAAAAGAGTTTCAGACCAGCCAGGACTACATATCAAGACCCTGCCTCAAAAACAAACAAATACAAAACCCTTTAAAAAATCCTGAGGTAGAGAAACAGTTCAGTGGTACAGCTCTTTACCTACTTTCTGCAAATCCCTGAGTTTAACCAGAACAGTAAGCAATTAACTAATTAAGACAACATAAAATTGTTACTAAGTAAATCAAATTTAGAAAATTAAAATGAGAACCTTTCCGTTTCAAGAACTAATCTTTAAACTACTGTTTTAATTTTATTTGCAATCTCTTATAGAAATAAATTTACTGAGGACACTGCAGCAGCAGCAGGCATGGGCACTGCCCATAGCATGCACTGCTACTGCTTATTAAAACTGGCTCTACCGTGAGCCAGGGAGATGGCTTGGTAGGAAAAGGCACTTGTCCCCAGGCTGACAACCTGATTTCCATGCCTAGGGCCCACTTGGTAAAGAGAGAACCATTCCCTCAGGTTCTCCTCTGATGTTCATACATGTTCTGTTACATGCCAGCATGATAGACACAAATTAAATAGATGTCAACAGCAAACAAAACCCACCTTACTCTCTACCTTGACTATATCAAATCCTATAGAAATCTGTTAAATGAGGAATCTCAAACTGATGGTATTTCATAAGTCAAAGTTGAAGAGGAGATAGCCTGATAACACTAAGACTTGCCCTGTCCCACCCAGCACCCCATCCCAGGGGTGGCCACAGGAGAAACCCAACATGAGAAAAAGACAGAAGAGTACATACTTCACATTGGTGTTGGTACAGATAATATACTCAATTTCATCTGAATAAGGGTTTTGGAAAGTAAATGAGCTGGTTCTCATCCAAAGCCATTCTCGGTTCTTAGATCGGAATCGGAACATGACAGACAGCACCTGCCCTTTCAATTTCACCACCTGAAAGGGTTTTCAGACATCAGTGGACATAAAACAAAGAAAATTAAGTAATAATCTTCCCACTTTCAGAATCTCAGGACTCTTGTGTTATTGCCCTCTAAGCACCAGTCTTTTTCAATGGTCAAACAAGAGAGAGAGGAAATTAAGGGGACATTTATCTATCAAGTACCTTCCCAAGCTGCAGACTGTATGTATGACTGTATAGTCAAGATGGAACACAGAGACTGTCTCTGTGTTTCCCTTGAAGTTTGCTGCAGACATAGTTAATGAACTGGCTTTGCAAGTCTTTACAAGGAGTTCCAGTTTGGTGACACCAAATACATTTTATACATTACTTATCAATCCCAGCTCTTTTACTCAAAACTTGAGAATCTTAATTTCCACAAAACCCCTATGGGAAGCCTTAGTTTTATTAATGTTTTAGTTCCTGGAACAGAAGACTAATAATAGAGAATATTAGCAACTAACGCTTATTTTATTATGTGCCAACCACTGGGCTACAGGCACTACCTTATGGCACTATCTTGTTCAACCCTCCCATGGGGTTCTACCTTTAAGTGTCACTATACCCATAGGACGGAATTAACTTATAAAATATAAAGAGCAATTATCTAAAGCCACGTCCATTATTTTCACCAAGTACTTCCAGGAGCTCAGGCCTGAGAATTACAACTAGCTACAAGTGAGTTAACTTTCAGTTATCTATAAAGAATTCAGAGGAAAATTTCCTGCTGTGGTCTAAGATCAGGGAAACAGGTAATACTTTAAACGCTTTGAAGAAAATTTCTTGGATACATTTAGTTGAATAGAAGACATTAAGCAGCTAAAGCCCAGTAGACCTTGGACTCTATCTAGTTTCAAAGTATTATCATTTTCTATTTCTTAAACTACAACCTCAGTATAAAGAAAAGTATAGTATCCACCACAGTGCTTAAATGAACACTGATGAGTAAGTGTATAGAATAAGGAAATGATCAAAATATGTACTCAGGCCAAACCAGGAGAAAGGTTACCTGTTGAAAGCTGTCTCTTAGAAGTTGTTGATCTTCAGGGTGACAAAATTCTACAATATTCTTTCCTAAGAGCTCCTAGGGGAGAGAAAAGTAAAATACACACTTTTACATCTGTCAGCTACAGATGTAAACATTATTTCTTTTCTTTATCCTACTATAAACAGGTGTGTGGAGAAAAAAGGGAACAAACAAAAGAAGACAGAGCCACAGTCAGTGAGACAGTGCAATGAGTACTTTGCACAAAGCCTGATGCCCTGAAGCCACATCTCTGGAAGCCACATGGTGGAGAGAACTGACTCCTGCAAGTTATCCTCTTAACTCCAGTTGCATTCAAAGGTACATGCATGTACACTTGTATTTGTAGACTGTAACAGAACAATTAAAAATGAAGAGTTTTTCTCACAACGTCATCTTACTAGCTCTCTTACTATCAGTTTAGAGGGGATTTTTTTTTTTTTTTTTTTTTTTAATCTAAGAGGGGCAATTTTTGCCAGGCATACTCTATAAATCTTAGCATCTCAGGAGGCTGGGACAGAAAGATTTCCAGTTTGAGGCTAGCCTAGGAAGAAACCTATCTCATGAAGGGGGAAAAAAAAAAAAAAAAAAAAAAAAAAGACAGGGAAAGAAAGATAACATTCGTACCTTGTAAGCATGAGGACCTAAGTTTGGTTGTTAGAATATATGTTTTCAAGAAATCCAGGTGAGGCAGGAGAAATAGCTAATCCCTTAAGAACACTTCTTGCTCTTGAAAAAACCATATACTAGGCAGTTAAAAATGAAAAACCAAGTTGGAGGATTTATAATCCCTGATCCAAGACTTCCTATAAAGCAGTTGCTATCAAGACAGTGTTCTAACCACATGGAACCCAGTTCCAGGGGATCCAATGAATTCTTCTGGTCTCTGTGATACCAGATAAACAAATGGTGCACATACATATACTCAAGTACTCACACATATTCGTAATATAAATACAGCAGGGCATTCGAGTGTATGCCTTTACTCTGAGCACCTGGGAGGCAGAGGCAGGCAGACCTCTGATTTTGAGGCTAGCCTGGTCTACAAAGAGAGTTACAATACAACCAAGGCTACATAGTGAGACACTGTTTAAAAAATAAAAATAAAAAATAAAATAAAGTCAACTGTGGTATATTCTCACAATCCCAGAAGAAACAGAGACAGGTGGATTATGGGAGTTCAGGGGCCAGCAAGCCTAGACTGCTTTTCAGTTTCCAGGCCAAGATGAAAGATCTTGCCTCAAAATAAATAGACAAATGGAATCTGGTGAACCGCTAAGATCATGCCCTGGCCCTATTTATGTGCACACACAAAGATTTTCTTCTAGAAGCTTATTTCCAACTTTAGTACTTATACATTTAGGGCTGAGTTAATTTTTGTCTATGGTAGGATGGTTTTTAGGGAGTGGGGTGGTGATGCATATGGAATCTAATACCTACACTAACATTTGTCAGATCTTTTGCTGAAAATCCAATGACCATAAATGGAAAAAAAAAGCTCCCTTCTGGCCACTCATCAGAATAGATCAGTAAATTAACGCCTCCCTATATTAACACCTCACTTCGTCCACTAACACTTTACAGAAAGTGGTGGATCAGGAATGTAAGTAACTTAATTCTTCATTTTCAAGACTTCTTCACTGACCATTTCAAATACTTATAGCCAGGCTCATACAGATCACAGAGGTCATGTACATCAGGGGTAGTTAACTTGATCTATTGCATGAGAACATTATAATAACCAGCACTATACTTACATTTATTACAGGCTTTATTCCATTAGTAAATTATATAAATAACCTAAATAAGGGTTGTTACATTAGAATAATTAAAATAAGTAGTTTTGAATTATCTATATTAATGTCAGAAATACAAAGTAAGTATAAAGGCCGAGCAGTGGTGGTGTACAACTCTAAACCCAGTGCTTAGGAGGCAGAGGCAGGCAGATCTCTATCAGTTCAAGGCCAGCCTGGTCTACAAAACTACACAGAGAAAGCCTGTCTTGAAAAACTAAACCAAACCAAAACAAACAAAAAACCAAAACAAAACAAAAAACAAAAAAATAAAAAAACAAACAAACCCCTAAACAAAAACCAAAGTAAGCATATATTTATACCTACTATTTCCATGTGGTTTCACAAATTATATTTCTCTATATAGGGTGATAGCCTTGGTAGAAGTTGAAACTAGATTTTGCTATTAGCAAAATAAGAGCATCTCTTTTTTTCTGAACTGGACTGCTATATTTTGGTCATCCCTGGAATTAAATATCCATGTGCCCTCAACACTAGCAACAGAAAACAGAAGCCCAAGTATCAACACTGTAGTAACTCCACTCTCACCTGTGGCTGGTAGCCAACAGTAGCCACACAACGGTGATCTACAAAAGTAAATATGCCCTCAATGTTGTGTCGGGAGATGAACTCTGTTGGTTGACAAATGTTACTCATGTCTGTACAGTTGGGAGAACTGGTTACCTAAGAATGGAGAGATAAAAATGAGCCAAAATAATCCCATTACTTACAGAAACATTTTCTTCATGAGTATCTGCGTATATATGAGACTACCAAATTCAAATTTAGGAACTTAACTTGTGTTTCACCCAGAAATGAAAATGGCAATCCCAATGAGAGGCATAAATTCTAGCTCTACTCCTACACATGTTCTCTTTACTACAAGTTAGTAAAGTAAGAAAATAATGAATGCAACCCTAAACAACCTACTTTTTATTTGGTTAGTCTGTGTTCATTATTCAGAATGGTTCAAGTTACTGAGAAACTTAACTGTGTCCAGGAAAAGAATCAGAATCAAGGGGCTAAAGATGGCTCAGTGGTTAAGAGCACTGGCTGCTCTGCCAGAGGTTCTGGGTTCAAGTTCTAGCACCCACATGACAGGTCACATTAATACAAGTGAGTTAAGTCAATTTAAGTTAATGTGACCCATCTAGTACAAACAAGGCAGTTCACATTGATAGAAATGGGTTATAAGAGCTAGCTAAAAACAAGCCTAAGCTATTGGCTGAGCTTTTATAATTAATAATAAGTCTCTGTGTCATTTTTTGGGAGCTGGCTGATGGGACAGAAAAAGACTCATTACATAAGGTGCCCAACATGGGGGCACATATTTCCATACAGGACCTGAGAAAGCTTAAAAAGTAAAGTTCCAAACACACAGAAACACAGAGCCATATACAGTTTCCTAGTCTGTAGTCTCTCAGGCAAGCTGCAGTGTAGAGAGATGAGGTTGCAGGTTTGAGTCAGCCAGCTCCATGTGCAGAGCCACAAGGTGGGTTTAAAGTTTGGCTCACATGGTCAGAGAAGGCAGCAGGTACACAATAAAGTGGTCCACATTGAGAAAACCTTTAAACAGATACAGTAAAAACTAGGGCAACTGGGAGAGAGAGGCAGGTGGATCTCTGTGAGTTTGAGACCAACCTGGTCTACAAGAGCTAGTTCCAGGACAGGATCCAAAACTACACAAGGAAACCCTGCCTAGAAAAACACCCCCCCCCCAAAAAAAAAGAAAGGAAGAAAGGAAGGAAGGAAGAAAGCAAAAAAACTGGGTATGGACAGTCAGAAAAAACAAGTAGTTTAAAAATAAAAAAGTCTTTAAAGAAAGCGTAAAGTAATATAAAAAGAAAAAAGTCACGTAAAGATGGGAAATACACAGAGAATCTGGATCCTGTATGGTGCTTTGTTCACTTTTGTTAATGTTGATAAGTGAATGGCAACTGCTGAGAGACATTGGATTACGAAAGGGACTGCTTAATTAAACCAGGCTAAATATTGTAGAGATGTCTTGGCTTCAGAATGGAAGTTGGGAAATGTATTGCATTGGGAAAGAGGTTATGCCTTTGTTCCCACAGGAAACAAAAAGTTATGCTTCTCTTCGAAATTAATGAAGATCAGGTTTGATTGGGGAAGATCTCCTGAAAATCTTGGCTACATACATGATGAGAGAAACCAAGAAAGACTACAACACAGCTGATCCCTCTTCTGTGGAAATAGCTCTGAGACTAGATGAGACATAAATTTTGTTGACTACAGAGTCTTCATGACTTATTATTACATATGGCATTTCATATGGCCTGGATGGAGGTTTAGTTATACAGTCCAAATGGACTTACAAAGAAAAAAATCATTTTTAGTTGACTTGTGCACACCACATAGTCCATACCTGTGTTAATACAGATATATATGTTATCTTTAAAAGTTTATGTTTTCAGGCCGGGCGACAGTGGCACACCTTTAATCCCAGCACTCGGAAGGCAGAAGCAGGTGAATCTCTGTGAGTTTGAGACCAGTCTACAAGAGCTAGTTCCAGGACAGCCTCCAAAGCCACAGGGAAACCCTATTTCGAAATCCCCCACCCCCCCCCCAAAAAAGTTTATGTTTTCAGAAAAAAAGGACCAGACACCAATGAAGACAAGATGTCCAGGTGATCCAGACTCTCAGAATACTTTTGCTCCAGTTTCCTCAAAATCCTGCATCCAGAACAACTTCAAAGCTGCTAGCTAAGATGGTTCAGCCTCACAGACTACCCAGCCAAGACCAGATAAGTTTTATACTTCCCCATCACAAAGAAACTAAACAAAAAATAATGCAACTAGCTCTCCCAGGACTTGACCATTATCCTAATTTTTTCAGGGTCCCCTAGGATGCTGTCACAACCAGAAAACAGGAAGCAGTCTAGGAAACACGATGCCCACATTCCCAAGAGGTAGGGTGGGTGGTCTTTGGTCATTTGGTGAGTTATGGATGTTTGTCATTGTATAGGGAAGTTGGTTACAAGGTGTTATTGGTCATGGTCAGAAAAAAAGCTCAACAAAGGAGATTAGATTTAGGAATCTCTTTCTGAAGTGAAAAAGGGGGGATATAGCATAGAAATGATGGGACAAAAGGTGTGGATTGTTGAGTTTACTTTTGAACAACCATTAGTCTCAAATATTTTTCATTGGTATGGATTTTTGTATATTGATACAAATTTAATGCTACTTTTGTTATAATGTATACATGTTTCTACTCTTGTTTAAGGTATGGTATCTATGCAGCTAATTTAAAAATGTAAAGTTTTAGTCCTTGAAAGCTATTTAAGATAATAAAGACAGGTTAGTAGTTGGTCATCTACAATAATCAAGCTTGCAGTCATATAAGGTATGTTTACAAGGTTAAACCGATATATATAGATAAATGGTCTTCAAATACTTCAAAGACCTACAGAATATAGCATGTAAGATGTTTTAATAACAACACTTTTTTCTCCCTAAGACGGGGTTTCTCTGTAGCTCTGGAGGCTGTCCTGGAACTACCTCTTGTATACCAGGCTGGCCTGGAATTCACAGAGATCCACCTGCTTCTGGCTCCTAAGTGCTGGGATTAAAGGTGTGCACCACCACCGCCTGGTAAGACTTTTCTTGACAATGAGACAAGCACCAATTTAGTTCAAAAGAAGATGATGGCCATCGAAGAAACTCCATATGGAGTTTGCTTTCCTTACAGCAAAGAGCTAACCATTTGGGCAAGAAACTGCCCTTGCCTCAATTGCTGACAGTGTACTGTCAAAACTGGACAAGCAAGACACAAAAAAGGGGACGGCCAAACTTTGCCAAGACAGGGTGGGCCAGTCCTTCAAAATTTCTTGCTTCTCAGAAATGTCTGTCAGATATTCTAGGCCTGTAGGCCTAAAGTGGATGTCCCAACATTACAGACGAGTATCTGTCCAGGCAGCCAGGTGTCCCTGTTGTTAGGTAACAGAGTTAAAGACTAAATAATTAGCCTTAAAAAGTTTTCCTTAATGATGATAAAAGGCAAATTAAGTATAAAACTTTATACTTACAAAGATAAGACAAACAATAGAGTATTTTCTTTAATCTTGCCAAATACAAATGGACTGTATATTCTAACTCTAATTCTTGATTAACTGGTTTTGATGTATATAATTTTACTATGTTAAAGTTAAAACCTTTCTTTTTAATTACATAAAAGGGGGGAATGCTGTGGAACAATGTTGGTACACTGTAAATATGTTAATAAAAACATATTTTTATTAACATTTATTAAATCAATTAATTTAATAAAAACATTGGTTAATAAAAAGCTGACTGGTCTATGGCTGGGCCGGAAGAGATTGGGAGAGAGACCCAGACTAGGAGAATGTGGGGAATAAGGGTGGAGTTAGAGGAGATGCCATGAGATTGCAGAGTAAGCAGGATGAGAAGTACCTAAATTGAAGTGAACGAGCCTCAGGGCAGCAAATAGATTAATAGAAATGGGTTAATTTAAGTTATAAGAGCTAGCTAGGCCGGGCATTGGCGGCACATGCCTTTAATCCCAGCACTCGGGAGGCAGAGGCAGGTAGATCTCTATGAGTTGGAGGCCAGCCTGATCTACAGAGCAAGTTCCAGGGTAGGCTCCAAAGCAATACAGAGAAACCCTGTCTCGAAAAAGCAAAATCAATAAATAAAGGAGCTAGCTAAAAACAAGCCTAAGCTATTGGCTGATCATTTATAATTAATATTGAGTCTCTATGCAGTTATTTGGGAACCAGCTGGTGGGACAGAAAAGTCCACCTACACAAGTCCCGGCATCCACATGGCAGGTCATAAATTTTTATAACTGCAGTTCCAGAGCATCCAATGTCCTCTTCTGGCCTCCTCAGGAACCAGGCATGCAAGTTGTGCACAGACACACACGCAAGCAAAACACCCATAAACATAAAATAAAAATTTAAAAATATATCATAAAGCATGTAATAACAAAAGAATAACAATTGTTTTTACTTTGCATAGGAACAAAATTAATTAACTGGAAATGGAAAAGTAAGAAGTGCAAAGCTAAAAATAACAGAGTTAAGGGGAGCCTGGCATGGGTTGTCTGCCTAAACTCCCAGCACTCAGAAAGCTGAAGTGAGAGACACCTTGAATCAATGAGCTGGAGACCTAAGAAACACAGGGAAGCAATACCAACAACAAAAAGATTACCATCCTCTTTCATGAGCTTGATTTTTACCAAGTCTGAGAATAGCAACGTTTACTACAAATAACACATTTTTTCAGGTTTTTAGATTTATGGAATTTTCCTATGTATTCACAGAGTAAAAGAAAATTAAGTCCTGGAAAGATTTTTTTTTTTCCTAATCTGAAAGGGACATAGATAAGAAGACTCATACTTGCCTGCAGCCTGCCAATGGCCACTAGGCAGAATTTGCTTCCCTGGCCAGCTTCTGGGTCATCATCCGGGAGCGACACACCTTCATGAAGGAAAAGATTCAGAGACATCTCAAACCCAAATCCCTTTAAAGGCAAGTGACTGCAAGCTCACCAATACATTTCTGTATGAAGATGCTAAGTATAAAACGATTTTTAAAAAGGTAATCAATTATACAGATTCTTTATTGTCAGTCATTGTTTTGTGTTTGTATTTTTTATTTTTATTTTTAAGACAGAGTATAACTGTCTTAAATGGAACTTTTGAATCTGTAACCTTGACTGTTCATTCTGCTTTCCAATGGTAGAATTACCGGCATGAACCAGCATACCTGGTTTCAATATTTTAATTGTAACAAATTGGGAAATACAAGTCCCAGCCAAAGTCATCTAAAAACATAAACTTTACAATGCTGTGTGTTTATACACAGAAGTAAACATTCCTGCCTTACCTGTGACTTTTAAAATTAACAAAAAATAAATTATCCAAAACACTAAAAGATATTCATATTCACAGAAGGGAAGAGTGCATCCCTTACAACTTCTTTATCTCTCATTTTTATTTAAGAAAAAACATTTTCTTGATAGCTATTTAGAAATAAGGATCATACATACATTAACTGTATGATTTATATATAAGTTGACTAAAAATTTTATGTATCATTATTCATAACAATAATTCAGATTAACTTCTCAATTATATTAATTCCCATTTATTAGCTACATGGTATGTGCCAGGAACGAGACTGTGTGCTTTTCTTACACTAAATCTAATTCTCTCAATAATGATATACAGGATATATTATCTCAAATTATAGATGAGAAAACTGATGTAAAGATCAAGTAACGTACCATAGGTTAAATTATTACTATAATGTCAGAAAGCAAATGTAGGATTTCCCAAATCAGTGTTAATTTCATCTTAAAACATATCAATGGGGGCTGAGAAATGGCTCAGTGGTTAAGCTGCTCTTTCAGAGAACCCAAGGTCAATTCCCAGCACCTACATGGCAGCTCACAACTGTATGTAACTCCAGTCCCAGGGGATCTTACACCCACTTCTGGCCTCTGTGGGTACCAGGCAAACAGGTGGTTCCCAGACAAAATACCCATACACATAAAATAAATAATAAAACTTGTCTCTCTTTTCTCTGGATTTCTGGCTTCTGTAAATCCCTATTTCCCAAAAATACTCTTCCAGTGGGAAAATAATAAGGTAAGATTTGGAAACTCTTACAGGCAATTTAAAAAGCTGATCTAGCTAGGCATAGAGAATCAAGTCTGTAATCCTGGCAGCTGTGAGGCTGAGTAGAAGGCTGCCTTGAGTTCAAGGTATTAAAACAAAGCAAAAATCTGATTCACACATCCTACCACCTTTGCTGCATCCCTTATTTAATCCCAAATCCAAATAAAACTACTCTACTTACATCTAGACTTTCAGGAGAAAAGCCCCCTTTCAAGTTATTGCAATCAAGCCATTTCCTTTACCCCTCAAAGCCTCACTCCCATTTCAGTTTTCCAAAATTAAATTGCATTAAATCCTAATGTTTCAGGCTGGACATAGTGGTGGCACACCTTTAATCCTAGCATTTAACAGGCAAAGGCAAATGGGTCTCTGTGAATCTTCAGCCAGCTTGGTCAATATAAAGAGTTCCAGGACAGCCAGGGCTACTTGGAGAGACCCTGTCTCAAATAAAATAAAATTCCAGTGTTTCTTTGCCACGACTGCTTAAAGACATAGTATTCAGTATAAAATATTATTATGAATTTGGATAGTTATTTTCTTATTCATTTTGTTGTTTTTTTTGGTCCTTACATGTACTAGGCAAGTACTCTACTACTGAGCTATATTCCTAGCCCTAATAACTGAATTATAAGCCACCCATGTTAATTCATGTCTGGCAATTCCAGGAGGAGGTTAAGGTGGGGAAACTGCTTGAATTCGGGAGTTCCATACTAGCAATAAATAATTATCTATTTTATATGCAATATTACATACTGTAAATATTTAGGGGTAATATTAGCAATATACTTTAAAAACTTTTGTGTGTGTGTGTGTGTGTGTGTGTGTGTGTGTGTGTGTGTTTGCCTGTGTGAGTTTAGGGCACCACATGTGTACAGAAACCTGCAGAGGCCAAAAGAGGGTGTCAGATCCCAAGGAACTGGAGCTGTAGGTGGTTCTACCAGAACATATGGCTGAGAACTGAACCTGGGTTTTCTGCAAGAGTAGCAAATGCTCTGAACTACTGAGCCCTCTTTCCAGCCCCCAATGATGATTACCCCCCCCCCACTAAAAAAAAAAAACAAAAAAACAAAAAGCCAGGAGGTGGTGGTGCATTCTCTTAATCCCAGCACTCCAAGCACAGAGGCAGGTGGATCTCTATGAGTTCAAGGCCAACCTGGTCTACAAAGCAAATTCTAGGACAGCCAGAGCTGATACACGGAGAAACCCTGTCTCAATCCCCCACTAAGCTGTTACACAGGGAAACCCTGTCTCACCCCCCCCCAAAAAAAAACCCCTTTGTATTGAAAATTTGTAAGTCATGAAGTACATCAGGAGAGAATCCCTACCTGCTGGAGGCCAGGCCTTGATGTAGCCTGTGCAGTGGACAACCACAAAGTGAGGCTCTCCTTCCTTCGCAGAGCCAAGTCCATTCCTACAAGAGTTACACTAATCAGGGGGAAATTCTACAAAGTAAACTTGTCTTTTAAGAGCATTCATTCATTCACTTATTTATCTAAATCATTTATTACTGCTACATGTGTGTATGATATGGGGGTTGCATGAACCCCCTCAACCTGTGGAGGTTGGAGGTCAGAGAAGAGAACAACTCTGTGGAATCCGTTTTCCCCATCCACAAAATTTGTGGGTTGTGAAGACTGAACTCAGTTCAAAGGAAGTGACTTTATCTACTAAGCCATTTTGATAGCCCCAAAGTATTTTGTTTTGTTTTTTCCTTTAGTTTTTTTTTTTTTTCCACATTTGCTTGTTTGCTTATGTATGTATGTGGTTGGGTGTGTGAAAGTCAGAGGACAACCCATGGGAGTCAGTTCTTATCTTCTACCATTTGAGCACCAGAGATTAAACTCAGTTGTCAGGTCTGGCATTGATCACCTTTGTCAGATGAGCAACCCCAGAAGCCCACACAAAGCAAATTTTAAAGGGAAACAAAGCCTAAGAATCTTCAACTTTAGCTTCTTAAATATTCAGAAAACTAATCACTGCTTGCCCCTTCCCATCCAAAAAATAGCCAAGCTTTTAGTCCACACACACACACACACACACACACAAAGAAAAATAGGTAAAGTAGTAGGCAGTTTTCTTAAACAGAATGAGCAAGAGAAGCTTTTCAAGTTCAGAAACCACAGGGCAATGGTGGCACACACCTTTAATCCCAACACTGGGGAGGCAAAGGAAAGTGGATCTCTGTGAGTTCAAGGCCAGCCTGGTCTACAAAGCGAGTTCCAGGACAGCCTGGGCTACACAGAGAAACCCTTTCTTCAAAACCAAAACTAAGTAAATAAATAAAGTTTGGAAACATTGCCAGAAAATAAGTGAGAGTGAGGTAAAAGAGAGTGAGAGGTGTTAGAGAAAGTAAAAAACTCCATCTCTTGATTTTCATGGCTTAGGATTTTACCTGCATCTATTCCGCAAAAAGCTCAGTCTATTCATGCAAACAGGGTCCACGGAGCTATTGCCACACCTGTTTTAACAAACAAAAAATAAAGGTTGTGGGGCTATAATAAATAATAGCAGTAGGATAAGAGGATCCGACTACACATGTTAAACTGGGAACAACAGGGCAATCAAGCTGAGTTTGTCAAACTTTCTATTGTTTTTGTTTTGTTTAATTTGAGGCAGCACCTTCAGGCCTAGGCTGGCCTGGAACTATCTATGTAGCTAGGGAGTACCTTGAACTGACCACCCTTCCTTCAGCCACCAGTACCTGAGTGATGGTATTACAGGCATGTACCAACATACCACTTTTATATAGTGTTAGGTATTAAACCTAGAACTCCATGAATTGTAAACAAGCACTCTCCCAAAAATGCCATATCCCCATTTAAACACACGCACGCACGCACGCACGCACGCACGCACGCGCACGCACGCACGCACGCGCACACACACACACACACACACACACACACACACACACACACACGCGCGCGCGCGCGCGCGCGCAAATATAATTTATTTATTTGGGATCTGTGTGTCACTGTGTACATGTGAAGGTCAGAAGGCAACTTAGTGCAGTTGATTCTCTCTCTACTATGTGGGTTCCAGTAATCAAACTCACTGTCAGGCTTTTTTCCAAGTTTCCTTACTTGCTATGCTATCTCTGTGGTTGCCAACCCAAACTAGGTTTTGAGATAGGATCTCACGTAGCACAGAATAATCTCAAATTCCTTATGTGCCTGTCTTTAACTCCCAAGTGATAGGATGCCAACAGTACTTTAGGAACTACTTAAAAAAAAAAAAAAATTGGTGGGGGGGGGGACTGGAGAGATGATTCCTCCAGAATCCTGAGTTCAATTCCCAGCAACCACAGGGAGGCTCACAACCATCTACAATAATATCTGGTGTCCTCTTCTGGTGTGCAGACATACCTGCAGGCAGAACACTGTTTTCACATAAATAAATGTATAAATAAATAAATAAATAAATAAATAAATAAATAAATTTTTTTTAAAAATTCTTAGAATATTAAGACTTTTGTGAGTCTGGTGGTGGTGGTGGTAGCAGCTATGGCCCACGCCTTTAATACCAGCACTTGGGAGGCAGAAGCAGGTAAATCTCTGTTGAGTTTGGGGCCAGCCTGGTCTACAGAGCAGAGAAACCCCATCTCAAAAAAAAAAAAAAAAAAAAAAACAAAACTCTGAAAAACATAGCCAGTCAGATGACCTACTGGAGAAAGGCACTTACCTTACCACACAAGCCTTCGGACTTGAATTACCTCAACCCACATGGTCAAAGGAGAAAACCACCTCAAACAACAACTTGTACTCCAACCTCCACACACATGAATCCACATTCATATACACAATGCACACACAAGGTATTTTATTTACTCTAAAAAACAAAACAACAAACATGCCTATAATCCCAGCACTTAGACACTGAAGCATGTCAATATTGAGTTTGATGTCTGAATATGTATAAATGGGGGAGGGGTAAGGTCTTAACTCAAGCCCCTTCAACCTTGATTTTTGAGACAGGGTCTCTCAATGGGACCCGGGGCTCACCAATTTGGCTAAGCTTTTCCAGAAATGGGATAAGCAGAAAGACCATGTCTAGCTTTTTCTATGGGTTCTGGGGATTGAGTTCAGGTTCTTCATGTGTGTGCAGCAAACACTGAGTACTGAGCTATCTCCTAAGTTCTGAATCCATTTTTTAAAAAAGATTTTTATTTTGTGTCTGAGTGCTTCTCCTGTACTGCCTATGTGCACCACGTAGTTGGCCTGTTGGCCAAGGAGGTTAGAGGAGGACTTGAGTCACAGATGGCTATGAGCCTCCATGTGAGTACTGTGAATCGATCCTGGGTCCTGTGGAAGAGCAAGTGCTCTCAACTGGAAAGCCATCTCTCCAGGCCCCTGAATCCATTTAAAGCATTTTTATGTGTGTGCTGTTGTGCCTGCCTGTCTGTGCACCACTTCCATGCCTGGTGCCCACAGAAGCCAAATGGAAGTGTCAGGTTCCCTGGAACTGGACTAACAGACAGTTGTAAGCTACCATGTGGTGTGGGTAATAAAACTGGGGATGGAGCCGGGCGTTGGTGGCACACGCCTTTAATCCCAGCACTCGGGAGGCAGAGGCAGGCAAATCTCTGTGAGTTCCAGGCCAGCCTGATCTCCAGAGTGAGTGCCAGGATAGGCTCCAAAGCTACACAGAGAAATCCTGTCTCGAAAAACAAAAAAAGAAAAAAAAAAAAAAAAAAAAAACAAAAAACTGGGGATGGAATAGCAGAAAGTGCTGAAGCCTCTAAGCCCCTTTTTATAATCAATAAAATACAAACCATGAATCTTACCCTATATACAGTTGTGAAAATAAAGAAGACAGAAATAGGAAGAAACAAAAGGCCTACCAACTATGCCATAAGAGTAATTCATTAAGTGTTGTTTCTCTTACTAAGTACTATATTAGAACTCAGACAGAACATCTGGTTCTTGAGAATTAAATGTAATCCAATTGTATCCAGAAATATAGATCTAGAAATTAAATGATAATGCCTTTGACCGAAATGAAAGCCTCAGCTGCTCACTGTCCCCACCCCAACACAATCCCAAGCTTCACACTCACCTCATTCGACAAATAAAGGATCTTCTTGAGCCCATACACATCCTCATGGAAGACTGCTGACCTTCCTTTTTCACTGTGCCAGTCTTTAGATCCAGGATTCGCCCTGGAGAAGGATGTGGAGAGCAAACTCAAGTTAGTTCTTGCGCATAAGAAAGGGAAGAGACACAGGACGTCAGTGTCTACCCGGCTCCCAGCCTTCCTGTTCAAGACAGAGATGCTTTTTTGAGCCTAAACTACTTCCATCCTCCTCTAGGAATCTCACTATTAGCTCTATAATGGCACTGCAAATGTCTCTGGGTAAGACAGGAGTGAAAAGTACTTCCAGGAAGCAAGAGGCGAAGTTTATCTTTTTGTTGTTTTAAATAATTTATTTAACTTGGTGGGAAGGTGTCAGAAGCCCTGGAACTGGAGTCACAGATATTCCTAAACTGCCATGTGGGTGCTGAGAATTGAACCCTGGTCCTCTGGAAGAGCAGCCAGTGCTCTTAAAAACTGAGCCAACTTTCCAGTCCTTTTTGTTGTTGTTTTTTGTTTTGCCTTTGCAAACAGAGTTTCTCTGTGTAGCCCTGGCTGTCCTGGAACTCACTATGCAGACCAGGATGGCCTCAAACCCAGAGATCTGACTGCCTCTGCCTCCCAAGTGTTGGCATTAAAGGTATGCGTCACCATGACTGGCCAAGCAAGGCGTATTTTCATCTTTGATATTCTTTTCTTACAAAATTTTATTTTTTTTTGTTGTGTGTATATGTCCACTAATATACGTGGAGGGGAGAAGACAACTCTGTAGAGTTGCTCTTCCACTTTCACATAGGTTCTATAGATTAAGTTTAGATTGCTGAGTTCACATGACAAGCTCCTTTACCGACTAAGCAATCTAGCCAGTCTATCTTCAAGCTTGGAGAGTTGGGAATCTGGCTTTAAAAACAAGTAATTTTACATGAAGAAACATATCTGTCTGAAAACAAATCCTCTCCTTTATCAAAAAAACAAAACAAAACAAAACAGCAGTAACCTCTGGGGAAACAGAAAACTAGAGAAATGAAATATACAAAAATCGCAAAAGGGAAAAACTAAAAACTGAAATATGAACATGTCCACTGTGAAGATATTGGAATTTCTTGCATTTTGACTACCAGTTGTTTTCCACTTTGTAATTTCCTATAGAGTTGCCTAGAACAAATGTCACTTATTCTTCTAACCCAAATGTTGGCAAAGGAGTGAATCTCATTTAAATGGTGGAGGGGAGAATGACACAGTAAACATACAATGACAACAACCAAGTACCTTATACACTGACCGATAACCATTCTCTAATAGAACCTAGCAGAAAGTCAAGGACAAGTGTGTATGAAAAAAATGCCAGGTAACAGATGAAATACATGCATAATTGTTTTATTATGTGAACACAGGGGAAAGAAACTACTGTACATTTTAATTTCCCTATTTTATTTACAGTATAATTAAGATACAAATTAACCTAACCACTGATGAAACATTTTCTAAGAATGAGCCACACAGTGGATATTCTGCATGTGAATAAAATTTAACAAGTATATTCATTAAGGGAAGTTTTTTTATAAGCTTCTGCCAGATTCGACAAATCAATGAAAGGAATTAAATGTCTCTAATGCCTCAGCAAAATGAAGACTTTTTTCCCCCACTCATTTGCTATCCACCCAACTCTCACCTGTCAGAGCATTTTCTGACGTAGAAAGCTGCTCTCTGAGTTTATCCACATCGTCTGGGTGCACCTGATCGTAGAGTGTACTCCCAAACCATTCAGACTGTGGTTGGTTCAAAACAGGAGTCACCGAGTCAGAGACATAAACCACTCGGCCAGTCTCACACGAGACAATAAACAGAAAGCCATCTGCTGCCTCCAAGATCAAATGTTTCAGTTCCTGGTCAAGAAAATATTTCAAAGTTAATAGTGAACTCTGAAAAATCATGTATTTCTAGTCATGGAAAGCAGCAAGATTCTTTGGTATATATGCATTGCTCCATTAGGAATTGAAGGTCATACCTCAGCCAAGCCACGGGTTCCCACCCTAAATATCCACTGGCAAAGTGTTTACAATAAGTATTCTATTTCTCTAAGTTGCTAGACACGACACCTCTTTCTTTTAATACTCAAGGGAAAATAAAAAGGCTTACAATAATGAGACACTTAGAAGGGGGCAGGGGACTTGGACTCATGGCAATCATTTAGCTTTGGCTTCTCAAGAACTGGAATTAGAACTAACACATATAGCTAATAACTGGCTTAAAAACAACACAAGAAGACAGGTTCTCATGTAGATCAGTCTGAACTCAAACTTGCTACCTAGTGAAGGATGCCGTGAGTTCCTGGTCATCCTGTCTCCACCAGGTCCTGGGAGTCCAGGTGGCCAGCACCACCCCGACTGTACGGATGTCAAATTAACCAGGGTTTTGAGCACGCTAGCTAGCACTCTGTCAAGTGAGGTACACCCCAGCCTCTAACAGTAGACTTGTTGGTCCCATCCTCTGTGCTCTCTTTTTAGGATCACTTCACTTTCCCTGTTTCCATTCAAGCTTATAAACACAAAAATTTCCTAATTCTATATAAATCTTCCCTCAGCTTGTCCAGGGTATGTTGTTATCATTAAAGGATTTAGGTATAATTTTTAGGCAGTAATGAACCATAAACACATAATTAGACTACTGTCATTTTGAGGGTAGATTAAAGAGGATAAAAGCAGAGAGAGCATGTTACACTCAATGGTTCTATTCTCTCTTGCTTGTCAATTACTCCTCAATCTTCACTCTAAACCACCATCTTTGTTTTGTTGTTTTAAGGGGTTTACTTACTTGCATCTTCTTAATTGCCAATTCGGGTCCCTTTCCTGGATCCTCATCATTTTTTTAAATTCAATCTCTCTCCACAATCTGATAATACTACCCACTGCACTCTATAAATTTCCTTTTTGCTTAGCATCTTCCGAAACTCCATTTCTGCTCCAAGTTCTCTCCCTTTGTTCACATGTTACATGCAGACATTTCCTAAGTCCTGTTCTCTGATCATCTTCTCTTCACAATCTATACTCATGTTTCTACACCATTAAATAAAACCCAAATCCATGCCAGGCAGTGGTGGCGCAAGCCTTTAATCCTAGCACTTGGGAGGCAGAGGCAGGTGGATCTCTGCAAGTTCAGGGCCAGCCTGATCTACACAGTGAGTTCCAGTACAGCCAGGACTACACAGAGAAACCCTGTCTCAAAAAAAAAAAACAAAACAAAACAAAACAACAACAAAAAAAACAAGTTCACACCTCTGAATCTTCCCACCAGGCCACCACACCCCTCCCCCAATAATTTCCAAGTATCATTTAATTGAAAGTAACTCACAGAGATGGCCTGTATCTTGACTGCTGGGATTAAAGCAGTGTACCACCATGCCCAGCACCTAATTCCTCTCCTTCTTTATCTATGTTCCTGTAAGGCTCATTTACTGTTCCTCTGTTGTAACACTAGCTTTGCTCTGAGTTATCAATTTACATATCTGTTTCTACCACTGATCTTTTACCATTCTTTATATTTCTTATATCACAAAGTATCTGATTTGCCACAAAAGCAGCATACCTGGGGTCTGTTTAATCAATTCCTGCACCTATTCTAAGGAAGTAAACTGAGTATGTTTATGTGCATAGCTATTAAATGTGCTCCATGTGCTAGCAAATAGACCACCTTATTTGGAGAACTTACTCCTTTCTCTCAAGCCATATTCCTATAATTCTTAGATGAACATGCTGATATAACAGTAAATGTCCTTTACCTTATTCTTTACAATGCCTGTATTTTCTAAAACTTTCCACAGTAATCACACATTGCATGTGTATATATATTTATTTTGGAGAAGGTCTTATGTATACCAGGTTAGCCCTTAGGAAGATGGCTTCAACTTCTTACTCCTACTCTAGTGCTGAAATTACAGGTTATGGGGTACCACATCCAGTTGTATATGGTGTTGGGGGAACAAACTCGGGGCTTTATGCTTTCTAGGTATGAACTATCATGTATCTTTTTTGTTTTTGAAACAGGGTCTTGCTATGTAGCTCTGGCTGGCCTGGAATTCTCCATGTAGACCAGGCTGGAATTGGCTTCCTTAGTACTGGGATTAAAGGCATGCACCACCATGCCCTGGCCAATCACAGATTTTTAATTGAAATGTAATTTGTCAGCCATAGGCACTCTCATTCAAGTGTAGAGACTAAATAAATTTAGACATCCCACCGTTACATAGTTATCACACACAAAATATTGACAAAGAAGCCATCTGCTCTCCATATGCCTCTTTCCATCATTTTGCATTTACGTATGTTACCACTCACATATTTACTATGTTCAAATTTAATCTTTCTTCTGGCAGTAGTGGAGACTGAACCTAGGGCCTCCAGCACTGGAGGTGAGTGCTCTACCAAGGAGCTACAGCCATAGCTCTTAGATGGAGTTCCGGGGTTCTAGGAAGTATTTCTGTTTTCATGTGTATATCAAATGTAACAGAGCATATCACAGAGTAACAGGGATTGTCTGTTAGACTCCTGTTAAAACTGGAAGTTGCTTCAGGGCTGAGACAGATTTCTTCCATGTTCCAGAATCCAAACCCAAGGAATCCTGGTTCCATACATGTGGTAACCTCTCTGAAATTGCCTCCTTCTTTCACATTACAGGCTGTATGTACAACTCAAGTTCTAAAATACCTAAAATCTTGCTAAATAGTTCTTACAACTCTTGTCTACTTCCCATACCCCAACAGTCAAGAACTGAAATTCATTTTTCCATGTGGTCAGATATTTCCTCAAGAAACAAACTCCTGAAGCTGGTCATTGTGGCACGGGGGAGGTGGAGACAACAGATGAGTTCAATTTCACTGTTGACAGTATAGTGAGTTGGAGGCTACATGAGACCTTACCTCAAAAATAAACAAAAAACCCACTACTAGCCGGGTGGTGGCAGCACACGCCTTTAATCCCAGCACTCAGGAGGCAGAACAGGTGGATCTCTGTGAGTTCGAGACCAGCCTGGTCTACAAGAGCTAGTTCCAGGACAGCCTCCAAAGCCACAGAAAAACCCTGTCTCAAATAAATAAATAAATAAATAAATAAATAAATAAATAAATAAATAAATAAATAAATAAATCCCACCACTAAATTAGTATAAAACTTTAGACATATATACAAGAGTCACTTTTAAGTTCCAGAGACCTGATCAGTGAGGAAAGATGGCTTATAGGAGCCATCAGTGGATGTGTTGCCAGTTCCCCTCAAGGACTTCATGTGAGAAACGGCCATTCGTAAGATGGTTAGCTTGTCTGGTTTTCGAGCCAGGGCACTACAGGTAGGCACCATGTCTGACAGTTCTGTGATGTAAGCTGTCATCTTGTTTCGTCTTCGCCGTTCTATTTCACTATGATTTTCCCTGCATGGAGAAAGAGAGAGAAGCTCCATTCTAGGTGCTCACATCTGGTCCTTTGGTATCAGGAGAGTGATATGGATACCAGGTCAGCTGCTGAAAGATGTAGTACTTAGGTTTGATGTTGTTCAAGTCTCAGAAGCCAAGCAGGTCAACCTCATGCAGAGAAAGCATGAAACAAACTAACAAAGTCTAGACAAAGAAAAAGTACATAATGCCTCTCCACTTCCTCTAAATTACCATGTCTTCAGAGTAAAGAAATGTTTTAAAAAATAATAGTTAAAGATGGGTGTGGTGGTGAACGCCTTTAATCCCAGAACTCCAGGCAGAGGCTGGAACAACTCTGAGTTCAAGGTCAGCTTGGTCTGCAGAGTGAGTTCCAGGACCACCAGGGCTACACAGAGAAACCCTGCCTCAAACAAAAAGAATAATTGTTGATTTCATTATTTAGGTTCCTAAGGGGGTAAATCTCAGCTTCATTGACTGAATGTTTGCTAATTAAAAAACCTAAAGGCTAGAAAATAAAATGACCAACTTTTGCCAATTTAAGTAAGTGGATCTACAGCTTATGAAAGAAATAATAGTACAGAGGTCAGACATGAATAACACATGCGTACAATTCCAGCACTTAAAAGACTAAAGGCACAAGAATTTTAAGGTTGAGGTCAGTCTGGGCTATACAGCAAGTTCCAAGGCAACTTGCACTACATAGCGATATCCTATTCTAAAGGATCAAATAAGGCTGGGAAGTGGTGGCTCACAACTTTGGACCCAGCACTCAGGAGACAGAGGCAGACAGATCTCTGAGTTTAAGGCCACTCTGTTCTACAGAGTGGGTTCCAGGACAGCCAGGGCTGTTACACAGAGAAACCCTGTCTTAGAAAAAAAACAAACAAATGAGGCCAAGCCTATCTATAATCCCAGCAACTGGGAGACTAAGGCAAAAGGATCATCATGAACTTCAAAGTGAAGACCAGCCTGGGCTACATAGCAATATCAGTCTCAAAACTACCTTTGCCCCCTGCCCCTTTTGTTTAAAGGAAGAGAAGAAAAAGCAGTAGCAACTACTACCTCAGACTGGGAATTTAGTTCAGCTGGTAGAGTGCTTGTCTAGCATGCACAAAGCTCTGGATTTATCTGAGCATCCCATTAAACAGGTGTAATTTGGTAAACCTGTAACCCCAGCACTTGAGTGGATTAAAAGTTTAAGTTCATTTTCGGCTATAGATCAAGTCTGGGGCTATCCTGGAATACATAAGACTGTCCTAAAAAAAAGAAAGAAAGAAAGAAAGAGAGAGAGAGAGAGAGAGAGAGAGAGAGAGAGAGAGAGAGAGAGGGAAAGGGAAAAGGGAGGACATGTATGGTGATGTCTGCCTTTAATTCCAGTATTCAAGAAGTAGAGGCAGGTGGATAGATCTCTGTAAGTTCCAGGACAGGTAGGGCTACATAGTAAGACATTGTCCCAAAAAGAAAAAAAGAACGAAAGAAATGAAGGAAGAAGGAAAGAAGGAAGAAGGAAGACATGATAGTATAAATTCTCTTAGCATATTAAATGCTGCTTTATTGTAAGTTTCTTATGACATTAAAATGCAGAATTGGAAGACTCTGGAATTTCATTTGTTATGCTAATGCACAAAAGTCCTACCTTCTTTTCTGGTTTGGAAGTGCACTGAACTGAAGAGAGCACAAGTTATCACGTGGGTCCTCAGCCTGGGCAAAATGTATGGAGGGTGCAGGAATTGGGCAGGGAGACATGTAATTGAAAGCATGCAAAGAGAATGGAGATTTCAACTGAGATAATAAAGGTATTAATACTGAGGCAGAATCAGGAATTCTAAGAAGCTAAAAGGCTGCCCAGTGGCTTGCATAGGTTGCCTTGAAGAGAAAACTGAACAGGCTGCATTTTAACTCCTAGCTGAGGAGCCTTACCACTTTTATGTACTTCTTTCACCACTTAGGGATCTATTCTGTAGAGAAACACACACACACAGACACACAGACACACAGACACACAGACACACACACACACACACACACACACACACACACACACACAGACACACACACAGATACAGACGCACGCACGCACGCACGCACGCACGCACGCACGCACACCAGTACCCTTGTTATAAAATGAGCCAAATGAAGTCAAAGGATTAGATGGCTTTCCCAGAGCTGTCCTCCTCCCCAGTGCAGTGCTTTCCTCACTACCATCATGCTCAATCAGGTGTCTGAAGGACGGAAGCATTAGTAGGAGGAGGAGACATGGGTTGAAACAGCCACAGAATGAATTTGTGGCCCAGCTTGAAAAAGTAATACAGGGGAAAAATAGCAAAAGTATTTGTATTAACGATCCAGTTACTAGTAAGGCATGCCAACTCAAAGACCAGAACAGAAAAGTTAGGTTGTAAAGCAGTATTCTGTACCATGGACAGTAGCCTAAAGAGAACTAACACAGGGAGTGGCACAGTGCTCACCCACAGCACACAAAGCTCTAAATTCAAGCCCTAGTACTCCCTCAAAAGAAAATCTGATTGAAGAGATTATTTACCTGGACATGATGGCACGTACCTGCAATCCCAGTACTTGGGAGGCAGAGGCAGGAGAATCATGAGTAAAAGGCCAGCACAGGTACATGAGACCCTGACTTGAAAGAGGAAAGAAGGACTGATTCTAGAGTCTCTTTCCAAAATACAAAAAAATCCCACTTCATAGGCTTATATTTAGTTACTTTGCCTGAGATATAGGAAAAAAATTACCCTCAAATTTAAAGTACCCATTTTCTTTGTATGTGCCAAATCTGAGAGTGATATCCAGAAAATTAATGTGTGTGCATGTGCACACTGCCTGAGCATGAGTGAGCAGGAAAGCACAAGTGTGTGAAAATCAAAGGTCAATCTCAGGTGTTAGTCCTTAAGACACCCTCCTCCCACTTGTTTTCTGAGACAGAATCTCTCACTGGGACTCAGGGCTCGACTACTAAGCTAGCAAAGCTGCCCAGTGACCTGAGGGATTTGCTTGCCTCTGCTTCTCTATTTGTGCTACAATTACACTCATATGCAGTTATAAACCCATACCCAGGCGGGCGTTGGTGGTGCACGCCTTTAATCCCAGTACTCGGGAGGCAGGGGCAGGCAGATATCTGTTGTGTTTGAGGTCAGCCTGGTTTACAGAGAGAGTTCCAGGACAACCTCTAAAGCAATACAGAGAAACCCTGTCTCAAAAAACCAAATAATAATAATAATAATAATAATAATAATAATAATAATAATAATAATGATAAACCCACACCCTCCTTCTTAGTGGGTTCTTGGGATAAAACACCGGTAATCATGCTTGCACAACAGGCACTTGACAGACTAAACTATCTCTCTAGCATAGAAAACTCACCTTTTAAATAGCCATACGAAGGCAGCTAAAACTTTCCTCAGAAATTATAAGAATTCAATCAGTTCTGACAGAGTAATCTAGTTTGTAAGTCTACATAGGGAGGTGCAGAGTAAGTGCTATGTCCTAAATACTAGGAACTATAGCAATTATAGGTAATCTGTTTTCCTATTAAAGCACTAGTGGACACAGCTACATTCTTTTCTTTTATAGGTTTATTTATTTATTATGTATACAATGTTCTGTCTGCATGCACACCTGCAGGCCAGAAGAGGGCACCAGATCTCAGTATAGATGGTTGTGAGCCACCATGTGGTTTCTCGGAATTGAACTCAGAACCTGTGGAAGAGCAGCCAGTGCTCTTAACCTCTGAGCCGTCTTTCCAGCCCCTGACACATTATTTCTAAATCCTTTTCAATCTGTGAATTCAGTGATGGGATCAAGAGAAAATAAGAAATTTAAAATAATGAACACAGCAATTTCTTCTTTCTTTGTTGTTTTTCTTTCTTTTAGGTTTTTTGAGGCAGAGTTTCTCTGTGTAACAGCTCTGGCTGTCGCATAACTCACTCAGTAGTACAAGCTGGTTTCAAACTCACTGAGATTCATTGGCCAATGCTTCCCAAGTGCTGGGAATAAAGGCATGGGTCACCACACCTGGAATTAAAAGAGTCCCCACCACTACTCAACTCAATCACTTTATGATGGAGCAGCCAAAGTGTCTGTTACACCCAAACTTGTAAAAACAATTATGTCCTTTTTTTGCCACAGATAAGAGGAAATACAGAAAGGGGAAGAAAAGATGGGTAAGACAAGGGTAAGAAGAGCAGCGGCACCTGCTTCATGCTCAATATGGTTCCTACCTGGCAAGTCTCTCTTTATCCGCAGAGCTCTGCTCATCATCCGACCTAAAAACAGAATTGATGGACTAAGCGAAAATTAAAATAAAAAGGAAGAAAGGAATGAAGAAGGGGTGGATGAAAGGGAGGAAGGAGAAATGAAATGCAAATAGAAAGAAAGAAAAAAATAAAATGGATACAGAGAAAAGGGAGGAAATGGCAATCCAAGCAAGAACCTTGCCTATAATCTACAGAACCATATTTTTTTTTAAAAAAAGTAACTTATAAGACAAAAGTCAAGGCCAGTTATCAACTATTATAATTTCAACACACAAAAAAACATTTTCTCAAACAATCTCTATAGAGACCAAAGATACAGAATTTGAACAAGAGCCACCAGGGATGATCATTCTTCCAAGCTGTTGCCAATTTGGGAAGAAAATCATACACACAATATTCTACAATGATGAAATTAAGCAGTTTCAAACAACTAAACAGGAACATAATTCCCTAACATAAACATACACATACATATGCACACAAAAAAATATGACCATATCTGTTTTTCCCATTGTAATAGTTAAGTGTGTCTGTGTGCCACAGAGGACAACTTGTGAAGTCTGTTCTCTCCTTTCATCATGTGATTTGGAAGCTAGAACTTGGTTCTCAGTCTTGATGACAAGGGTTATATGCTGAGCCATCTAGCTGGACTGTGACCAGATGTTATTCATAAAATTATATCTTTAAAACAAGAGCTATGTTTCTTGCATATCCTCTATCATTGGCATGTTCCTAATCTAACTAATTCTGGTTTAATTACCTAAGCACTTTTTTCCTTAGTTTAACCAGTATCAATTCTTTCTCCCTTGAAGAAAGACAAAAGCTAACCCCACTAAATTTTTTTTAAGAAAAATCAAGATAATATTAAGCATGGGTGGCAGAAGCTGGGCAGTGGTGGCACATGCCTTTAATCCCAGCACTTGGGAGGCAGAGGCAAACCAATCTCTGAGTTCAAGGCCAGCCTGATCTACAAAGCTGCACAGAGAAGAAACCCTGTCTCAAAAAACCAAAAGAATGGGTGGCAGGGGCTGGGTATTGTGGTACATGCCTTTAATTTCAGTGCTTGAGGAGTTTAAGGCCAGCTTGGTCCACATAGTAAGTTCCAGAATAACCAAGGCTACATAGAAAGACCATCTCAAAAGCCTCACTCGCCGCCGCCCCAAAAGGGGGTTGGGATAGCAATTGAAAAAATAAGGTATTACCTAATTTACTGCGTAAGTACTTACTTTAAGAGAGATAAATAAATAAATTAAGTAAAGCATATTAACAGGTCAAAAAGGTTTAACTGTTGGGCTGGAGAGATGGCTCAGAGGTTAAGAACACTGGTTGTTCTTCCAGAGGTCCTGTGTTCAATTCCCAGCAACCATATGGTGGCTTACAACCATCTGAAATGAGATCTGGTGCCCTCTTCTGGCCTGGGTACATGCAGACAGAACACTGTATACATAATAAATAAATAAATCTTAAAAAAAAAAAAAAAAAAAAAAAAAGGTTTAGCTGTCAAAAATGATAACAATGGGGCTGGAGAGATGGGTCAGCAGTTAAGAACACTGAGATTCCCAGAGGAACTGGGATCGGTTCCCAGGACCCACATGGCAATTCACAACAGTCTCTTGCTCCAGTTCTAGAAGATATAACACCCCCTTCTGTCCTCTAGACACCAGACATGGATACGCTGCCTGCAGAGACTTACATGCAGGCAAAAGAAACATAGATAAAATAGGTAAATTTAAAAAATTTTTAAGATAATGACAAGGAATATATATCTCAATGGTAGAAGACAAATGAACATGAGACTGTCTCATATGAACAAAGACAACAAAGCCAGCCATGCAAATAAAATAACTTATTAAGACTTTGCCTTAGGATAGACACAGAGGAAGAAGGTGCCTTGTAGTGCCAGCTACTAGGGACAATGACACAGAAGAACTGTTGTATCTAGGAATTTGCAAAAGAGCAAAACTTGAGCATAATAGTAATAATAAATAATAATGAGCTTAGTAACAATTATTATTTTAGCAGTATATGGGAAAATTCCAGTAAAATAGAAACGTAAAATACTTGGAATCTTGGCACTGGGAAGGCAGAGAGAGGAGGCTCCCAGGGACTCATTAAAGAGCAGCCTAGCCAACTTGGTGCATTCCAAGACAGACAAGTGAGACCCTGTTTTGTCCTCTGGTCTCTATATGCACATATACATACTCAAAAAATGACCAGTAGAAAAAGAAGCTGATGGTGGTGGTGTTCTACGTTAATTATAGCACTCAGAAAACAGAGGCAAAATAATGCCTGTAGGTTCCAGGAAAGTCAGGGCTGGTGAGACCTTAACTCAAAAAGAGAGAGATAGAGAGACAGAGAGAGACTGGAGATATGGCTCAGAGGTTAAAAGCACATACTGTTCTGGAAGAGGATTTGAGTTTAGTTCTTAGCACCCATGTTTAACAGCTCACAACGGCCTTTTAAAAACATCTCCAGGGAATCTATGGCTTCTATGGGCACATGCCCTCACCCACATGCAGTACCCACAAACATATGGCACAATCAACTAATGTTTAAAAACAGAATCTTAATAGGTCATGTTTTAAAATTATTTAGAAAAGCCTTTTTGCCTAGTGGTGGTGGCACACTTTTAATCCCAGTGCTCAGGAGGCAGAGGCAAGTGGATCTCCGCGTTCTAAATTCAAGGCCAGCCTGGTCTACAAAGAGAGTAGCAGGGCTACACAAAGAAACACTGTCTTGAAAAACAAATTAAAAAAAGAAATGAATTTTTGTTTTAAAATTCCTTTAAGTATTAATAGTCATAATCTCTTGTCTACTACAGTATTTATGAACAGAATAGGATAGGACACAGGCAGAATCAAACACTCAAGTTGTGTTATGGCTTTCTGGAATTTCAATCAAGAGACTATGGACCTATACTATCTGCCTTAATGATGATCTGGAACTTGCTCTGTAGTCCAGGCTGGCCTCAGATACACAGAGACCTACCTGAGGTGCTAGGATTAAAGGCATGTGCTGCCAAACAACTTACTTTAAAAAAGATTTAACTATTTTTATTTTTAGGTGTGTTTTGCTTATATGTATACATGTGTGTCACACACATGCAAGGCCCATGGAATCCAGAAGAGGGTGTTGGATCCTTTGGAATTGGACTCATTCATAGATGGTTGTGAACCACCACATGGGTGCTGGAATCAAATCCCTGTCCTCTGAAGGAGCAGCCAGTGCTCTTAACTGCTGAGCACCTCTCCAGTCCTTAACCTAGGACTTCTGGTCTCTTGTCTCCACCTCCACAGAACTGAGATTATAAGTGTACACAACCACATCTAGCTTTATGGCTTGAGTTTCTAACAGAATCTGAATGATTATTACCACAAAATTAATAATTAACTTTTCACTTTGGAGATTATTTGCATCCTTAAGATTTTATTTATTTCAAAGGGTTTTAATAAATACCTTGTCTAGTATGAAGGCCACTTTTCTGTGCCCAGGCACTCATGATTTTAGTTGTTCATATAATTCAGCAGCTTCTATCTACCCCCTCCCTCTTTCTACCTGCTACTTACCTCCTGCCTATCTACCTATTTTCTTCAAAAAACTATATATCCTGCCAGCACTGTTTCTAAGAGTTTTAAACTACTCTGCCTGATACTTATTGGTTCTCTAGATCTGCAGCCTCAAAGTGGATCCTAGACAGGCAAAATCAGCAATGATTAAATGAATAAATACTATTAATAAGTACTCACAGAAGAGCTGACAGGATAGCTCAGTGGGTTAAGGTTCTTTGCTGCCAAGCCTAAAGATCTGCGTTTGATCCCTGGGACTCACAGGTGGAAGGCAACAATCTACCTCTAGAAGTTGTCCTCTAGGCTCCACATGTGGAATGCAGTATTCTCTCTTGCTCACTCTCTGTCAACTAATGACTCAATCGATGTGATAAAATCTTAAATCAGTATTTATTGGGTTTCAGAAATAGCTCAATGGTTAAGTGTGCTTGCAGCTCTTACAGGAATCTGATGTCTTCTTATGGCCTCTTCTGACACCCACACTCACATGTATACATCCATACACAGATACACATAAGCATAATTAAAAATAGTTTTGAAGTACTCAAATATAACTTTTTTTTTAAAATTACTCTTCTAGCAGTGGCGGTGCACGACTTTAATCCCAGCACTTGGAGGCAGAGGCAGGAGAATCTCTGTGAGTTCAATGCCAGCCTGGTCTACAGAGTGAGTGCCAGGACAGCCGTTACAGAGAAACCCTGTCTCAAAAAACCAAAATAAATAAAATTGCTCGTTTTTGAGGTGTTACAAACTCAACTGTGTGTGTGTGTGTGTGTGTGTGAGAGAGAGAGAGACAGAGAGAGAGAGAGAGAGAGAGAGAGAGAGAGAGAGAGAGAGAGACAGACAGACAGACAGACAGACAAGACAGGAAGGTTAAAGGACAGCCTCAAGTGTTGGTCTATACCTCCCTGTGGTCTGAGATAGCCACTCTTATTGTTCACTGCTGCACACATCAGTTAGGTAAGCCATGAGCTTCTCTCATTCTCCTGTTTCATTCTTCTGTCTCTCAATTAAGGAGGCACTAGGATTACAGACTCTTGGGATACCGTATCAAGATTTTATGTGGGTTCTGGGGATAAGTACTTTATACCCTAAGCTATCTCCCCAGCCAAAAAAATTCAGTATTTTCTTTCTGTTTTTTTGGTTTTGTTTTGCTTGAGACAGGGTTTCTCTGTGGCTTTGGAGGCTGTCCTGGAACTAGCTCTTGTAGATCAAGATGGTCTCGAACTCATAGAGATCCACCTGCCTCTGCCTCCCGAGTGCTGGGATTAAAGGCTTGAGCCACCAACATCCAGCTAAAATTTTCTAAATTTTTATTTATTATAATTATGTGTGTGTCTATATGATGTACATGTACAAGTACAGGCAACGGAGTGCCACTATGTGTGTGGAGGGGGGCAACGTTCAGGAATAAGTCCTTTCCTTCCTCAGTTGGATTTAGGGATTGAGTTTAAAGTATTCATTATAAAAGTCATCCTTGCCTAACATAATAGGAGAGGTTAAATGTTAGGTCCAATTTTTCCTCCCGGATAAGTGTTTCCTTTCTGTCCTATTTGTTTTGAAAACAATACCAGAAGATGAGTGGTCCAAATCCTGCCACCATTCCTGAAAGTGAGCTCTTGGGAATATGTCTGAAATTTTTATGATACCATTTGCTGATCTTGCTTAGGTCCAATGAGTCAAGATAGAATTTTCAATGTGCATCTGGCATTGGGGTCATTCTACTGAAGCAGATACCCCATTTAAGCTGGGCCCTTACTAAAGGGCTTGACCCGAACCTTTCTCATCTCCGGGGACACGTCATACTCTGCGGGGTCAAAGGGTACTGAGTAGCCAGGGGCTCAGGCTTATACTTGGAATCCAACATCGTGGCTCCCCAAGTATTTGTTTGTTTGTTTATGTGCATGTGTGTGTGTCTGTATGTATCGTGTGCATTTGGAAGTGGCCAGAAGCCAAAAGAGGATGTCAGGTTCCCTGGAGCAAGCATTACAGGCAGTTATGAGCCATCATGTGCATGCTGGAAACCAAGCCAAATTCAAGTCCTCTGTAAGAGCAAGAGCACTCTTACACACAGAGCCATCTCACCAGTCCCATATTCTATGTATCTATCTTTTTAAGAGTAACTCATAGCAAGAACATTTTAAAAGTAAAACCAGTAACTGAGCTGAGAAAGATTATTCTTTAATAAAAAGTAAAATAAGTATATTTCATAATTTTCTAACACTTATTTTCCCCACCCCTTCTAAAACTTATTTAAAGAAATTTAAGTTTATTACCTAAAAAAACTCCTTTAAATGAGTAAAAAACATTTTCTATAAAAATCCTTTGATTATAGCTGGGCAGTGGTGACGCTTGCCTTTAATCCCAGCAGTCAGGAGGCAGAGGCAGGTGGATCTCTGAGGCCAGGTTGATCTACAAGGGGAGTTCTAGGACAAGCAGAGTTACACAGAGAAACCCCATCTTGAAAATAAATAAATAAAAAAATCCAAGAACTTGGTAGTTTGTGTTCCTACAGTTACAATAAACATACCACTATACTTCGCATACATGGAAAAACACTATGTAAAAATACACCACTAGGGCTGGAGAGATGGCTCAGAGGTTAAGAGCACTGACTGCTCTTCCAGAGGTCCTGAGTTCAATTCCTAGCAACCACATGGTGGCTCACAAACATCCATTATGAGATCTGGTGCCCTCTTCTGGTGTGCAGATATACATGGAAGCAGAATGTTGTATACATAATAAATAAATAAAATCTTTAAAAAAAAAAATACACCACTAGTTCACCTGAACATGCATAAATTACAGGCAGTTTCAACACTTTTCAGAAGAGGAAAGATACTAAACAGAGAAATTCACTTTCATGCAGATAAAATTTAAATCCAACATTTAGACAGCTTGATTCCATAACCAGGACCAAAAATTCTAGTATATTACCTGGCAAAGCGCTCTTTGTCATTACACATCTGTTCATCATCACATCTAAAAAGAGAAAAGGCAGGGAAAAGATTAATTCAAACCACTGGACTTATCTGTTCTTCTCTGAAATAAAAACTAGAAAAAAGTAAAAAAATATGCAACAGGGCAAGAGCCAATGGGCAAGTATCACAAAGCAACAGATCCTAACAGCAACTCACAGAACTTTAAAACTGGTGACCATTACCTGTCATGTTTCTAAGTTATCAGACACACAAAAAAATGATGTGATGAGAACATGAAATGTCTCATGATTGCCCTAAAGTTGGGAATATATTTGGGTTTGTTTGTTTGTTGCTGATCATTTTTGTTGCTGTTTTTGTTTTTTTGGTTTTTTTTTTTTTGAGATGGGGTCTTAGGTATGCAGCTCTGGCTAGCCTGGGTACTCACTTGGAACTTTCAGAGACCCTTTTGCCTCTGTATCCTAAATACTGGGATTACAAGTGTAAATCACTATGCCTGACTCATAATGATTCACATTTTTTTAATGTAGCTTAAAAAAAAAAAAAAAACAGAACAGTGTGTGTGTGCATTTTCCAATGTCCATTGTTCTATGAAAACCGGGGTCAAAAATATGGATATTCAAACAAGTCCTTAAGAGTCTGCTTTAGGGGGGCTGGAGAGATGGCTCAGAGGTTAAGAGCACTGGCTGCTCTCCCAGAGGTCCTGAGTTCAATTCCCAGCAATCATATGGTGGCTCACACCATCTGTAATGAAATCTGGTGCCTCTTCTGGCATGGAGATAATGAATGTAGAACACTGTATACATAATAAATAAATAAATAAACAAATAAACCTTAAAAAAAAAGAGTCTGCTTTAAGTTGGGTGGTAGTATGTGCTTGCAGTTCTACTGGCCAGAATACTTAGGAATCTGAGTAGTATAGCAAGACTCCACAGGGGGTGAAAGAAGACAGCCAAAGCCTCCAAGACTCAGGGACCATTCCATAAGGGGACAGAAACTATTTTAGAATTAAGAGAAGGGGACAGACTACTGTGGAACACTTCTGGAAATAACATGACGAATGAATTATTGAATTCATGGTAGCCGAGATTACAAGAACTACGTAAGATTGAGTTGATCAACATCTTAGCATAGAAGAAAGGAATTCACAAAGCCTCAACCCCCCTTGAGGATCTATAACCAATTAGTAGTTGCTAGGAAAGATTTTCTTCAGTGGTGTAGCCACAGGGAAGGAGTTCCCGTAAATAACCACTCACACATGCTACCGGAAAGCAACCCAGATGAAATGCGGAGCCCTCCCCCTTCAAAGTCATGAATGTCTAAGAGGAACTAGTTGGGAAGTGGAAGGAGATTACTAGGAAAAGGATGACAGAGGGTAAGGGGAGGAGTATACATTCAAAATGCCTTATACACATGTATGAAAATATAAAATGGAGCAAAACTGACCCCCTGCATACTGGATGCAGATTCAAGAGGACTGTCACAGTTGAATGTCAGCATGGCTGATACATCAAGTTTCAGGCCATCAAAACCAAACCTGTGTTAGGACAGATGTGGAGGTTGGAAGATAACTTAAAGGAGCTGGGTCTTTCTTTTTACCACGCGTGTTGCAGAGATGGAGCTCGGGTCACTGATTTTAGCAGCAAGCACCTCTGCCAATGAGAAATCTTGACAGCATTCTATGCATTACTTCTCAGTGTAGATTTTTGAGATGGCATCTTATTATGCAGCTTGGGCTTGATTTGAACTCACAGCCTTTCAAGTACTGGGATTATATGCATATGCCATCATACCCAGCTCAAAACTAATTAATTTAGGGGTTAAGCAAGTGGCTCAATGATTAAGAACATATGCTGTTCATGTTCAGGTCTCAGAAGCCACATGGCAACTTGCAATTGTCTTTAACTTCAGTTTCAGGGTATCTGACATCTTCTGACCTCTTCAGAACCATGCACACACAGAGTGCAATACATACATGTAAGCAAAACATAAATATAAAAATTATTTTAGCAGGGCAGCGGTGGCACACACCTTTAGTCCCAGCATCAGGAGGCAAAGGCAGACAGATCTCTGTGAGTTCAAGGCCAGCCTGGTCTACAGAGCAAGTTCCAGGATAGCCTCCAAAGCCACAGAGAAACCCTGTCTCAAAAAAAAAATAAAAAAAGTCTTACCAAAACAGCTAATACAAAAACTTTGGGACCGGGCAGTGGTGGTGCACGCCTTTAATATCAGCACTAGGGAGGCAGAGACAGGCAGATCTCTGTAAGTTCAAAGACAACCTCATCTACAAATAAGTTACAGGACAGCCAGGGCCACACTGAGAAACCCAGTCTCAAAAAAAAACAAACAAACAAAAATTTTTTTTGGTATGAAGACTAGAACCTAGAGCTTTGAGCTTTCCAGTGCTTGACCCTGAACTCTAACAACAGCTTAAGTTTCAAAGCAGCTCATTGTTTTCCATTGTGACTACCATTTTACATTACCACAGCGTACAACTGTTTCAATTCATCCACATCTCTAGTGATGTTTGTTATTTTCTGGGTTTTTGCTTGTTTCTGAGACAAGATCTCACTACACAGCCCTGGCTATTGGGTTCCGTCTACCCACTGGAAACGGGTGGTCCCAGCCTCCATACTTAGCATCTATTTTGTTTTGGTTTTGATAATGATCATAGGAACAGATATAAAATGACATCTCAGTAAAGTTGTGACATCTATCTCCTAATGATTAGTAATGTTGATTTTTCATATGCTTGTTGGCCATTTATATCTTTTCTTTGGAGAAATGTCTATCCATGTCCTTTAGGCATTTTTTCCCTTTCACTTGTAAATTTGTTTTTACTGATTTTGAAAGTAATCTATGTTTGTTTTTTTTAAAAAAATAAACCATTAAATAAAAACAAAACTATTCCCTAAAGCTTCTACAGGTTACAAAGTTCCTGGCTACTGCCTCCTCTACTGCCCTCCCATACTGTGGCCCACAAGCATGGACTTTAATAATACCAACAATAGCCATATGCCTCCCATATTGCTTCCAGATCTTTGTACTTCCCTTTCCTTTGCTAGGAAGGCTGTCTAGCTCTGAGCCACTCTGCCAAACCAGATATCCCACTTCCCCTCCTTTTCACCATTTCAGTCTCAAGATGAAATGTGTCCTCCCCCAAAGCCCCTGAGATTCTCAATCTAATACTGGTCCTCAATTATATAGCAGTAGTCTCACTACCACAGTCCAACTGACGTAATCTCATTTGTTTGCCTGTCTACTGTCTTCCCAGAAAGAAGGGCAGTTCATAAAGAAATGACCATAAATCAAATGAGTTAGGAAACGCCACTCTAAACACAGTGCTCTATCTTACTGACAACTCAGATCAGAAGGAGCATGAAAACAAATCCTGGAAGGCCAGGCATGTCAGGGCACATCTTTCATCACAGAATTGGGAGGCAGAGACAGGCAGACCTCTGAAGTTTCAGGCCAGTCAGAGATCTACACAACCAGATCTATTTAAAACAAAACAAAAACAAATACAGAGTAGGGAATGCAAGTTTGAGCCTGTACTCCCACCACTGGAAAAAGAGGCTCTTAGTGAGTTTGAGTAAAGCCTGGACTACACAATTTTTTCCAGACTTGCTTGGACTGCAAAGTGGAGCTCTGGCAAACAAAAGAGGACGGAGGAGATGTTTCAGTAGATAAGGGTATTTTGCTGCCAAGCCTGCAGACCTGAGTTCAGTGCCCAGAACCCACATGGTGGTGGTAGTGGGGTACCTATTCCTGCAAGTTATTCTCTGACCTTCATACATTTGCTATAGCACACGTGTCCACATACCCACAAAAGAAATAAATGTTTAAAATACCCAGTCATACACCCCTGCTGGCAACTTCTCTTATAGCCACAAATCCCCTCTAGGAAGATTTATCAACCTGGGAAGAGGAACTAAACCATAGGACAGGACATCAAGAGACAAATGTAAACCCATGTAAGACCACGTTCAAATGCCCATTCATCTTATCCTTAAATCATCTCCCTACGAGGAGAGCATATAAACTCCTCAAATTCACTGACTGCAGCTTTGTTTTCCTGTGGGCCCCTAGGATACTCTCAGAGTACATGCTTGCCTCTCTTACTGTTTACCTGTTTCCAGTTTGTCTCATCAACTCAGTCATCAAAATGCTGAGAGAAGGAAGGTCTTTCCTCCCCTACATCTGCAACAAAGGCATGCCTGTATTAAGTTACTATTCACTGTCTCTCTGTGGATACTAACTCAACTGGATGAGTAAAATTTGGTGCTGGAAATTAAACTCAGGCCTTATGATATTTAGCACACACTTTACCACCTGTGTAATCCACTAAAGTAGAACTAACTAAGTCACCTCCAACTGGAGATTTTTCTGCCTTTGTCGTCAAGTGCTGAAATTACAGGTATCTACCACCACACTGTGCTTGGATGTTTGTTTTTCATCTTCTTTTATAGAAAGCAAAAAGAACTATTAGGAATTAAATAAGTCTAATAAAATTGGCAATTCAATGATACAAAGTTTTACAGTAAACTATGTCATTCAATAAGAAAGGACACACTCTAAAATAATAATAGGGGCTAGGATAACTAAATGGTACAGTGCTTGCCTAGCATTCAGTAGGTACTATAATCAATTACTAACAGTGCAAAATGGAATAAACACTACAACGTAGCAAATACATAAGCAAGTGACAGTGATTTTTTATAATCAAGTGTTATTAACTATACATATGCATATGATACATTTTAATGATTAGCAAGGCCAACATGCCAACATCACCACAAACATGAAAGATGAATTATTTTTCACTCTGAAGTTATAATAGCTATGTCACAAGGTAATCATTTTATAGCTTCCGTTATAATCGTCTGAGACCACAGTCATATAGTGATCTGCTAAGGACCAAAATGTTACAAAACTTATGATTACTTGATTTTGTGGAAGCAATGACTCAGGAAAAACCATCTGACAAGAAAAAATAGTCTAGTTACCTCCAAACTATTCATACATATGACATGGTTCATGATAGCATGGCACTATAATTAAGAATTCTCACCAGGCAGTGGTGGTGCACACCTTTAATCTCAGCACTTGGGAGGCAGAGGCAGACGGATCTCTGTGAGTTCAAGACAAGCCTGATCTACAAAGTGAGTTCTAGGACAGCTGGGGCTGTTACATAGAAAAACCCTGGCTTGAATCCCCACACCCCCAGCTGCCGCAAAAAGAGAGAGAGAATTCTCTAATAAAGGAATTCCCAATAGAGCTATTTGAAAAACATCTATCTTAGGGATGGAGAAACTGAAAAATGGCAGTTGCTGCTTTTGCAGAAGACCTGGGTTCAGTTCCTACTGTAACCTTGGTAGGCCTCCAGACCTTGGCACAATTGACTCCATAATGGAAGCACCATTCAGGCTGTAAAACTTAGTCCACAGCCAGCATCATCTGCCAAAACTAAAACAAAGGCCTAATCCATCAAAGTCCATAGTTTGGGAATCTATAAATGTACTAACTTTGCTAAATTTTCAGCTCCTGTGCTCCTATTTCTGACTAACTGTTCTTGTTAACTGAAGTATGCCAACCCAGATTTTTGTACTTAAAATCTCACCCTGAGAAAGGTTCAGTGCTACAATGGGATCCCAAATACCCAGTGTAGCTTTCAGCCAGCTAATAAAGACTTTTTATTGGATTGAATCCATGTCCAAGCAATCCTCTCTGGTGGATGGATACCCCACACACCAGCACCCACATGGCAGCTCACAATCATCTGTAACTGCAGCTCCAGAGGATCCAATGCCCTCTCTGGACTCTGCCACCACCATGTGCATGTGTGCCCCAATCATACTTGCAGGTAAACATCCAGGCACTTAACATTAAAAGATATAAATGTAGAAGTAACAACAAATAAGTCTGTCTACTTCCAGAAAGCTAAATCTTTTCCCTTCTTCACATTTATTAAGTTCCAATAAATGTCAAGAAGAATTACTTTCAATTGTTGTGTTGGTTGCTTTTTGTCAACTTGACACAAACCTAGACATATCTGAGAAGAGGGAATCTCAAATAAGATAATGTCTCCATTAATGCTGGCCAGTGAGCAAGTCTGTAGGATATTTTCTTGATTCATAATTGATAAAGAGGGCCCATCTCACTGTGGGCAGTGCCTCCCCTGGACAGACAGTTCTAGAAACATCTGACAGAGAGGCAAAGGCATGGTGGCAGGAATAGCTGATGTCTCACATCTTGTTCCACAGATAAGAGACAGAGTGAGTACACTGGGAATGGTATAAGTCTTTTGAAACCTTAGAGAATGCCCCAGTGACACACCTCATCTAACAAGGCCACACCTAACCCTTCCCAAACAGGTCCACCAATTGGGAGCCAAGTATTCAAACATACAAACCTATGTGGAACATTCTCATTCAAACCATCATACCTTCTTAAGCTCCAAGTTTTAGGCTGGCCTGAATTCTGCCATCCCCTACCACACACATACACACATGTACACCAAAACCTCTAATTCCTGTTACTTAAAAGATGAGTCAACAGGTACTAGAGTGTGACAGAGTAGAACATCATCAAATTATACCTTGCAACATCCACATCCTTTTGAAGCCCTCTCCAACAGTGATGCAGGGCATGTATACACAAGCTGCTCACAGAAGCAGAGGTTTGTTACCACACTGAAACTTGGCCTTTGTATTACAGACACACTCGGCTCTGTTTGAAGACAAGACAGTGGAAAGAGAGAAGGCAGATGGGGTGGGGGGAGGATGGAGAAAGAGAGAGAGAAGTGCAACTATGCCAGCTGAGCACAACTTTAAATCAACCAGATGGCTGAGCACAGTTTTACCAGGAATTCAAGCAAGATTCAGCCAATCCACTGACTTGTAAGAATTAATCAATTAATTCTTTTCATTCTCCATTTGTGGGTATATGCATGTTTGCATGTGTATAGGCATAGGTCTGTGTGGGTACACATGCATGTGGGTGAGCATGCAGGAGAGGCCCAAAGTTGATGTGGGGAATGATCCTTCGTCTCTCTTCTGCCTTACAAGATGAGGCAGAATTATTTCATCATGCGCACAGCTCATGAGGGAAAAGAATAACAACAAACTCAGCACTCGAATGTATAGGTACATATACATGTGAGTACACACGTATGGAGAATGTGTTAATGCCAGGAATCCTTCTCCATCCATCCATCCCTCTACCACTTTATCACTGAGACAGGATTTCTCAATCAAATTCAGAGCTTGCAAATGTAACTGGCTCCATGATAGCTTACTCTGGGGATATGCTGAGTCCACCTTCCAAGGCTGGGATTGCAAGCAGGACGCCATGCCTACTTGGCATTTATGTGGGTTCTGGGAATCTGAACTATTATTCTTAGATTTGCAATGTCAAATCCTTAACCACACAGCTATCTTCCCAGCCTGCTATTCGATTTAAGTCATGAATCAATATACAACTTGGCTTGTGGGTGGTCTCCTAAATTTTCTGTGCCCTCCTCTCTGAGGTGCTATCTCTAAAAATAACATAACACCTAAACTGTCCTATAATAGGAAGAGATGTACAGTTTTAGGATGAAGCATATTCTTTAGGCCAACAAACAAAAACATTACAGGAAGACATATAAGTATACCTGAATAACTTATTTGGTACTAAGGACTGAACCCAAAGCCTTACACATGTGAGGCAAGCGTTCTAGCAAGCTACATTCCAAGCCCACTGATTTTAAATAATTTTATGACATTTACTTATTTATTTGTTAGGGTCAGAGATACTCGTGCCACAGCCAATATATGGAGGTTAGAGGACAATTTGCAGCAGTCAGTGGGTGCTGAGGAATCAAACTTAGATTATAGGCTTAGTAGAAATACTGTTACCCACTCAGCCAGCCAACCCAGCCCTCTAGCCCACTGACCAGAGGTCACTTTATCAGAAGTCTTTTAACAAAAAGAAAAATCAAAACTCTTACCTCAAAAATTTACTGTTCCCTTCTCCATCATCATCAAAATCCAGCCTAGAGAAAGGCAACAAAAAACATTCTTGAGTCTACTGGTAATATAGGATCTTAAGAAAGTAAAATATATTGACACAAGATGTCTGTGTGCTCACCCAAATAGAAGGAAGTGGACAGGAGCCAAAAAGTCTACGATGCATATTTTTCATCGTGTCGTAACTGGACCCAGAAAACAGCCATGGCGGCACATGCCTACAATCACAGGCCACCCTCAGATACATAGTGAGCTCTAGGCTAGTCTTGGCTACATAAATTAGAACTTGCTTCAAAAGCAAAAGGAAGGAGCAGGGGAAAGCAGCAGCAGCACAACTGATCCCTCCAGCTGGGATCTGTATACACCAGGCAAGTACTGTAACCAGGAAGATACAAGAGACCTATAAATAGTTCTCACCAACTAAGAATACAGCTCAACTGGTAGTGTATGAAGTCTCCTTTATAGCATCAATCTGGGCAGGTGGCACACACCTATAATCCTGTCACATGCGAGATGGCAACAGGCTGATTAGGAACTCAAGGTCAACCTTGGTTATACTGTTGAATTCAAGGTTAGCCTGGGCTACAAGAAACCCTGCCTGGAAAAAAACAAGTCCTAAGATCTATTTTCCATTTTTATGGCCTAATCTAAGCCCTGTTACCAGTTTTCTGAAACATTTTTCAAAGCAATGATACTACATAAAGAAAAGAAGGCACAGCAAGTTGTTAGTCTAAAATTGAAATATACACTATATTCAAGTCACTGTGCTAAGTGGCCAGCCTTGGCGGCACACAGCTTTAACTCAAAGTGTTCAGCAAGTGAAGCAAAAGGATGATAAATCCAAGACCAGCTTAAGCTACATAGCCAGACCCTGTGAGAGACAGAAGAAAACAAGATCACATGCACACCAGATATTGTGGGACACGTGGTAAAAGTAAAACTCCCCTTTGGGAACTTTTCAGTCCAGACAATTGCAAATATAAAATGAAGGGACAGAGAGATAGCTCAGCAGATTATGGAACTTGGTCACCAAGCTTACAGGCCTGAATTGGATCCCTGGGACCCAAATAGTGAAGAAATAACAACCACAGGTTCTTTTCTGACCTAAACACACACAGAGTGAATGAATGAATGAATGAATGAATGAATGAATGAATGTATGTATGTATGTATGTATGTGAGTGAGTGAGAGAGAGAGAGAGAATGTGGTTTGGCTTTTTGAGAGAGGATCTTTCTACATTGCTCTGGCAGACCTGGCAATCACTATGTATACCAGGCTGGCCTCTTTCAAGAGCAGAGATTAAAGACATGTGCCATCACACCCAGATGTAGTGGCAATTGTTTGTACCCATGGAACACAGGAGGCAAAGGCAGGCAGGAGGACCATGAGTAAGAGACCAGATTAGGCTACATGGTGAACTCCAGGCCAACATGGCTACACAGCAGGACTGCCTCAAACTAGGTACAGTGGTCACATATTTTTGTTTCCAGGCATTTGAGAAGGGGAACCAAAAGGAACAGGAGCCCAGACCAGCTGTAAAGCTGTATCAAAAAAACAGAAACAAATTACACAGACTTTGTTAGAAAATAGAAAGCAAACACTTCTTTAGGTGTGTTTTTACTATTGAAGAGAATATCTTTCATGACATTGAAAAAGGTTTTATTACATGTCTTTTGGGAGAATGTGCACACGTGAATGCAGGTGCTCACAAAGTCCAGAAGGAGCTAGAGTCATAGATGGTTTTGAGCCATCAAAAGGAGGGGCTAGCAACTGAATTCAGGTTCTCTGTAAGAGCAGTATGCACTCTTAACTACTGAGTCATCTTTCTGGAACTCAAGATTTACTTTCGAGAAGCATTGGTGGCGCACACCTTTAATCCCAGCACTTGGGAGGCAGAGGCAGGCAGATCTCTATAAGTTCCAGGCCAGCCTGGTCTCCAGATCAAGTGCCAGGATAGGCTCCAAAGCTACACAGAGAAACCCTGTCTCGAAAAACCAGGGGGTGGGGGAAGATTCACATTCAGGTATTTTTTTTTTTTTTCAAAAAAATGGTGATACAAAACTGTAATCCTAGCATTCAGGGGAAGATCATGAGTCCCAGACCTGGGTGATACTAGATTTTATTTCAAAAAACAAAAAACAAAACAAAACAAAACAAAAAATAGCTAGGCAAACTAGCCCAAGAATGCACAAGGCCGTGTGTTTGAGCCCCAACCCCCCCCCCCCCCACACACACACACACAATTTAGTAGCAAAAAGTGGTTAATAGTACTCACTGTCCTGGGTGCTTCTAAAGGAACCTTGTATCTTTTAAGTTTACTACTTTTTGTGTTTGAGTGTATGTGTATATGGGTACCACGTTCATGTAGAGGTCAGGGGACAACTTGGTGGAGTTGGTTTTCTCCTTTTACCTTTTGTGAGTTCTATGGATCAAGTGAAGGTAACTAGGCTCATAGGTAAGTGCCTTTAACCACTAGGCTATCTCACTGGTCCTAAAGCAGCAGTTCTATCCTACTGCTTTTTTATATCATGTATTTGCATAACAATTCATAACAGTACCAAAATTGTAATTGTGAAGTAGCAACAAAATAATGTTTTGGTTGGGGTCACCATAACATGAGGAACTGCATTAAAGGGTCACAATATTAGGAAGGGTGAGAACCACTGTCCTAAAGCAGCCTTCTTCAAGAACTATTTCCAATTGTTTCCATCCAAAATTACACTTTAAAAAAAATAATGAACTTTTTTCTGTTGTATATTTCAGTTAATTTTCTGTAATTTTAGTTTTGTTTTGAGATAGAGTATCACTATGCAACTAAGGATAGCCTCATATTCTACATCCTCCTGACTCAGCCCTAGGGAGTTTTAGGATTTCAGGTATGATCGCCACACCTCACTTAGGTTTGTTATATGCTATCTTGCATGGCATATATATACGTGTGTGTGTGTGTGTGTGTGTGTGTGTGTGTGTGTGTGTGTGTGTGTGTACATACATATATGTGTATATATCTATATATACAAACACACATATAATGACTATCCATCTTTAGAGTCTATTAGCAATCACACAATAATGCCACATTCAAATCTGGCACTTAATACTTTTGGAACTAAAACGATTGTGCATTCCAAGCCAAAGAAAGTATCAATAACTTAGGAAAGAAGTAGGTTTAACAAAATGGATTCGAGAATACAAACACAGATCTTAAAGAAAGCCAACAGCTGCTGGGCTTGGTGCCGCACGCCTTTAATCCCAGCACTCGGGAGGCAGAGGCAGGCGGATCTCTGTGAGTTCGAGGCCAACCTGGTCTACAGAGCGAGTGCCAGGATAGGCTCCAAAGCTACACAGAGAAACCCTGTCTCGAAAAACCAAAAAAAGAAAAGAAAAGAAAAGAAAGCCAACGGTTTTCTTTTTTTTTTTTTTTTTGGGGGGGGAGGAGGGGGATTGTTTGAGACATGGTTTCTCTGTGTAGCCCTGGCTGTCCAGGAACTTGCTCTGTAGACCAGGCTGTCCTCCAGCTCACAAAGATCTGCCTGCCTATGACTCCCAAATTCTAGGACTAAAGGTGTGCACCACCACTGTCCCCAACTGACAACAGTTTTCTTAACAACAGTGAAATCATTGGCCTTTGCCATAGTCCTTTACCTTCCAGGTGTTTTTTGTTTGTTTGTTTGATTTTTAGTTTTCTTGGTGTGGGTGGGTGTTTTAGTTTTTTTGCTTGTTTGTTTTGTTTTGTTTTGGTTTTTTGTCTGCTTATCAATAAAGAGACATTGAAAGAGAAACTTTAAAGTTCAGAAACCACTGGGCAGTGTGGTGTACATATTGATCCCAGTACTCTAGATGCATAAGTAGGTGGATCTCTGAGTTCAAGGCCAGCCTAGTCTACAGAGTGAGTTCCAGGACAGCCAGTGCTACTCAGGGAAACTCTGTCTTGGAAACAAGTAAACAAACAAAAAATACATCAATGGAAACAAAATTTTAACCTGTTATGGTGATATTTTGTTTAAGGTCTAACAAATATAGCTTACCTGGAGATCAGAGTGTAAAGCTAAGACACTAATTAACCAGAGGCCAAGCAGTGGTGGCACAAAGGTGATCCCAGCACTTGGGAGTTACACGCCTTTAATCCCAGCACTAAGGAGGTGGAGACAGGAAGGGATATGGCTGGACAGGAAGAGGAATAAGGTGGGAGGAGACAGGAGCTCAGTGCAGTCTGAAGCAGTCAGTCTGAGCAGCAGGCAGTCTGAGCAGTCTAGGCAGTCTGTCTGAGATTTATGGAGACAGGATCACCCATTTGGTCTGAGGGAGAGGTAAGAGCTACTGGATGGCTGCTTTGCTTCTCTGACTTTCAGCTTTCCCCCCCTAATATCTGACTCTGGGTTTTTGTTATTGAGGTCTATTAGAATTCATGCTACAACCTGCTTAGAAATTTTCATGTGAAATATATAAAAAGTAATGTAGTAATTAAAGCCAACACTATGTGTGAAACGATTCTATGAGTGAGGTAAGATGAGAGCAAAGTGACAGGCAATAGGCACAACAGTTCCATCTTTTTCTTTATACCTATGTATCTACTCAAATTATATAGACATATTTAAAAGAAATGTACATAAAATAGCAAGCCTACAAAAGGAAAAATCCAGGGACTAATAATTAGCTATGTGACAGCAGTGTAGTAAGTAATCAAAAAGTGAGCTCAGGAATAGACAAGTAGAAGGAAAATAAGTCAGGTTGGTTTCACAAGACAGACACTGATGATATATATTCAAACTTACCCTGATCGTCGCTTAATAGCCCTCTGTACAACAGCTCCTCCACCTTGAATCCCAGGTCCAGGGTTTCCAGAAGCAATAGTGGGACCCAGTGATGGTACATCTGATGTCATTTCTGTCAGGAAATAATAAATATCATCAATATCCTCAACAATTATCATCATGACGCTGGCTAAAAGCAATACTCACACCAGGGGTCATCACACAGTTAAGCAGGTAAAAGTACTTACTGCTAACTCCAGTGACTACTTCAATACATAGCACACACGGTGAAGAGAGAACTGGCTCATAAGGTGGCTGCTAACTTCCACACATGCACTGTGACATCCCACAGCCAGACACATTTACAAATAAATAAATACATTTAAAAATTAAAGAAAGAAATGTTCAAGCCAGGCAGACATCTGTGATCCCAGCACTCAGAAGACTGGAGAGAGGAAAATCAAAAGTTCAAAGTCAGCTGGTCAGTGGTGGCCCACGCCTTTCATCCCAGCACTGAAGAGACAGGCAGATTTCTGAGGTCAAGACCAGCCTGGTCTACAGAGTGAGTTCCAGAACAGCCAGGGCTGTTATACAGAGAACCAACCCTGTCTAGATAAACCAAAAAGAGTTCAAAGTCATCTTCCTATACAAAGTGGATTTAGTGGCCCACATGAGTCATAAGAGTCATAAAAAGAGATGAAAAAGAAAGCAGGGCTAAGAATTTTGTGGAAAATTCCTAATTTTGACAACAAATGTAAACCTACAGAATCAAGAAGGTGCAAAAACTCCAAAAATGAAAGATCCAAAGAAACCCACTCTAGCACACATCATAATTACACTTCTGAAAACACAGAACAGGATTTTAGTCAAGAAAGATGGAGCAGCCTGGGGAAGAGGCTGACCAGGAGCCTGATCACCTGAGCTAGGTACTCAAGTGAAGGACAGAACCAACTAGGCAAGTTGTCCTCTATCTCTATATACTTGCCAGAAAACACACATACACATGGTCTGTAAAAAAACAAATGTAAGCTAGGCAGTGGTGGCACATGCCTTTAGTCCCAGCACTTAGGAGGCAGACGCAGGCAGACCTTTGTGAGTTCAAGACCAGAGTGATCTATCTATAAAAGCTAGTTCCAGATCAGGCTCCAAAGCTACACAGGGAAACCCTGTCTCAAAAAAAACATACATACATATACATATACACATACATATATACATACATACACACACACACACATAAATGTGAAGAAAATGTTAAATGACATGAGCTTCAAAATTAGTCCAAAGTAGCCTTTACCAACCCACTGTTGTATTTTGAATGTAACTGCCCCCCATAATCTTATAAGAAGTGGCACTATTTGGAGATGTGGCTTTGTTGGAGTGGGTGTGGCCTTGTTGGAGGAAGTGTGTCACTGTGAGGTCAGGTTTTGAGGTTTCCTATGCTCAGGATACTGCCCAGTGTCTCAGTCAGCTTCCTGTTGCCTGCATGATGTAGGACTCTCAGCTACCTATAATTGCCACACAAATCCCAGGCCAGCTTAGACTAACAGTGAGTTAGTTCTAGGCCAGCCTGGTCTACAGTGTGAGACTGTCTCATGATGGGGAATGTACTTCTTTGTATGTTTATCTTATTGATTGTTGAATAAAATACTGTTTGGCCAATGAGACAGCAAGTAGACGGGACTAGAGGATTCTAGAGTTTATATATTATCCTTCTATGGTCTTTGATAGAGTTAAAGACAGATAGTTATGGTTATAGTTTTCTTCAGTTATTATAAAAGATAAGTTACTCTTCTTTTTATTTAGAAAGAAAAGAGGAGATGATGGGGAATGTACTTCTTTGTATGTTTATCTTATTGTTGAATAAAATACTGTTTGGCCAATGGCAAGCAAGGACTAGGAGTCAAAGAGGATTCTGGAAAATGTAGTAGAGAAGTGATGATCCAGGCAGGAAGTGACATGGCAAGGAGACTCATATCTAATCGAGGAAAGAGAAAGCGTGCCTCTTTTCCTCTGTGCTCCTGCTCCAGCGGCACAATGTGATCCACCGGCAAGGAGGGACGCCAATATGGAGTCCAATAAGATAAGTCTTATAAAATATATAGATTTATGATAGTTAAGACTGAGCTAGCAGATGAGAAGTCCTAGTCATTGGCCAAGCAGCATTGTACCTAATACAAGTTTCTGAGTATTCATTTGGGCCTAACTCGGGCAGGCGGCTGGCAGAGACTGCCCGTGTGATGGTAGCGCTCAGGCGGCTTTTGGTGGAAAGATTTATCGTAACAGTCTCATAAATACATAACAGGTCAGGCGTTGGTGGTGCATGCATGCCTTTAATCCCAGGACTCAGGAGGCAGAGGCAGGCGGATCTCTGTGAGTTCGAGGCCAGGCTGGTCTCCAGGGCGAGTGCCAGGATAGACTCCAAAGCTACACAGAGAAACCCTGTCTCGAAAAACCAAAAAAAAAAAAAAAAAAAAAGAGATAAATATATAAATAAATCTGCAGACAAACCACTCCTGGCTCTGAAAGGACATTTTGGTGCCATGGTTTTTAAACACCCCAGTCCTCTGGTGTGTCCATCTGTCCTCCAAGGTGTCTTTTTTTTCCTCTTGCTCTAGTTAAGGATATGACTTTTTCCTCTTTGTCTTCTTCATATCTCCTTCCTCCTGGCAGTGCTGAGATCCGCAGCTTGCCTGCCCTGTTCTTTCTTACTGACTCTGATAAATTATCCCTTCTGAGTGCATGTTTTTAAAGACTTGTTTTCACTGGAGGGGGAGATATGTGCATATGTGAGTGCAGTTGCCTGCTGATGCTAAAGGAGGGTGTTGGATGCCCTGTAGTTGAAGTCACAGACAGCTGAGTCACCTGATATGGGTACCTGAAACCAAGCTCAGTTCCTCTGTAAGAACAATACATGCTCTTAACCACTGAGACATCTCTCTAGACTCTTGAGTTTTTTACCCATGAGTCCTTGCTAAAGGGACCCACCCTGTGTCACACATGGCTGGGGGTATGGCTCAGCCAGTAGAGTTCTTGCCTAGCATGCTAGAGGCCCTGGGTGTATTGATACACTCCCATAATTCCAGCACTCAGAGGCTGGGAGGTCAAAGTCATCCCCAGTTACATGAGTCCCTGCCTAAAAAAAAAAAAAAAAAAAAAAAAAAAAGTCATGTACACATTAATCAAAGGAAAGTAGAACTGCAACAGGCTTACAGGCTATGCCAGATGGCTTCATGTCAAATTGACACAAACCAGAATCACTGGGAAGAGGGAACCTCAACTGAGAAAATGCCCCACTAGATGGGCATGTGGGCAAGCCTATGGAGCATTGTCTTAGTGATTGATATAGGAGGGCCCAGCTCACTGCAGGCAATGATGGGCTAGTGGTCCCAGGTGTTAAAAGAAACAGGCTGAGCAAGCCATGGGAGAGCAAGCAAGTAAACAGGACACCTTAGTGGCTATGCTTGAATTCCTGCCTTGACTTCCTTCAGTGACAGACTGTGATGTGGATAGGAAAATATAAGCTAAAATACTTAGAAATTAATATTGCAATGGCTGATGTGGTCCCTTGCTTTACCTAAAAGCGCCTCTGCCTTCATTTTGTTTCTCTGTCTCCCTTACTTTGCTAAGGACACAGAGCTAGGTCATTGTCTTTAATCTGTCCTCTTGAGTAATGTTGGATTCCAGCAAAAACAAGATACATTTCTTTATGATAAAGAACTGAAACTATCCCTAAGCTGAAACAAGGTAGACCACCAACCAAATGAGAAAGATTACCTGTGATGAAGAGGCTACACCCAGAATAAACTACCTTGCAGGAGTCACACTGATCCTGCCCACCAACAATTTAATTCTGCCACCTGGCAGGATCTGAGACAATGAGACACTGACCAGAACTGCTTAACCTCTTGCCTACTGTCCTAACTGTTCTATTTAAACCTAAAGCTCATGTCAGTGTAGTGAAAAACACTCAGGGATCACTGGACCCTTTTATCTGTTCATTTTCCCAAAGTGGCCACATTAATAAGTATGCTTCTTCATCATTATTTGTCAATTAATTTGTGTATTGTGAAAGGTGACTGAGCCTAGCCAGCTGACACTGAGAGCCCAAGCTTTAGTCCTACAATATTTGGTTACAGGAATGGCTATATTACACATAAATCTGATAAAACAGCAAATAAAATTTATCTACCCCTACACCTCAGGACATTACACAGTGATAATCCAACAACAATAACATAAACATAAACAACAATAACAATAACATAAACTAAACAAGAATAGGCAAAACATGTTATAAAATCTACCACAATTAAAAGGGGGAAAAATATGGCCGGGAGTGGTGGTGCACGCCTTTAGTCAGGAGGCAGAGGCAGGCGGATCTCTGTGAGTTCGAGGCCAGCCTGGTCTCCAGAGAGAGTGCCAGGATAGGCTCCAAAACTACACAGAGAAACTCTGTCTCAAAAAAAAAAAAAAAAAAAAAAGAGTTGCTGTGGTTATGGTCTCTTCCCCCATGGGGTCTCTAAGATTTGTTTTCCAGCATAACCACAGGTACCTCCTGTTTTCCTGACCTCACCCCACTGGAATCAATATCCTGCTGTGAACCCTTTGACCTGGGGTTTTTGTAAGTTTGTATATAAGGCTGCTCCACAATAAAGGTGGGAGACATTCTCTCAGAAAAGGACTAGGAGTCTTGTGGTTCATCCAAATCTCCAGGCTTTCGCCAAATACTAAGACAGACTTAATGTCAAAAGACTGAGCTGAAATTGGGCCTGGTAGCACATGCTTTTACTCTCACCACTCAGGAAGCAGAGGCAGGCAAACCTCTGTACTGAAGTCAATCTAATCCACATATCCAGTTCCAAAAAAGCCTAAATGGCAAACAAACAAAAAAACCTAAACAAAGAGATTGCTACTTCAAGATGACAAGAAAACTAGAGTTCTAAGAATGCATATATCTTGCTGGGCATTGGTGATGCACGCCTTTAGTCCCAGCACTCGGGAGGCAGAGGCAGGTGGATCTCTGTTAGTTCCAGGCCAGCCTGGTCTCCAGAGAGAGTGCCAGGATAGGCTCCAAAGCTACACAGAGAAACCCTGTCTCAAAAAACCACAAAAAAAAAGTGTAGCCAGTGCTCTTAACCGCTGAACCAGTCAGAGCTACATAATAGTGAGACCGTCTCAAAAACAAAAAAGGTACAAATAAATAAATACAATGGGGTGGGAGTGGGTTTGCTGATGGCTTACACACAGGTAGCACAAGTATGAAGACCTAAACTCAAATCTCCGGAACTCACGTGAAACCTGTTACAGTACCGTGTATCTGTAACCAGTGTTTCTAATGTGAAGTGGAAGCCAGAACTAGGAGTGTCCCTGGAAGCCACAGCTAGTCTGGTATACTTAACAGTGAACAACAGCCGGGCAGTGGTGGCACACACCTTTAGTCCCAGCACTCGGGAGGCAGAGGCAGGTAAATCTCTGTGAGTTGGAAACCAGTCTGGTCTACAAGAGCCAGTTCCAGGACAGCCTCCAAAGCCACAGAGAAACCCTGTCTCAAAAAAAAAAAAAAAAAAAAAGTGAACAATAGAGAGACCCTGTCTCAGCAGGGCAGTGGTGGTGCACGCCATTAATCCTAGCACTTGGGGACAGAGGCAGAATGATCTCCCAGTGAGTTCAGGGCCAGCCTGGTCTACAAAGCAAGTTCCAGGATGGCCATAACTGTTACACAGAGAAACCCAGTCTTAAAAAGAAAGAAAGAAAGAAAGAAAAAAAGAAAGAAAGAAAGAAAGAAGGAAAAGGAGACCCTGTCTCAAACAAGACAGAAGGTGAGGAAACTGGAGATTGTCTTTTGACTACTACAGATACACTGTGACAAGCACAGGCCTGTTTGTGAATGCACACACACACACACACACACACACACACACACACACACACGCACCTACAAAGAAAAGCTGAGAATATAACTCAATGTTAGAGACTTGCATAGCATATAAGGGGCCCTAAGTTCAATTACTAATGCCAAAAGAAAGTAAAGTATCATTAGCAGACTTTAGAAGACATTATATGTGTGTGCACAAAACAGCATATATCTGAGGTTAGAGGAGCTACATAAGTCAGCTCTCTCCTGCAACCATGTGAGTCCACACCTGGAACTCAGGTGCCAGGCTTGTCAGCAAATGATTAGCCCACTGATCCATCTCGCAAAGATCTCACAAATATGGATGCTTTGCCCATATGTGTCCCTGTATGTCACATGTTTGTCTGGTGCCCAGAGGCCACAAGAGGACATTAGATCTCCTGGAGTTGGAATTAGAGATGTTTGTGTGAAGTCATGTAGGTGCTGAGAATTGAAATGGATCCTCTACAAGGGTAGCCAGTGCTCTTAACCACTACAGCAACACCTAGCACACAAATTAACACACGCAAAAATGTTTCCAACCCTAAGTATTAACTTAAATGAAGCTTAGAGAGAAGTCTCCCAAGGACTGGAACCATAGGCACGAACAGGAGAGAATCAATTCTAGAAAGTTGTTCTCTAACCTCCACACTGCAAACCACAGAAAGAGCGGCATACACATACATACAATTAAGACTTTTAAAAACAACTGTTTATTTTATGTGCATTGTTGTTTCACTGCATTGTCTGTGTGAGGGTCTCAGATACCCTGGAACTGGAGTCACAGAGAGTTGCCATGTGGGTGCTGGGAATTGAACCTGGATCCTCTGGAAGAGCAGCCAGTGCTCTTAACTCCTGAGCCATCTCTCCAGCACCAGCATAGTACTTTTTTTTTTTTTTTTTTTTTTTGATTTTTTTAAGTCAGGGTTTCTGTGTGTAGCTTTGTAGACCAGGCTGGCCTCAAACTCAAAGAGATCCACCTGCCTCTGCCTCCCGAATGTTGGAACTAAAGGCATGTGCCACCACCACCCGGTCACAACAGTATTTTCAAAAAGTTATTTTTTTTCAGGCATTTGAAGACAAAACCAACAAGAATTGCAATGAAATATAATCAAACTCAATTAAGCAAAAATAGAATAGAAAATTTTCAAAGAGCCAGACCATGGTGGCACATGCCTTTAACCCCAGCACTTGGGAGACAGAGGCAGGTGGATCTCTGAGTTAGGGGCCAGTCTGGTCTACAGAAGTTGCTCCAGGACAGCCAGGGCTACACAGAGAAACCTTGGGGGGGGGGGGAGCGGAGATTCAAAGGATGTCCCTTGTCGCTAAAATTGATCTAAGGAAATAAGCCATGATAATTGCATGATGGCTGGTATTAAACCTATAATCTTAGAACTAAGGAAGCAGAGGCAGAAGGATCAAGGTAAGTTTGAGGACAACCTAGCTTATGTAAGCATTGAGTTCCAGGCTAGCCTGATCTCAAGAGAGGGGAAATTTCACATAAGAACCATTTACTTTCTTTTCATTGAGCATAATACATTCCCCATAGCATGTCCCTTCAGTCAAGAATCTCATTTTCCAAAATTCAATAGTTTAATAAAAATTCCACCACACATCTTCTATTTGACACAAAAGGGAAAGGGGCTGGAAAAACAGCAACAAAAAGGCATTGTTTTCTGACTTAATTATCATGAATTAACAAACAAGGAATCAGTAAATTAGAAGAGATGGACAAATTCTCAGCATGGAAAAAGGCAATTTTGAGCTGGGAATGTAGCCCTAAGAAAAGGCAGAAAGGACAGGTGACATAGACAGCAGGGGGTCAACCTCAGTGTGGTGTGGTGGTTCTATGCTGTGCCTATAACCCCAGCACTCCAGAGGCTGAGGGAGCCTTGGCTTCATGAGGACGTCAGCTGTAGCAGGAACAAAGATTGTGTTCTAGAGCTTTCCCTGACATCAGCCTGGAGAGCTTCCTTTCTCTTTAAGGAACTTCACTCAGGCAAATCTTTACTCAGAGAAGAATTTCAGGACAAGCCAAAATTAAAGTTTATTAAAAGAAATTACAATACAGATTTCAAGCACAAAAGTTTAAAAAGAAAAAGAAAAGATGCTCAGCAAAGAGAAGACATCCTAAAGTATTAGTACGGGTTTACTAAAGGAGACCAGCAATTAAGTGTCTTAGAAGTCTCTTGTAATTCAAAGGTTACATCTCAAAGGTTTGCTAAGAACCCATTTTCTGTTGTTTGGCCTTTTTTTTGGAGAAGGTCTCACTACTTAGCCTTTACTCACTTGTAGACCAGGATTGCCTTGAACTCAGATATCCCCTGCCTTCACAAGGATTAAAGGAGTTCACAAGTCCTCCCTCCTCTTTTGGTAAACACAATTATAGGATGACTCAACACCAGGAGCCATATAGGGTACATGAGGGGTTCAGGACATGCCCTTGTTTTACAAAAGCAGATTCTGGTGAAACTTCTAGAAAACTCAGTTTTACAGTTGGGAAGGAGAAAAGTCTTAGCAAATGTTAATAATATCTTCAGACAGACTGTGAATGGGCTTCTTTCCCTTCCCATGACCCCATGATTTTCCATCTTTCTAGCCTGCATCAAGGGAGATGGCATCACACACACACACACACACACACACACACACACACACACACACACACACACACACAAACACACACACACACACACACACGCACGCTCAAAAGAAAGCAACCAACTGAAAGTAAACAAAATCAACTGTTTCTGCCTGGTGGTTGTGGCACATGCCTTTAATCCCAACACTAGGGAGGCAGATCTCTGAGTTCAAGGCCAACTTCATCAATAGCGAAATTTCCAGGACAGCCAGGACTACACAGAGAAACCCTGCCTCAAAACAACAACAAAAAACCCACAACTGTTTCATTTTAAAAGAGTTTCTTCACCTTATTAAAACAATTTTTTTGCAACTTTGTATACAGTGGCAGATGCCTGTAGTGTTAGCACTTGAAGACAGAAGAGGACTATTGAAAGTTCAAGGCCAGCCTGACCTACAAAGAAAGCTCCAGGACAGCCTCTCAAATACCAATACTCAGAAAAATAACAATAATAGAACAAAAAAATTATTATTTCCTGCTTAGAAACTTAGGCTAATATTGATCAGGAAATGAATATCTGGTCAAGAGATTGTCTTTCTGGTGACTTGTTTAAAAACAGAACAAATAAGGCGGCTCCACCCACACAGCTGGAAAAGATCCTGACTTATACACTAAAATCTGTTTATCTGTGGCACTTCTTAGCAAGAGAAACACTTTGCACTCTGAAGAGTTACATAAGGATTTTGCAATGTGTGATCAGTATGAAATCTTGTTTATTCTCTAAATCAGACATCAGCTACTTTACAACCAGGTCTGGTTTTCCCTAACATTTTCCAGTTACATACTTTCATTCTGTGATTCAGCAATTACTCCAATAGAATCCTGACAGTTTATTTCACTTTTTTTTAATGTAAAAAATGATTTAAGATAGAGCCAGGTGTTGGTGGCACAGGCCTTTAATCCCAGCGCCAAGGAGGCAGAAGCAAATGGATCTCTGTGAGTTCAAGACCAGCCTGCTCTACAGAGCAAGTTCAGGACAGCCTCCAAAGCTACAGAGAAACTGTCTCCAAAAACAAATAAAACAAAACAAAACAAAAATTTAGGATTAAGAAACTGCTGTTAAGGAGCTGAAGAGAAGGTTCAGTGGTTAGGGGTGTGTGTTGTTCTAACAGGACCTGAGGTCAGTTCTCAGCATCCACATTACATGGCTTACAGCTCCAGCTCCAGTCGATCCACCACTTTATTCTGACTCCTCCCACACCTGCACACAATGTAAATATTCCCATGCACATAATTTTTAAAACTTAAAAAAAAATAGAGAAGGGGCTGGAGAGATGGCTCAGTGATTAACAGCACTGCCTGCTCTTCCAAAGGTCCTGAGTTCAATTCCCAGCAACCACATGGTGGCTCATAACCATCTGTAATGAGATTTGATACTGAACACTGTACACATAATAAATAAATAAATCTTTAAAAAAGAGAGACCCTGTCTCAAAAATAAAAATGCTATTTCCAGAAATAATGGAAACAGTACATTATTCAGTGACTCACCACTGTATACAAATCAGCTATTGCAATACAACTGCTTTTCACAGGCAAAAACGAAATAAAATATAAATTTCAATGTCAGATAGCAGGAACCAACACCACCACGCACACCCTTCCCTCCAAAACCCTTACTTTCTAAAAGGCTGTGAAGATAAAATTTCTGGGGAATTAGGGACTCACTTTGTCAGAGAATGGCAAGGTAAATCAGGCCTACTAAAATGAAATACTTCAGAAGGAGAAATAACTGTAATATAGTAGAAAGAGGACTGGCAGTCAAGTGTGATGAAGGGTCATGCCTGACAATTTCAGTAGAGAGAAAGCTGAGACAAGACACAGCAGCGGTTCGAGGCCAACCTGGGACTAGAGTGAGACTATGTCTCAAAATAACAGAAAGAAAAAAAAAAGCAAAAGGCCATCCACAAACGGCATGGGACATTTTCCCAAAAGAATAGGAATTGTTCCATCTGGACCTAGCAAGATTTAAAAACCTGGGTTCTGGGACAAAGACCTGTCCTGAAATACAACCATTACCCAAACCTCTACCTTCAGCAGCAGACACTGTAACTACACTGAAAAAACGTAAACCCCAAGTTTCAAAGTACAGCCCGAGGGCGACGGTGGCCAGTGGGAGTTGCAACCCACCAGAATCTGAGCAGATACTTAAAGACCCAAGTTTTATATTTAAATGTAAACCTTTCCAACTCTGGAATCCAGACCTTAAGAAACATCAGCGTGGTCCCAGGTTTACAGCCGAGATTACTCTCAGCAAACCAAGCCACTCTGCCCAGTTACTTACTAGACATCAGAGGACGTCAGCAGCGGGCACAGGGCTGGAAGACCTCACCACTCCCGACCGCCACCAGCAGAGTGGAAGAGGCCCAGCCCAGCACCTCCGCTACCCCAGGAGTCTGGGGATAGAGCCCCCAAACGCCCCTCGCCGGCTCCACATCTCCTCCGGGCAAGGCGCCTCCCCACACCCCTCCCCCACCACCCTTCGCCAGGCCCGGCTGGCTGCTCAGCCCCGGTTCTCCGCACTTGTCAGTCGCTGCTGTGTCCTCACCTGGGTTAGCTGCAGTCGCCGCCATGGTCGAGATGGCACCGTCGCTGCGCCACCCTCAGTGGGAGGGGCAGCCGCCACCGAGCTGGGGGAGGGGAGGGAAGAGCCACTCCAGACTCGGCACCTTACGGCCGCCACTGCTCCCGCGGAATCCAAGATGGCGGACGCCCAGCCCCCGCATCCCCGGGGAAAAGACACGCCCCGTACCATGGGCGCGGTCAGTCTGCAGACTGCCTCCCAGGGAGAACTGACCAATAGAAACCCCAAGTCGACAGAGGGGCCTGCCTAATGACTAGGCCAGTGAGTCCAGTGACCCGGGAGCTAGGAAGCCTACCAGCTGTTTCCCTAATCCTGCCTCCTTCGCGTCAGAGATTCAAGACCAAGTTGACGTCACTAAAATGCAATGAAAACGAGCATTTTACTAAAAAGTTCACTTTCCCAGTGGGCTCCTCCGCATAAGCTCCCTACAGATGATTTGTTATGTAAGCCCTCTTTATATATTCCAATACGTCAACTTCACACAGTGATCTCTAATACTTTCTAGACTTGTCCTTTAAGGGACCTTTGTCCTAGTAAAAGTCCAGTAAATAAGTTTTTAAAGATTGCTCTGAACCTGGTAGGATAAAAGGAATTTGGTGATTATCAACACTTGATATTAAAGATGTCAACAGGCAAAACTGGAGGCAATGAATTAAGGTATCTTTATTATTAAGACATGTATACCAGCACTCAGGAGAGTCTTGTCTGTACTACAAAATGAAACTAGTACTCCTATGTCAATGATAAGGACAAAGTGACAAGTTTTTACAAATAGCAAGTTGATATCCACACAGAATTATTGTCTAATTGTAAGAACTAGGCAATTCAGAATAGACACTGCATTTTTCTCACAAACCATGAGAAAAAACTACAATTTTACCAATCAAGAAACACAATTGAAACAGCACAGTAGTGAACACTTTTAATTCCAGCACTCAAGAGACAGAGGCAGGTGGATCTCTGTGAGTTCCAGGCCAGCATGATCTACAAAGTAACTTCCAGGATAGCCAGGGCTATGTAGAAAGACCCTATCTCAAAAAAAATAAATAAATAAAAATAAAAAAATAACAGAAAGGACACCAGTAGTGAGAAGCAAATTGAAAGAAACTAACACTCAAAACCTATTACATTCATTCCCATGTATATGTGGATGGGGGCAGGAGGAAGGGTTGTTTAATTCTGATCTATGAAACAAGGTCTCATGTAACTCAGACTGACCTCAAATTTACCATGTAGAAGACAATGATCTTGAATTCCTGGTTGACTGCTCTTCCAAAGTGGGACTACAAGCATATGGTACTACCCTTGTCTTACAGTCTAATTCACCAAATATTTAAGATATGAAGATGACTCCACTGGTAAAGGCACACAAAGAGCCAAGGCTAACAACCCAAGTTCCAATGCTCTGCCCTCAGTTTTTCACACACTACAGCATGTGCACTCCCACACACATACACGAAGTCTTAAAAAAACATGGAAAAATAAATAAGTAGACCTGGCAAGCTGGCTCAAGAGCTAAAGGCGCTTGAAGTCGGATCCTCCAAAAGCCACTTAAAGGTGAAAGGAGAGAACTAACTCTACCACTGTCCTCTGGCCCCAATACATACATCGTACACACACACACACAATAAATAACTATAAACAAACAAATAAAAATTTAATAAATTATCCACTAAGAAGAGGTACAGTGACAGGACAAATACCATGTTGACTTCAAGTTTGGTGAGTTGCCTTCAGTTGTTTTTGTTGAATGGTTGGTTTATTTTAGGTTTTGTATACTTTTGTTTTAAATTTTCTTTTTTCTTGAATTTTTGAGTAACCAAGAGTTACTCAAACCCTATGTGAATCTGTACTACTTTGTCTACATTTAAGTCTGTGTATATAAGTACAAGCCGGTGGGTAGACAGAGGTGTCTGATCCCATGGAGATAATATTACAGATAGTTGTGAACCATCATATATGGGTGCTGGAAAAAGTAATTCAGGTCATTTGTAGCAGCAGAAAATACTCTTAAACACAGTCTTTAGCCCCTTTGTTTGTTTCCTGAAACAGGGTCTCAATATGTAAGATTGCTGACCTTGAACTACTGAGACCCTCTTCTTGCCCACAATCCCATGAGGACTATCAGGCAGGTCCCTATCTTTGCTCAGTTCTCCAGACATCTGACCTCAGGTTCCTATAGGCACAGAGTTGGTATAAACAGTAATGTCATAGGTTAGAGAAAGGAAAGATCAAGAGGGCAGTACGGTAGGATGGGGCTGTAGCTCAGCTGGGGGAGTGCTTACCTAGCATGCACAAATCAAAGTGCTGTGATTACAGGCAATTGCAACCACAACCTGCTAACAGGATCTCAACGGCACGTAGACTATACTGGACTTCACCATGTAGCCAAGGATATCCTCAAAATTAAAGTGATCCTCCATGGCTCCTTGACTACTAGATTATAGATGTGACTCACCCTGCCTGTTATATAGCAAGATTTAAATTATTTATTTATTTACTTATTTATGGTTTTTTGAGACGAGCTTTCTCTGTATAGCCTTGACTGTCCTGGAACTCACTCTGTAGACCAGGCTAGCCTCGAACTGACAGAGATCCTCCTGCCTCTGCCTCTCAAATACTGGAATTAACAGCATTTGCCACCATGTCTGGTAAACAATTTTATAAATTCAAGTTAGCTATTTAATTTGTACATTTGACACAATCAAGGATCATCTGAGAAGAGGAAATGTCAATTAAGTCAATGCCTCTAACCTGGCAGTATGGCACATACTTTTAATGCCAGTACCTGGGAAGCAAAGGCAGGTGGCTCTGTATGAGTTTTAGGCCAGGCCGGTCTATATACTCAGTTCCAGGCTACCAAGAGTCACATGATGCTGTCACAAAAAAAAAAAAAAAAAGAAAGAAAGAAAAAAGGAAGAAAATACTTCTATTACTGTTGTAGAATATTATTTTAGGTGTGTTACTTTTGTTTATGTGGCATTTGTTTAACTCTATGAAGCTGTGATTCTTTGCCTGTCTAAAACACCTGATAGACTAATCAAGAGGTAAACGGCATAAGAATAAGCCTCCATGTGGGATTTAATTAGGAGCTGGATGGCGAGCACCCCAAAAACCCAAGAGTGAAACATTGCAAAACACATTACACTGGCCAGTAGACAGATCTGTAGTGCATTCTCTTAATTAATGACTGATGTAGGTGTTCCAGCACACCGAGAACGGTGCAACTCTAGCCAATAGTAAAACACTGTGTTAAAAAAACCCCAAAACTGGGAGGTGGTGATGCACACCTTTAATCGCAGAACTAGGGAGGCAGAGAAAGGAAGATATCTGAGTACAAGGACAGTCCATGGTCTACACAGTGAGTTCCAGGAGAGCTAGAACTACACAGAGAAACCTGTCCCAAAAACAAAGTCCCCAAGTATGGATTGCTCTATCACATTGCTATGATACCATTTAACCTCCACTTCTTCCCTCTGCATTCACTAACCATTAATAAATCTTGATTAACTTTCCACTTTCAAGCCGGGCATTGGTGGCGCACGCCTTTAATCCCAGCGGTCGGGAGGCAGAAGCAGGTGGATCTCTGTGAGTTCGAGACCAGCCTGGTCTACAAGAGCTAGTTCCAGGACAGCCTCCAAAGTCACAGAGAAACCCTGTCTCGGGAAAAAAAAAAAAGAAAAACTCTTTCCACGAAGAATTTTTTTTCCTTAAAACGACTGTGACAGTGAAATCTTTTTATTTGTTTGTTTGTTTGAGACAGGGTTTCTCTGTGGCTTTGGAGGCTGTGCTAGAACTAGCTCTTGTAGACCAGACTGGTCTTGAACTCACAGAGATCCACCAGCCCCTGTCTCCCGAGTGCAGGAACTTAAGGCATCCACCACCACAGCCTGGATTGACAATGAAATCTTGGCCACAGTATGAAGAGTGGGCGATGTGCTCCGGCTCCCACTCCCCTACAATCTACAATCCTGTCCAGGTACCTGAGTTTGTTCTTGACGTTGGGAGTCTCAGCTACAATGCCAGCATAAAGCCAGACCTGATTTCCATCTTTGTATTTGGCCACCACGAGACTGCCCACAAACAGCTTGTCAGCAGGAGGGTGATAATCATAGGCAATGTGGTTGCCAGACAGCAGACTCTTCCCTTTGTTGTCAAATTTCACTTTGTATTTCTTTCCCAGCCCTGGGAAAAGGCAAACAAAATTGAAACAAACAAACAACAACACAACTGTAAGTCCTGGGTGCAACGTACGAAGCCAAAGAAAAGGCTCTGGGGAAAAGAATCAGCAATGGACTCACACAGGCTTCCTTTCCTTTTTCCTTCCTCTAGTTTAAACATACCAACAGTCTGGATGGCAATAAGGGTGCTTTGTGCCATGTCTTAGTCCTCTTCTTGCCCAGAATCCGCATACTGACTATCAGGTCCCCATCTTTGCTCAGTTCTCCAGACATCTGACCCAAGGTTCCTACAGGCACAGAGTTGGTATAAAGAGTGATATCATAGGTTAGGGAAAGGAAAGGTAAAGAGAACAGTATGGTAGGGTGGGGCTGTAGCTCAGCTAGGGGGAGTGCTTACCTAGCATCCACAAAGCCCTGAATTTCAATCTAGCTACTGCATATACCTTGCATAGTATTTAATGCCTAAAATCCCAGGCAGGGAAGGCAGGAGGATCACAAATTTTAGGTCATCCTCAGAAAAATATGACGCTCAAGGCCAGCCTGGGATACAGAAGACACTATCAAAGCAAACAAAGAAGGTAGTGCAGAAATAACAAAAGCTGAGTTATCCTGTGACCATTAGCCACTTCTGAACTCTTGAACAAAGGCAGAAACACAAGACGACGCAATTGTTTATGCTAAGAGGAGAAACAGAACACTGAATACAGAACACCTTCAGCATACCCTACCAGCATGAGCCACCGCAACCAACAATTCTGAACTCCTATTAACAGCAACAGGAACCAGAGTGAACAGCCTGAGTCACCACATCGAACAATCTCAGAGTGACTATGGCCATAAAAACAACATTAAAAGAAACTGACAATTAGAACAGGATTTGAAACGCAAAGCTGATTGTCAGTAACATTTCAGAAAGAACTCACCTCTCTCTATCTAGCAACTCCTCAACACTAACCTTTATTTAGATCCTGGGAACTGCTTTTCTTGTTGACAGCATCCATGAACTTCTGGACATCTTGAGCTGATTTTCTTAAGGCAGCCATAGCTTCACGGAGCTGTAGGAAAACAGAAGGGGATAGGGAGGGATGCACATATTAGGAGTTAGGACACAATGAGAAGACCAGGGACTCAGTAAAACAGCACTTGCCTAACATGAGGAGTGACTCCTAATGCTACAAAAAACATAAAATAGGAAAAAGAATACTACCTGGGAAGAACTTGTCTTCAACAACCAAACCAAATTCAATTATATTTGGATATTCGGGGAGAGGCAACTTCTCAATTTTTCTGTTTTCTTGCAATATCTACAAGACGACTGTAACTAATGGGGCCTATTACACATTGAAATTAAACTGACTGTATGCTCAGACCAAAATTATTCCCACTTTCAAAAGCTGCTTCTTCCATTTTTAAAGATAGGGCGATGTGAGCCAGGTGGTAATGTCACAACTTTAATCCCAGCACTCAGGTGGTAGAGGCAGGCAAATCAGAGATCAAGGCTAGCCTGGTTTACAGATTGAGTCCTAGGACAGTAAGGGCTATATAGACAGACCTTGTCTCAAAAAATAAAACAAACTGAAACAAAAAGGATAGGGTCAACTATAGTCCAGGCCTGTGGAGGATGACCCTGAATTTCTAATCTTTCTGCCTGCCTGTCTTGAGTACTAGGATTATAGGCATGCAACAGGACAAATCTGATGGTGCAGTACTGGAAACTGAACCCAAGGCTTCCTGAAACCAGGCAAGCACTGTGCCAAATAACCAACATTTGTAGCCTATCAAATTCATATATATTCTTTTAAACAAGTCTGTCAATTGTTTTAGACAATTAAAAATATCTGTTTTAGATTTATTTATGTGTACTAGTGTTTTGCCTGTATTTATGTGTACCACATATGTGCTTGGTGAAGTCAGGACAGTAGATCCACTGGAATTGGAGTTACAGTGGTTATAAGAGATCATTTGGGTGCTGAGAACTGAACCCAAGTCTTCTGCAAAGGTAGTGAGTACTTTTACACAAAGCCGAAATTCTAGCCACAGATTAATTATTGTTATTGTTATTATTATTACTAAAGTTTTGAGACAGAGGCTCACTGTCCTGGAATTCCCCATGTAGCCTAGGCTGGCCTCAAATTCATTGAGATCCACCTCTCCACTTGCCTCTGTCTTCTCAGAGCTGAGATTAAAGGTGTGCACTACCATGCTTATTGTTTTCTGTTATTATTTTGGTTTTTTTTCCGACAGGGTCTCTCTATACAACCCTAGCTGTCCTGAACTTACTCTGTAAACCAAGCTGGCCTTGAACTCACAGAGGTACACATGCCTCTGCTTCCTTATTAAAGGCATGTGCCCCCACCACCCAGCCAATTTCATGTTTCTTAACTTTTTAAAACCAACCCAACTAACCTGGTCTTTTGGCGATCTGCTTCCAGCATCACCTATGGAAGAAAAGAACTTTAGTATATAGATGTAGGCAATGGAATTTTCAATGAAGCATTAAATAAATGAACTCAAATTTTAAGTAAGAAAACTTTATTGGTAAACGCAATTTAAAAGTCTGGGTGGTGGTGGTAAACATCTTTAATCCCAACAGAGGCAGGTAGATCTCTGTGAGTTTGAGGCCAGGCTGGTTTACGGGTGAGTTCCAGGACAGCCAATGATACACAGAGGGATACCGTCTCAACAAAACAAAACAATGGAAAAGAAACAAGTCTGGGGATGTGGCTCAATGGTAGAATGCTTGCATAGCAGGAGGCTAGTTTACACAGGGAGCTACATATCAGGAACACATAATCGAAACACCACACCGAACAAACAAGCCAAGGACTAGAGAGGGCTTAGTGGTTGGTTACAAGGTCTGCTTTTTTTTTTTTTTTTTTTAATTTTATTTATTATGTATACAACATTCTGCTTCCATGTATATCTGCACACCAGAAGAGGGCACCAGATCTCATAACAGATGGTTTTGAGCCACCATGTGGTTGCTGGGATTTGAACTCAGGACCTCTGGAAGAGCAGTCGGTGCTCTTCACCTCCGAGTCATCTCTCCAGCACCACAAGGTCTGCTTTTACAGGACCCAGGAATGGTTCCTAGTACCCATGTCAGCAGCTTACACTGGTCACAATACATCTCAGAGAATCTGGTGCCCTCTTCTGAGCTGAGTCCAGTTATACTCACATACACATTCCCAAACACAGACAGACATCACACCTCTAAAAAAAACAAATTTATTTAGTTATTTATTATGTATGCATGTATGCCTGCACTACAGAAGAGAGCCCCAGATCTCATTTTTGATGGTTGTGAGTCACCATGTGGTTGCTGAAATTGAACCTGAGTCCTCTGAAAGAACAGCCAGTGCTCTTTACCACTGAGCCATCGCTCCCAACACTTTTTTTTAACACATAGTTTTAAAAAAATAATAAAAATAAATTGCTTAAGAGCAAAGCAACTTTTAAACCCCCAAACCAACTAAATGAATAATATAGGAGAGATCACATTTTCTGGTAACATATGAGTCCCTCTAGGCTCCATTTCTAGGACTGGAGACAAGGAGTAGTGAAAGAGGAGATAAAAACAGTAAATGCCGTAGGGCATTGGTGGCGCAGGCCTTTAATCCCTGCACTCAGGAGGCAGAGGCAGGCAGATCTCTGTGAGTTCGAGGCCAGTCTGGTCTCCAGAGCAAGTGCCAGGATCGGCTCCAAAGCTACACAGAGAAACCCTGTCTCAACCCCCCCCCCAAAAAAAAAAAGAAAAAAAATAGTAAATTCCTTCCAATGCTTACCTCAGGCAACAAAAGGCTAGGGAGATGGCTCCGCAATTGGGAGAACCAGCTGCTTTTCCAGAAGACACAGCTTGAGTTCCAGTACCCACAAGGAAGCTCACAACCAGGCAAGACTCCAGTTTCAGGGGATCCTATGTCCTCGTCTGGCCTCTGTGGATACTGGGCACACACAGAGTAGACATGGTAGATATACATACCTGTAAGCAAGATATCCATACAAGGTAAAAAACAGACGCATGACACTTAAGAGAAAACCTGTAACAACTAAAAACAAACAAGCAAACAAGCAAGCACTGTTAGGGAATCCAAATAAATGCTGAATTTACCTACTAAGGTAAACCATAAGATACAGCATAAATCTGGTATGTTGGCCTATGTCAGTAATCACAGCTTTTAGAAACCAGAAGTATTCTACCGACCAGTGGTGGTTCCTGGGGAGGAAGAGACAGACGGATCTCTGTATGTCTGAGGCCAACCTGGTCTACACAACAAGATCCAGGACAGGCTCCAAAGTTACACAGAAACACTGTCTCAAAAAAAAGAAAAAAAAAAAAAGGGAGTTGTTAGCGCATGCCTTTGATCCCAGCACTAGGGAGGCAGAGGCCTGTGGATCTCTGTGAGTTCCAGATCAGCCTGGTCTACAAGGGCTAGTTCAAGGACAATCTCCAAAGCCACAGAGAAACCTGTCTCAAAAAGAAAAAAAAAAGCAAGAGTATTGCTACAAGTTTAAGACTAGTATTCACTATGTGGTAAGTTCCACACCACACAGATACAGTAAAATCATTATCTTAAAATAAAAATTCTAGAGAGATGGCTCAATGGATACAGTGTTTACATCACAAGACCTAAGTCCTGGAGTTTGGATCCTAAACCTGTAATCATAGGACTCACAAGGCAGAGACACACTGTAAGCTGGCTATCTATACATGCTAGAATTAGCAAGCTCCAGGTTCAATGAGAATCTGCCTCCATAATAAAGTGAAGGAAGAAAGCTGTAAACCTCTGAATTCTACATGCATACATACCTACATACATGCACGTACACACACATCCAAAACATGCATATGTACGCATACACTGTGACCATTAATGTCACATTGACAAAATTTGAAATTACTTGGGAAATGGAACTCTGTGAAAGCCAATGGAGAATTATTTTGATTGTGTAGAGGTGAAAGGACCTGCCCACTGTGGGTGGTTATCATTCCCTAGACTTCATAAAGAGAGAAAGAGAGCTAGCTGAGCAGGCAGCATGAGGCAGTCTGTCTCCAGACTTCACATACAATGGAACCAGATGCTCCAGGCTCTTGCCACTATGAATCCCTGTGAACCAGACTAAGTCCCTTTCCCTTTAACTGAGTTTTGGATGTTTGTTTTTGTTTTTGTTTTTGTTTTGTTTTTCAAGAAAGGGTTTCTCTGTAATGGGTAGGAGCCTGTCCTGGAACTCAGAGACCAGCCTGTCTCTGCCTCCCGAGTGCTGGGATTAAAGTTATGCACCAACACCTAGCTCCCATTTAACTGATTTTGTCAGAACATTTTATCATAGTAACTGAAAAAGAAATTTAGACATAGATAGGTAAATCACACACAAACATGGGGGGAGGGGGGAGACAGAAAATAAATATACCTCATCCATGAAATGGGAAAAGGAAGCAATCAGGATATAGCACTTACGGAACTTGCTTTTTTCTATAATAAATAAGCCCAGCAAGTGGGTATGAGGAATTGTTGACAATATGTTTCCTTATTTTCTACCTGCTCATCTTCTAATAATTCACCTTCCATTCTAAGAACTTTTTTTCTTTCTTTCTTTTTGTGGTCTTTTTGAGACAGGCTCTCCCTGCATAGCTCTGCTGTTCTGGAACTCAGACATCTGCCTGCCTCTGCCTCCTCCAGTGCTGGGACTACAAGCGCATGCCACCACACTTGGCCCATTCTAAGAATTTTTAACTAAAGCTTCATCATTTACCTGAATCAATACTGAGGACATCATCATCTTCATCAGGAATCTCAATTATTTCTGTAGGCTGGGAAGCTTCATCCTCGGAGCTACAGTGATGATACCGCAGTCCCAGCTTAGAGTAGAAATCCTTCACCAAAGACTCACAATTGATCACTGCCCTAATATTGGAACACATTAGAAAAGATCAAAGCCAGTGGGGAAAGCGTTAGAATTTATACACATTAATGCAATACGAAGCCTAGGAGCTCACACCTATGATCCTAGTACTTAGGAGCCTGAGGTACCAGAACTGCCTAAGTTTGAGGTCAGCTTAGACAATACAGTGAGTTCAGGGCCAGCAATGAGAAACCTTTGAAAACAGCAACAACAACACAGTAACAAAAATATATATATATATATATATATATATATATATAGAGAGAGAGAGAGAGAGAGAGAGAGACTGTTTGCACTTCATGTTCCAAAGTATCTATTTAGAATGCTTTCTCCATAATGCTTCTTGTTTCTTCATGAAACAATCTGGCACAGTTGTATCTTTGTACCTGCTGGAAGTCAGAAGACCTGGCACCAATTATCTATATGGATTTGGGAACTAAGAATAAGGTTTTTTGTTTGTTTCTTTGTTTTGTTTTTTAAGAATAAGGTTTTTAAAGGTGGCTTAATTTCAACAGGACAGATGGCACAGGCCTTCACCTTTAATCTCAGGAGCAAAGGCAGGGGGATCTCTATGAGTTCCAGGCCAAGTCAGTCTACATAGTGAATTCCAAGGCAGCTAGAGTCATGTAAAGAGACACTACATCCAAGGGGAAAAAAAAAAAAAAAAAAGGAAAATACATAAGCTGGACAATGGTGATGTATGCCTTTACTCCTAGTACTCAAGAGGCAGAAGCAGGAGGATCTTTCCGAGTGATCCTCTGCTGAGGCCAACCTGAACTACAGAAAGAGTTCCAGGACAGCCAAAGACACATAGAGAAACTTTCCCTCAAAACCAAAAACCAAAACAAGTAAGTAGTTGCAACAGTTTTCAACTAGTTTATCAACAATCCAAAATTCACCTGAGTGCAATACTAACATCATCTACTTGGTTGACTGAAGTTGCTGTGGCAATCTGATTGGAATTTGTTAATGTTTCACAGTTAAAGACAGCAAGTTGAGAGGTTGACGATTTAGCTCAACTGGCAGAATGATTGCTTAACCCTTGGTGCAATCCCAAACACAACCCGTAACTCGGGCATGCTGGCCCACACCTATAATCCCAACACTGCGGATGTAAAAGAGCAACATCAGGAGGGTGGAGATCATGACCAAGCAAATTCAAGGCTACACTCTGCTAGTGGTGAGACCCTAAAAAACCAACCAAACCAAAGCTGGGGTGCTGTAACTGCAGCACTCACTCTGGAGATCTCCGCAAGTTTCAGGCCAGCTAAAGTTACACATTGAGATTCTGTCTCACAACAAAATGAAAAACAGAGCTGGGTGGTAGTGCTAAGTGCCTTTCATTCCAAGCACTCAGGGGACAGAGACAGGCAGATCTCTGTGAGTTCGAAGCCAGCCTGATCTTACTGTTACACAGAGAAATCCTGTCTTAAAACAGCCCCCACCACACCCCCACGTTGGAAAAAAAAGAAAAGGAAAAACAGAAAACATCAACTCTACTATCTTCACTTCCTGGTCATCTTACTAAAGAAAGGAGGAGGAAGACAAAGGAATTCAAACCTTTAACCTCCCTACTGCTGACCGTGTACCAGCTACCATACACATGGGTGAAAAGTGTATGCTGCAACTCTGCACTGTAAACACTAAGGAAGGCAGGGCTGTGATGACACACCTTTACTCCCAGCACTAGGGAGACAGAGGCGGGCGAATCTCAAGGAAGCGTTAGGCCCCACATGGCTGAACTCTGCTATGAACAATCACCCTAACAAGCCTGCAAACGGACGGTACTTTTGCTCCCATGAATCCTTACCTGGATGCATCATCAAGGAGCTGGTCAACATAAGCCACCTCAGACTCCTTCTGTAGCGACCACGTCTCCAACTCTGCTAGCTGCTTCTTGCGCTGCTGTATACAGTCCATCTTTTCCAGCATTTCATCAATGAACTGGCGAAGTTCCTCCATAGAGATACCCAGCTCTTCAACCACTGCCTGCTGCAGCTCAGTCATGTCTTCAGAGTCAGGGGCAGCTGTTGCTGCATCCAAACTAACGCACCCAGGGAGGGAGGACATGCTTTTGCCCTGTGCAGAACAAGGAACCACGATGACTCTGACATCAACAAGCCGGCAATTTCAGCCTCATCATAAAACGCACTCCTATCCTGCAAGCTCTTGTTCATAGTCTGTTCTCTCTCCTCCTTCACCAGAATGCCACCCGGAGATTTTCTGGGGAAACTCACCTTCTCACACAGACCCACGGGCATGAGGAACAGCTTGGAGGGCTTGCAGAACACCGGTCTGCAGTAGAGAGCTGCCCAAAACAATGATTCGCAAAACTGAAGCGTGCTTGTCTACAAAGGAAGGTATTTCTGTGAGCTAACGTGCTCCTTGTTTATCAAGGAGACGAATCCGTCTCTGCGCTGTGTCTCAGCTGAAGTACCACGTCCACCTGGACACAGCTGGGCCGTAACTAACTACTTCCATCTTGGGTTTTGACTCCTTTTCTCCCGTTACGTTACTTTGCTTCCCCGTGGGAAGTAACTCCTACGACCAGGCAGGGGGTTGCTGCACAGGGAAGGGGTCCTCGGCTGCACCCGGCCCGGAGTCTGCGTCCAGCAGGAGGGAAGGAAAGGAGGAAACACGAGGTCTTTGCTACCTGCACAGAGCACAGCTTGCAGCAGAGGCCACACAACCTCCACACTCGAGTCACGCGCTCGGGGCTCGGCCACCAAGGGAAGGAGCCTCGGCCCCGCCGACCCGGTCGGCCCCGCCCCCTTCGGCCCCGCCCCCGCCCGGCTCCGCTCTCCGCCAGGTGTCTACACACAGCTGCCGCCTCCCACAGAAAACCCCCGGGGTGCCCGCCTCAGCCTACCTCAGCCAGCCCTCCTCACCACTGCGGCTCCCAACCACGAGGACCCCAGATTCCGACTCCAGGGCTCGGCCTCGCCCACAAACACAGAAACCCAGAGAGAGCGAGAGAGAGCGGGGGTGGGAAAGGCGCGTGAGGGATCAAGAGGGAAAAGCAAAAGGCCCGGAAGCAAAATCGAGCGCCCTTCCGGCCGCTCAACGGTAGCCGGACAGGGTCAAATTTACTGCCCAGCACGGCAGAATAAGGACTGTGGGAACCTAAGATTGAGCATGCGTCAAGCCGGCGTGTATAGCTAGTCTAATCATTAATACTATCAGACTTCTGAGAAGGATAAATTCTGTGTAACTTCTGAATCTATTTAAAAATGACAGGGTCCATTCCATATAAAGTTAGCCATACCCAAGTCTCAATAGTGTTGGGGGCAGTAATAAATATTCGCCAGGTCCATATAGTGAGAGTTTTTTCTCTCTGTGGAAGAGGGACATGGAAAAGACTGACCTTATTTTGTCTAGGCAAAGGTGGTGAAATCAATTCTCCAGTGTCCTGTAGCCTGTCCACAGTCTGAGCCCGGTCCTGTCTGGCAGCAGGTTTAGCATCTGAGCATCATGCTCATTGGTCAGCATTGTCACAGTCCATGGAGCCCCATAATCTTCTTTAGAGACCTTGGGTCACTGTCAGGATCTGGAATTATCTGTCTGATATTATAAGCTTTTTAGTTAGCACTTTAAATGCCATACTCTGCAGATCTCTATAGTATTAGAAGTCATATACCGGGGACTGAGTCAGGTTTATCCCTGTTATTAATCATAAGTACTTAGCTTGACCATTGAAAGAACCCGCTTCCCTGTTGGCAGCCATTATGGCCGAACATGTGCTTCTATGACCTTGACCTAGACACTAGAAAGTCAGATGCCTGTCTCGTGACAGGGAGCCAATCAGAGGTTAGCTGGTGGCGCTATGCTTTACGACCTTAGGTGTGCTTTACGTACAAGCAATGACACGAAGAGCATAGCAACCACCCTGGGAGGGCCTATGGGCCATAACAACCAGTTGACCAATCAATACAGGACAAGCCCTCCAAGCCTGGAGACACACCAATCGTGAGCCTGTGCGTAAGCCTGTGCGTACCCCTAGACACTCCCCTTACGCTGCCCTATAAGATCTTTTGGGAGCCCGTAGGAGCCGTCTTTGCTAGCCATCTGCCATGGCGGGTGGGTGAAAGACCCGAGCTAACATGGGGTTAGCTCGTTAAATTACAATAAAGCCTCGTGCAGTTTGCAGCAAGCTCTCGAATCTGCCTGGTGATTGGGGTGACCGCTAACGTGGCCTGGGACCCCGGATACTTGAGGTTTTCGGGGGTCTAACAACCATAACCAATGAACTTTTTTATTTATAGGGATGGCTAGTAACTTGTATTTTTTAATATCTTACAACAGGTTAGTAGCTTTTATAAAACTAAGACTTTATATTGTCGGGTTTATCTTTAAAATTTTGATGTTTTCATTTTTATTACAATTTTTTTTTGTTATCAATATAAACATACAGGTGGTTCTAGGCTACCCATATAAAAGAGTTTTGTTTTTAAACCTCCAAAGAATTGAGACCCATGGGTTTAGAAGTTATTTTAAGCCCTTTGTTAAACTTAGGTCATTGTCTTACTGTACCATAAGAAATAAACAGCTCAATTTTTTGTTAGCATATGGAACTTATGGCTGTGATCTTAATTTTTAGCTCTTTGATTTAAGCATAAACATTAAGAATATAACATAAGCATAAATATCTTATAACCTTATAAATTTGAACAATTAAAAATCTTTTAATGTCTTTTTGTTATAATATCAAAAATAAAGCACCCTTGATGTGTTTAAAACCATTATCACCTGGGTGATTATTAAATTTATGTTGTCAATTCCCAGTGTTACTAGTTTTAACCTTTTAACTAGTTTTAATTTTTGACCGATTTAACCATAAAACAGTTTTAATATAGTCTTTACTAGAAAGACATCTGAATTCCTGATAACCCAACTAGAGCTCAGAGATAAATTCTGAACTATGTCCTTAAATGATTGGCTGCTGTTAGCATTAGACAGCAAAAATATTTAAACCACTTTTGTTTTAGCTTTATGCTTGTACCAAAATTTACTTTTATACCAGAAAACACAGATACAACCTTTTAACAAGAATATATAATTTTCTTTTGGGGCATAAAACTTTAAACAGGATTAACCTGGTATGGTTAAAAAATTTTAATCTATATTATCATTATAAACTTAGTATTTGTAGATATGAGAGCCCTTAGCAAACAGTTTACATTCTTCTCTGACACTTTTACGACTTTCTTTGACCCTCTTTAAATTTCTATTACCTTACTCTTTTTCTCTGATTCCGTCAGACATCCCTATCTTAGACAAACCTCTCTTTTTCTCTTTGTCTCTTTCTTTTCCCCTCTTATCAGTGACTCTCACTCAGGGGTGCCTGGCTGAAGTGAATGCCTTATCGTTTGATTTTTTTCTAAATCCTGAGTGTACCTTTCCCTGAGCCTCTCTGCACCCTCTTAACTGCTTGTTCCATTTACTATTTATGTTAGCCTACCAGCTCTCCTTTTCTCTTAATTAATAATATGTACCAATTTTTATTACCCTAACCCATAATAATTTGTAATCAACTCTTGAATCTGAATGACCAGAGCAGCCCAGTGGAGGGAAATCCGGCTACAGTGTCATAACAGGACCCTAGCATCCACAGGCTGTAACTTTATACCACAAAGCCATGCCTGTTTGGCTAGGAGTAGGCAACTTTCAACTCAAGGTGCCAGAATCCCATCTGATAGCATGGGAGGGAGCTATATTTCTTTGCTAATTTTTAAGTCTTTCATAGTGAGTTGTAGGACAGCCAGAGCTACACAGTGAAACCCTGATTCGGGAAAAAAAATACATGTATGTTATAAATTTTATTTTTATATAATTTATCTATTTAATTATATATCTATGTGTGGTTTTGTTTTGTTTTCTTTTCTTTTTTGGTTTTTGAGACAGGGTTTCTTTGTGGCTTTGGAGGCTGTCCTGGAACTAGCTCTTGTAGACCAGGCTGGCCTCCAACTCACAGAGATCCGCCTGCCTCTGCCTCCCGAGTGCTGGCATTAAAGGCGTGCACCACCACCGACCGGCATTGCATGCTTTTAATTGTTATTGTTACAAGGTCAAAATAAATTCATTCCTGTTTTCTGTAAAACTTGGATTTGACCAGGTCTTGACCCATCTTCTGGAAATGACATGCTCTACACACTATACCCTAATCTCCACAACATAGATAACATGATCTGCCAAATAATTTTGAGAAGTTCAGCCAAGTTACTACAAAGGCAAAATTCCTATGGATATCTCCCAACCCAACTTTCTTGTGTGTTCATTGCTGTTTTTTCAAACCACAAATTAGGGAGATAGCCCTATCTGACAGAAAATAAAGATTGCTTAATTTAACCAAAAATGTGGATGGTTGAAAGATTCAGGCTTTAATGCTGATGGGCTCTACCTCTTTAAGAGACAGACCCCGCCCCCTGACAACATCAGGGCACGCACAGGAAAACGTACTACATCATCACCACATCACCCGCCACACATTGCAGCCTGTGTGAGGACTCTGGGCATGCATGGAACCTCAGTGCACATGCACAATCTTCCCTTTAAAAGTTGCAACTTCCCTGCTGCTTGCACTCTTTACTCTCTGCTCTCTCTCTGCTTCTGCTTCACTATTTCTTCTCCCACCTGCACACTCTGTCTCTATGGTTACCGGTCATGGCGGTCAGCCATTACCCCTGTTCCTCTTCTCTCTTAGTCTCCCGACTCTGCTGGGCATATAATAAACTAGTCAGCATGTCTCATCTTGCGCACTTTCCTCCTTTTCTTTATATCTAATTTAAACAAAAACATAACAATGGTCTTTACTCTCAGTCAGTGAGATTAACACACTACATATGTATCTGCATACTACACTTGTAAGACCCCGGAAAGCTGAGGCTTCCAGAATCTTAGCCCAGGACGGCGGCCACCCCAAACACAGAATGGAGGCGAAAGCTTGATGCAAATTGCATGAGGCTTTATTGTAGTTTAACGAGCTAACCCCATGTTAGCTCGGGTCTTTGATCCACCCACCATGGCAGATGGCTAGCAAAGACGGCTTGAAGGCGCTGTGCACAGATCTTATAGGGCAGCGTAAGGGGAGTGTCTAGGGGTACGCACAGGCTCACAATTGGTGTGCCTCCAGGCTTGGAGGGCTTGCCCTGTGTTGATTGGCCAACTGGTTGTTATGGCCCATAGGCCCTCCCAGGGTGGTTGCTATGCTCTCTGCGTCATTGTTGTGCGCTTGTCCGTAAAGCACACCCAGGGTCGTAAAGCATAGCGCCACCAGCTAACTTCTGATTGGTTCCTTTTCACGAGGCAGGCATCTGACTTTCTAGTGACTAACTTCTGATTGTTTCCTTGTCACGAGATAGGCATCTGACCTCTAAGTGACCAAGGCAGGTTTATGGCAAGCACGTATTCGGCTGTTATGGCTGCCAAAAGGGGAGCAGGTCCCTTCACACTCTAGCATGGTGCCCACAGAGGTCAAAAGGGGGCATTGAATACTCTGAAACTGGAACTATAGATGCTTGTGAGACATCAGATGGGTGTGGGACCTGAATCTAGGTCTTCCTGAAAGACTTAAAAATTAGCAAAGAAATATAGCCCAGATAAGGAAATTCTCCAAACAGAATGTAGGGTGGCCTAACCCAGAAACTGACTAAGGCCACTACTATGACTTAGTGCCTGTAATTTACCAGCCGCCAACAATTACTCCCTTTCAAGGCCATAAGATAACTGGGTACCAAGAATTCCCAGATGGCCACCCTCCCCGAGGGGCTCATGAAGGAAACAGATTGCCCCACCGGCCAATGTGTCAATAATTAACAATTAAGGGTCCCTATGAAACAAAGAGATAGCTACCATTTGCTCAGGCAAGATTAGTTAGCACATCCTGAGGTCTGCAGATTTTACAACTGGTGGGTCAGGAGGCCATCTAATTCCCAGCCCTCCCCTCAAGACAAAGGGCCTCCTAGGAACCCATGATTCTGGTCACATACTCAAGGGACAGAGAGTTGAGGCCCCTCCCTAAGCTTGTGGTTTTTGCCTTTAAAAAAACACCTGTGCCTGGGGGACAGGACTGCTCTCTAGCCTGCATGCTGAGAGAGCCTGTTTGTACAAACGTCTACCTTTCATTAAAGCCTCTTGCTGTTTGCATCAAGTCTCTGCCTCTGCATGGTGATTGGGGTGGCTGCAGTCCTGGGAAAAGATCCTGGAGGCCTGAGCTTCTGGGGGGTCTTACACTCCACAAGAGCAACAAGTGCTTATGACTAATGAGTCATCTCTCCAACCCGAATTATAAAACTTACATTATCCTTAGCAAAAACAATATGAGTTCATTTTAGGACAGAAAACAGAAAAATTCATAATTCTACCAATGAGATTGTGTAGTCATCTGTTGTTAGCTAGATTTTTTGTTTTGTTGTTTTTTGTTTCTTTGGTTGGTTTTGGTTTTTAGAGACAGGGTTTCTCTATATTTCTATGGAGCCTGTCCTGGAACTTGATCTGTAGACCAAGATGGCCTCAAACTCATAGAGATTGCTTGCCTCTGCCTCCCGAGTGCTGGGATTAAAGGCATGTGCCACCAACACCCAGCTGTTAACTAGTTTTTATGGGCACTTATGTAATATATAAGTGACCTCTTGTCTTCAACAGATTATTTTTTTTATTTTTTATTTATTTATTTATTTTTGAAGACAGGGTTTCTCAGTCTCAAAGGGTTTCTCTGTCTGCCCTGTTGTCCTGGAACTAGCTCTGTAGACCAGGCTGACCTCAAACTCACAGAGATCTGCCTGCGTCAGTCTCCCAAGTATTGGGATTAAAGATGTACACCACCACCACTCGGCTTTCACAAATATTTTGTAGTACATTTGAAAGACCCCCCGAAGAGGTACTTTCGTAGAGGGAGACCCACACCCAGGAATCAGCGAGGCCACGAACTGGATGCAAAAAACAAGAGGCTTTATTGGAGACGCGGGTACCCGGGGCGACTTAGCTTCTGTGTGGCTAAGCGCCCCGAGCCAAGGGAAAGGGGTCCTTATATAGGGAAAAAGGCGCAAGCTAGGAGCAGGGATTCTATTGGATAATTCTAATGAGGCATTGTACAGAGCTATTCCCATTGGTCAATGTATATGAGGCGCTATACAGGGTTATTCAAATGAGGCAAAGTACAGAGTTATTCAAATGAGGTGAAACACAGAGTCTTTCAAATGAGGCGAAATACAGAATCATTTCTATTGGATGGTTCAAATAAGACACAGAGCCATTCCAGATCAGCATATTCTCAAGGTCTGGTGTCTGGTACAACAGACTCAATTCCCCCTCCCTTCCTGATGGCTGACCTTGGGGGCGGAGACCTTGGGACGGAGTGTTTCTCATCGGGCGGGGCTCAGGGGCAGGGCTCCAGGCCGGCTCTCTTGGTGTTCGTTCTCGTGCCGGCCCTGGTGCTCGCCCTCGTGCCGGCCCACCTGGTGCTCGTTGCTCGGCCCCAGCCTACCTGGTGCTCCGGCCCACCTGGTGCTCGTTGCTCGGCCCCAGCCTACCTGGTGCTCGTTCTCGGGCCTGCCCATCTGGTGCTCGTTGCTCGGCCCCAGCCCCGAGGCGCGGTGCCAGGCGGGGCGGGCCGGGGGCGCGAGCCCTGCCGGGGTGAAGGCTTGGGAGGCCCCGGCAGCTTCGGGGCAGGGGGCTCAGGGGCATTTCGAGCTGGTCTTTCACATTGTAACCTATCTCATTACATATTCCATCAGAAGCTCATGTTTTAAAAATCTGTAATGTTCTCTTATGAAAAGCCAGAAACCTGCAGATCTATTCCAAATTATTTTTTAAAGATTTCATTTATTATATATACAACATTCTGCTTATGTGTATTTCTGCACACCAGAAGAGGGCACCAGATCTCATAATGGATGGTTGTGAGCCGCCATGTGATTGCTGAGAATAGAACTCAGGACCTCTGGAAGAGCAGTTGGTGCTCTTAACCTCTGAGCCATCTCTCCAGCCCATGATTCCAAATATAATAAAAACCAACAAGATAAAAAGAGATATGTGTAAAATCATTAACAACAACAGATTCAAAGTAGGTTAAAGTATGTGAAGAAAATGCTAATAAAAACAGCAATATTCCTGTGGTATGTCGTGGCCCAGCATGTCTCAGCACCAAACCACAGAAGCCATGACGTTCAGCCTGAGTGGAGGAACATGGACTTGGAAATTCCTAGTAACCCAATGGCGATAAAGACCAGACATAGGCATCTTGTCATCTTTAGAGAGCTCTCAGTTCCATGCTGCAAAACTGGAGTCTCTTTATTCAGCATCTTCCTGGTTGTTTCCTAACAGTGCTTCCCTGACCCTGAGACTGCTTCTCTTAGACCCTATCAGCCAATCTCTCTCTTCCTGTAGACCAATACCTCCTAGCCATTTGCCCTCACTTGTCCAGTAGATTTAGCCCTCTGCCCTGGTGCAGGCCTATTCAAATGCTTAGTTCTGTAGAGATGCAAACTAGGGGACATTCTCCACTGAGGATATGCTATTTAACAGCAAATCGGCTATCATCTGCAATTCAATGTAGACCAGAGCTCCCGAAATTCCCTAATAGAATCAGTTCTAGGCTCCCGACAATGGTAATATAAGATAAAACAGAAATCAAGGTGAACTCCCCATTATGTATGGAGTAAGAATGATTTCAATAAACCTTCCAAGAAATTACTGTATGTTTTGCATGCTCCTTATGTCGTGTTTCATCTGCTTCTCTCAACATAGCCTCGTTGCTTAAATGTCTGTTGTGTGTCCTCTTTAATTCCTTGAAGATCTTCAATTGAAGGGACCAGATCCCCATTTCGGCAGCCATGACAGTAACACGTGCTCGCCATGACCTTGCCTTGGTCACTAAGAGGTCAGATGCCTGCCTCGTGGCAAGGAACCAATCAAAAGTTAGCTGGTGGCGCTATGCATTACGGCTCTGGGTGTGCTTTATGGACAAGTGCACAGCAATGACACGCAGAGCATAGCAACCACCCTGGGAGGGCTTATGGGCCATAACAACCAGTTGATCAATCAACACAGGGCAAGCCCTGCAAATCTGGAGCCACACCAATCATGAGCCTGTGCGTACCCCTAGACAATCCCCTTACACTGCCCTACAAGATCTCTCTGCAGCCAGTTCAAGCTATCTTTGCTAGCCATCCGCCATGGCAGGTGGGTGAAAGACCCGAGCTAACATGGGGTTAACTCGTTAAACAACAATAAAGCCTCATGCAGTTTGCATCAAGCTTTCGAATCTGCCTGGTGATTGGGGTGACTGCGGTCCTGGGCTGAGACCCTGGAGCCCTGAGTTTTCCGTGGGTCTAACACAATTAGCCTTTCCTTAAAAGTTTTCCTGGATTTTTTTTTTTCTCCTCTGGTTTTACTTGGGCTTTGGATCTTCGTCAAGGTTTGGTTCAGATATCTCAGACATCTTCTGGGTTTTCCTTCCTTTTTTGTGTGTGTGGGGTTTCATCTTGCTTCCTTTTTCACTTCTTTCTGCCTAATCATCTATGAATGCAAGCACTTCCAGTACAGAACTAGTTAGTTTCTTTCTCCTACTGTTTTAACATTAGGCATTGCAAAAGAACAGTTTTGCAGATGGTGAAATTCAAGCAAGCACTCTCCTCCTTACCCTGGCCTCATACAGGCCACATGCAGAGATGAAGGAAGCTGGCACCCAGATGGAAACCACATGTGCAGTGCCTGTGGAGGCCAGAAAGGGTATCAGATCCCCCTGAATCTGGAGTTATAGAGGGTTTCAAGCTGCTGTGTTTGTTCTGGGAACCAAACCCAAGTCCTATGCAAGAGTAGTTGTATCTTTAAAGGACAGTGGGGCATATCGGTAGGAAGCAAAGTGGAGCACAATAACCAATGTACATAATATCAGCACTTTGGAGACAGAGACAGGAAGATAAATGGCTGAACATTAGCTTTGTGGTTCCCTATTGAGTTTGAGGCCAGGCTGGAGATGGGGGAGAAAAAAGGATCAGACATTTAAGACCAGTTTCATGAGACCCTCTCACGGAACTGAAAAAAGGAAAGGAAGGAGGGAGGGAAGGAAGAAAGTAAAGAAAGAGAAGGTGAAGGGACCAGCTCCCCATTTCGGCAGCCATAATAGCTGAACATGTGCTTGTCTGACCTTGCCTTGGTCACTAAGAGGTCAGATGCCTGCCTCGTGGCAAGGAACCAATCAGAAGTTAGCTGTTGGTGCTATGCTTTACGGCTCTGGATGTGCTTTATGGAAAGGTGCACAGCAATGATGAGCAGAGCATAGCAACCACCCTGGGAGGGCTTATGGGCCATAACAACCAGTTGACCAATCAACACAGGGCAAGCCCTCCAAGCCTGGAGCCACACCAATTGTGAGCCTGTGCATACCCCTAGACACTCCCCTTACGCTGCCCTATAAGATCTCTATGCAGCCGCTCCAAGCTGTCTTTCCTAGCCATCCGCCATCTCGGGTGGATGAAATACCCGAGCTAACATGGGGTTAGCTCGTTAAACAACTTTAATAAAGCCTCATGCAGTTTGCATCAAGCTTTCAAATCTGCCTGGTGATTGGGGTGACGGAGGTCCTGGGCTGAGATCCTGGAGGTCTGAGTTTTCCAGGGTGTCTTACAAAGGAAGAGGAAAAGAGATGAGGGAAGATTTGGAAACAATGTAGATTTCTGTTTCCAGAAATTTGTAATTTCAAGGCTTACTCAAACAATGACATACTATTTATCTGTTTTAAGAAAAATAGCAAAAGGTGATAAAGCTATGGTTTAGTTGGCGTGGTGCTTGCTAGGTAAAAGGGAGGCCCTGGCTCAATCGCCTCATCGGTTTAACAAAACAAGTGGAAGCTGGTGAAATGGCTCAGTCTCTCCACAAGCATGAGAACCTGAGTTCAGGAGCCAGAACCCAAGATCAGAAAAAGGCCAGGCCTATCTATGTAACCCCATGGCTGGGAAGATGGGAGCTTGCTTGCCAGCCAGCTTAGCCTAGTTGATGAGATCAGGCAGTGAGAGACTCTCCCTTAAAGGAGAGAATAATAACAGAGGTCACACACACACACACACACACACACACACACACACACACACACCTACACCTGAATGTTCATTCACACAAATACATACATGCATGTGTAAAAAAATTCCACAAGGATACATTTTCTTTTTTTTGAAGATTTTATTTATTTATTATGTATACAACATCTGCACACCAGAAGAGGGCACCAGATCTCATAATGGATGGTTGTGAGCCACCATGTGTTTCCTGGGGATTGAACTCCAGACCTCTGGAAGAGCAGCCAGTGCTCTTAACCTCTGAGCCATCTCTCCAGCCCAGACACCTGTCATTTAAAAAAAAATGCAATAAAAGCCGGGCAGTGGTGACACATGCCTTTAATCCCAGCACTAAGGAGGCAGAGGCAGGTGGATCTGTAAGTTGGAGACCAGCCTGGTCTACAAGACCTAGTTCCAGGACAGCCTCCAAAGCCAAAGAGAAACCCTGTCTCAAAAACAAAAAACAAACTAAAAAAAAAAAAAAATGCAATAAAATAATTTCTTTAAAAAGATGGCAGGCAGGGTTGGGGATTTATCTCAGTGGCAGAGTACTTGCCTAGCAAGTGCAAGGCCCTGGGTTTGGTCCTCAGCTCCAGAAACAAGGGGGAGGGGGAAACAGGGGAGGGGGGAGGGGGGGAGATAGGCTAGGGAAATGGATCAGTGGGTGAAAGTGCTTGTTCCACAATAAAAGCCTGAGTTTTTGCATCCCTAGAAGCCACATGTGGTGATTTGAATGAGAATGGCCCACATAAACTAATATATTTGAATGTTTGGTCGCTAGTTATTACACTGTTTAGGGAAGGGTTAGGAGGTGAGCTACCATGTGAATGCTGGGAACCAAACCTGGGTCCTCTCTAATAGCTACAAGTACTCCTTACAACAGTGCCATCTATCAGCTGAGAATGTTTGCCTTTGTACTTACAAAAAGCACTGTCTACTGCTGGGGATGTAGCTCCATGGTAAATGCTTGCCTTGTATTTAAGGCATTCGTAAGTAAGAATAATGCTCCATGTATATATTTGGGAGCAGGGTGGTAGCCCCCGCAAAGAGTTACAAAAAAATAACTAACATTTATAGACAATAGTTCAATAATTATCCTCAGTATATATGGATAACAAAATCTATGTATACTCAAGTCTCTTCTGCAAAATGGCATGGTGTTTGCATTCACCTATTGACAATCTGTTGTACGTCTGTGTTTGTGTCCGTATGATGGTAATCAGCATTATCAGTAAGTTTCCTGTGATTGTCAGAGTTCCCTTAGTAGGTTACATAAAGGGTTTCCTGTGATTGTCAGAGTTCCCTTAGTAGGTTACATAAAGGGACAGAAATGTATCCTCTCAGAGTTCTGGAGAGCAGAAATTTGTAGCCTTCACCTCTGATCCATCTCTTTAACTCCAAAGCCACAATTTTCAGGAAGATCATGAGTATTTTCACAGAGGGGGCCCCATGACTCAGTGGTTAAGAGCAACCAGGGTCTGTTCCCAGCATCCACATGGTGCCTCACAGCTGTCCGTAACTCCACTTCCAGATCTGATGCCTCCTTTACTGATCCCCAAAACACAAAACACATGTGATACACACACATACACTCAGCACATACATACCTAAGATAGATGGATGGATGGATAGATAGATAGATAGATAGATAGATAGATAGATAGATAGATTTTTAAAGATTTTATGGAAGACCAAACTGCTATAAATACCTTGATCATCTAGAGTTTATTTTCTCATGCATGATAATTTTCACTATTCATCAGAAAAAAAATGACTAACACATTACTGAAAACATTTCAAACGACATCCAAGTGTTACAACACAATGAGGAAATACTTTCCAGCACTTAGCCCAACAATTGAGGCCAACTTCTGCTTCTTCTCAAGCTGAAGGATTCAATTTTTGAGGTTACTCTGTGTTCTTTCACTTAGAACATGACAAACTCCAGAAAGCTGTTTTCAACTACAAATTGGCTGTGATTTGCCTGGTGTGGTGGCTCATGCCTTTAATCCTAACAGTGGAGAGGCAGAGGCAAGTGAACTTTTGTGACTTCAAGGCCAGCTTGACCAAATAGTGAGTTCTAGGGTCAGCCAAGAGTTATGCAATGAGACCCTACCTCCACAAGACAACAACAACAACAATAACAACCTGTCCATGCTTGTCCATTCCTGTTAGCTCTAACTATTCACAGTTACCTGGTAGCAAATAAAGCACTCCTTACCATTTAAAAAAAAAAAAATCAAGTTTTCCAGTTTTGTTGTGTTGTCTTCTCACCCAGATAGGGAACCAATGACAGACCAAAGTAAGGATACCTCCAAAGCCCAAAGTGGTGCTGGGAATCAAACTCAGGACCTCTGGAAGAGCAGCCAGTGCTCTGAACTGCTGAGCCATCCCTCCAGCCCCTTTAGAATGGTTTATATCAGAAGAAATTACTACACAACAAGCAGAGATAAAAATTAAGAAATTAGAGAGAGAGCTTACTGAGAGGGAGCCAGACCAGAGCCATGACAGGTTTCTAATAGGCTCTGCCAGGGACCAGGTCTTAGTTTTGGTTTACTTAGTTTTGGTAATAAGCAGGCACCCCACAGCCTTCTGCTAGCTGAAGATAGATTCCCTAACCTGCTGCTGCTGTAAAATCCCTAACCACTAGAGCCACCTACCAATCCTATGGCCTTTTTGTTTAAGCCCACCAATCAGCCAATTTCTCCTCCCTGGAATTCCCCCCTAGCCCTGCTTAAAAGCAGCCACCCCAACATGTTGGAAATACTAATAAGCACTCTTGCTGATTGCATACCTGGCTGGTGGTCTTTCATGGGAAGTCTCAAGGACCCTAGCTAATACCAGTTAAGAGCACTGGCTGCTGTTCCAGAGGACTCAGGTTCAACTCACAGAACTGACATGTCAGCTCATAACCCTCATTAACTCCAGTTCCAGGGGATCCAGTGCCCTCTTCTGGCTTCCATGGGCACATGCAAGAGGTAAATAGACATACGTGCAGGAAAAAACCCACATGCATACATTAAAAATAATTTAAAAATCAAGAAACTAAGCCAGCATCGGGAGGCAGAGGCAAGTGAATCTCTGTGAGTTCGAGACCAGCCTGGTCTACAACAGCTAGCTCTAGGACAGCCTCCAAAGCCACAGAGAAACCCTGTCTAGGGGGAAAAAAATTAAGAAACTAATTGGTTGTAAATAGAGCAGTATGGCACAGCATGTAAATTCAGTATTGGGAATTGGAGTTAGAAGGTTCAGGAGTTTTCTGCATGTCTCAGCTACATAGAAAGAGTTCAAAGCCAAACAGGGCTACAGATCTTGTCTCAAAAAACAAAATCAGGGCCCCCTTCCCGTGCCTGGCCTCAGCTCCCAGAGGCAGGGCTTGGAGGGCCTTGGTGCTGTCGGGGAAGGGTGCCTTACTTGTGTTGCACTCACAGCCAAGGAGCAGCGACAGCCTGGGAAACACCGAGATTTGGCCTTGATGGGCATTTTCAGCCACAGTTCTCTGCCTTTTTAGATCCCGGCTTGGGATGCTGCTTTTTTTAGCACCCTTCAGCCTCAGAAGATCGTGAGAGAATCCCAGGCGCAGAGAGAGGGCCCACAGCGGCTCCCTGCAGACCCCGGGGAGCATTTGCAAGCTCCACCACAAAACCATGTGATTTGACTTAAATTAAGTCCCCCCCCCCCCAGGATGTTTGCATTTTCTTTAAAAGAATATAGTTTTCTTCTAAAAAAACAAAACAAACAAACAAAAAAATCAGGAAGGGGTGTGTCAGAAAGAAAGGTTCCAAAGGCAGACAGTGGAATGGCTCGTAAATATTGTCAAAATATATTACATACATGTGTTAGATTGACAAAGAATAAATTTTTTAAAAAATTTAAGAAGATGCCAGGTGGTGGTGGCAACACATGCCTTTATTTCCAGCAGTGGGAGGCAGAGGCTAGTAGATATCTGTGAGTTCAAGACCAGCCTGGTCTACAGAGCAACTTCCAGGACAACCAGGGATACACAGAGAAACTTTGTCTCTAAAAAATTTAAAAACAGAGGGGGGCAGGGAGAGAGAGAGAAACACAGCCGGGTGTGGTGGTCTTTAATCACAGCACTCAGGAGGCAGAGGCGGGTGGGTCTCTGTGAGTTTGAGGCCAACCTGGTCTACAGGGTGAGTTCAAGAACAGCCAGGACTGTTACACAAAGAAACCCACCTCAAAAAAAAAAAAAAAAAAAAATCCCAGATGCCAAGTGTGCATGCCCATAACCCCTGTACTTGGGAGACATGGGATGTTCAAGGCCAGACTCTACCATATAAAAGTTTGAGTCTAGCCTGTGCTACATGAGCCTCTGCCTCAAAAAAAGTAGATGAATAAATAAACATTAAATAAACTTTAGGCTAAGAGTAGTGGCACATGACTTTTTAATCCTTGCACTTGGGAAGCAGAGGTAGTTGGATCATCTTTGAGTTCCAGGCCATCCTGGTCTATATACGGAATTCCAGGCCAGCCAGAGCCACATAGTGAAACCCTCATTCAAATAAATAAGGTAAATGTTAAAAGAAAAGAAAATCCCAGCAGCTAACACCCCTGAGGTTTCTTCTTCATTAAAGCAAGGCTTAACAAATTCCCCAGTGAGGCTAATTCAGAGATCCACTGTGTAGACCAAAAGGCTGGTACAACTCATGGGTCCTCCTAGGAGGTGTTATCTTGGCTGTTGTCTCAGTCAGTGTTCTACTGATGTGAAGAGACACTATGACCACCACAACACTTTTTTTTTTGGGGGGGGGGTTTCGAGACAGGGTTTCTCTGTGGCTTTGGAGCCTATCCTGGCACTCTCTCTAGAGACCATGCTGGCCTTGAACTCACAGAGATCCGCCTGCCTCTGCCTCCCCAGTGCTGGGATCAAAGGCGTGCACCACCAACGCCCAGCTTACCACAGCACTTATAAAGGAAAGCGTTTCATTGGGCCTGGCTTGCAGTTCAGAGGTTTAGTCCAGTATTGTCATGGTGGTGGCAAGCACAGCAGCTTTGGTGCTGGAGGAACAGCTGAGAAATCCTGATTCACAGGCAGAGATAAACAGGGTTAGGGGGTGGAGGATGGGGGGGCGGGAAACACAGGTGGGACATAACTGGGTCACTGGGCCTAGTCTGGGCCTTTGAAACCTCAAAGCCCACTCCCAGTGACACAGCTCCACAATGCCACACCTCCTATTTCTCCTCTGACAGCTCATCAACTGAGGACCAACCATGCAAATATATGAGCCCACAGGGACCATTCTTATTCAAGCCCCCACTGCTGTGCAGGAGTTTCAGAAATAGCTCTTTGCTGATACGGGCTCCAATTCAATGTAGTGGATCATTTTCCTACTCACCCAGGAGTGTCTGAAACTTGATTCTGTTCTAGTTGAAGTATTCATGAACCTTCTGCGTTCAGGGTGCAAGTCAGACAGGGCAAACAAAACACTCTGCTTTCCTAAGAGGGGTTGATAAAAAGAGCAAAGGTTGCCAAAAGATGTGCTTGAATAGGAGGAGACTGCCCCAGCAACAGACAAGCCTGGCCTCCAATGGATTGATCAAAGGTAGGAGACTGCCCATGTTGCCTTCTTAGTGGTATTTTTACTGGGGAAAATTCCAGTAATTCTGAGTTTAGTAGCACCTCTCACAAGCTTAAAAATGTGGGAGAAACGACTAGAGGAAGTTAAGAAGTTAAGTTTTAGCAACTGAAACGTCCTTGGAGGGGGTGATCATTTTGGGCATAGCTTCTTTATTTTAGGAAATGTTATAAGAAACTTTCATTATCTGGACAATATGTAGCGTGCCTGTATTCCCACACTCAAGGGACTGAGGCAGCAGGATTGCTTCAGGTTTTGGGCCAGCCTGGACATCACAGATGAGCCAGGGCTACATATTATAACCAAAATACAAGCCCAAAGTCTTAGCAACTGTTTCACCATTGCCTCCACAGATTTATGTTACACCTGGGAGAGAAGAACAGGATCTTTCTAGTTTGGGTTCTCCCCTCCCTAGGAGTGGTAGGGTACAGCAGATGAGAAGGATGAAGGGGTTTGGGAAGAAAACATGTGAAAAAGAAATGACTGATCTTCCTAGAAGTCAAAGCTGGGCTGACTTTGTATAAGATTGTAAATGCTGCTGTTCTGTTTATTTTAAAGAACCAAATTTAACACTAGTTAATAGATTCACATTTCATCTTCCTTTCCCCATGCAAGTCCTGAGCAGTACTACTTGGGTCAAATGAAACAGGAAACTACAAAAAGGAAAAAAAAAAATCTACAACAGGCCCTCTATTTGGAAAACAAACTTGGATTGTACTGTTTTTGATCCTGTATCTGTCAAGAAAATCCACTTTTTTTGTTTGTTTGTTTTGTTTTTTGTTTTTCGAGACAGGGTTTCTCTGTGGCTTTGGAGGCATGTTAGTTCACACCTGTACTCTAGCACTTAGGAAGCAGAGTAGGAGGTTGACCCAGAGTTTGTGGCCATCCTGGTCTATATATCAAGTACTGGGCCAGTGAGGCTTACAGAGTGAAACCATATCTTAAGGGAAAAAAAAAAGAAAAGGTATAGCCGGGTAGCGGTGATTCACGCCTTTAGCCTTTAGTCCCAGCACTCAGGAGGATCTCTGTGAGTTCGAGGCCAGCCTGATCTACAGGATAGCCTCCAAAGCTACACAGAGGAACCCTGTCTTGAAAAACCAAAAGAAAAAAAAAAAAAAAAAAAAAAAAGAGCCAGCATTCCACAGGAACCTGTGAAACTGGTTCCATTTGCCAAATGGAGTCATTTCCCTTCCCTCTGGCAGAAGGGACATATGGCTGCCTGTGGCACCTATCAGCATATCAAAGCCCACGCTGCCCTCCAGGTTCCCCCAGTGTCACAAGTACCTGAAATACATTTCAAAATCCACGATAGTGTCCAGCCCTTCTCCATCTCTACTCTAAACTCTCTCCACCTCTCAGGCTTCCTACTTTTTTTTGTTTGTTTGTTTTGGTTTTTGGTTTTTGAAGACAGGGTTTCTCTGTGTAGCTTTGTAGCCTATCCTGGCACTCGCTCTGGAGACCAGGCTGGCATGGAACACACAGAGATCCTCCTGCCTCTGCCTCCCGAGTGCTGGGATTAAAGGCGTGTGCCACCAACGCCCGGCTTTCATCCTTCTTATAACACAACTACTCTTGCAGTCTCACTCTTGTCTCTCACTACCTCTTGCTATTTTCTCTTCTCCTTCTCCTCCTCCTCCTTCTTCTTCTTCATCTTTTTCTTCTCTCTTCTCTCTGTGTCTTTCTCTCTTCTCTCGTCTTCCCATGAGGCCTCTCTGCTCCTTTCCCCCCCCATCCTCCCCCATCCCCAACCCACCATCCACCACAAATAAAACTCTCCAGGTGAGTGCTGTCTGCATGGCATGTCTGGCTTGGACCCAACTCACCAAGGTCCTACTCACACCATATCTTAATGTTAGACCCCCGAAAACTCAAGTATCCGGGGTCCCAGGCCATGTTCGCGGTCACCCCAATCACCAGGCGGATTCGAGAGCTTGCTGCAAACTGCACAAGGCTTTATTGTAATTTAACGAGCTAACCCCATGTTAGCTCGGGTCTTTCACCCACCTGCCATGGCGGACAGCTAGAAAAGACGGCTCCTAGGGTCTCCGGAAAGATCTTATAGGGCAGCGTAAGGGGAGTGTCTAGGGGTACGAACAGGCTCAGGATTGGTGTGCCTCCAGGCTTGGAGGGCTTGCCCTGTGTTGATTGGTCAACTGGTTGTTATGGCCCATAGGCCCTCCCAGGGTGGTTGCTATGCTCTGCGTGTCATTGCTGTGCGCTTGTCCGTAAAGCATAGCGCTACCAGCTAACTTCTGATTGTCTCCTTGTCACGAGACAGGCATCTGACTTTCTAGTTTTGGACAAGGTCATAGAAGCACGTGTTCGGCCATTATGGCTGCCAAAAGGGAAGCTGGTTCCTTCAATAACACTCCCACTTCCCTAGCTAGCCCTGGCAATGTCCAGTCTGCTGGCCATGTTCAGTCTACTTTCTCTCATTCCTCTGGACTCTTCCAGATGCCTCTGGTTGTTCTCTCTCATTCTTCATAAACCTTATAATAAGCCTTAGTTATATCATAGAGCAGTCATGTCACAGTTTCTTCACTGTGGAACCTGGCATAAAGATTTTCTTGTCAAGCCGTGCTATGGTAAACCACTCCTTTAATCACCACACTCAGCAGGCAGGGTTAAGTGGCTCTCTGAGTTCAAGTCCAGCCTGGTCTGCGTAGTAAGTTCCAGGATAGCTAAGGCTACACAAAGAAACCCTGTCTTGAAAACCCAAAAACAAAATAATTGTTTTTACCTTGAAATAAGCCGTCACACTGTAGCCCACACGGGCCTAGAACTTCGATTATAAAACTAACTGATGTCCTCCTACCTCTGCCTTTGGAATGCGTGATTAAAAACATGGCCACCTGGGGCTGAAGCATTTAAGAGCACTGGCTGCTCTTCTAGAGAACCTGGGTTCAATTCCCAGCACCCACAAAGCAGCTCACAGCTCCCTGTAACTCCAGTTCCGTGGACTCCACACCCTCATACAGACATAAATACAGGCAAAACACTGGTGCACATAAAATAAGTAAATAAATAGTAAATCTCAAAAATATAAACATGATCCCCCATGCTGAAGTCCAGCTTCAGCTGCTCAGAGAAACGTGCTCAGCACTATTAAACCCACAGGACGGGGGCTGGAGAGATGGCTCAGAGGTTAAGAACACTGCCTGCTCTTCCAGAGGACCTGAATTCAATTCCCAGAAACCACATGGTCGCTCACAACCATCTGTTATGAGATCTGGTGCTCTCTTCTGGTGTGCAGATATACATGGAAGAAGAATGTTGTATACATAATAAATAAATAAAATCTTAAAAAAAAAAAACCACAGGAGGCTTATGTGAGGGGCAAAACCTAAGTCTTTATTTTTCTCTTTCTTCTTCTCCTGTATTTTTCTCTTATCCCTTTTATACCACCTAAGACAAAAGAATATGCAAAAGAGGTTACCTCACAACCACGAGTTACACATTTCCCAAAAACAAATTAAAATCTTTACACAAACCAGGCAATGGTGGCGCACGCCTTTAATCCCAGCATTCTAGAGTCAGAGGCAGGTGGATCTCTGTGAGTTCAAGGCCAGCCTGGTCTACAGAGCGAGTTCCATAACACACAGGATTACACAGAGAAACCCTGTCTCCAAAAAACCAATATATATATTCACATATATATATATATGGAAATCATATTATGACCACAAGTAGTCCACAAGTTTGAATTTTCTTAGACGCCCACAAGTAGTTAAACATTTTCTTTTGTGTTAGTTTTCCCATCGTAACATCTGTACCCTAAGCAATGATTCTAAGCAAGCCAAGTATATTTCAGTTCCTTTTGTTCTGGTAGGTGGCTGTTTGCAGTTTCAGTGCAGTAGATTCCTACCAAGCTTTACCCAAGTGGTCCAGCTAACTCTCTATTTTTTTCCTTTTTCTTTACACGAAATAGAGCCATTCAATTTCCTTCCCCAACTTTTTTTTCAAGGTGCATACCAAAACCTGTGATTAACTCTGTGAGTTTCATGACCAAGGAACTCAGACCTAACTTTGGGTGTAGGGACATAATTGTTTGATTTGGTCATCAGCCTGTTTTTCCACAGACAGAATTCATGGGTCTATAGTGCATAAAATTTCCTTGCTCTTATTTTCCATCCTTGGCCAAGTCTCACATCTAGCAAAAAGGGAGTGACTTCTTATACTTGTCTTTTGTATCTCTCACTGGAGCAACTAGCAGAGCAGCTTAAACCATTTCCCTAATCATCATCACTGTGTTACTGTATCCTTTAGGCAGACTCAGAAAGTTCAATTAAATCATAGGCCTAAATAATCATCATTGCTCTATACAAATCATCTTCATTATGATCTGCAAGTAAATTGTCCAGTGAGGAGGGGGATTTTCCCAATAAACAGTCACACTGTACTAGATACAGTGGGATCCCTTCGCACAGTAACCACATCATTCCAAATGCAGTAAAAACACAGTAGCAGCTCACAGGAGCAGGCACAGCAGGGTGAGGGGAACTCTGCAGACAAACCCCAGGACTTTGCCTCTCTGGGGTACACTTCATTTTAGCTGTACAATCAGATGAGCTGTATTCCATAAGCTCCATCGCTGACTGCAGCTCCTCCAACATGGCCACCGCCACACCCAGGACCTGCTTCCAACAATTTGTTGTTTTTTTTTACCACTTCAAAAATTATTTATGGACTGGAGAGATGGCTCAGCGGTTAAGAGCACTGGCTGCTCTTCCAGAGGTCCCGAGTTCGGTTTCCAGCAACCACATGGAGGCTCATAACCATTTGTAATGAGATCTGGTGCCCTCTTCTGGCCTGCAGGGATACATGCAGACAGAACACTGTATACATAATAAATAAATAAATCTAAAAAAATAAAAGAAATGGTGTGTTTAAAAAAATTATTTAGTTGAGCAGTGGTGGTGAACCTCTTTGATCCCAGTACTCATTTCTGGATATTGCAGGGTTTCAGTCTTTCTTTTCTTTTCCCTCTCCCTCAGTTCCCTGACCCTAGTTCACTTTCCTCCCCCGCCCCCTCAGGGTTTCTCTGTGGCTTTGGAGCCTGTTCTGGAACTAGCTCTTGTAGACCAGACTGGTCTCGAACTCACAGAGATCTGCCCGCCTCTGCCTCTCGAGTCCTGGGATTAAAGGCCTGGGCCATCATGCCCAGCTTGTTTTTGTTATTTTGAGACAATGTCTCTTTATGTATTCCTGCCTGTCCTGAAGCTCACTATGTAAACCAGGCTGGTCTCTGTTACCCCAAACTAAATTAGTCATAGTTATAGAAATATTAACTATTGCTAAAATAAAGAATAAATAATTCAGTTGTGTGGTGGTGGTCCATGCCTTTAACAACAGCACTTGGGAGGCAGAGGCAGGTGAACCTCTGCGTTCAAGGCCAGCCTGATATTCAGAGTGAGTTCCAAAGCTACACAGAGAAACTGTGTGGTGTGTGTGTGTGTGTGTTTGCTCTCAATGTGCTGTGTGAGTCAAAGCTCCCCCCATACGGAGTAACAAGCAGGTGTTAGCCACCAGACATGGGTGCTAGAATCAAACTCAGGACTTCTGTGGGAGCTGGTACTCTTCTTAGCCATTGAGCCATCTCTACAGCTCCTGCCTCTTTTGTTTGTTTGGGGCCTTTGTTTTGTTTGTTTTATTTTGGGGTGACATCCAAAATTCCTCCCTATTGAGATTTTCCTTCATGTGACTTTTTGAGACAAAACCTCATTTCTTCTCTAGAAGGCTACAGAGGCCAGATGTTACCTCTTGTACACCTTGGCAGAAAAGATGCTGTTTTACGACTTGGCCTTGGCCAGTGTAATGCCCTAGCCAGAATGAAATGCCAAATGACACAAAGATAACAATAATTCATAATTCAGCCTTGGCAGCAGCAGCAATACCCAAAGATAACAGCAGTCCTCAGAACCAATGCTATCTGGAGGCAACAATGCCTAATGCTGACATTGTCCTAACCAGACCCTTTCTGTGCTCACACTGGCTGTTTCTTCACATCTGGCTTGTCTTGGCTTCCACGTGTTTATAAGTCTATCTCTCTGAAACCTACTTTATTTCTTCCCAATAAATGTCTTTTTGCCATTCGGTGGTGGCCACACCTTTAATCCCAGAGAAACCTGTCTCAGAAAAAAAAAATAAGTAAATAAATAAATGTCTTTTCTGTTAATTACAGGAGACTCTATTTCCATTGCTCAAAATTAGGAATCCTGGCTCATACAGAAACCTTCCTTTGTCCTGGGGAGTGAAGGGGTAAAAGATGGCATGAAGGGGGAATTGTGAGACAAAACTTTTCTGAACCCACGAACTCATTGTTTAGTGGGGAGTAGATAGAGACAGGATCTCTTTAGTCCAGGCTGGCCTGAAATTCACTATGTAACTCAGACTTGATCTTCCTGCCTTGGCCTCCTGAGTACAGACTGCAGACCTGTATAGACCCATTTTTGATACCATAAGAGAAGCCGACCTGGGAGTTCAAAGGGACACTGAAAGAAAGTGGGGTTGAGAAGAGCCATGGAGGCCATTGGCATATAAAGGCAAAGGACTCTCCAACTCTCTGAATTCTAAAGTTAACCTTACTCTGAGCTTTTTGTTATTTTGAGACAGGCTCCCACACAACCCAAGCTGGCCTTGAACTCCCTATGTAGCCCAAGATGACTATGAATTTCTGATCCTCCTGCCTCTATCCCCCAATGCTGGTATTAGAGGTCTATACCAGCATGCCCAGTTCATGCAGTGTAGGATTTAAATGCACGGTTCTGTGTATGGTAGGCAAATACTCTTCTAACTGAACTTCATCCCCAGCCACCAACAGCCATTTTTACATGCACACTTCAGCAAGATATAGTTCTACATGCATTTACTGAACAGATATTTATTGCATATCCTGTTAGGATAAGAAACAGAGTTGTGGGCTGGAGAGATGGCTCAGCAATTGAGAGCACTGGCCGCTCCCACAGACAACCTGGATTTGGTTCCTAGATCCCACATGGTAAGTCACAAGCATCTGTAATTCCAGTTCCAGGGGATCTGATGCCCTCTTCTGGCTACAGGAACACATGTGGTATATACACATACGTACAAACAAAACACCAATACACATAAAATAAATCTTTTCACAAGCAATTATGATCTCTCTTATGATATGGGATTACTATATAACCAGATTATATAGACACTAAGTATAATAAACTATAGTGACTATTACAAGAATAACCCCCCGGGGCTGGAGAGATGGCTCAGAGGTTAAGAACACTGACTATTCTTCCAGGGGTCCTGAGTTCAATTCCCAGCAACCCACATAGTGGCTCACAACCATCTGTAATGAGATATGGTGCCCTCTTCTGCTGTGCAGGCATACATGGAGGCAGAATGTTGTAAACATAATAAATAAATAAATAAATAGAATATCTCCCTGGGAAATTAATATGTACTCCAAGGCCCAAAAGTAAATAGAGAGGGAAGAAAACAATTCAAAGAAACTGTTAGTGGGAAAAAGCTTAGAGACAGGAAGGGAATTCTGAAAAACAAATGGAACTCTGGGAAGTCAGTCAAGTACTAAAGAGCAAAGGGGACCAGGGAGAGAAGCCGGGCAGGGTAGAATACCTTGGGAAGCAAAGGCAGGAGGATCTCTATGAGTTTAAAGTGAGATTTGTCTACATAGTGAGTTCCAAGACAGCCAAGGCTACTTAGTGAGATACTATCTCAAAACAAACAGCCTGGTGGGGGTGGTGCACGCCTTTAATCCCAGCACTGGAGAGGCAGAGGCAGGCAGATCTCTGTGAGTTCAAGGCCAGCATTGTCTACAGAGTGAGTTCCAGGAGAGGCTCCAAAGCTATACAGAGAAACCGTGTCTCGAAAAACAAAACAAACAAACAAAAAAACAAATTACTTTGTATGGTAATTAGACTCAAGACTAACGAAAAATAGATATTGGGAGTAAGGAATCATTGCAATTTAGTTCACACAGGAAGCATATGTCCTTGCTTGTAAGCAAACTTCTTGCTCAGAAGGACGGCCTAAGAAAGGATGCTGTGGATGTGTGGGTGGCATGTGTACCCTGAGGTGAAGTAGGTATCTACCCAGCCATCCCCATCTTCTGACCATCAGGAGGAGCTCCAGGACAGCTTTCTCTCACAGTCTGAGGCTCTTTCACCTTTGGTGCTCAAAGATATGACGTAGTTGAAGTTGTTCTAAGATATAATGCAGTCCTCTTGATTCTATTTAAAGCTTAATTTAGCATCTCACAATCCCAACTAGATTGTTTCTTCTTTCTTTTTGGTTTTAATATTTGGGTTTTTTTTTTCTTTTCTTTTTTCGCTAAAGATAGGCTTTCTCTGTTTAACAGTCCTGCTGTCCTGGAACTCGTTTTGTAGGCTAGGCTGACCTCAAACTCACAGAGATCCACTTGCCTCTGCCTCCTGAATGCTAGGTTCAAAGGCGTGCACCACCACTGCCTAACTTTTTTTTTTAAGACAGAGTTTTGTGTCATTCACAGTGTGTGTGTGTGTGTGTGTGTGTGTGTGTGTGTGTGTGTGTGTAGGTGTAGGTGTAGGTGCCACACTCTTATACGAATCAGAGGACAACTCTGTGGAGTCCAGCTTTCCTTTCACCTTTATGTGGATTCTTGAACTCAGGTCACCAGTTTTATGCATGAAGTACCTTTACCTGCTGAACCATCTCCCACCCTGATTTTTTGTTGCTGTCATTTGGTTTTTGTTCTAACCATTTGCTCAAATGGAAAGAGATGGTAACTCCTTATATTATAAGGGCATAGAGTCGGGGCGGGGGGGGGCGTTTATGACTATCAGTTTTGATTTTTTGAGACAGGATCTCATGCAGCTCCAGCTGGTCCCAAGCTCACTAAGTCAATGAGGTTGATCTTAAACTTCTGATTCTCATTCAGGGATACCACTACTCCAGGGCTGATTAGTTTTCTCAAACAAGACATTAGCTTTACCTGTGTGTGACCAAAAGGCTGGTTAACCCCTCTCCCAGAAGGTCCATTGGCACTTGTTTCTCCCCAGGTTTGGATGATGACAGTGGGTCTTTTCCTCATAGTTTGCTTTTCATGAATTCCTCTGAAAAACACAGGGTATGGAACTGCAGCTCCCTCAGAGGTGATTATTATGAGATTTATGTTTGTGTTTTGAGACAAAGGAATCAAACCTAGGTCCTCTGCAAGAACAGCCAATGTTCTTAATGACTGAGCCCTTGGGTATATTTCTTAGCCACTTTTTGTTTTTCTTCATCTAAGAACTCTCTGTTCATCTGTTCAGGTCCTCACTTTTCTTCCTCCCTCCCCCCCCCTTTTTTTTTTGTTTTGTTTTGGTTGTTGTTTTTCAAGGTAGAGTTTCTCTGTGTAACAATCCTGGCTGCCCTGGAACTTGCTCTGTAGTCCAGGCTGGCCTTGAACCCACAGAGATCCACCTGCCTCTTCCTCCTGAGTGCTGGGATTAAAGGCGTGCGCCACTACCGCCCAGTCTCCAAGGCTCATTTTTCAAATGTGTCATTTTTTACACCGTTTTTTCATCTGTTCTGGATATTAATCCCCTGTTAAAGGTATAGCTGGCAGAGTTCCATTCTGTGGGCTTCCGCTTTGCCCATATGATTGCTTCTTTAGCTGTGCCAAAGCATTTTAGTTTTATGAAGTTCACTTGTCAGTGGTTGGCCTTAACTCTCAGGCAAATGGAGTCCTATGCTTTCTTCTAGCAGTTTCAGTATTTCACATTTCATATTTAGGTCTTTGATCCATTTGGAGTTAATGATAAATATGGCTTTAAATACATTCTTCTGCATGTGGACAGCAAGTTTTCCTAGTACCATCCGTTGAAGATGCTTTCCTTCAGTTTATATTTTTGGCATCTTTGTCAAATATTAAGTGGCTGAAATTACGTGTACTCATGTTTGGGTCTTCAGTTTTGTTCCAGGTCTTCATATCTGTTTTTTCGGCACTACCATATTGTTTTTATTATTGTGGACCTGTAATTTATCTTGGGATTTGGATTGTAACCCTTCCAGCATTTTTTTTTGCTCAGGAATGTTTTGGCTATGGAGGGTCTTTTGTGGTTTCATATGTATTTTAGGATAGCTTTTCTATGTCTGTGAATAAGGAGATGAGGAGTTTGATTGGGATTGCATTGAGTCTGTAAATAGCTTTTGGTAGAATGGTCATTTTCACAATGTTAATTCTTTTGTTTGTTTGTTTTTGTTTTTTGAGACAGGGTTTCTCTGTGTAGTCTTTGCTGTTCTGGAACTTGCTCTGTAGACCAGGCTGGCCTCAAACTCACAGAGATCCACCTGCCTCTGCCTCCCAAGTGCGTGGTTCAAGACCTGTTTGGGCTACATGACAAGACCCTGTCTCAAGAAAGGTGTGTGTGGTCTGGTGAGGTAGCTCAACAGCTAAGAGCATCTGTTGCTCTTGCAGAGGACCCACTTTTGGTTCCCAGCACCCACATGGTGGCTCTCAGCCATCTGTAATCATCCAATTCCAAGAGATCTTGAAGCCTCTTAGGAACTCTGAGGGCTCCTGTGTGCACCTGGTCCACAGATATCTGATTAGACACACACATATACGCATAAAATTCAATTTAAAACAAAGGGGTGTGTTTGAACTTAACTGTGTGTAAAACCTATCAATAAAACTGTTCTGGTTAGTTTACTGCCTACTGGACATGACCTAGAATCATCTGGGAGGATGGAACCTTAATTGAGAAAATGCCTCCATCTTACTGACCTGTGGGCAAGTCTGTCAGGCATTTTCTTGATTAATGATTCATGTGAGGGGCATAGCCACTGTGCAGTGCCACCCCTGAGCATGTGGTCCTGGGTTGTATAAGAAAGCAGGCTGAATAGCCAGGCTGTGATGACTCACACCTTTAGTGCCAGCATTTGGGAGACAGAGGCAGGCAGATCTCTGTGAGTTCAAGGCCAGCCTGGTACAAAGCTACACAGAGAAACCCTGTCTGGGGGAAGGGGACAGCAAAGAAAGCAGGCTGAGCAAGCTAGCACATAGCACCCCTCCATGGCCTCCGCTTCTGCTCCTGCCTCCAGGTTCCTGTCCTGTGTCCTCGCCTAACTTACTTCAGAGATGGACTGTTATCTGGAAGTGTAAGAAAAAAAATAAGCCCTTTCCTCGCTAAATTGCTTTTGGTCATGTGTTTATCAAAGCACCAAAGAAACTAGGACAAAACTATTACTCAAAACAGATGTAGCTGTTGCCCTGGAAACTATGAAACGATCGATCATCAGCATCATTCCTGGAGTGGGAAACACTGCACAAGCATGAGGACCTGAGTTTGGCCCTCAGCACCCTGTGAAAATGCCAGGTGTGATAGCACCACATTGTGATCCCAGAGCTGGGGAGGTGACTGGAGGGTCCCTGGGGATGCTGGCCAACCACCCTCGCTTGACTGGCAAGCTTCAGGACAATGAGAGATTGTGTCTCAAAGGAAATGGGCATTGCTCCTGGTAATACTCAAGGTTGTCCTCTGTGCTTCACTTACATACACACATGCATAAGTGTGAGCACACACAAATTTTAAAAACCTCATTTCAATATCACACATAAAATACTACAACTACATCACATCAGTGTATGATGTTTTATCTATAGTGGCCAAAATTATAATGAAAACTACCCTTTTTGGGTAAAGATTTATTTCTTTTTATTTTCTATGTATGAGTGCTTTGCCTCCATACGTGTATGTACATCACAAGTGTGCCTTGTACTCTGAGGTCATAAGAGGCTCTTGCATTCCCTGGAGTTGGAGTTACAAATTGTGAGCAGCAAGCCGGGTGGTGGTGGCACATGCCTTTAGTCCCAGCACTCAGGAGGCAGAGGCAGGTGGATCTCTGTGAGTTCAAGACCAGCCTGATCTACAAGAGCTAGTTCCAGGACAGCCTCCAAAGCCACAGAGAAACCCTGTCTCAAAACAAAACAAACAAACAGAAAACCAAATGAGCAGCCTTGTGGGTGTTGAACTTGGGTTCTCTATAAAAGCAGCCAGATTTCTTTCTTTCTTTCTTAACTGATGATCCATTTGTTGTTATGGTGCTTTGCACAAGTGAGACAGTCACCCTTTCACTAAGCTACAGATAAAACATTTCATTGTCAAGGGTATGGGGCAACAGGTACAACAGTGGTTAGCTATAGGAATTATGCCTGGCTTGATTTTTATTTTCAGTGCTAGAAACTGAACCCCAGGTCTTGAACTTGCTTGGTAAGCATTCTATCTACCACTAAACCACATCTGCAAACCTTCCAAGATACACTACTTATTCATGTGCTTATGTGTGTGAGTGCTCTGTCTTCATGCACATCAGAAGAAGGAATCTGATCCCATTATAGGCGGTTGTGAACCACCATGTGGTTGCTGGGAATTGAACTCAGGACCACTATGAAAGCAGTCAAGTGCTCTGAACCACTGAGCCATCTCTCCAACCCCCAAGATACATTATTAAGTGAAAAAGGCAAAGTGCAAGAGTATCTGTAATTGGTAAGAAGAAAGACAAACCAATGAATGCCCTGTGGCTGTAATCCCAACATCTGGGAGGCTGAGGCAGGAGCAATGTGGAGAGTTCAAGGCCTGCTTGGTCTACGTAGCAAGCTCTGAGTCAGCCAGGGCTATTTTTGTTTGTTTGTTTGTTTGTTTGATATTTTCTTTTTCAAGAAAGGGTTTCTTTTTGTAGCCCTGGCTGTCCTGGAACTCACTCTGTAGACCAGACTGACCTATAACTGGGAGATGCACCTCCCGAGTGCTGAGATTAAAGGTGTGAATTTTTTAAAGATGTGATTTCTTTTATGTGTATAAGTGTTTTGCTAACATTCTGTGTCTCTGCACCATCTAAGTACCTGGTGCTCATGGTCAAAAGAAGGCTTCAGATTCCCTAGAACTGGAGTTATAGTGGGTTCTGGGACTGGAAGCAGGATCCTCTGCAAGAACAAGTGCTCTCAACCACTGAGCATCTCCCTAGCCACCTAGCTTAGCTTTTGAGATAGTGTCTCTCACTGAACCTAGAGGCAACCAGTTCAGTTAGACAGACTGGCCAGGGGACCCAAGATCTGCCTTTCTCCTTTCCCCAGCACTGTGATTACAGTGCTCGCCACTGACTTTCCATGGCCGGCACTGGGCAGCTGAACTCAGGTCCTCCTACTTTCGCAATGAGCACATTAACCTACTGATCCATGCCCCCAGGACCTGCCAGCCTTTTTAATCAAGGTTCAGTAAGTATGAAGTGTGTGTTTATCTTGTGTCAACAAACAAATTTGGCTAGAGGGATCTGTAGGTGGAAGCTAGTGGTATAATCAGTGCCAGCAGGGATTGTACCAACACTGGTGAGATACCCCTAGGGGGGAAAATATGCCTGATTCCACAACCTCTCAGTTGAGCAACTCTACTTACAGGATATTAAATATCTCAGAAGGACTAACCACACTGAGGGGTACCCGAGGCCACTGCACCCAGCAATGAGCCATTCTGAGATAGGATAAGAGGTGTGTTGCTCTTTGAGACACAGTCTTGCTTTGAGGCCTAAGGAGCAGAACTTCTGAATCAGCCTCTATCATGCTGAGATTAGAGGCATGAGACATTGCCCTCTGCTTAGATAGTGCTTTATTTCCCACCCACCCCCCCAGACAGGGTTTTCTTGTGTAGTTTTGAAGCCTGTCCTGGCACTCGCTCTGTAGACTAGGCTGACCTCAAACTCAGAGATCTGCCTGCCTCTTTCTCCCAAGTGCTGGCACTAAAGGCACGTGCCACCATTGCCTGGTTTAGCCAGTGCTATTTTAAAAGGGTCCTTAATAACAATAGAATGAAGATTAACATTACTCAAAAATCCCAGAAATACCCTCCACTCAACCAACATGATTTAAACAGAATACAACCAGATTGTTGACCCACTGTAGCCATCTGAGTTCTTTAAGTGAGAAACACTTCGTTTCTCTGGGCTTCTTTCTCTGTGTTCCTTCCCTGGAGGAGCTCGGGTCTCAAGAGGCAGTAGAGCTATGAAAATCTGAATCATCTATAAAACCAAGAATTTAAAACAGCTGGGCTGTTTTTTTAAAATAACTTCATAGATACATAATTGACACACACACTCTGACCATCCAAACTGTATAATTCAATCATTGTCAGTATCACATTTTATATCTTCATCAACTCAAAAGGAAACCCTGTATCTTCAACTCAGCCTTAGCAATGATTATTCTACTCTCTTTCTGTAGATATCTCTATTCTAAACTTTTTATTGGCTTTTGTTGTTGTTGCTGTTGTTTTCAACATACAAAGAAATAGAGACTGGAGAGATGGCTCAGTGGTTAAGAGCACTGGCCACTCTTCCAGGGGTCCTGAGTTCAATTCCCAGTGACCATATAATGGCTTACAATCATCTATATAATGAGGTTTGGTGCCCACTTCTGGCGTGCACACATACCTGCAAGCAGAACAGCGTGTATATATAATAAATCTTTAAAAAAATATATATATATAAAGAATGTCTGAAAAATATAATAAACAAACATATATATATATATATATATATATATATATATATATATAGAATGCTATTGGAATCATACAATATTCTGGGTTTGGCTTTGGTTTTGTAATTCCTTCACTTATCGTAATGCATTAGACACCCATCTAAGTTATAGCTATGTAGGTGGATGGCTTTGAACTCCTGATCTTCCTGTCTCCACCTCTGAAGTTGTGAGATTGCAGGCATGTGTTAGCCTCTCCCCAATGAGCTACATCACCAGCTCAAGAAACTGTTTCGATAGACCACGTGTTTTTCTTTTTAAAGTTTAGTTAATTGATTTTTTTGAATATTTCATAGATTCATATACTATATTTTGGTCATATCCACTCGTTGCCTTCTCTAGTGCCTTTTCTCCGCCATCTGAACCTCTTCATCTAGTCTCCCTTCTACACTCATGTCCTGGGTATCTGTATGTGTGTGCAAGTTATATGAGACCCATTGAGTTTAATTAGGGCTGCTTATGTATTGGTGGAAATTATTTACCAGAACATTGACAACTTACTAGCAAGAAGTGTCTCCCCCTCATCTAGCAACCACTAACTGCCAATAGCTCCCCAGGGAGGTGGGCTCTTCTCCATCCATGATGGTGTTGACAGATGCAGTTTCATCTGGGCCTTGGACAGGTGGCCGCAGCCAATCTGGAGTCATACCATGTTCAAAAGACAGGCTTTCTCCCTGTCCTATGGCTCCTACTTTCTTTGAAGGTCTCTGAATCTTGGAGGGGGTGATACAGGTGTCCCTTTTAGGGCTGGTCACTAAACAGTCACTCAGTCTTTGCACTTAGATCAATTATGAGTCTCTGCAGTAACTGCAAACCACTGCAATGAGCCTTCTCCTCCCAATGCTAAGAGAAGCACCAGCCTAGGAGCATGAACATAAATATTCAGAAAGTAGTTTGATGGGCACAACACATCTGTTTAACAAAACAACAGTGGTAGCTTCCATGATAGGGCTGATGACATCTATAGTTACAGGATTCTGACCAGGTTTACAGCACCAAGCTCAAATCATAACTCCCTCACCCCTTCCATCCCTCCCCACCCCACTCCTTTGGAATGTGCCTCAAGTTTAATCAGAAAGCACTCAGTTAACCCCATAATAGTCTATCACCAGTGAACACACTGTACTTGGCACTTTGGTTGTGCATACATAGGATCTCATAAGTGGGTAAAACTTAAAACTTTAAAAAATGTGTGTAGCCGGGCGTCCGTAGCTCACGCCTTTAATCCCAGCACTCAGGAGGCAGAGGCAGGCAGATCTCTGTGAGTTCCAGGTCAGCCTGGTCTACAGAGCAAGTGCCAGGATAGGCTCCAAAGCTACACAGAGAAACCCTGTCTCGAAAAACCAAAAAAAAAAAAAAAATGTGTGTAAATGTTTGCTGCATTGTGTGTATGTGTGCCATGAGTGCGTTTATACTTTCCAGGAGAGGGAGTCAGGTTCCCCAGAACTAGACTTACGGATGGTGTAAACCAAACCCAGTTTCTTTGCAAGAGCAATAATGTTCTTAACCACTGAGCCATTTTTTGATAACTCCCCCCAACCCTCAGCAGTCTGCTTAGCACCTTCCAACATTATGAAAGACAAGCAGCAAGGAGGACTTTTTCATTTCAGTTCCAGATTTTTCTATGTCCTGTAACCTAAGGCATCTCCAGTGATTGGTCCTCACCATCTAGTTCTGATGAGCAATCAAGTTTAGCTCTGATGAAATAAGTTTTAATAACTGAAATTGATGTCTGGATGTACATGATTTTTCACAAAGAATTTAGAATGACGATATAGTAGGTATAATAAGCAGTGATCAGAACAAAGACAATGTTATGTTAATACCCATTGAGTTAAGATAACATGATAACATAATCAGGCCTGGGGAGATGGTTCAGTGGCTAAGAACACTTGCTGCTGTTTCAGGGGAACTAAGTTGGGTTTCCAGCACCTGGATTGGATGATTGCGAGATTCACAAGGGATACGATTTACTCCTTTGGTTTCCACGGACACCAAGCACACATGGCATACACATATATAAAAATAGAAATAAGCCAGGCAACTGGGCAGTGGTAGTATATGCCTTTAATTCCAATACATGGGAGACAGAGGCAAGCAGATCTCTGTGAGTTTGAGGCCAGCCTCATCTACAAAGTGAGTTCCAGGGCAGCCAGGACTATTTCACAGAGAAACCCTGTCTGGGGGAGAAGGGATAGTTATAGGCAAGAGGATCTCTATGAGTTCAAGGCCAACTAGGGCTACACAGTGAGATCCTGTCCCACCCTCCAAAAAAAAAAAAAAAACCCTATACAAATTATGTACAATCGGTATCCTGGGAATCAGAAGAAAATCTAGGAGGGGATACAGAATTTGGAGTGTTGAGGATTTTTTAATCTTGTTTTTGAGATTGTGTCTCACTGTGTAGCTCCAGCTGACCTACAACTTGCTATGTAGACGGGGTTGGCCTTGAACTCATGGAGATCTATCTGACTCTACCTCCTGAGTGTTGGGATCAAGGGTGTGTGCCACCATGCCTGGCTCTTAAATAAATCTTAATGAGTTTTTCAACCCTTGGTACCTTTAGTTTTTCCACACACTGCTACTGAGGAAATACAAACACACACACACACACATGCATAAAAAAGAATTTGTTTTTGCTCTTATTTTCTAGAAATATGACAACTCTGAAGAAATACCTGAGGAGGTAGCTGTGTCTAGAAGACAGTAAGAGGTGTGTGTCCTCATGGAAGACTCCAGCTTATCTGATGGTATCGATGTGGACAAAGGCTTTGCCATTGCCTTCGTTGTCCTTGTGTTACTCTTTTTAATACTGATGATTTTTCGGTGTGTAAAGTTGGTGAAGAATCCCTATGAGGCCAGCTCCACAACCACAGATCTATCTCTGAGCTGAAGTACCATAAAACCTGATAGACTCCTCTCACAAGGGATTTGCAACCTTGGGAGGGGCAGTATTTTTAGAGGGTTTTATGTAGCCAGGGCTTGCCTCGAACCCCTGACTCTCCTGTCTCTACCTCCTAACTATTGAGACAAAGTATGCTCCATCACAAGATTTGAAATCTTTTATTTGGCATGGTGTAAGACTTATATTCTCTTACCTCCACATTTCTCAATCTTCCAATCTTATATTCAGTGACAAGCACACAAGAAACAAGAATCTCACCTGAGAGAGTCCTTTTCTATTGTTCCTTTTCAGGGAATCCATTATTGAAGTTAGATTTATTGGTTAGGCCATGAGTTTCGATTGTCCCATAACTAATGTCTCTGGGATAGAACAGTAGATCTTAATTTAATGATGTAATGTAATATAATGCTATGCTTGATGAGGTCCATCTGAAACTAGAAGCTGATCTGGTGGTGATCAAATTGATGTGTCCCTTACAAATGTAAGGTAAGCCGAAATGGTTAGTATCTGACAAGACCTCTTCAGGGTGTCAAATCTGCTTTGCTCTCCAGAGGGCAGCACTCTGTGGTCTAATTTGCCTGGAGCAAGTACCCCAATCTCTGTCAACCAAAGTTCCCTCAGCTATAAAATAACATGAGTGAGCTGAGTGGAGAGTGGAGTTCCAAAAGGTTTTCATACCCTGGTCCCTGAATACTAGGGACATGAGCTGATTTGGGGAAAGTCTTTAATGAAGACTCTTAAAGTAGGTGAGGTGATTCATACCTATAATACCAGCCCTTGAGAGTCAGAGGAAGAGGATTGTCTCCAATTCTTAGCTTGGGTCATGCGGTGATTTCAAAGCAAGCCTGGGCCTCAGCAGATGGGAAGTCAGGGGAAGACCCTTTAAAAGGTAAAGATGACTGCAGAGATGTGAGTCATGCAACCACAAGCCAATACCTACCAAAACCTGGAAGAGACAAGGAAGGATTCCCTTCTGGAGGCTTTAATGGCCTGGTCTTACCCACAGCATGGCCATGGACTTCTTCACATGACATTAGTCAAAAGGCCAAGAAGATATTTGACTGCAGATGTCTGCTCTCCAGAACTGTGAGAGAATACATTTCTGTCTCTTTACACTACAAAATGTAGTCATTTGTTGTGACAATCACAGGAAACTGATAGATAATACTATCATTGGTTTTCCAGAGACTTTTTGTTTGTTTACTTTGTTTTCCAGACAGGGCTTTATGACTTATTGTTTCAGGGTTTCTCTGTGTAGCCCTGGCTGTACTGGAATTCACTCTGTAGACCAGGCTGGCCTCAAACTCACAGAGATCCACCTGCCTCTGCCTCCCTCAAGTGCTGTGGGATTAAAGACATTAGTCACCACACCAGGCTATCCAGAGACCTTTTAACAGAAAGGAAATGATAAACCTTAACCGTCCAAAGTTTGAAGCTATAGAAACTTAAGAGTTGGTTATTGACCTGCTGGCAAGAAACTTCACAGGGAATTCACTAGAAAGAGAGGTCTACCTAAGCTCAAGAAGAGTTTCTATAAGGAAGATTGACTCTGCCAGGTGGCGTCGCACACTTTTAGCCCTCGCACTCGAGAGGCAGAGATAGGCCAATCTCAGTGAGTTCGAGGCCAGTCTGGTTTACAGAGAGAGTTCCAGGACATCCAGAGCTACACAGAAAAACCCTGTCTCAAAAAACCAAAACCCAAAATCAACCACCCAAACAAACAAACAAAAATGAAAAGATTGCCTCTATCATGACAATAATGGAGAATGAAAACTGTCAGGTTCAGCCATGTCCACCAACTAGTCTAGTGAGTGTGAATTGAGAGCCATCATTTTTTAATATAAGTGCAGTATGTCCCCTGGGATCAGGCCAGCAAGCAGGCATCTCGGAGAAATGTGGGCCCATGGAGCCAGGCGGGCCAGGCTTCCCACTGCAGCAGTCAGCCCTCCACATCCCAGGATCTGATCAACTATACATCAAAACAATCAGAAAACAACATGTGGTAACACAGACCTATAATCTCAGGACCTGGGAGCCAGAGGAAGGAAGATCTTAAGTTCAAGCCAGCCTGGGTGACCAGAGCCCCTCTTTCAAAAACAAACAAACAAAAAAGTAAAAGCATTGTATCTAAAAGCAAGTATATTTTTCTTTTCTTGATTTTCCCTAAGCAATGCAGTATAGAGTTTACACATAGGCTCCATATTGTATTAGCTATTACAAGTGATTCAGAGAAGATCTGGGGTATACAAGAAGGCTGGGCTGGAGAGAAGATTTAGTGGTTTAAAGTGCTTGCTGCTTTTCCAGAAGACCCAAACTAGGTGTCCAGCACCCGTGACGGTGTGTTCACAACTACCTATAACTTCAGCTCCAGGGATTCAGATACCCTCTTCTGCACCCCCACCCCATGGCACAAACTCACAAAGACATACATAGAAAATACCTTTATTTTTCAAGACAGGGTTTCTCTACATAGTCCTAGGTGTCTAACCTGGTCAACAAAGTAAGTTCCAGGTCAACCAGGGTTACACAGAGAAACCCTATGGTCTTAGCTTAGGTTTCTCTTGCTGTGAAGAGAAACCATGATCATGGCAATTCTTATAAAGGGAAACATTTAATTGGGACTGGCTTGCAGTTCAGAAGTTTCATGACAGGTGACACATAGGCAGACGTGCTGGAGAAGGAGCTGAGAGTTCTTCGTCTTGATCCTCAGGAAGCAGGAGATTTCCTGCCACACTGGGCATAGATTGAGTATATAAGACCTCAAAGCCCACCTCCACAATGACTTTCTCCAACAAGGCTGTAACTCTCTCTCTCTCTCTCTCTCTCTCTCTCTCTCTCTCTCTCTCTCTCTCTCTCACACACACACACACACACACACACACACACACACACTCAAAAAAATTCAAGGCAATCATTCTGGCAATTTATTTAGATGTGCTAAACCAAACATAACGTGCTTTCCTACTCTTTTCCTTTATTTTCTTTCAGAGTTTGAAAGTGTGTTAATATAGACTTAAGCAGAAGGGCTAGAAGGCAGAGAGACACTCATTCTGAAGAAAGTAAGACATGAAGAGAGCCCGTCTGTGGGCTTCTCAAAGATGAATTGTGATTTTTGCAGGGAGTGGTCAGATCTTACCTGACTTTCAGCTCAGACTCAGTTTATCCTCCTGCCTCAGCTTCCCAAGAGCTGGAACCACCAGCAAGTGCCACCAAATTCTGAAAGATTCTAAAGGATTTGGGAGCAGTGGTGTTGGTTATACTGAGAGCCAAAGGCCTCTTACCTGGAGGATAGGGAACTGATCCATTATAATAGTTCAAGAAGTGGCAGGACCTTTTAGATGCCTCCCCTGCTACCCCTGCTTCTTACAGCTGATGCTCAAACTCGGGAATTTTCACATGCATGGCATGTCTTTAACATTGAGCTACACACCAACCCCCACCTCCCCATACTGCAAAATATTTTCTATAAGTGCAAAGGCAAAAGTTCTCAGTTAATAAAGAAACGGGGACTGGAGATAGCTCAGTGGTTAAGAGCACTTGCTGCTTTTGCATAGGATTCAAGTTCAGTTTGCAGCACCCACAGGGCAGCTCACAACCATCTGTAACTACAGTCTCAGAGAATCCATTGCCTCTGGTCTCTGCAGACACTTGTACTCATGTACACCTGGTACACATAATCAAAAATAATAAAAATGAATCGTTTCCTTGTTTTGTTATTTTGAGACAGGGTCTCATTATGTAGCTCTGGCTGTCCTGAAATTCATTATGTAGATCAGGCTGGCGGTGAACTCTGCTTCCCTAGTTATGCAATTAAAGGCATGTGAAACTACACCCAATTCATAAAAACAAATCATAAATATTAAATAAAATTTAAAGTTTATGTTTTAGACTTTATTTCATGTTTTTGAGTCTTACTGGTGTTTTGCCTGCATGTTTGTCTGTGCGCCACCTGTGTGCCTCGTGCCAGCTGGGGCCAGAAGAGGGCATCATATCCCCTAGAACTGGAGTTACAGATAGCTGTGAGTTGCCATGTGGGTGCTAAGAACTAATCCCAGGTCCTTTGCCAGGTGCCCTTAATCCCTTGAGTCCCAAATTTTTAAAAGGAGAGAACTCATGGCTGATATTGTTTTGTTTTTTGTTGTTGTTGTTGTTTTTTGCTTTTTTTGTTTTTTGAGACAGGTTTTTTTTTTTTTTTTTTTTTTTTTTTTTTTTTTTTTTTTTTTGTGGCTTTGGAGGCTGTCCTGGAACTAGTTCTTGTAGACCAGGCTGGTCTCGAACTCACAGAGATCCACCTGCCTCTGCCTCCCGAGTGCTGGGATTAAAGGCATGCGCCACCACTGCCCGGCTCATGGCTGATGTTGTTATGATATGTGGTTCAAGCGGGATATGTGACTCATTGGCGGATCCCATGGCAGGTGAGAGACAAATAGGCTCGTGTTACTGTCATGGCTGCCGAAAGGGGCAGGCATCTGACCTTGACAAGGTCAGGCAAGTACATGTTTGGCTGTTATGGCTGCTGAAATGGGGGGCTGGTCCCTTCAATTTATCATAGGTATATGTCTTGGTTTCTTTCTCTGTTGCTGTGATAAAATACTCTGATCAAAGTGACTTAAGGGACAAAGGAACTCAAGTTCAAGGAACTCTATCAACATTGTGGGCAAAGTCATAGCAGTAGGAGTTTGAAGCAGCTAATTACATTACATTTACAGTCAGAAGAGAGCAGTAGATAAAAGCACTCTAGTGCTCAGCTTGACTTCTCTGCTCTTACAGAGAACAAGTCGCCTATAGTGGGTGGATCTACTCACCCTAACTATCACAGTCAAGATACTCTTAATGTCTGTCATTAACAAATGACACTAATGTGTACAGAATTATTGGAGTTTCAAACTGCCAGGGATGCAGAACACCCTAGGAAGGTTTTACACACACACACACACACACACACACACACTCTGACAAAAGGAGATACTGTACCACACGGCATGGAAACACAGCTCTAACCACATGCTGTTAGTATACATTCAACATGGTCTTTCTCTCTGACTCTAAGAAAACAGGGAAAGATCTTTCTTTCTCCCATCTTTCCTTTCATCCTTCTTTTCCTCTTCCTCCTCCTCCTCTTCTTCCTCTTTTTCTTTTGGTTTTTGTTTGGGGGATCAAGGTCTCAATGAAGGGACCAGCTCCCCATTTCGGCAGCCATGACAGTAACACGTGCTTGCCACGACCTTGTCTTAGTCACTAAGTCAGATGCCTGCCCCTTTCGGCAGCCATAATAGCTGAACATGTGCTTGTCTGACCTTGCCTTGGTCACTAGAGGTTAGGTGCCTGCCTCATGACAAGGAACCAATCAGAAGTTAGCTGGTGGTGCTATGCTTTACGGCTCTGGACAAGTTTTGCTTTATGGACAAGTGCACAGCAATGACACGCAGAGCATAGCAACCACCCTGGGAGGGCCTGCGGGCCATAACAACCAGTTGGCCAATCAACACAGGGCAAGCCGTCCAAGCCTGGAGGCACACCAATCCTGAGCCTGTTCGTACCCCTAGACACTCCCCTTACGCTGCCCTACAAGATCTCTATGCAGCTGCTTCGAGCTGTCTTTCTAGCCATCTGCCATGGCAGGTGGATGAAAGACCCGAGCTAACATGGGGTTAGCTCATTAAACAACTGTAATAAAGCCTCATGCTGTTTGCATCAAGCTTTTGACTCCCCGTGGTGATTGGGGTGACCGAGGTCCTGGGCTGAGATCCTGGAGGCCTGAGCTTCTGGGGGTCTTACACTGGATGGCTAGTAAACTCCAGGAACCATCCTGTTTCCAATTCTCTAGCACTCTGAGGTTACAAAGAAGTGCCATACCACCCAGCATTTTTTTTAAAGATTTTTATTTTATTTATTTATTATGTGTACAACATTCTGCTCCCATGTATATCTGCACACCAGAAGAGGGCACCAGATCTCATAACGGATGGTAGTGAGCCACCATGTGGTTGCTGGGAATTGAACTCAGGACCTCTGGAAGAACAGTCAGTGCTCTTAACCTCTGAGCCATCTCTACAGCCCCCCCCCTACACACAGCGTTTTTATGTGGCAAGTCAGCTAGTTTTATGTCAACTTGACTTGACACAAATAGAGTCATCTAGAACCTAACTGAGAAAATGCCTCCATCTTGTTGGCCTGTGGACAAGAATGTAGGGCATTTTCTTGATCAATGTTGTGACAGGGCCAACTTCACTGTGAACAGTGCTACCCACGGGCTGCTGGCCCTTGGTTATATAAGTAGGCAGGCTGAGCAAGGCATGAGTGGCAAGCTAGGAAGCATAGTTCCTCCAAGGCCTCTGCACGAGTTCCTGACTCCAGGTTCTCATCTTGAGTTCATGCTCTAACTCCCCTTCATGATGGACTGTGATGTTGAACTGTAAACTAAAGTAAACCCTGTCGTCCCCCAGCCAGTTGCTTTTGGCCATGTTTTCTTAGCACTGCAATAGAAACCCAAAGTAGGACACATGGGTTCTGAAGATTAAACTCATGTCCTCATGCTGTGGAGAGGTGGAGTCATTGTTTCCACTATTTTGATTAACCATGAAGAAGTTTAAACCATGGGCCTCCCTTTGTTTGGCTAGTACCATACCAACTGAACCTCATCCCTACCCCCTTGGTTTTTTTTCTAAAAACAGATAAAAAAAGTATGTTATTGTTTGAGTGTGCCATAATTTTACCCATTTCTGGGAACAGACATCTACATTGTCCCCCCCCTCTCTTTTCTACTGCCCCCAGGCTTGCTTTAAACTAAAACTGTAACCAAAGATGGATAACCTTGAACTCTTTATCCCCTGCCTCCACTTCCAAAGTGCTGACATTACTTGCATAGACCGCTATACCCAACTTTGCTTCTGCTAATAAGAGCTACTGACCTATAAAGAATGACGATACAGTTCAAACCTGCCATTCCTACTTACTTGCTCAAATTTAACTCAATAAATTACCTTGAGGTCCTACAAAAATTCCTATTTGGGGTGGAGGGTCCATTTCACAGTAGAAGGCTTGTTTATGATGTGAGAGAAAATGGATTGGTTTCTCAGCATTGCAAATCAATAATAAAATCAACTCAGGTCTTGGGGGAGGTCTCTGAATCCTTCTAACTTGACACATCTGAGGAATTCAGGCTTCTAAAGTCAGTGATTAAATCTAACTAGACAATGATGCTCCGAGATGCCATCCTGTTTCCCTCCAACATTCTCCATTCCTTCTCCTCCCATGTTGGAAAGATTGAAGAATTTAGCCAATTAAAAGATAATCCAGGGGGCTGGAGAGATGGCTCAGAGGTTAAGAGTGCCATCTGCTCTTCCACAGGTCCTGAGTTCAATTCCCAGCAACCACATGGTGGCTCACAACCATCCATAGTGAGATCTGGTGCCCTCTTCTGGTGTGCAGATATACACGGAAGCAGACTGTTATATACATAATAAATAAATAAAATATTAAAAAAAGATAATCCAACCAATACCAGGTGCAATTAATCCCAGCACTTGGGAGGCAGAGGCAGACGGATCTCTGTAAGTTCAAAGATACCCTGGTCCACTTACTGAGTTCCAGGACAGGCAGGGCTACACAGAGAGACCTTGTCTTGAAAAATCAAAAAATGAAAAGAAATTAAAAATAAATAAATAAAAAGGGTCTGGAGAGATGGCTCAGAGGTTAAGAGTGCTGGCTGCTCTTTCCGAAGTCGTGAGTTCAATTTCCCAGCAACCACATGGTGGCTCATGGCCATCTGTAATGGGGTCTGATACCGTCTTCTGTCCTACAGGAATGCACGAAAATAGAGCCACTCATATGCATAAATAATTTAAATAAAAATAAACAAGTAAATATGGTAAGGAGGGATTGAAGAAGGCATCTGACATTGATGTCAGGCCTCCACATACATATATCCACACATGAAAGAAAAATATCTGTCTGGGCAGAGGAAAATGAGGAATAACCTAGGTAACACATTGTGATGGTTGAAGGTAAAGAGATATAAAATATCTAAAGAGACAGGAAAAATAGCCAACTGTAGGCAGAGTTTTCCTGTCCACAGAATTTTCCCCTTTCTGTCTAATTAAAAAAGGGTTTTAACTTTAACATAGTAAATTATATACAACCAAAATAGGTACCAAGTAAGAATGACAGTTACAATATCCAGTTAATTTGTATTTGGCAAAATTAGAGAGAATAGTTATAATCTATCTTATCTTGAGGAGCCTAAAATTTTATACCTAATTTGCTTTCTGTCATAACTAAGGAAAACTGTAAGTTTAGCTATATAATATTTAACTCCATCAAGGACCCCAGAAGGAAGAAATGTTACATAATGATAGGGACATCAGGCTGCCTAGATAGTCACCCCAAGTTCTTCTGTAACGTTGGGGTATCCAACTCTGGCCTATAGGCCTAGCATATCTGACAGACTTTCCTGTGAAGCAGGGAATTCTGAAGGACTGTCCTACCCTGTCTTGGCAAAGTTCCGCAGTCACCTTTCTTTTGCCCTACTAGTGTAGTTTGGACAGTATATTGTCAGCAATTGAGGCAAGGGTGGTTTCTTTGCCTACATGGCTACTTTTTGTCACAAAGAAAATAAACTCCATACAGAGTTTCTTTGATGCCCATCATCTTCTCTGTAGTTGATTGGTGTTTCCAGGAACAGATGTGTCTCACTGTCATGAAAAGCCTTCTTTTTTTTTTTTTGGTTTTTCGAGACAGGGTTTCTCTGTGTAGCTTTGGAGCCTATCTTGGCACTCGCTCTGGAGACCAGGCTGGCCTCGAACTCACAGAGATCCGCCTGCCTCTGCCTCCCGAATGCTGGGATTAAAGGTGTGTGCCACCAACGCCTGGCTGAAAAGCCTTAGGTTATTAAACATATTAAATGCTATATTCTGTATGTCTTTGAAGTGTTTAGAGACAATCTATTTATACAAACATATCTATGTATGACCTTGAAAACATACCTAGCATGACTATAAATTTGACAATTGTAAATGACTATTATTCTGTATTTTAATCATATATGACATTTTAAATAAGCTGCATAAACAAAAGTAGCAATACGCATACACTATAACAAAATTCACTTTAAATTTGTATCAATAAACCAAAATCCAAACCAATGTAAATATTTAAAATTAATAGTTGTTTTTTTGGATTAAAGTAGATTCTGATAATCTACCATTTTATCTTGTCATTTCTATATCCCTCTGTGGTGATACCTTTTTGTTTTGTTTTGTTTTGTTCCAGACAGGGTTTCTCTGTGGCTTTGGAGGCTGTCCTGGAACCAGCTCTTGTAGACCAGGATGATCTTGAACTCACAGAGCTCTGCCTGCCTCTGTCTCCCTAGTGCTGGGACTAAAGACATGTGCCACCACTGCCTGGCTGTGGTGATACCTTATTTATACTCTAACAAATAAAGCTTGCCTGAAGATCAGAGGGCAGAGTGAATTTGTGGCTAGCCTAGTCTACAAAGTGAGACAGAAAAACCCTGTATAACAGGTTCTCAACAACCCTCCAAAAGATATTTTTGGTAATGCAAGTTAAAATAAAAGTGAATTGGGTACAACCTTTGGACTCACCAAGATAGGATAGATACGGAGTATCTATTTTCTCTGAATTTGTCAATTGTTAATTGACTAGACATTGTTGATATATTTATTGCCTGTATATACTGTAGGTAATCATTGTACTCATTGTATATAGTTTTTCTTATATTAGTTATAACCTTTTTTATTTTTAGACAAAAGAGGGGAAATGTGGTGATATCTTGTTTATACTCTAACAAATAAAGCTTGCCTGAAGGTAAGAGGGCAGAGCTAGCCACTAGCTAACCATAGATGTCTGGAGGTCTGTACAGATAGGCACGAAGTGAGATGGCTGGGCAGAGAGAGGAATACAGGCAGGATGAGACAGCTTTCTCCCCCTAATATCTGACTCCAGGTTTTTATTATTAAGATCTATTAGAATTCCTGTTACATCCCTCCTTTTCTTTTTAGAACAAGATCCCTGAATCTAATCTCCTTTATTTGGCTTTTTTTCCAGACCACCACTAAAAACAACTTGTAACCAATCCCCCTTAAATGATAATAATCATCCATAAGCCATTTTCTTGGGAATGTGAATATAGTATTGTAGACTACTTCCTGCTTATTGGGGGCACTGACATCTTTGGGGGAACCTTAAGAAAATCAGTATAAATGTTAATTAAGTCTTGGCTGGAGTATTCTGGAGGCTGGATCATCTCAGTCAGCAGCCTTGAAGCTGTTTTGGATGTCAGAGCAGTGGTGGTACACACCTTTAATCCTAGGACTCAGGATTAAGAGGTAGAACTCTCTGAGTTTAAGGCCACCCAGGGATACGTAGATTGAATCAGTCTAAAAGAGTAACAGATCTGAAGCCTCTAATTCTAGCACTAGAGAGGTATAAAAGATATAAGCAGGGTCTTCAGTGGTCAGTATGAGGCATGTATTCTCCTGCCATGCTGAGGAGAGGCATAGTGAAAGCTCATGGAGACAGGATCAGGTCATTCTGGCTGAGGTAGAGGTAAGAAGTTAGTGGCCAGCTGATTTGGTTTTCTGATACTCATCTTGAAGTTTGAACGTCATTATCAGTCTCTGGGTCATTTGTGCGTGCGTGCGTGCGTGTTTGTGCGTGTGTGTGTGTGTGTGTGTGTGTGTGTGTGTGTGTGTGTGTGTGTGTGTGTGTTTGAGCAGGTAAAATATACATCACCTGTCTTGTAGTTGTTTTAGACTTTTTTCTTTTTGTTTGTTTCTTTGGTTGGGTTTTTTGTTTTTCTGAGACAGGGTTTCTCTGTGTAGCTTTGGAGCCTATCCTGGCACCCATTCTGTAAATCAGGCTGGCCTCGAACTCACAGAGATCTGCCTGCCTCTGCCCCCCCAGTGCTGGGATTAAAGCCTGTGCCACCAACACCCGGCTAGACTTATTTCTTTGTTTGGAGCCAGGATTCTCAGATGGTCTTCCTTAATCAAACCTGATTTTCCTTAACTTGTAATTAATCCATAGCCTCTCATTTCCTCTAGAAATAAAAGCATAACCTCTCCCCTAAAGAAACATATCTTTTGACTTAAATTTTGAAGTCAATATATTTTAAAAATAATATGGGTTGGTTGAATCTAGCAGTTTTTACAATCCAGTGTCTCTTAGCAGCCAAAAAGTTCAAAGACAACACAATAACACACAGTAACTAGACTCTGTGTATTTCTCATCTTTTCATGCTTATTACATTTTTGTTACTCTATTTTTTTTTTTTTTTTGGTTTTTCGACACAGGATTTCTCTGTGTAGTTTTGGAGCCTATCCTGGTGACCAGGCTGGCCTCAAACTCACAGAAATCCAACTGCCTCTACCTCCCGAGTGCTGGGATTAAAGGCGAGCGCCACCAACACCTGGCTTTGTTACTCTATTTTTAAGGATTTTCCCTACACTTTTTCCTTTCTCTCCCAAGCATGCATATATATATATATATATATATATATATATATATATATATATATATATTGCAATCCATTTAGAGGTTTTTTTGGGTTTTTCTTTTCTTTTTTTTCCTGCATCTATCTTTACTGCATATCTGTAACCTTTTCTTTCTTCATGAATAAAAACCCTAAACCCATCATGCAGTCTGCTGGCAGAGTCCTCAAGCCTGCAGGCAGCAGCTGTGAGAAGCCTTTCTGTACTTGCCGGTCTAAAAGACTCTTGGAACACTCCATGTAGCTTAGCTCATGGTTGGAAGCTGACTCCATCTTGCAGCAGGCAGATGTCAGGAAACTCATCTCTGCATTTTGGCTTTGAGAGACTGTGAGACTTTTCTCTGTTTCTAAGAATTTAGAAACTTTTTGTTTGTTTTTCAAGACAGGGTTTCTCTGTGTAGCTTTGTAGACCAGGCTGGCCTCTAACTCACAGAGATCGACCTGCCTCTGCCTCCTGAGAGCTGGGATTAAAGGTTTGTGTCACTTCTACCCAGCTAGAACCTTTTTATTTTTTTTAAGCTTTCTCAGATTTTATGTGTAAATTCTTGCCAAACTTATGGGCACCATATGTAAGCGGAGATTTCAAGTCCAGCAGCCGCTCTCAAACTCATAGGCTTATATTAATTACAAATGCTCTGCCAGTAGCTCAGGCTTGTTACTAACTCTTACAATCTAACCCATTTCTATTCATCTATGTGCTGCCCCAAGGCTTGAGTTTTTTACTCCTATCCCATTTTGTGTGTCTGACTGACTATTTCTCCATCTGGCTGGCAACTCCTCCAAATCCCTCCTTGCTCATCTCCTCATTCTCAGATTGACTTTTCTACCTAACTTTATCCTGTTCAGCTATTAGCCAGTCAGCTTGTTTATTAAACCAATTATAGTGACATATATTCACACAGTGTGTACAGAAGGATTATTCCACAGCAGCCAACATTCTGGAATATGCAAGGATGGATAAAATAATATGGCCAGAAAGGCAAACTGGGCCCAAATGATGAAAACATTCAAATATTATACTATAATGTTGGGAGTCTTTATCATTTATTTTTTTAATTTTTTTTGAAGATTTTATTTATTTATTATTTATACAACATTCTGCTTCCATGTATATCTGCACACCAGAAGAGGGCACCAGATCTCATTATGGATGGTTGTGAGCCACCATGTGGTTGCTGGGAATTGAACTCAGGACCTCTGGAAGAGTAGCCGGTGCTTGTGCTCTTAACCTCTGAGCCATCTCTCCAGCCTGTATTTATCATTAATTACAGAAGTCGCAATTAATATTCTACGTGTCAACTCCAGAACATTTGTTACTATGAATTTGTATATAGAATTTATACTGGGTATGTGGTATTCTCAAGTAGGCCCCAGAGAAAGTAATTCCTTCTCACCAGGGCATCAGCTGTAAAAGCTGCAGCCTTGGGATCTCACACTACAGTGCCTTAGTTTTCCCTTTGATTTAGCACTGAGAAGCCCCCTTTAATCCATTAACAGCACTCATTGCAAGTCATGTCCCCCCTGAGACTTAAGTTTTCCAGGGTGTTCTGCAAATCAGTCCAGGGAAGAGACTTTAGGCACCTGCTTTTTTCAAGATCCTACCTGCCTTCCTGGCTCTGAGAGATATGCATGCCCTATTATCAGAGAGTTGTTAAATGTGCCTGTGGGTATAAAAACTAGAAGCCTTGAGAGGTAGGAAAGCCCTCAGGAGAACTTTTAGAAGAAGGAACTTTTAGAGAATTTTTAGAAAGAACTTTACAGAATTTATAAGGAGAACTTTAATGAGAGCTTTTTAAAAATTATTTATTTTATTTTATGTACATTGGTGTTCTGCTTGCATGAGTGAATGTCTTTATGAGGGTATTAGATCCCCTGGAACAGGAGTTACAATGGACAGTTGAGCTGCCATGTGGGTACTGGGAATTGAACCTGGAATTGAAGAGCAGTCAGTGCTCTTAACCACTGAGCCATCTCTTCACCCCCTAATAAATGCTTATAGAGAAAGAACTTTTGAGGAGAAAGCTTTTAGACAGAAATCTTTTTTGGTGGGAAAGGGGGCTAGTTTTGAGACAGGGTTTCTCTGGGGCTTTGGAGGCTGTCCTGGAACTAGCTCTTGTACAACAGGCTGGTCTGGAACTCACAGAGATCTGCCTGTGACTGCCTCCCGAGTGCTGGGACTAAAGGCCTGTGCCACCACTGCCCAACTAGAGAGAAATCTTACAGAGAGCTTTTGAGAGAAAGCTTTTTGGGAGCCAGTTTATTTCCTTTGGCCCTCAGATCAGAATTTTTAGCAAATCCCTATCAGCCTGCTGTAAGCCTTCTCTCTGAATTTTAATTTAGTTTTATTTTAGAGGAAGAGTAAGAGGGGCTGATGTGTGGTGGCACATGTCTTTAATTCCAGCACTCAATAGGCAGAGGCAGTCACATCTCTTTGAGTTTGAAGCCACCCTGTCTACGCAGTGAATTCCAGGTCAGTCATGGCCACACAGTAAGACCCTGCTTCAAAAAGAAAGACAGAAAAAAAAGAACACAAGCAGATTGGGGGATCAGCTGTGATGAGTTTTTGCAAGTAGGCCCAGCTTGTCTCAGAGGATAGCCCTGTACAACAAACCCGCCCATTCCCTTTGTCCTATCAGCTGCATGACCTTTTATTTCTTATTCAAAGTGATCCTCACTTTGACATTGTATTTATTTATTTAATTTAGTGTGATTTTGAGACAAGGTCTCTCACCATGTAGACCAGGCTGGCATCACACTGACAGAAATCCACTTGTCTCTGCCTTCCAAGTGCTGAGATTAAAGATGAGTGCCATCATTGCCTGGCTATGTATTTATTTTTTAAACAAGGTCTTACTGTATATCTCTGACTTTGCTGAAACTCAATTTGTAGACCAGGTTGCCTGTCTATGCCTCTTCAGTACTAGGATTAAAGGCCTGTGCTATCACATCTAGCCTAGTGCAATTATATCTTAATTTCGAAAAGAAATTTAGAGGCACATTGCTGGGTTTCATATTCTTTGCAAGTTCCTGAAATTAAAATAGGAAAATTTGACATCAGAGATACAATCTAGATTTTTTATAGGAATTCTGTGGAATTTAATAAAGCATTGGATTAAAAAAAAAGGGCTAAAGAGATAGTTCAGCATTTAAGCTCACTTCCTGCTTTTCTAGAGTATTTGCGTGTGGATTTTCGCACCCATGTTGGGTGTCTCACAACTGCTTGTAACTACAGCTCCTGAGAATCCAGTTCCCTCTTCCAGCTGCTGAGAGAACCTGTACTCATATTGTCTTACATAGGGTTTCTATTGCTGTGAAGAGACACCATGACCACAGAAACTCTTTTAAAGGAAAATGTTTTGTTGGTGTGGCTTGCTTACAGTTCAGAGATTTAGTCCATTATCATCATGGTGGGATATGGCAGCATACAGGCAAACATGATGCTGGAGAAGTAGCTGAGAGTCCTACATCCTTCAGGAAACAGGAAGTGGTCTCAGAAACTGGGTAGGATTTTGAGCATATATGAGACCTCAAAGCCTACCTCAACAGCAACATACTTCCTCCAACGAGACCACACATACTCCAATAAGGCCACACCTCCTAATAGTGGTACTCCCTTTGGGGGCCATTTTTTTTTTCGAACCACCACACACACACACACACACACACACACACACACACAGAAACAGGTTTCTGAAGGGACCAGACCCTTACCCAGCCCCCTGCTTTGCAGCCATGACAGGCTGCAGAAAAGACCCAGCAAGTTGTAGGCCTCTGGGTCAGCACATATTGCTGAGTTTCGGGGCTTCTGACCTAGCCAGACCTGCCCTACTCACTAGGAGGTCAGATAACCTCCATGTGACAAGTTATCAATCAGAAGTTAGGGGGCAGGCTCTGGACCTGCTTTAAGGTAAAAGTGGGTTAACAGTGCTGTGCAGAGCATAGCAACTGCCATGGGAGGGCCTACACGCCATAGCAACCAGTTGACCAATCAACACAGGACAGGTTGGCCAAGCTCAGAAGTGCACCAATCCTGAGACGCCTGGAGGTTCCCTGTCCTCACTCGTGCCCGCCATGGTGGAGGGATGGAAGACCCATGTTAATACAGTTAACTCATTAAATAATAAAAGACTCTTTGCTATGCGTTGGAATAGGTCTCTTGGTGATTTGGAGGTTCAGAATTTGGGTAAAACCGTTTCCAGATAAATAAATTTTATATAGATATCTCAAAGGTCATGGTGGCTGAGAAAAAAAACGGAAGTAGGTAGATTTTTGTCTTGTCCTCATAGCAAGTTCCAGGCCAAACAAGATTACATACTAAGACCCTATGTAAAAAACCACTACCACTAAGCTCTTGTTTCTATCTGCATATCAGCTTCCTTTGGCCTTCCAAGCAGGGCTATGTGAGGGCAGTGGAAGGAGAGAACAGTTTATATGAATTTGGCAGTTTATCTATACAACTGTTCTTACCATTCCCTGGGCCTAAAAGGGGGTGGGGTTTCCTGGTCAGATCTGTGCTGGAAGTGCTTGCATTCAAAGATGAATAGGCAGAAAGAATCGAGAAACAAAGCAAGCGAAACACAAGATGAAACCCCACCAAAAATGGGGGTGGGGGTGGGGGGTAGAAATCTGGAGATATTTGAACCAAACCCTGAGATAGAGCCAAAGCTCTGAGTAAAACCAGAGGAGGTACCACAAGAGGAGAAAAAAAAAAATCAAAAGAGACAAAAGCAACTTTTAAGGAAAGGCTGATTCAATATCTTCAGGAACTTAAAGAGGACACACAGACATTTCAGCAATGACACTATGTCGAGAGAAGCAGATGAAACACGCATAAGGACAATGAGAAAAATACATGCAGACAAAATAATTAACACACAAAATAAAATTTAAAACGAGAAAAATAAAACAAGAGTCCCATTGGCTTTTTTGTTTATGTTTTTTCGAGACCTTTGGAGGCTGTCCTGGCACTCGCTCTGGAGACCAGGCTGGCCTCGAACTCACAGAGATCCGCCTGCCTCTGCCTTCCGAGTGCTGGGATTGAAAGCGTGCGCCCCCGACAAGAGTCCATTTGTATATCACACACATAAACGTTAAAGTCGTAAAGGACCAAAGACCGCGCAAATCTCAGTGGTGGAATTTTGATTTTTTGTCTATTTGTATTTTTCATACTTCCTGAAATGAACACGCATTAACTTTGCTAAAAATGACAGCTTTATGACTAAAAAATATTTTCAAAACTATTTTCGGCCGCTAGTTGGGGAGGAGCTTCCGTAAAACATTCCTGAGCCAGCCGGC